>NC_141695.1:1088745350-1089380533 GCF_964263255.1 Lissotriton vulgaris
AGTTCTTCCCCCTCACCGACTCAGTAGTCGACTTCCCTCTCGACTACCCACTGGAGTGGTGTCGATCGGAGCTCCGATATCTTGGCATACAAATCTCGCAGGATAGAGAGGAGACGCTCCGCTCCAACTACGGGGTAGCTATCATGACCCTTACAGCCTCGGTTGATCGTTGGATTACATTACCGCTTTCCATGGCTGGTAGAGCTTCCCTCATCAAGATGGTGGTGCTACCCCGCTTCCTATACCTATTCCTCAATATCCCGTATCACCCGGGTGCTTTTTTCTTCAAGACTTTGAAGTCGGAGCTCTGCCGTCTGTTTTGGGGGGGCAAGGCCCCACAACTGAAATGGTCCACTCTCATACTACCTTACGAATCTGGAGGCTTTGACGTTCCCGACCTTGAGGCCTACTATCTTTGCGTGCAGGCCCACTACGCGTTCCACTGGATGGTCCCCACACCATTTATGCCACAGCTTGCTGTGGAAGACTGGATAGTGCACCCTGTACCGCTAAATGGGCTACTCCATTGTCCGGAGTCGGTGATCCAGACTCCAAACACTTCTGTCTCATGCACTCTAGACGCATGGCGCCGCTTGGCCAAGAGGCTGTCTTGCTCCTTCCCTTACTCCCCCCGCCTCCCCCTGACATACCATCCTACACTCGCATTATTGCAGGAACGCGGCTTTCGGCTGCTTTGCGGACGGTTAAATCTAGTCTCTTGGGGCGATCTGTTCGCGGACAAAACTTTTAAATCCATGGAGGTACTCTTTGCTACGCGTGATCGCTCGCCGCTCGATGTGTTCTATTATCTTTGCCTCCGACAGGGGATGAAGGATATCCTGCCTGATTACCCGAATGAACCGGAGCTACTTCGTCCGTTGCACTTTCTGCTTAGTTCGCAAGAAGGTGCGCATTTGGTCTCTGGCCTCTATCGCCAACTTCGATCAGACACTGACCCTCCTGTGACGGGCGCTAGGGCGTCCTGGAATGCGGACCTGTCCTCCACGCTTACTGATGAGCAGTGGCAATACTGTTGCTCCCTCACGGCCAGGATATCAGCCAGTAGCAGACTCAAGATGATACACTATAAGTTCCTTCATCGGCTATATTATACTCCGGTCAGAAAATTCAGGTTCCGCTTGGCTGATAATGACAGATGTGAGCGATGCCGAGCTAGACACGCTGGCTTTCTGCACCTGGCCTGGGAGTGCCCCGCTGTTCATGCGTACTGGCAACAGGTAACCATTGCTCTTACAGCGATGACCAAGGTCACCATTGAGGCGGAGCCGCGTCTCACACTCTTGGGACTCACACCACACATTCCGAAAGCCAGCAGGAAATTCATTGACACTGCTCTGCTCTTGGCTAAGCGACGCGTGGCTTGCCGCTGGGGCCGGGGCAGGGCACCGAAGTTTAAGGACTGGATCTCGGATGTGACTTACTGTCAGACCCAACACATCACTTATTCTGAATTGTTGCCGCTCCCCAACAAGCCGAAAGACATCTGGAGCCCGCTCGTTTCCTACCTGCTTGCTCAGGGAGACGACGACGTGGCCTCGGAGCCGCAGCTGGGGGTTGACTGATCAGGCTACCGACTTCGGGAACTGAGAGGCGTCTGTCCCTGACACATGTGCACTCCACGCCCCAGGTCTGACACATTTCCCCCGCTAGTTCTCGTATCGGTATTGGCCTCACACTTGGTGCGTACACAAGCTGCTTCACCATCCAATTCACATCACGGCCCCCCAATCCCACATACTTTTATCCCCTTGGGACACGACACACGAGCCTTCTTCTATTTATATTCATGACTGTCCGGCGCTGCGGCCGCCACTGGGAGACCATGTAACTTCCTATGAGTTCTCTCGCATAAGCAACCATATTGATCCGGTTTTTCTCGTTCTGATGTGCGTATAAGGCCTATTTGTATTGTTCACTGTTGGGGATAGACAAACTCTGGGGGAAAAAAAACATGTAAAACCTGTTCTGCTGCAGTAAATCCTAAATTATACATACTTCCTCACCCTATCTCCCCCCCTTCCCCTCTTCTTTTTTCTCTTTTCCCCTTTTTTTTTTAATTTTTTTTATTGGTCTCCGATTCTGGTCCACTCCCTAATTTCATTTCCTACTCCCTTCCTCCCTTAATCCCCACCACCAGGCAACCCTGCACTGCTACGATTTGTCGCCACCGGGCCTCCGGGATGCCGGTTTAAAGGCTGTGTATACCTCTACCTACTGTCATTTCATATTTCTTTTTGTCATGATGCTGCCAGCCTCCGGGTTGTAGGCGACAACTGCAGTGTAATTTACAAATTATGCAATAAAGCAGTTTGAACACCAAAAAAAAAAAAAAAACATTATGAAATCTAGCTACTGGGTTTATATCCAAGACAAATATTTAATAACAAGAAAATTGGCACACTGATGAGTAGATTTCTAGATTTTAAACCTTTTTCCAGTTTTGAGGAATTTTTAAATTTTGTTTCCTCTCCCCTAGCCAAAAGCCTTTATATGCGCTTTAGATTTGGTACCTTTGAGATCTCTAACTAATAAATGGCACAAGGTCTCTAGTTTTAGTATCTGTCCAGCGTGTGGCCTGGGAGAAGAGAACGAGGCACATATACTATTTTTCTGCCCTCATTACCACGGCCCACGCAAGAAATGGATTATTCCCTTGTGTCAAAATATGAAGGTGAACAAATATTTAGTGGCTCTTTGAATTCTAAAAAGCAATACTACTCCTGTTATTGTTATTGCTACAAGCACATTTTTACAGGCAGTCTTGTATAAACGCAGTAGATTGCTAAATTTGATTTCCAGTGTTTAGATCAATACTTTTTTCATTATTGTCTGATCTAAATTGTATCAAATGTATGTATTCTATGTATTTTATGTATTAAGTAGAAAGGTACATTTTATAATTTTATATGTTTTAAAGTGTCTTGCCCTATTTGCACATAGCCTAGCCTGTCCATAGCTTCTGTTTTTATGAGCTAATAATAACGGAAGAGGGAGAACCTTGATAAGCCACGATTTTGTGCAAAAAACAGGGAAACTGAACTGTGCTGGGAGATATTTTTAATATGCACTCTGATGTATTTATTGGAATGATATATGTTTGTATACTTTGATGGTACTTGGCTACCAAATAAAGTTACTACTACTACTACTACTACTACTACTATTGAAGCCTATTTTTAGACTCCCTTAATGCAATTTGCTAACGGTCTCGGGTATGGGAAATGTTGGCATGGATTGCTCAGCCAGGGAGACGGAGGCCATACCCTCTGCTCACCTGGTATGCCAGTGGACCACTGGCCAGCGGCGGCTGCTACCTGTTAGCAGCAGTGGGGCGGCTGATGAGAAGGGGTGGAGGGAATAGGTTAAAAATAAATCACTTACCTTTTGGCCGGCCAGCTGGCTGGCCCCCTCCTCTTCTATGTCATCTTCCTGGATTCATAGGGGAGGGAGACAGGAAGCTGGAAGCACCAGGGCTCCCAGGCTCCCTACAGGCAAACACAACTCTGCAAAGCAGTGTTGTTATTGGTCTGAGCGCCGTGATAAGGCGCTCAGCCAGGGGCTGGAAATGTGGTCATTTTCTTCATGCATGCTATAATGTAGCCTGCATGGAGAACATAGTATGTGCGCATAACTGTTTTGGGTGGCCCAAGAAGGCAGGACAAGCACTTATGCTCACATAGTTAGTGCAAACCACGAGTCCACACCCTGCTCTGAGAGCAGCCCCAGCCCACAAAGATGCTGCAACAGCAGTGGGGCGATGCTCCTCCGCATTTGTTGAGGAGCCGCCATTGCCACCGACCGCGGTCTAAATGACTGTCACACTGACATAGCATTGAATTTCAATGTGTTCAACTTAATTTGGGAATGTGTGTGTATATAAACAGAAGGCACACAATTTTAGGGTACACTTTAATTTTATAGCAGGTTGACTACATCACGTGTTCTCTACCCATGAGCTTAACCCCTTCGATGCGGATGACAAAGCCAGCTCGTCATGGGCGTTACCTGCGCTGCGCGCATGACGAGCTGGCTTTGTCACAAAAGCCGCGATTTTCACATTTCAGCGCACAGCGGGAAAACCCGCTAGCGCGCATGCGGTTAATCCCTGGTGAGGCTATTCAAATCAAATCTAATTTCTGGGTTTAAACTCACATCTATGCGCTTGTTTAATGGCTCTTCTGGTACGTTTACTTCATTCACAATGGAGGCCTGGTGGATGTCTCACAGGGTCTAGATCCCTGAAAACACACACTAGGTGCAGGATATTATTTTCTGTTTCATTTTATGCCATAATCAGTCTTCATTTAAGACTTCATGTTACATGCTGTAACACCTCTCTTAAACGCTGTTAGCAATTTTATCTCAAAATAATTTTTTTCAATGAAAGGTATTGCAAGCAATTGGATAGACTTTGGCTGCAGCTTTGAGTTATAGCGTGCAGATTGGACCAAGGACGAAAAATCTAATTTCCTGCATCGTTTTGAGAAACAAACGAAAGCTCACCATGGTACTGACAAAAGGAATCACTTTGTTATTCCTAGCATGATTTCTTCTATTGAGATATTCTACGGCTTTGTCTTGCAAGGTTCAATGCAGTAGCAGGACACATTCATGACCATTTGAACGATCTAGGAAATCTCGGTGTCTAAGATACATGCTGTGTGTGCGTGCACATGACGTGCAGCACCTCTTATCTGATCAGCAGCATGCATGGTAATTCAAAAAGAAAATCTCGAGTTTTCAATCTTTACCGGGAAGCCTCCTGTTATTGAAGTTGTAAAATAAAAAAGTATTTTTAAATGACCTCGCTGACATTTGCACTACTACACTCTTGTGTTGAAAACGATTCTCTGGTTTGGATGAAATAAAGTAGAAGAAAAGCCAAAAGACAGCTTTACTATTGAAATGATGTATTTATTTCAAAGCACATTTAAATGATCAAACAAAAGGGTCATGGGTTAATAGCCCCGACTGAATTCAAAGAAGTTGTGATAATGGTGCTCCAGTCAGTAGTGATGGCATGACACTGTAAATTATTAACCATGCTGTACCTGTATAGAATGAAACTTTGTTTTTACCTCAAGTGAAAACCTAAACTACTGATTTCTGAACTTTTGCAAGTTAAGTACAATCAAACCCAAAGAAAAGTTAAACACTCTCCAGTCAATGCCTATAGGAGAAAGGACTTTCAAGGTTTGTGAGGTACAGCAGAGGCCCATCCCTGAGGGCTGGGAACCCACACCCCCAACCTTTTTCCAGGCAAAACGAGCGTCTGTCAGGCTGCATAAAGGTCAGCCTGAGAGACATTCTTCTAGCTGCCTGAGCGTGACCTCCTCAGCCTTGCGAAAGAGCCTTGAGGCCCTTGCGACAAGGTGGAGCATCACCAATTGCCCTGGACCTGGGTGATTACGTTTTAAGCCCTGAAGTGTGAAGTGCCGGCAGTCAATCAGTGACACCTCATCACAGAGTGGGGTGTGGTCAGCATTCTTGCTGTCCCCATCACACTCTGTGATGAGTTCGGGACTTCTGCCTTCCCTCATTGGCTGACCTAAGGAAGGCAGGAACCTCTGAGGCTTGGGACTGCTGCCTTCCCTCATTCACTGATCTAAGATCAGCCAATGAGGGAAGGCAGCAGACCGTGTCCTCCTGGAACCTCTGAGAATCCCTGTCCGAGAGCTGCTTTTGAGGTAAATTGTATGTGTTTTTTTGTCTGGTGCCTGCATGCGTTTATGTAAGTGCATTTGTTAGCGAGTGTTGTGAGTGGGTGTGATTGTGTATGAATGAATGGGTGTGAGTGAGGTGTATGTGTTCCCCCCTGCCCCTCTCCCTGGTAAAATTACCGTCCGCCACTGATCAATCAATCAATCAATCTGGATTTGTAGTGAGCGGCTGCTTCACCCTTGAGGGTCTCAAGGCTTTATGGGATGATGTTGCCAGTTCTTCTATTGGTTTAACATCCACATTTTGAGGTTCTTCCTGATCTGCTGAAGAGATGAAGAGGCTCTGAGGAGCAGTGGGAGGTCGTTCCAGGTCTTGGACGCCAAATGGGAGAATGAGCAGCCTCCGCTGTTAGTTTGGTGGATGCGGCTGATGAGGTAAATGCAGAGAGAATGACCTTTCATTTGCTTAGAATGTTATGTTACCTCTAAGTATTAAATTCCCTTTTACCTTTTATATGTTCCTGAAGTACTTTCAGAGTCTGATTGGCCATTACTTTTAGGGGATTCTCATTTTCTGGATTCAAGGTGGGTGTTGTCATTTTGGTTGGTTACAGAAGCCCTGTCTGTTCAATGTATTGCTTAATGTTATTGTGTTTTCAGGAGCTACTCATTGGGATGTGTATAATATTGTTAGGAATCGTTTTAGTGAAGCATGCTTTATGAATATGTGCGTTGAAATACATTAATGAAGGGTATTGTTAGCCAAAAATGATTGTTTGGTGCAAACATGTGCATGTGGGGTTATGGTGTATCTTAACCAACACGTTCAGAATGGCTTGGTATATATTTTGTCGTGATATGCTGTTGAGGTGACTTTGGACCCGATTTGGAGTTTTGGTGGGCAGGCTACACTGTTGTAATGTGTCAGAGTACCTTAAAATATACTCTGTTGGCATAAACATTCCTCTGAGAGCCCGAGGCAGTATGGAACATCAGACGTAAGCAGTCTGTTCATCTGCCTTTTTTAGAGTGTCCACCAAAAATACCCTGCCCGAGATGGACAGTAAATTTACTTTTAAATGGCACCAACACCATGGGAAGATACTTCTAGGGTGTTGAGGTAAACAGTTTTTTTCCAAAAAGAAACCCCAACATTGAGAGTTTATTTTTGCAAAACAAAAACGCTTTTAAAGTTTAGTGTAAGCATCAATCACTAATGACAAATGCACTGCAACTTTTTGAATGGCCGTATGAATGCTGTGATGGTTCAGATGAAAGCTAGCTGGGGTCTTATGATTGAACGTCTTGCATTTATGCACAAATAATGTTATGTTTTGTTAAGTTACTATAGTTTTATATAGCGCAAATCACCACTGGTCTCTAAGCGCTTTTAAAGAAAGGAACACAACAAATAGCCACCGGTAGTCCGCCCGCGACCCAACGGGCGATTTAAATTAGAGATGGTGTCTTTTTGAACAAGTGGGTCTTTAACGCCGTTCTGAAGGGCAGTAACACTGGTTCCCCTTGCAAAGTTGCAGGTAGAGCTCATTCCAGATTTGAGGAAGGAGGACCGACAGAGCTCTACCACCCTTCGATTTAAGGTTGAATCTCAGTGGGGTTAGCTTACAGGCTTTGGAGGAGAGCAAGGCTCTGCCTGGGATGTACTTTCTCAGACGGTCTTTAATATATTTGGGAGCCTCTCCATAGATGGCTTTATGGGTTATACAGAGACATTTAAATTGCACTCGGTGATTGATGGGCAACCAGTGCAACTTCTGTAGAAGGGGCGTTTCTCGTGTTCTCCTCAGTAGGGAGAAAATAAGCCTGGCTGCATGATTCTGGACCACCTGCAATTTCCTAAGGAGCATCCGAGGGAGCCCCAGATAAAGAGCGTTTCCATAATCCAGCCGAGAGATGACTATGGCGGACACAATGGATTAATCTTTATTTTAGCCCACAGTAGCACTCTTTTGTAAACTTTTTCATCAATCTTCCATGATACTTAATTCTGTGCGACTCCCTTGTTGAGTGTTTTGTCTAGGAACACTGTCAAGTAAATTGCGATAGGTGAGAGCAGGAGTGCTGCCCTCAGGTTCAAGGTGTGCACACTCTTTGTTATGGACCAATATTAGTCCTCTTGTTGCATTCTCATGTTTCAATACAAAATCTTCGAATACATTATTCTTTATCTCATTCTTTGTTTATTGTAGTTTTTAATGATATTTTCTCATTAAATGCGTATTAGCAGTTTCCATTACTTCAACATTTCTCATTCACCCAATGCATTTCGGGTACAAATGAACCCTTCGTCGGGGGTCTCTACGAAAAGAATAAAGAATACATAATGAGCCCCAAGCTATGTTCGTGCTATCTCAATTACATGTCACATTATGGTTTACAAAGTATTCTGAGAATCACGGATAGAAAATACTAGTTCGTGATGCTTAATATCTCTGTCTAATTTCCAAAAATATGCTAAAACATATACGAAACATTTTAGAGTTCAAACTGTAAAAAATTCTGCATAAACGATCTGAGTGCCTTGCTAAATGCGTTATGCCCCCATTCACTCGACATTACTCGCCAGTACTTACTGAAATGTTTGGCGTGAAAGCCTCCTGCCATCTAATCCAATCCCTGACGCATAGGGTTCCTACCGTAAGCAATTGGACTTATACCTTCTCTGATTGGTTCAGAGTCCAGTCACGTGATCGTTATTTTCAACCAGTACTATAACTATGTTGGTTAAAGCTGAATCCTTAATAAACGATATCAATTACGTTACTGTTTACCTCTTGTTCAATATGTTCATCGGTGACAAAAAATGTATGCACACTAGATTACCCTCCGTTAAGCTGATGTAATATTGCATGCACGAAGCTTTCAATGTTGAACCACATCGTAAATGATAATCTAATCAACAGTGTGTCAGTGGTTTCTGAATCTATACGGTAAACATGAAACCCTCACTTATAAAATAATTTCTTCGCTCTAGTTATTCACAAAACAATAACAACCTGGTGGAAAAAGCGTCGACCATTTTGAAACGGGCAGAAATCTGATAGTCGATATGTGTTCTCGTCTACTCAGTACCTTGAGTTTGTGGGAAGCCAAATGCAACATCTATGTACATGAAACATAATATAAATGCTGTATAAATGTATGAATAAAACATATAATCACGCAAAAAATCAAAACTGAGTTTCTATAAACATAGTCCTTATTAAAGTCTATAGTGATTAGCACTGGTCACCTCAGCCTTGTCAGGACAAATCCAATGTGGTCAATCACAGTTTATAAGAAACATGCTAGTTCCAGTCTATCATTGAGCCCATCTGGCTGGAGACTCCCCATTTTTTTAATCCAAAAGTATTCAGATCTTAATCTCATTTTGTGTGTGTCAACGTCAGGGCGCGCTTTTACCACTTCAAGTATGGTGAATCGCAATTGAGCAATATTATGTCCTGTTTCTGTCCAATGCGCTGCCACTGTTGATTTCAAATTTTTTAACCGGATATTACTCTTGTGCTCGGTTATTCTTACCTTAACTTTGCGCTCCGTCTGCCCAACGTATAACTTACCACATGGGCATTTGATCCCGTAAATGGGTGAATGAGAAATGTTGAAGTAATGGAAACTGCTAATACGCATTTAATGAGAAAATATCATTAAAAACTACAATAAACAAAGAATGAGATAAAGAATAATGTATTCGAAGATTTTGTATTGAAACATGAGAATGCAACAAGAGGACTAATATTGGTCCATAACAAAGAGTGTGCACACCTTGGACACAATGGATTGTAATGTTGGAACAAAGAGAATAGGATCAAGCAATTTTAAATTCTGGTTGTAGTAATGTGTGAGTCAGCTATGACAGAATCCTTTTGCCTCCTGATGTACTACCTAGCACTGCGACATAATTGTTAGAGCGTTGTGAAGTGAATGCAGCTGAAGAACATTGAGTTTGAGGACACACGGAGACGAACAAAGATGTGCAATACCAAGCTCAGTCTGTGGTGTAGTCATTGGTGGGTGCCCAGGCTGGGGAGGACGCAAACAATGGTGACAAGATAGGGGATAAGTAACCTGAAGATCAACAGTGCTCTCCCAGAGAATTTGCCGGGGTCCAGAAAACTGCTTGCGCCTGCCACATGCGCTTCAGCTAAAGTACGAAATTGACGCTGGCGTATGTGGAGTCAAACCACAACTCCAGTAAGTGTGAAGTGTTTGAAGATAAGAAAACTTCACTGAAGAGTCTACACATCATTGGCCAATAACCTGTTGGCAAGGCCTCAAAGAGATACTGCACTACTATGCAACATAAAGCTATAATTCATTTGGCGTGATAACGTTAAAGAGGCATACAACCAGGTTTTGAAAAAGCAGCAAATTGCAAGATTTGGCCAGGATTGTGCTGACGGAGCCATCTATACCAAAGAATTTCTGAGCCTCCACCAAAGTTGCAGGGTCGAGGTTCAGAACAACTCCAAAGGTGTCAAGGAAAGTGAAGGGCTCCAATGGATACCAAAATGGAGATCAAGGTTCACAGACTTTCCAAAGCAGCAGACAGGTTTGGAGAGAACTCCACTCTCAGTGCTAGCCAATCCCATAAATGGTTACAATGCTGTTGTCTTCCTGAAACAGATAACAAGAAGATTATCAAATACCTTAAGAATATTGCTGGTGAAGGTGTAAAGGAAGACATAAAGAAAATGCTGTGAGCTGATAAAATTGCATACCATTAAATGAAAGAAGCCTTGAACCTCAAGTTCAATCCAATCCCAAATGTAGCTTATGAAAGGTACATTTTCAGTCAAGAATGACACATAGTTGGTGAAACAATTGTCAAATTTGTTGAGCGACTGGATTCGCTCATCAAGCACTTTAATTTCAGTGAATTTAATGATGAGGAATCTATACGTTGCAGAGTTATTGATGGATGCCTGTCAGATTCATTCACACAATGAATGCTGAGAGAAACTCTGAGTCTGGAGCGAGTTCTCATGGCTGCTAGAGCCGATTGACAAGGTGCTGACTTGGAGACTGGAGGTGCCCAGAGTGAGTCACTCATGAACATGAAAAGTAAGCAAAAGCATGTGGCAGAAGAACACAGAGTGATATCCCAACAGAAAAAAAGGTGTGAATTTTTGTTTCCACACGAAGGTAAATGTTGCACCACTGGCAGATTTGCAAAGGCTCTGGAAAGGATAACCATGGTGTTATGGTTTGCAAGGTGAAGGAAAAAGTAAGTGTGTCACGTTACAAAGAAAAATTGGCAGCCAAACCGTTCCAGAAGCGACGTTTGAAGCACGCCCACAGGGCCAAGCGACAAAACCAGTTGAGGCAAATTGACACCGAACAAACTGGCCCATGCATCAAGTAAAATTGTCCTCGCTAAATTAGCAAATTTGTAAAATAGGCCGTTAGCGACCGCCAAACAACATATCGCAAATTAAATAATCGGAAATAGCGAAAACAACAATTGTGCTTGCCAATAGCGATTAGCAAACAAAGAATCGCAAATGAATGCATCAAAACTGGCTAATACTGAAAATCATCAACATCGCTATTTAGCACGAGCAGAATAAGGGGAATCTCAACCAGGAGGTAAAGTTGATTAAACACAAAAAAAAAAAACTTTAGGCTTGTTTCACAGGTGTAATCCAGGGAGGTTAAACTCCTCCTCGTTTATTCGAGAACGTTTCTAGTGACCTCTGAGCTACGTCTACACTGCTGAATATAATATTCCAATGCGCAGAGCCTATTGGGAATATAGGAACTACACTACAATGCTGACAATGATACATACCCACATCACCTTCCCCAGAACCCCACAGCAGTTGAACCAGACCAAACAGGACTTCTACCAGGTGGCCCAATTCCCCCATGTCATAGGATGCATTGACTGCATGCATGTCCCCATCTGTGCCCCCTCAGTCAACGAGTACATCTTCCGTAACAGGAAGTCCTATCACTCGATCAACGTGCAGGTCGTGTGCAATGCCAAGCACATAATTACGGACATAGTGGCACAATTTCCAGGGAGCCCCCACGACTCATATATATATTCCAACACAGTGGCATCCACAGGCATCTGCTCAACAGTGAATTCAGAGAGGGACAACTACTTGGCACATACATATACCGATTAATTACATCATTATCACATATGTAATTGCATTACTGCTGCTAAGCCTTTGCTTCGACCCCTGTAGGAGACATGGCACACGCCTTGCGGGAATATATCCTCTCCCCCTACCTCAACCCAGCAACACCACAGGAGCAACGCTGCAATGCGGCACATATTAGCACCAGAAATGTGGTTGAGTGAACATTTGGGATCCTGAAAAGTCGCCTCAGGATCTTACATAAGACTGGTGGTGCATTGTAATATAACCCCGAGACCTGCTGCTAGATTGTAGCAGTAAGTGCCATGCTACACAACATTATTATTATTTTTTATTAATATTTTGTTTCTTATATAGCGCCTGAATCGACCCCCGAAGGGGTATCTCCGCGCTTGCCTTGGGAACCCGTCCTGGCTTTTCCCTGTGAGATAGCACCTACAGGGCATCCCCAAGGTGAAAGCCAGGCATCCCGCCGCGGGGGGCCGTTGTGGAGATTAAGCAAGCTTAATGCCCAGAGTTGCAGAGTGTGAACCCATGATTAGGTCACGCACCGAAGCGAGAATTATCGAGTCCATGGACATTTGAGCTCAAGACCCTGCCGCGTCAGGAATTGAACCCTGGTCCCGGGTCTGACCTCTGCTTCAGGGTCTGCCTGCTCTAACCAGTGAGCCACACTTCTCCACTTACACCACCATGGACAAATAGGCGGAACTGCATGTCAATCGCCTCTTGCCACGTAACCCCATCCTCCTGTCACATGACTCCTCTACATCACCACAATGTGTGCCTGTGGCTGTTGAGCTGGCAAACTCTGCCTGCTGCTACTCTTCTCCGGCATGGACACGCTACTCATGCTCGATGCCGCCTCACTACTCTCCTCCCCTTCCAAGTTGCTGGCACTCAATGTCCCAGACTGTAGATGTTCCACATCAGTGGTCACTTGGCCTAAGGCCTTCGCAACATCTCCGCAGTAATGTCCTACATCTATGTGAAGTGACACGAAGAGGCGTGACAAAACAGCAGTGCTGTTGCAGAGCATGGTGATGGCCCTAGTATACGCAGAAGAACGAAGCAAGCTATGCCAATGCCTACTGCACTCACTGTGTTGTCCAGCTATGAAGGCACTGCTGAGCTCCTGTAGGGTCTTGTTAATTTCTTGATTCCCCTATGCTATAATTGTGGTTAGGTGACGCACACAGTCTGTCATCGTTCTCATGTGTTTGGCCAGTTTTAAGATCTGCAGGCTTATTGTGCCCATATGTCTCCCCTGCAGGCGCTGAACATGTTGGATCTGGGACTGTACCCCACCATAAATATTTGGATGCTGTTCGGATTCCACAGCAATACTGCCCATGGACCTGCGCCACTGTCTGACTCGGCCACGTGCTGGTGTTGGAGCTGGCGGAGTAATACATGTCTGGCTGGGAACTCTTGTGGGTGCTGGGCTCGGCTCTGTTTCCATTACCTGCAGTGCGGGGACATGTGCCCTGCGTTTTGGTGGTGGTGGTGATGGTGGTGTTGGTGGTGGTGGTGTGGATTGATGGTCCAGAGGAGTCTCTCCATCTGTCTCTGCTGGTGTCTCCGAAATGAAGAGGCGCTCGCTGTCACCTGAGTCCACCAGAGATGCACCTGTGTGTGAAACAGTGCATTGTTATTTTATTTTGTTACTTTATCTGGTTATCATTTAGCCTACTTTTCACATAATAAATAACATATTTAGACACACTGTTGGACCTGTACTGCTGGTTTCATTTCTTGTGCATTTGTGATTATCCATGCACACTTGGCGAACATGACAACAACTCCCATGATGCAATTTGTATGTGAGGGTATATGTGTAATGAACTTCTTCCTGCACACTGTGATTAGCTTGGGGGGATGTGCATGGGTATACAATATGCAGAGTATTAGCGCAGGCATGCATCTTACCTTGTTGAGTGGTTGCTGCGCCGAAAGTGTCCATTTGGGAGACTCTCACAACTACCTCTGCCTCAATACTCGCAGGGCCAGTCGCTCCACACGCCGCACGGCTCCTCGTGTGCGCATGTGTTCCGCCCCTCACCGCCGCTGATGCGAGATTGCCACTCGTGAGCCCTGCGCCGCCTGTTCTAGTTTCTGACTTGTTCCTTTGTATCTTTTGCATTCTTGTCCAGCCCATTGTCCCCCCTGTGCTTGTAATTTCTTCTGTGCCCCCCTGTGCTTGTAATTTCCTCTGTGATCCCCGAGTCTCGCTTCCCGCCGCTGCTCCCCTGTGGCACGCCCCCTTGCTTCTCCCGCCCATTGGCCGCCCCGGTCCCGCCTCCCAGCTGCTCCTCCCTCCCACTTGGCCATTTATGGAGGACACCGCACGGCAGTGAGCTGTGACCCTTGACCCCTGCTCGCAAGGCCAGTCGCTTCACACACCGCACGGCTCCTCGTGTGCGCCTGTGTTACACCCCTCACCGCCGCTGCCGCGAGATCGCCACTGGTGAGCCCTGCGCCGCCCGTTCTGGTTTCTGACTTGTTCCTTTGTATCTTTTGCATTCTTGTCCATCCCATTTTTCCCCACTGTGCTTTTAATTACCTCTGTGACCCCAGAGTCTCGCTTCCCGCCGCTGCTACCCTTCTGCCCCGCCCCCTTGCTTCCCGCCCATTGGCTGCCCGCTCCCGCTTTCCAGCTGCTCCTCCCTCCCACTTGGCCATTTAGGGAGGACACCGCGCTGCGGTGAGCTGTGACCCTTGACCCCTGCTCACAGGGCCGGTTGCTCCACACGCCGCACGGCTCCTCGTGTGCGCCTGTGTTCCGCCCCTCACCACCGCTGCAGCGAGATCGCCACTGGTGAGCCCTGCGCTACCTCTTCTGGTTTCTGACTTGTTCCTTTGTATCTTTTGCATTCTTGTTCGGCCCATTGTCCCTCCTGTGCTTGTAATTTCTTCTGTGCCCTCCTGTGCTTGTAATTTCATCTGTGACCCCCGAGTCTCGCTTCCCGCTGCTGCTCCCCTGCAGCCCTGCCCCCTTGCTTCCCAGCCATTGGCCGCCCTGCTCCCGCCTCCCAGCTGCCCCTCCCTCCCACTTCGCCATTTATGGAAGACACCGCGCGGAAGCTGGCGTGCCAAAGGCAAGCCCGTCTGCGCCCGTCCGCGCCCGTCCGTGCCTGGACCACGCCCAGCGCCACAACCCCTGGTCCCTGCCGTCTCCAGGGAACCCAAATGAGGTACAATACCGCCACCCTCATCGCACTCAACACAGGATGACCTGCCGCCTGCCACCGAGACACCCCGAGGCGCACCCACGGACCTTTCTCCTGTCAAGCATGCAAATTCACCTGCCTCCGAACCTGCACCCCACCCACCGTACACAGCAACAATAACAGCCACCTCAAGTGCATCCTCCTCAACACCCGCTCTGTCTACAAACACGCCGTCGAACTCTGGGATCTCCTTGATACAGCAGCACCAGACGTCACCTTCCTTACGGAAACGTGGATGAACGCCTCCTCGGCCCCCGGAATCGCCATTATCTACAAGAACACTATCAGCATCATGACCAATGCAGATGACACTCTCACCACCGCCGAACACCTACACTTCCAGGTCCACACCGACCCCCAGACCACCCTCAGAGGAACGCTCATCTACAGGCCACCAGGCCCACGGACACAATTCTGCGAAAACATCGCCGACTTCATCAGCCCGCACGCCTCAGCCTCACCAGAGTACATCTTGATAGGGGACCTGAACTTCCACCTGGTGAAAAACAACAACAACAACACCAACACCCTGCTCGACAACCTCGACAACCTCGGGCTCAAGCAGCTGGTGAACACGCCCACCCACCTCGCTGGTCACACGCTCGACCCCATCTTCTCCACCAGTAACCACGTCTCCTTCAGCCACTCCACCAGACTACACTGGACCGACCACAGCTGCATCCACTTCACCTTCAAAAAGACCACATCCCACCACCACATGCCACAGATCCCCCACAGCTGCTAGAGCAAAGTCACCACAGACCAGCTGACCACATCGCTGAGCCAGAACCCACCTGTCGACACCCCTGACACCAACGATGCAGCAGACAACCTGGCACAGTGGATCACCAACTGCGCCGATGGCCTTGCTCCACTGAAGAACCCCCCAGGCAAGACTAGCAACAGAAAAACCTCATGGGTTACAGACACACTCAAGACCGCAAAGAAATCATGCCGAACCCTCGAAAAAGCTTGGCGACACAAACGGACATCAGAAAACATGGCAGCCCTCAAGAGCACCACCCGCGAATACCACCAGATGATCTGCACCACCAAAAGGACATCGTTCAAAGAGCGGCTGGACAACAACTCCCACAACAGCAAGGAAATCTTCAACATCGTCAAGGAGCTCTCCAACCCCAGCGCCAGCAACAACGACGTCACACCAACGCAAGACCTCTGCAACTCCCTCTCCACATTCTTCCACTGCAAGATCACAGGTATACACAACAGCTTCGGACCCCAGACCCCGCCTGCAACCCTCAAACCAAGGACACCCACCATCAGCCTCATCGCATGGACGCCCATCAACACTGAAGACACCACCCGCGTCATGAACACCATCCACTCCGGCTCCCCCTCCGACCCCTGCCCTCATCATATCTTCAACAAAGCCAACACCATCATCGCACCCCACCTCCGGAACATCATTAACACTCCTTCACTTCAGCCACCTTCCCTAGAAGCTGGAAACACGCATAAATCAACGCCCTTCTGAAGAAACCTACAGCGGACCCCAAAGACCTCAAGAACTTCCGCCACATATCTCTTCTCCCCTTCCCGGCTAAAGTCATTGAGAAGACCGTCAATAAACAGTTGACTGCATTCCACGAAGCAAACAACTCGCTTGACCCATCCCAGTCCGGATTTCGAGGCAACCACAGCACCAAGACCACCCTCATCGCAGCCACCGACGACATCAGGACCCTGATGGACAACGGAGAGACGGCCGCTCTCATCCTCCTGGACCTCTCGGCAGCCTTTGATACCGTCTGCCACCGCACCCTAATAACCCGCCTCTACCACACTGGGATCCACGGACAGGCCCTGGACTGGATAACATTGTTCCTCTCTGACAGAACCCAGAGTGTCCACCTCCCTCCCTTCTGCTCCGAGGCCACCAAGATCATCTGCGGCGTACCCCAGGGCTCCTCACTCAGCCCAACACTCTTCAATATCTACATGAGCCCCTTCGCCACCATCGCACGCAAACACAACATCAACATCATCTCCTACGCCGACGACACCCAACTGATACTCTCTCTCACCAAAGACCCTCTCACCTCCAAAACCAACTTCCATGGTGGAATGAAAGACATCACAGAATGGATGAAGCACAGCCGTCTGAAACTCAACTCGGACAAGACGGAGGTCCTCATCCTTGGACAATCCCCATCCGCCTGGGACGACTCCTGGTGGCCCACGACGCTGGGCACCGCACCAACACTCACGGACCACACACGCAACCTGGGAGTCATCCTGGACTCCTCCCTCACGATGACTAAGCAAGTCAATGCAGTCCCGTCCTCATGCTTCAACACCCTGCGCATGCTCCGAAAGATCTTCAGGTGGATCCCCACCGAAACCAGAAAGACGGTCACCCAGGCCCTCATCACCAGCCGACTGGACTATGGGGACGCCCTGTACGCAGGAACCACAGCCAAACTTCAGAAACTCCTTTGGCCCATACAGAACTCCTCTGCACGACTCATCCTTGACATCCCTCGGCACAGCCACATATCCGCCCACCTGAGAAACCGGCACTGGCTCCCCGTCAGCAAGAGGATCACCTTCAGGCTGCTCACCCATGCACACAAAGCGCTCCACAACATGGGCCCCGAATACCTCAAAAACCGCCTCTCGTTCTCGCACACACCTTCCAACTTGGTAACATGAGCCTCACGATAGGGTCGGTATACGCTCCCAACACGGGCCAAGAAACCTTTCTGAGAAACGCTCTCTCTGAATCCCTTCAGCTATCCAACACACTCCTACTCATCAGGGGGGACCTTAATTTAGTCATGGACACCACCAAGGATAGGTCGGGACACCGCTATGGGGACGCCGGTGCTATTACTAACGCTGGGGCGGAGTGGCTGCGGGAGAGAGGCCTGGTGGACATGTGGCGCACTGCACACCCGACCACGACACAATTCACCTTCTATTCCCACGTCCACCATACCTACGCCAGGCTCGACTACTTCATAGGATCATCTGAGTTACTTCCTAACGTAGATGACATTGACATTGTGCCCGTGGCGCTTTCGGACCACGATGCAATTGAGCTAACCATCAATACCCCTGCCCCCTCCCGCCCTTGTGGCACATGGCGTCTCCGCGAAACCATGTTGCAAAGACCAGCGGTCCGCGAACGCCTAAACAACTGCATTATCGACTACCTGACTAATAATGACACACCGGAGGTGTCGTTATCGGCCCTATGGGGAGCCTTAAAATCGGTGGTTCGCGGGGAACTGATTGCGATTGCGGCTGGAGAAGCTAAGGATTGGAGGGAGAAAAGGTCCGAACTCACGACCCAAGTTGCGGAACTGGAGAGGGTACACAGCCGCACGGGCGCCACGCGAATATGGCGACAACTGAAGGCCGCAAGGGCCCAGCTGGCCTCCCTTGACACAGACAGGGCGGAATTTGCGGCGCTCCGCCTTCGACATACATACTATGCTGGGGGCAACAAAACTGGACGCTTACTGGCCAGCGCCCTTAAAGTTAAGTCCCACCGCACAAAAATCACTGGCCTCACTGATAACTCTGGGAACACCCTCACCGAGGAACCCCAGATAGCAAACGAGTTCCGGACCTACTATGCCTCACTATACAGTGCTGATGCACCATCTCTCAGGGGTATTGACACATACTTGTCTTCGGCGGCCATCATGGAGCTGTCCCAGTCCAGCGCGGACGCGTTGGATGCTCCCATTCGCTTGGAGGAGGTCACGGCGGCTATATCCAGACTTCGCCCACTGAAGTCTCCAGGTCCGGACGGCTTCTCAGCGGGGTTTTACAAATCATTCAGCCATCTGGTGGCTCCTGTCCTTACCCGGCTTTTTAACTCTTTTGAGGGACCTGGCTCCATTCCTCCTGATATGCTAGCGGCCGAGGTGATCGTCTTACCCAAACCGGGCAAGAAACCGACACAATGCTCGGCATTCCGCCCGATTTCCTTGCTGAATTTAGATCTAAAGCTCTTCACCGGAGTTCTAGCAGCACGCCTGGGCCCGCTCCTACCCGGAATCCTGGAACCTGACCAGTCAGGCTTCGTGCCCAATCGCCAATGCAGTGATAACACCAAAAGAATGTTGCATCTAATAGATAAGGCGCACTTCCAGGAATCCAACGCGGCGCTCGTGGGCATAGATGCGGAGAAAGCTTATGACCGCGTTGACTGGGCGTACTTACAACGGGTGCTGCTACGCTTCGGACTCGGCGACCGCTTCCGTTCCTGGATCGCCAGCTGTTACCATCGGCCCCAAGCCCGGGTCCGGTTGGGTGGGATGCGCTCGGACCCCTTCGATATCCAACGCGGGACAAGACAGGGCTGCCCCTTGTCTCCCCTTCTGTTTGCCCTCTACATTGAACCCTTGGCGCAGAAAATTCGAGACAACCCTGACATTACTGGTGTCACCTTCGGTGGTGAACCGCATACCATCAGTCTGTACGCAGACGACATCATAGTCGCTCTCGACCGACCTACCCACTCGATACCCTCCTTCCTAACAGAGCTGGAAGCATTCGGTATGGTCGCAGGCTTCAAGATCAACAGGGGGAAATCCCTAATATTACCATTAGGGGGTAATGCCCGCCCTCACGTCCCAATCTCAACCTATGGCTGTGACCTCCAGATCACCACGGAACTCCCCTACTTAGGGATTACCCTTACCCCTTCGACGGCATCAACTGTTGCTCTCAACTATAAGTCTCTCACCAATCAGATCCGAGCGGACTTAACACGCTGGTCCAAACAACATCTATCCCTCCTGGGTAGAGTCGCGGCTGTGAAGATGTCGACCCTGCCAAAAATCCTATATGTCTTTCAGACCCTCCCGGTAGCCCCCCCAAAAGGCACCATTTCGTATCTTCAGGCATCACTACATCACTTTGTTTGGGAGGGCAAACGGGAGCGCCTTCACAATCAACTGGTCCACAGGGGCATGGATGAGGGAGGCCTGGGAGTCCCCAACTAACTACAATACTTCCAAGCCACACAGCTCAGATATCTGGTGGAGTGGTATAGGCCCGAGTCAGAGAAGAGGTGGCTCTTCCAGGACAGAGCCATGGCCCAACGATCCCTCTGGGCAATTCCCTTTTTGCCCAAGAAACATCGACCAACTTACCTCACCAACTCGCCCATAACACGCACGGTCACTAAAGTCTGGGACGCGGTGGCAGTCAAACGCGGCCTCACCACATTTCCCTCTCCATTCACCCCACTCTTAGACAACCCAGAATTCCCACCGGGCAACAACCCTTTGCACAGTGGCGGGGCACAGCATGCAGATGCGCTGGGGATCTCTTTGACCTACAAGGCTTCCTCACTCTTTCAAACATCAAGCAAGGCTACGACATCGCAGACCCTCACCTTTTCCAAAATTTTCAACTACGCTATTGGCTTACTGATCCTGCGACTGTCGCCTTGGTGGGGCGCCCACTGACCCCTTTCGAGAAGTGGCTCCAGACCAAAGACACTGATCGCCACTTGATATCTGACTTATATAAAATGCTCACACCCCCGGTGGTGTTGAACAAAAGTGGGGGTCAGAAAAGATGGGAAACTGAATTGGGTAGAACACTATCACCCAAGGAATGGAGCCAGATATACTACAGAGCATCACACACCACGCGCAATACAGCGGGCAGGGAAACGGCTGTGAAATTAGCGATTTACTGGCACCTTACGCCAGCCAGGCTTCACAAGGGGAACCCATCAAGGAGTGACTTATGTTGGAGAGGGTGCGGGGAACAGGGCACTCTGACACACACCCTCTGGGACTGTAGGGAGGTTCGGGGCTATTGGGACACAGTTTTAAATGATATCGATGCGACCTTTGATACCGAGTTCCCTCGATTTCCCGCATATGCCATCCTGGGGCTACCTAACGCACTTACCTTTCCCCTGAAATCTGTCCGGGGTCGCCAGATGGGCATTGCCATGCAAGCAGCTACACAACATATCCTATCGCTCTGGGGATCACCATCCAAACCCACACACACAGGGTGGCTACACAAACTCTGGTTCACCTTGGGCATGGAACGCATTCAGGCTACCCTCTCCGAAACTACGGACATATTTCAAAAGACTTGGCAGCCATTTATATCGCTCCTGTCTAAGGAGTTCAACAAAATTACCTGCCCGAAATACCTCTGTCTGCTACGCCTTACAGAGCCGGCTACTGGGACCCAGGCACCTCAGGGGTAATCAGGACAGCTCTTTTCTGACTAATGGACGATGGTTCTCCTGCATACGGCACACTGTTGGGGAGGGGGGCGAGGGGTAGGTTGGGGGGGCGGAGGGGTTTTGTGGGGTTGGTTTGTTCAAACTTGTTTGCTAACATTGCCTGCCATTTGCCTCTTGAGCATCTTATCGCTCTTCTCGAGTGACCATCTCCTATGCCATTTCTTCCAAAGCGTTATGTGGACATGCGCTTATCACTTTTGACTGGTCTACTTGTTACGTGTACTTTGTACTGCGATGCTTTACTATGCTTCTTGGCTCAATAAAAACCATTTAAAACTAAAAACTGCCTCTCGTTCTACACCCCAACCCGCCAGCTCCGCTCCACAGGCCTCGCCCTCCCCACCGTCCCACGAATTCGCAGAGCCACCACAGGAGGAAGATCGTTCTCCTACCTGGCAGCCAAGACATGGAACTCCCTACCCGCTCACCTACGACTGAACCAGGACCATCTCATCTTCAGTAGACACCTCAAGACCTGGCTATTTGAGCAGTAGCGCCCCCCTCCAGCACCTTGATACCCTCACAGGTGAGTAGCGTGCTCTACAAATGCTTTGATTGATTGATTGATTGAATAGTCCCCTCAACGAGGTCCACCAGGTCTGTGTTGGCGGGTATTTTGGATGGCCCCCCTCTTGTGCCAGCTGCTTCCTTCACCCTTTCAGCAATGCGCTCCTTTGCATTTTTCCTGAGGTCGTACCACCTTTTATCAGGTTATCAATGCTGCAGTGCGTGACTCCCACAGCATTTAGCTTCTCCTTGATGCGCAGCCATATTTTGTGCTTCTCAGCTTTGGGCACCTTCAGGGACCACTTTCTAAAGAGTTTGTCATGGTTGCTGCTCACCCCCTCTATCAGGTGTTCCAGTTCCCTATCAGAGAACTTTCTATTCCTCTTCCAGGGTGTGGCATTTGTCTTTGCAGCATTGTTGTCCATCCTAGCTAGGTGTAGTGTAGCTGGGTTGTGAGGGTGAAGTCTTTCAGGTCAGCTTCTGTCCTCTGCCTCCTCCTCTGAGCTCCTCAGGGCACTGAATGAAGCATGGGCTGGATGACTTCCTGGTTGTGATGTCATCAGCCTGCTTCTGAAGTGACCTGTTTTTTGCGAATTCGCTATTACTGATTTCCCTATTACCAAAATCACTAATACCGAAATAGGTAATAGCTAATATTTATTTTAAGGAATCGCTATCGTGTATTTGGATTCTTTTAGCGATTTTTACTGAATCACTAAAATTTACCGAATCTGTACATTCCCCCCCGAAAAAGGATTCCTTATTTGTGATTCCTTATTTATCGCTAATAAGGGGATGTATGTCGTTACAACGCGATGTTTTACATCGCAGTACTTTACGACGCATGTTTTACAACGCAAGTCGTTATCACGACTTGCGTTGTTGGGGGCTGGATAGTGAATAGTTTAATTTACTATTCCAACTCCAGTCCCCTTGGATAGTAGGGAAGGAGTTGGATAGTAAATTAAACTATTTACTATCCTGGAGCCCCCCCCTGAGCAATTCGTTGTTACAACTTGCGTTGTAAAAGTTGCATCGTAAGGGAACTGCGGTGTAACATCCGCGTTGTAAAGGATGTCCCCCCTAATAAGGACTCACTTTACCGATTTTTGATGCATGTGCACCAAAGTCGATTGCCATCCAAATTATCGTCAAAAAGCTCTTCAGTATCAATATCAATTGAAAGTGAAGAAGATGGTTGTGCAATGTCGGTGGTTATCTCCGGAAAACGTGTGCATGGTGGGCTGGACGCAAGCAAAGAAAAATACAGGTCAATGAAAAGTCGACATGAAAAAGCACCAAAGTCATTCAAACATTGTCCGAAGATTACACTAAAAATAAACGTTGCTGGACACCTTTTCCTATCAAGAGTGGTGCATCGAGAACCATCATGCCTGAGGAGAAATACCCTGAACTATCTCCATTGCCTCGACTTATGCCATCGAAAACAAGTGTATACATGGGTTGCATGAATGCCATTAAAATGTAAAGTTTCAATTGCAACGATGCAACACAAGAAAATAAAACACTTCTGGACAAAGAGGAGATTCTGCGAAGAAGGAGAGCTTGAAAAGCTGTAGGAGGGGAAATGCCACTCTGCTTGTTCATGTGTTGTACTGACCTGCTGCTTGTTGCTTCTGTTTTGGGCAGGGAATGACTGTACTGTACTTTCCTATCCTGCTTATCAAGGTGCTCCAAGAGCTTGTGTGTGCTTGCCTCCATCGTCATCTGCAGCACCTCTGAACTCCTCTGCTGGGATTTCTGACCTGTCAAGTAGGGCCAACTCCAGCTCTGGGCCCTTGGAGGTGGTTGTGTTACCTAAAGAGCTGAATATCTACACATCACCCACCAGCGCCATTTTTCCCATCGCAAGCTTGCCATGCAGCCCAAAAATTGATGCAGCACCTGTTTACGGCTAGAAGAACTGCCCAAGTTCAGAGCACCGTGTCTCCAACGTCCGAGACCCCCACTCTATCTCTGACGCAGGCGCTGCTGTGTGGCTGAAAGAATCCACACATCACCTGCTATGGCTAGAAGAATCATCGCAGCACCTGCTTCACCACCATCCCATTGACACCAACTAGTCTGGATTTTCCTCGCATCGAGCTGTGCACCAAGTTTCCAGTACATCGACCAGCAGTAAGGAGTCTCTTTCATAATTAGATGCATCCCTTCTCCTTGCAGTAAGGAATCGATGCAACACTTTTCCTGCATGCCGCAAAACTGACTCCTCCATTCCCTTGGGACTCAAGAATTGATGCATCGCTTCTTTTTCTGATGCCTCCCTCCTTTTTTGAATGATTTTCATCTCGGAATTTGACCCATCAAAGGTACTTTGTGCAAAACTCAACACATCCATAGAGTTCTATGAACTGAATAGCGTAAACCTTTAAAAAGTGATATTTCTGCTTATGTATGTTGGATTTTTGTCATTTTGGCCGTTTGGTTTAAATAACGATTGGTTATTTTTTCTAAATGGGTGTGGTGTCCATTTGTAATATTTTCCCTGTGTTACAGCGTGTTTTATGTACAAATGCTTTAAAAAAGGAAGGTCGCTGCTTGGACAGGGTGCATACCACTGACAACTAGCAACCCCCAGTTCTAACAGTAGCCTTTGGATGAAAAATAAAAATACATTTTTTATTAAAATAGATTCTAGGATACACAATTGTGCTAACAATTTACATTTCCCATTAGTTTCCTGTCTTTTAAATATGTTCAACCTACATTTTGTGTTCCACCTACTCTTCACAGATGGCAAATGTATGTGCTATTTCCTCATATTGGAATGATTTACTTCCAACATGTAATAGTCGTATTACATTTCTACATGTGATTTTACTGTGTGATAAAATTGCATGCAGATATTCTTCATGTATTTTTTTGCATGTGATTTTACCACAAGGTAAATTACACACGAAGAAATCATATGCAGAAAACCTGTGATCGAACAGAGAGAATTTAGAGCATTAAAACAAAAAATAAAACGTAATTGAGGTCCATACAGGGAGTTGTAGTAGACGAGAGCAGGTGAGTGATGAACTTGCCTGGAGGATGACAATTTGCACCTACAAATGACTTAGAAAAAGTACAGAGGTAAAGAATAAATTCAGAAGAGGAGATGTAGAAGGAAAATACATTAAGCTACCAAGTGCAGGTAAGAAGAGTCAGTTTTGGACAGTGTGAAAAGAACATAGACAACAAGGAAGTGAAGTAGGGCAGGAAAAGTTTGAGGAGAATGAACATGTCAAGGGACACAAATACACCAAGACCATGGAGACAAAGATACACTAAGGGTAGAAAGGCAAAGGTTTGAGTTTAGAAAACATGGAAGCAGGGAAGTGAAAACTATGCCATACCGGGAAAGAGGAGATTAAAAAGTTCAAATGGGAAGTAGAAATGCAATGTAAGCACATTTTGCAGTAAGGATCCAACAGAGTGAATGGAAATAGTGAAGGAGGCAAATAGAGATAGAGAAACTGATGGTGTTTACGGCAATTAAAACAAATCCCCTTTCCCTCTGTCGAAGATGAAATGCATGTGATATCGTCAAATATAAAAAAAATAGGCATAACAGCACTGTGCACACAGTAGTAATTCAGACTGGTTGTTCACACTTCTTGCAGAGTGCAGGAATGTTTTTGAAACTCATGCGACATTGACATGTTATCTTAACCCATGATTATGGCTAGAACAGGCCAGGTATGGAAGCAAGTTGTATGCTTCTATAAGTGGTCTAGCAACATTTTGCTTCCTTTTTGTGCTTAGTTTTTTGCAGAAGGGTAGAGCAGAGAGTCCCCAAATAAAGAAGACCTATGCTGATGTCCCATGAAAGACCAGGAAACGTAATTGCTTTCGTACGACATGAGATATCACAGCTTTCAGGGTGAGAGAGCGGGAACATGGGATGGTGGGAGGCTTGGTAGTGCGGAAATGAGAATATATTGCAGGACCCATGCGACTGACTTCCTGGGGCCTGCCCACCAGCAGGTGCTAAAAGCACTAGGACTGTAGAGGGGCACGTTTGATATAAAATACCCTCAAAAAGTCAAGTAGGGCAGGAAGAATACCCCATCTATTACACCAAAGAAGTTTGTGGGTAACAGCTTTAATGTGCTTGGCTGAGATGGAAAGTTTACCGGAAAAGCAACACTAACCTACAGCAACCGCAAACAACAGTCAATACGATCACTTCCATTCCCATGCACCACAAAACAGACACATCCTAACACATTGAGCATCCCAATGTGAAAAACTGTGTGAGCAGATCTTAGTGTCAGAGAAATACAGCTACCCCTAGCAAACATAGTTATGCAAAACCTCAGGAGGAGGAAAGCACATTTAAAAGAGTGTTTCTGGGAAGGACATCAACTGGTGACTACATGGGCTATGAATTCATTCAGAGATTCATATTCAACAAGTACCTCATCAACAACCTTTTACACTAATCACACTTCACCTCACAGCCAAAGAAAAAACCTCCATATGCCAAGAAACCAGAAAAGAGGCTACTATGTACATTTGAACACCATAACACTGTGGACCAGATTTATCAATGTTTTGTGTCAACATTGCACCACGCAAGCGGCGCAAGGGTGATACATAATGTAAGTAAGATTTATCAAGCCACAAAAGGCCATCTTGCGTGGCCCTGCATGGCTTGATAAATCTGGAATAATAAAAGGCAGCGCAAATCGCTGCCTTGCGTTACTCTGCCCTAGGGAGACATTCCATGGGTGAAGCGTGTGTGTTCCAATGCATCCACACATGGATTTTCAAGCATTGCCAGATTTACCAAAAGAACTAGACCAGGGAATGCATCAAAATGATATGCCTCTCTGTGTGAGACGTAACAAGGGAAAATATCTTTACTTCTCCTTGTTTTCTCCTCTTACTTCTCCTTGTTTTCTCCAGCACACATAGAAAAAGGGAAATGCCTCTGTGAATGATGCAAGGGAGCAAGAATTGGCGCAAGGCTGATAATTGTGTGCAAGCGCAGGCAGAGGACAAGAATACGCCATATCTTGATAGATATAACGCATTCCGGTCCTCCCTCTTTCATGCAGCGCTGCAACGTGTGTTGCTGCATTACACTTTGTGAAAGTTTTATAAAAATGCCCTGGGTCTCTACCCAAGTCACAGGAGACACACTCAGCATCTCATACCCATCAGTCTGCAAAGCTGTTTAGTAAACCCTGTTATGTTCATGCCCAAAGTTGCACAAACTGTCATTTTTCACCAGACACCTCAGCAGGTATGACGTTAAAATAAGTGACTCCCTTGGCCTAAGGGGTATAAATGGTACCTATATAGCCAGGATGAATAACCACAAGTTACCCTTCATTTGGTGCAACTACGAGAGATTCACCAGTCTCCATATGCATTTGGTATCTCTTCACAGCCCGTTGTTGACAATATACACTAAACGCTTTCTGGGTTCCAAGCATAACGCAGATATGCTTGATGACACCAGCATATCAGCAAACATACAAGCAATGATAGTTGATATATATCTTGCTCAACAAGCCACCCAAATAACCAAAAAACACAAAACACCTCTATACCTATGGGAAACACCTCTAAGCATATCTCTGCCATACTCTAACCACTTCTATCAGAAGACAACCACTGCAGTCATGGATTATTGCACCCAAAAAGCAACAGAGAGCAAAGCCAATACAACAGGCCTAACATCCTATATAATGCTAGATTGAAAGATTAGGGTGTTTACAGAGTCAAGAACAACTACTAAAAGTGGGGGACCTACACCTATGCTGCATAATTTCAATATTGATTGGCCCAGCCCAAACCATGCCATAACCTTCATTGCAACATGGCCATTGCCCTGCTGCAACATATGGGTTCTGGATATGGCACTAAACACAGGAGGGCCACATTGGAACAGGCATATATCTTTAGCACTTAAAGACAGAAGTACTATACATGAACAATATGTACTTAGAGTAGTGAAGTTAGAAGAGAGAACCTTCTAACAAATGCTACTGGACATGCTACAACACTCTGCTTCATACCTTGAGCCTTAGGTGCCAATGCAAAGGCCAACTTTAGGGCAGTGCGACTGGTGCGACCACACTGGGCGCTGACCTGTGGAGGGGGCGCCGACCTCAGGGGGGGTGCTGTGTTTAACAAAATCTTATGATTGTAGAGATGAGGGGCACTTATGCCCTTTCATAGGGAGAAAATTTGAGGAGGCATTCATGTGGTGTGGGGGCGCCAAAAATTATTGTCGCACCGGGCGCCACTAGCGCTAAAGCCGGACCTGGCCAATGCTATCATTATTGTGCTGCTACAAATAACATAGAAATAGGCGGGATTCGGAGGGCAGACATAGCAACTAAATGGATGTTATCACGTACAGGAAATTGCCATAGCCACGTATGCTAAAGGATGGCAGCTGATTCACCTGGGGACCATGAGCCAGGAGCATCATAAGCATAAGTATGTAAGGCCTCAATAGTGCAAATAATAGACACACAAAAGGGCAGGAATTTGTTTCTGCAGATCATTATTTAGTGGATGTATATGGCAAAAAAATTACATCTCCCCCTAAGTTACTCAGCAGAATACTGAAAAGCCCTGGCATCACTCCTGTGTACCAGTGGCATCAGTCTTTTCTATGGTACTTCCAACAACGTGGCTGGGACCATTGTGTGTGAACTCTCTATCTGGCATGTTTCCCTCATTTACATTTACATGGTGCTTTGTAACTGATGCAATGCGCCCACTCCTGACAGCATCATTTTACCTGCCATCTTTTGTTATTCATGTAGCTAATATTGCCTACTTGTCGGGGTAGCCGTTGACTTATCTAACTGAACTATAACACATAGGGGCGGATGGAAAGGCTCTGAATGGCATTCAGTTTGTTTGAATCCATATCGGAAGCCTTGTTTCTAACTGCCTCATTACGATGGTTGGAAACGGTTCAGAATGTCTTACTCGGTTCCAACTCGCGTCCGAATGGCTTTTGGGGACTCGTACGTCCCTATGGACAACGTTTCTGACCGAGGGATTACGATGTTGGAATCAGACAGCCTTTCCGAATCGTTCTGTCCAACACTGATCGGGCATCGGTATCTGACTTTGGGAGCCCGTAGCAGGCACCCTTTCACCCAGAGGCCTCCGGTTGGGGGCCGTGGGTGTACCCAGGGGACACCCAATTCCAACTATGCACAGTGTGGCAGGCAACATGGGGATGTCCACGACAGGGTGCAAGGTTTTCGGCAACCACACCTTTTTTCAATGGGAGCCTCAGTTGTCGGACAGAACACAGGCTCACATTGAAATCAATGGGAGTTTGACCAAACGGTGTTTGGAATAATCGCAATGAGTCGGTCGGAAACCATTCTAAAACAGAGTCGGTCAGAATTATTTTTATCCAACACCATAGTAAGGCCCATAATCTCTTCCTGGCCAACCTTTCTATCTGCAGTGCAGGATCACCATCACCAGACAGCATCCAAGATATCCCATTCTTGCTTTCACCCCAGTACCTGCATCGGACATTTTGGGCCAATGGTATATTACCACATACAGATGTGTTGGTAAAGTGCATAGTTACCTTATCTTGTGGCCAACTCTGCCACTCGGTGGCTATCAAAACTGCATGTGTTCAGCGTGCAAATTTTTTGTAGAAAATGCTGGGTCGTGTTCATTGGGGGAGATAGGAGGCAGGTGTGTACTCGCCAACATCTGGATGGATCAGAGTAATGGAGACAGGGTTTTAAATTTCTATGTGTGGCATATCCTGATACTGTCTTGTTTACATTTCTCAGGGTTTAAAATAAAAATTACGGACAAAAGTCACAGAACATCTTATATTGTTGTCTCTAGCGAATGAGAGAATAACATTTCAATATGTGGGTAAAGATGAAAAAAATTACTTTACAATTGAAGTCTATTGACAGATCTTTGTGTGATGATTACGTGTAAAAATGTTGTCCATTCCTAGCAAAATATGATTTCTCTTCATAATGGGGAAATTGTACCAAGAGATGTTCTGAGCGGATAAGCCTAAATCTGCTAGAATACAACACTTATAAACATTGACCATTCATCAGCATGCCCTCAAACCTTTATGCAAAAACAACAGTTGATGATCAGAATGCAGAACAATGTCATACATTTACCCCAGTACAGAGATCTGGGCCTAAATCCATCGTTTTTTTTGCACTCCACACCACCCCTGTTCAGACATGGCCATATGCAAATCAACCTTGACCCTGTGCCTCATGGGAACAGTCCAGCCTGAACTGCCAAGCCATGTCTTCCTTGGACCGGAATCAAGCATCCTAGGACCGGTTTCTGGCTATCAGCCGTCGTCAGCCAGGATAGCTTAACTCCAGTGGTGTGGAGAGCACAGGACTCACGTCTGAGCACACCCGTCCCACTCGGGGTGACAAATGCAAAAACAACAGTTGATGGACAGAATGCAGAACAATGTCATACATTCACCCCAGTACAGAGATCTGGGTCTAAATCCATCGTTTTTTCATGCCTTTATGCTCCACAAATCCTTAGCACTTGAGATCGTCTTCACAGCAGAATTGGTTCCAGGAATCAGCACTTATATTAATCTTCCTCATTAAAATGAAAAATGGATGTCATTCATTGATTAATTTAAAACTATAGAATAGTTGGAATCCAACGGTCAGCATGAACTATCAGTGTAGTGCAAGAAAACTAAAAACATTGACCTGTGGACAACAAAACAATTAAGGATAGCATCAAGGACAAAACAGTTGGGCAGGAGCTGGTCAATCTACTAGCTGCAATACAGTAACAAAACAAACCACAAACGGTACCAAGAAGTAAAAGTCAATGAAAAGTTCACAATAAATGAATAAATACATTTCTTCTGATTTAAGTAAATCAGAGAAGAATAAAATTATACATCTGTCAGTTATAATTTCTGAATAGAGAACTCTACCAGGAAATTGCATTGTTTTTGCATTGATTATACGCTAGATCTGGCAGCATTCTGTGACTAAAGGACTCATTTATGGTTTGGCTGGTTGGCTTCTTAAGGTGTCGAGTTTACAAGAGAACCAGGTGGAGGTTTTCGAGGCATGATCTCAGCATGCTGATATCTCAAATTTATGCAAAAACAACAATTGATGGACAGAATGCAGAACAATGTCATACATTCACCCCTGTAAAGAGATCTGGGCCTAAATCCATTGTTTATTTGTACTCCACACCACCCCAGTTCAGACATGGCCATATGCAAATCAGCCTTGACCCTGTGCCCAATGGGAAAAGTCCAGCCCGAACTGCCAAGCCATGTCTTTCCTGGACCGAATCAAGCATCCTAGGACCGGTTTCTGGCTATCAGCTGTCTTCAACAAGGATAGCTTGACTCCAGTGGTGCGGAGAGCATGGGACTCACGTCTGAGCATACCCATCCCACTCGGGGTGACAAATGCAAAAACAACAGTTGATGGACAGAAGGCAGAACAATGTCATACATTCACCCCAGTACAGAGATCTGGGCCTAAATCCATCGTTTTATTGCACTCCACACCACCCCAGTTCAGACATGGCCATATGCAAATCAGCCTTGACCCTGTGTCTCATGGGAACAGTCCAGCCCGAACTGCCAAGCCATGTCTTTCCTGGACCGGAATCAAGCATCCTAGGACCGGTTTCTGGCTATCAGCCGTCTACAGCCAGGATAGCTTGACTCCAGTGGTGTGGAGAACATGGGACTCACGTCTGAGCATACGCATCCCACTCGGGTGACAAATGCAAAAACAACAGTTGTCGGACAGAATGCAGAACAATGTCATACATTCACCCCAGTACAGAGATCTGGGCCTAAATCCATCGTTTCTTTGCACTCCACACCACCCCAGTTCAGACATGGCCATATGCAAATCAGCCTTGACCCTGTGCCTCATGGGAACAGTCCAGCCCGAACTGCCAAGCCATGTTTCCTGGACCAGAATCAAGCATCCTAGGACCAGTTTCTGGCTATCAGCTGTCTTCAGCCAGGATAGCTTGACTCCAGTGGTGTGGAGAGCATGGGACTCATGTCTGAGCATACCCCTCCCACTCGGGGTGACAAAGGCAAAAACAACAGTTGATGGACAGAATGCAGAACAATGTCATACATTCACCCCAGTACAGAGATCTGGGGCTAAATCCATTGTTTTTTTGCACTCCACACCACCCCAGTTCAGACCTGGCCATATGCAAATCAGCCTTGACCCTGTGCCTCATGGGAACAGTCCAGCCCGAAGTTCCAAGCCATGTCTTTCCTGGACCGAAATCAAGCATCCTAGGACCGGTTTCTGGCTATCAGCCGTCTTCAGCCAGGATAGCTTGACTCCAGTGGTGTGGAGAGCATGGGACTCACGTCTGAGCATACCCATCCGTCTCGGGGTGACAAATGCAAAAACAACAGTTGATGGGCAAAATGCAGAACAATGTCATACATTCACACCAGTACAGAGATCTGGGCCTAAATCCATTGTTTTTTTGCACTCCACACCACCCCAGTTCAGACATGTCCATATGCAAATCAGCCTTGACCCTGTTCCTCAGGGGAACAGACCAGCCCAAACTGCCTAGCCATGTCTTTCCTGGACCAGAATCAAGCATCCTAGGACCGGTTTCTAGCTATCAGCTGTCTTTAGCCAGGATAGCTTGACTCCAGTGGTGTGGAGAGCATGGGACTCACATCTGAGCATACCCATCCCACTCGGGGTGAAAATTGCAAAAAACACAGTTGATGGACAGAACGCAGAACAATGTCATACATTTACCCCAGTACGGATATCTGGGCCAAAATCCATCGTTTTTTTGCACTTCACACCACCCCAGTTCAGACATGGCCATATGCAAATCAGCCGTGACCCTGTGCCTCATGGGAATAGTCCAGCCCGAACTGCCAAGCCATGTCTTTCCTGGACTGGAATTGAGCATCCTTGGACTGGTTTCTGGCTATCAGCCATTTTCAGCCACAATAGCTTGACTCCAGTGGTGTGGAGAGCATGGGACTCACGTCTGAGCATACCCATCCCCCTCCGTGTGACAAATGCAAAAACAACAGTTGATGGACAGAATGCAGAACAATGTCATACATTCACTCCAGTACAGAGATCTGGTCCTAAATCCATAGTTTTTTTGCACTCCAGTTCAGACATGGCCATATGCAAATCAGCCTTGAACCTGTGCCTCATGGGAACAGTCCAGCCCGAACTTCGAGGCCATGTCTTTCCTAGACCGGAATCAAGCACCCTAGGACCGGTTTCTGGCTATCAGCTGTCTTCAGCCAGGATAGCTTGACTCCAGTGGTGTGGAGAGCTTGGGACTCACGTCTGAGCATACCCATCCCACTCGGGGTGACAAATGCAAAAACAACAGTTGATGGACAGAATGCAGAACAATGTCATACATTCACCCCAGTACAGAGATCTGGGCCTAAATCCATCGTTTTTTTTGCACTCCACACCACCCCAGTTCAGACATGGCAATATGCAAATCAGCCTTGACCCTGTGCCTCATGGGAACAGTCCAGCCCGAACTGCCAAGCCATGACTTTCCTGGACCAGAATCAAGCATCCTAGGACCGGTTTCTGGCTAGCAGCCGTCTTCAGCCAGGATATCTTAACTCCAGTGGTGTGGAGAGCATGGGACTCACGTCTGAGCATACCCATCCCACTCGGGGTGACAAATGCAAAAACAACAGTTGATGGACAGAATGCAGAACAATGTCATACATTCACCCCAGTACAGAGAACTGGGCCTAAATCCATTGTTTTTTTGCACTCCACCCACCCAGTTCAGACATGGCCATATGCAAATCAGCCTTGACCCTGTGCCTCATGGGAACAGTCCAGCCCGAACTACCAAGCCATGTCTTTCCTAGACCGGAATCAAGCATCCTAGGACCGGTTTCTGGCTATCAGCCGTCTTCAGCCAGGATAGCTTGACTCCAGTGGTGTGGAGAGCATGGAACTCACGTCTAAGCATACCCATCACACTCGGGGTGACAAATGCAAAAACAACAGTTGATGGGCAAAATGCAGAACAATGTCATACATTCACCCCAGTACAGAGATCTGGGCCTAAATCCATTGTTTTTTGCACTCCTCACCACCCCAGTTCAGACATGGCCATATGCAAATCAGCCGTAACCCTGTGCCTCATGGGAACAGTCCAGCCCGAACTGCCAAGCCATGTCTTTTCTGGACTGGAATCAAGCATCCTAGGACCGGTTTCTGGCTATCAGCCATCTTCAGCCAGGATAGCTTGACTCCAGTGGTGTGGAGAGCATGGGACTCACGTCTGAGCATACCCATCCCACTCCGGGTGACAAATGCAAAAACAACAGTTGATGGACAGAATGCAGAACAATGTCATACATTCACACCAGTACAGAGATCTGGGCCAAAATCCATCGTTTTTTTGCACTTCACACCACCCCAGTTCAGACATGGCCATATGCAAATCAGCCTTGACCCTGTGCTTCATGGGAACAGTCCAGCCCGAACTGCCAAGCCATGTCTTTCCTGGACTGGAATTGAGCATCCTTGGACTGGTTTCTGGCTATCAGCCATTTTCAGCCACGATAGCTTGACTCCAGTGGTGTGGAGAGCATGGGACTCAAGTCTGAGCATACCCATCCCCCTCCGTATGACAAATGCAAAAGCAACAGTTGATGGACAGAATGCAGAACAATGTCATACATTCACTCCAGTACAGAGATCTGGTCCTAAATCCATTGTTTTTTTGCACTCCACCCACCCAGTTCAGACATGGCCATATGCAAATCAGCCTTGACCCTGTGCCTCATGGGAACAGTCCAGCCCGAACTACCAAGCCATGTCTTTCCTAGACCGGAATCAAGCATCCTAGGACCGGTTTCTGGCTATCAGCCGTCTTCAGCCAGGATAGCTTGACTCCAGTGGTGTGGAGAGCATGGGACTCACTTCTAAGCATACCCATCCCACTCGGGGTGACAAATGCAAAAACAACAGTTGATGGACATAATGCAGAACAATGTCATAAATTCACCCCAGTACCGAGATGTGGGCCTAAATCCATCTTTTTTTGCACTCCACACAACCCCAGTTCAGACCTGGCCTTATGCAAATCAGTGTTGACCCTGTGCCCCATGGGTACAGTCCAGCCCAAACTGCCATGCCATGTCATTCCTGGACTAGAATCAAGCATCCTTGGATCAGTTTCTGACTATCAGCCATCTTCAGCCAGGATAGCTTGACTCCAGTGGTGTGGAGAGCATGAGACTCACGTCTGAGCATACCCATCCCACTCGGGGTGAAAAATGCAAAAACAACAGTTGATGGACAGAATGCAGAACAATGTAATACATTCACCCCAGTACAGAGATCTGGGCCTAAATCCATTGTTTTTTGCACTCCACCCACCCAGTTCAGACATGGCCATATGCAAATCAGCCGTGACCCTGTGCCTAATGGGAACAGTCCAGCCCAAAATGCCAAGCCATGACTTTCCTGGACCGGAATCAAGCATCCTAAGACCGGTTTCTGGCTATCAGCCGTCTTTAGCCAGGATAGCTTGACTCCAGTGGTGTGGAGAGCATGGGACTCACGTCTGAGCTTACCCATCCCACTCGGGGTGACAATTGCAAAAACAACAGTTGATGGACAGAATGCAGAACAATGTCATACATTCACCCCAGTACAGAGTTCTGGGCCGAAATCCATCGTTTTTTTGCACTCCACACCACCCCAGTTCAGGCATGGCCATATGCAAATCAGCCTTGACCCTGTGCCTCATAGGAACAGTCCAGCCCGAAGTGCCAAGCCGTGTCTTTCCTGGACCGGATTCAAGCCTCCTAGGACCGGTTTCTGACTATCAGCCGTCTTTAGTCAGGATAGCTTGACTCCAGTGGTGTGAAGAGCATGGGACTCACGTCTGAGCATACCCATCCCACTCGGGGTGAAAAATGCAAAAACAACAGTTGATGGACAGAATGCAGAACAAAGTAATACATTCACCCCAGTACAGAGATCTGGGCCTAAATCCATTGTTTTTTGCACTCCTCACCACCCCAGTTCAGACATGGCCATATGCAAATCAGCCGTGACCCTGTGCCTCATGGGTACAGTCCAGCCCGAACTGCCAAGCAATGACTTTCCTGGACCAGAATCAAGCATCCTAGGACCGGTTTCTGGCTATCAGCCGTCTTCAGCAGGATAGCTTAACTCCAGTGGTGTGGAGAGCATGGGACTCACGTCTGAGCATACCCATCCCACTCGGGGTGACAAATGCAAAAACAACAGTTGATGGACAGAATGCAGAACAATGTCATACATTCACCCCAGTACAGAGATCTGGGCCTAAATCCATCGTTTTTTTGCACTCCACCCACCCAGTTCAGACATGGCCATATGCAAGTCAGCCTTGACCCTGTGCCTCATGGGAACAGTCCAGCTGGAACTACCAAGCCATGTCTTTCCTAGACCGGAATCAAGCATCCTAGTACCGGTTTCTGGCTGTCAGCCGTCTTCAGCCAGGATAGCTTGACTCCAGTGGTGTGGAGAGCATGGGACTCACGTCTAAGCATACCCATCCCACTCGGGGTGACAAATGCAAAAACAACAGTTGATGGACAGAATGCAGAACAATGTCATACATTCACCCCAGTACAGAGATGTGGGCCTAAATCCATCTTTTTTTGCACTCCACACCACCCCAGTTCAGACCTGGCCTTATGCAAATCAGTGTTGACCCTGTGCCTCATGGGAACAGTCCAGCCCGAACTGCCAAGCCATGTCTTTCCTGGATTGGAATCAAGCATCCTTGGATCAGTTTCTGACTATCAGCCATCTTCAGCCAGGATAGCTTGACTCCAGTGGTGTGGAGAGCATGGGACTCACGTCTGAGCATACCCATCCCACTCGGGGTGACAAATGCAAAAACAACAGTTGATGGACAGAATGCAGAACAATGTCATACATTCACCACAGTACAGAGTTCTGGGCCAAAATCCATCGTTTTTTTGCACTCCACACCACCCCAGTTCAGGCATGGCCATATGCAAATCAGCCTTGACCCTGTGCCTCATGGGAACAGTCCAGCCCGAAGTGCCAAGCCCTGTCTTTCCTTGACCGGAATCAAGCATCCTAGAACCGGTTTCTGACTATCAGCCGTCTTTAGTCAGGATAGCTTGACTCCAGTGGTGTGAAGAGCATGGGACTCACGTCTGAGCATACCCATCCCACACGGGGTGAAAAATGCAAAAACAACAGTTGATGGACAGAATGCAGAACAATGTAATACATTCACCCCAGTACAGAGATCTGGGCCTAAATCCATTGTTATTTGCACTCCTCACCACCCCAGTTCAGACATGGCCATATGCAACTCAGCCGTGACCCTGTGCCTCATGGGAACAGTCCAGCCCGAACTGCCAAGCCATGACTTTCCTGGACCAGAATCAAGCATCCTAGGACCGGTTTCTGGCTAGCAGCCGTCTTCAGCCAGGATATCTTAACTCCAGTGGTGTGGAGAGCATGGGACTCACGTTTGAGCATACCCATCCCACTCGGGGTGACAAATGCAAAAACAACAGTTGATGGACAGAATGCAGAACAATGTCATACATTCACCACAGTACAGAGTTCTGGGCCAAAATCCATCGTTTTTTTGCACTCCACACCACCCCAGTTCAGGCATGGCCATATGCAAATCAGCCTTGACCCTGTGCCTCATGGGAACAGTCCAGCCCGAAGTGCCAAGCCCTGTCTTTCCTGGACCGGAATCAAGCATCCTAGGACCGGTTTCTGACTATCAGCCGTCTTTAGTCAGGATAGCTTGACTCCAGTGGTGTGAAGAGCATGGGACTCACGTCTGAGCATACCCATCCCACTCGGGGTGAAAAATGCAAAAACAACAGTTGATGGACAGAATGCAGAACAATGTCATACATTCACACCAGTACAGAGATCTGGGCCTAAATCCATTGTTTTTTTGCACTCCACACCACCCCAGTTCAGACATGTCCATATGCAAATCAGCCTTGACCCTGTTCCTCAGGGGAACAGACCAGCCCAAACTGCCTAGCCATGTCTTTCCTAGACCGGAATCAAGCACCCTAGGACCGGTTTCTGGCTATCAGCCATTTTCAGCCAGGATAGCTTGACTCCAGTGGTGTGGAGAGCATGGGACTCACGTCTGAGCATACCCATCCCACTCCGGGTGACAAATGCAAAAACAACAGTTGATGGACAGAATGCAGAACAATGTCATACATTCACACCAGTACAGAGATCTGGGCCTAAATCCATTGTTTTTTTGCACTCCACACCACCCCAGTTCAGACATGTCCATATGCAAATCAGCCTTGACCCTGTTCCTCAGGGGAACAGACCAGCCCAAACTGCCTAGCCATGTCTTTCCTGGACCAGAATCAAGCATCCTAGGACCGGTTTCTAGCTATCAGCCGTCTTTAGCCAGGATAGCTTGACTCCAGTGGTGTGGAGAGCATGGGACTCACGTCTGAGCATACCCATCCCCCTCCGTGTGACAAATGCAAAAGCAACAGTTGATGGACAGAATGCAGAACAATGTCATACATTCACTCCAGTACAGAGATCTGGTCCTAAATCCATAGTTTTTTTGCACTCCAGTTCAGACATGGCCATATGCAAATCAGCCTTGAACCTGTGCCTCATGGGAACAGTCCAGCCCGAACTTCGAGGCCATGTCTTTCCTAGACCGGAATCAAGCACCCTAGGACCGGTTTCTGGCTATCAGCTGTCTTCAGCCAGGATAGCTTGACTCCAGTGGTGTGGAGAGCATGGGACTCACGTCTGAGCATACCCATCCCACTCGGGGTGACAAATGCAAAAACAACAGTTGATGGACAGAATGCAGAACAATGTCATACATTCACCCCAGTACAGAGATCTGGGCCTAAATCCATCGTTTTTTTTGCACTCCACACCACCCCAGTTCAGACATGGCAATATGCAAATCAGCCTTGACCCTGTGCCTCATGGGAACAGTCCAGCCCGAACTGCCAAGCCATGACTTTCCTGGACCAGAATCAAGCATCCTAGGACCGGTTTCTGGCTAGCAGCCGTCTTCAGCCAGGATATCTTAACTCCAGTGGTGTGGAGAGCATGGGACTCACGTCTGAGCATACCCATCCCACTCGGGGTGACAAATGCAAAAACAACAGTTGATGGACAGAATGCAGAACAATGTCATACATTCACCCCAGTACAGAGAACTGGGCCTAAATCCATTGTTTTTTTGCACTCCACCCACCCAGTTCAGACATGGCCATATGCAAATCAGCCTTGACCCTGTGCCTCATGGGAACAGTCCAGCCCGAACTACCAAGCCATGTCTTTCCTAGACCGGAATCAAGCATCCTAGGACCGGTTTCTGGCTATCAGCCGTCTTCAGCCAGGATAGCTTGACTCCAGTGGTGTGGAGAGCATGGGACTCACGTCTAAGCATACCCATCCCACTCGGGGTGACAAATGCAAAAACAACAGTTGATGGACAGAATGCAGAACAATGTCATACATTCACCCCAGTACAGAGATGTGGGCCTAAATCCATCTTTTTTTGCACTCCACACCCCCCCAGTTCAGACCTGGCCTTATGCAAATCAGTGTTGACCCTGTGCCTCATGGGAACAGTCCAGCCCGAACTGCCAAGCCATGTCTTTCCTGGATTGGAATCAAGCATCCTTGGATCAGTTTCTGACTATCAGCCATCTTCAGCCAGGATAGCTTGACTCCAGTGGTGTGGAGAGCATGGGACTCACGTCTGAGCATACCCATCCCACTCGGGGTGACAAATGCAAAAACAACAGTTGATGGACAGAATGCAGAACAATGTCATACATTCACCACAGTACAGAGTTCTGGGCCAAAATCCATCGTTTTTTTGCACTCCACACCACCCCAGTTCAGGCATGGCCATATGCAAATCAGCCTTGACCCTGTGCCTCATGGGAACAGTCCAGCCCGAAGTGCCAAGCCCTGTCTTTCCTGGACCGGAATCAAGCATCCTAGAACCGGTTTCTGACTATCAGCCGTCTTTAGTCAGGATAGCTTGACTCCAGTGGTGTGAAGAGCATGGGACTCACGTCTGAGCATACCCATCCCACACGGGGTGAAAAATGCAAAAACAACAGTTGATGGACAGAATGCAGAACAATGTAATACATTCACCCCAGTACAGAGATCTGGGCCTAAATCCATTGTTATTTGCACTCCTCACCACCCCAGTTCAGACATGGCCATATGCAAATCAGCCGTGACCCTGTGCCTCATGGGAACAGTCCAGCCCGAACTGCCAAGCCATGACTTTCCTGGACCAGAATCAAGCATCCTAGGACCGGTTTCTGGCTAGCAGCCGTCTTCAGCCAGGATATCTTAACTCCAGTGGTGTGGAGAGCATGGGACTCACGTTTGAGCATACCCATCCCACTCGGGGTGACAAATGCAAAAACAACAGTTGATGGACAGAATGCAGAACAATGTCATACATTCACCACAGTACAGAGTTCTGGGCCAAAATCCATCGTTTTTTTGCACTCCACACCACCCCAGTTCAGGCATGGCCATATGCAAATCAGCCTTGACCCTGTGCCTCATGGGAACAGTCCAGCCCGAAGTGCCAATCCCTGTCTTTCCTGGACCGGAATCAAGCATCCTAGGACCGGTTTCTGACTATCAGCCGTCTTTAGTCAGGATAGCTTGACTCCAGTGGTGTGAAGAGCATGGGACTCACTTCTGAGCATAGCCATCCCACTCGGGGTGAAAAATGCAAAAACAACAGTTGATGGACAGAATGCAGAACAATGTCATACATTCACCCCAGTACAGAGATGTGGGCCTAAATCCATCTTTTTTTGCACTCCACACCACCCCAGTTCAGACCTGGCCTTATGCAAATCAGTGTTGACCCTGTGCCTCATGGGAACAGTTCAGCCCGAACTGCCAAGCCATGTCTTTCCTGGATTGGAATCAAGCATCCTAGGACCGGTTTCTGGCTAGCAGCCATCTTCAGCCAGGATATCTTAACTCCAGTGGTGTGGAGAGCATGGGACTCACGTTTGAGCATACCCATCCCACTTGGGGTGACAAATGCAAAAACAACAGTTGATGGACAGAATGCAGAACAATGTCATACATTCACCCCAGTACAGAGAACTGGGCCTAAATCCATCGTTTTTTTGCACTCCACCCACCCAGTTCAGACATGGCCATATGCAAATCAGCCTTGACCCTGTGCCTCATGGGAACAGTCAAGCCGAACTACCAAGCCATGTCTTTCCTAGACCGGAATCAAGCATCCTAGGACCGGTTTCTGGCTATCAGCCGTCTTCAGCCAGGATAGCTTGACTCCAGTGGTGTGGAGAGCATGGGAATCACGTCTAAGCATACCCATCCCACTCGGGGTGACAAATGCAAAAACAACAGTTGATGGACAGAATGCAGAACAATGTCAAAAATTCACCCCAGTACAGAGATGTGGGCCTAAATCCATCTTTTTTTGCACTCCACACCACCCCAGTTCAGACCTGGCCTTATGCAAATCAGTGTTGACCCTGCGCCCCATGGGTACAGTCCAGCCCAAACTGCCATGCCATGTCTTTCCTGGACTAGAATCAAGCATCCTTGAATCAGTTTCTGACTATCAGCCATCTTCAGCCAGGATAGCTTGACTCCAGTGGTGTGGAGAGCATGGGACTCACGTCTGAGCATACCCATCCCACTCGGGTTGACAAATGCAAAAACAACAGTTGATGGACAGAATGCAGAACAATGTCATACATTCCCCCCAGTACAGAGATGTGGGCCTAAATCCATATTTTTTTGCACTCCACACCACCCCAGCTCAGACCTGACCTTATGCAAATCAGTGTTGACCCTGTGCCTCATGGGAACAGTCCAGCCTGAACTGCCAAGCCATGTCTTTCCTAGACTGGAATCAAGCATACTTGGACCAGTTTCTGACTATCAGCGGTCTTCAGCCAGGATAGCTTGACTCCAGTGGTGTGGAGAGCATGGGACTCACTTCTGAGCTTACCCATCCCACTCGGGGTGACAAATGCATAAACAACAGTTGATGGACAGAATGCAGAACAATGTACTACATTCATCCCAGTACAGAGATCTGGGCCTAAATCCATTGTTTTTTGCACTCCACCCACCCAGTTCAGACATGGCCATATGCAAATCAGCCGTGACCCTGTGCCTCATGGGAACAGTCCAGCCCAAACTGCCAAGCCATGACTTTCCTGGACCAGAATCAAGCATCCTAAGACCGGTTTCTGGCTATCAGCCATCTTTAGCCAGGATAGCTTAACTCCAGTGGTGTGGAGAGCATTGGACTCACGTCTGAGCATACCAATCCCACTCGGGATGACAAATGCAAAAACAACAGTTGATGGACAGAATGCAGAACAATGTCATACATTCCCCCCAGTACAGAGTTCTGGGCCAAAATCCATCGTTTTTTTGCACTCCACACCACCCCAGTTCAGACATGGCCATATGCAAATCAGCCTTGACCCTGTGCTTCATGGGAACAGTCAAGCCCGAAGTGCCAAGCCGTGTCTTTCCTGGACCGGAATCAAGCATCCTAGGACCGGTTTCTGACTATCAGCCGTCTTTAGTCAGGATTGCTTGACTCCAGTGGTGTGAAGAGCATGGGACTCACGTCTAAGCATACCCATCCCACTCGGGGTGAAAAATGCAAAAACAACAGTTGATGGACAGAATGCAGAACAATGTAATACATTCACCCCAGTACAGAGATCTGGGCCTAAATCCATTGTTTTTTGCACTCCTCACCACCCCAGTTCAGACATGGCCATATGCAAATCAGCCGTGACCCTGTGCCTCATGGGTACAGTCCAGCCCGAACTGCCAAGCAATGACTTTCCTGGACCAGAATCAAGCATCCTAGGACCGGTTTCTGGCTATCAGCCGTCTTCAGCCAGGATAGCTTAACTCCAGTGGTGTGGAGAGCATGGGACTCACGTCTGAGCATACCCATCCCACTCGGGGTGACAAATGCAAAAACAACAGTTGATGGACAGAATGCACAACAATGTCATACATTCACCCCAGTACAAAGTTCTGGGCCAAAATCCATCTTTTTTTGCATTCCACACCACCCCAGTTCAGACATGGCCATATGAAAATCAGCCTTGACCCTGTGCCTCATGGGAACAGTCCAGCCTGAAGTGCCAAGCCATGTCTTTCCTGGACTGGAATCAAGCATCCTAGGCCAGTTTCTGGCTATCAGCCGTCTTCAGGCAGGATAGCTTAACTCCAGTGGTGTGGAGAGCATGGCACTCACGTCTGAGCATACCCATCCCACTCGGGTGACAAATGCAAAAACAACAGTTGATGGACAGAATGCAGAACAATGTCATACATTCACCCCAGTACAGAGATCTAGGCCTAAATCCATCGTTTTTTTGCACTTCACCCACCCAGTTCAGACATGGCCATATGCAAATCAGCCGTAACCCTGTGCCTCATGGGAACAGTCCAGCTGGAACTACCAAGCCATGTCTTTCCTAGACCGGAATCAAGCATCCTAGGACCGGTTTCTGGCTATCAGCCATCTTCAGCCAGGATAGCTTAACTGCAGTGGTGTGGAGAGCATGGGACTCACGTCTAAGCATACCCATCCCACTCGGGGTGACAAATGCAAAACAACAGTTGATGGACAGAATGCAGAACAATGTCATACATTCACCCCAGTACAGAGTTCTGGGCCAAAATCCATTGTTTTTTTGCACTCCACACCACCCCAGTTCAGGCATTGCCATATGCAAATCAGCCTTGACCCTGTGCCTCATGGGAACAGTCCAGCCCGAACTGCCAAGCCATGTCTTTCCTGGACTGGAATCAAGCATCCTTGGATCAGTTTCTGACTATCAGCCATCTTCAGCCAGGATAGCTTGACTCCAGTGGTGTGGAGAGCATGGGACTCACGTCTGAGCATACCCATCCCACTCGGGGTGACAAATGCAAAAACATCAGTTGATGGACATGAAGTAATTCGGGGTTCCCAAGGCCTACACGCTCCTGAAATAACCCACTTACACTCAAGAACTGTTGGCACGGAAACTGTAAAAGTCAAAGAACAAGTTTATTAAGACCCCATGGTGTGGTGGTACACTCATACAGCACCCTTCGGTAATGCAAGAGGTATCACACCGAACATCGGTGCGACCCCCGTTTATATACAGTTTTGGGGTAATAAAAAGTTAGACGACACAAGTTAAGGCACGATTTCAGGGACATATATGGTCATGTTTTGGAATACTGCCAGCTCATTGGAGGGGGCACAACTCACTGGTCAGTTTAGTGCACATTCCTGAAGGTTTACGGGTCAATGAGAACTGCGCATGTGTGGCTTGACCAGTACTAAAAATAGCCTGTTGCTGGGCAGACGAGAATGGTCAGTGAGCGGACAACGGACTAAAGGGCACGTCGGCCACGAGGCCGCTCATGGTCTAAGATGGCCGCTACAACATTCAAAATGGCGTTATCGTATATAGCCAAGTTAAGGAGGACAACGTGTAGGTTCAGCTAATCGCTAACGAGGCCGGGCCGATTACGACAGACGACCCTTTTAGCGTTTAGCTGAATCTACCTCATAATGAACATAATCAGGATGTTCGTCCTCGATGTCTATCAACATAATTTGTGCCACCTCTTTGTGCAGCATCATTTTGTCATGGGCAAGTGCTCGCTTTGATGGTAAACAAGCTGATAAACACATTGAACATAAGGCTGGGCCACATTGAATACATAAACATATTAAAAACATTGCTCCCACAAAAATGCAAAGAATTGTCAACAGTTTCCAGCCCCAAGTTGCAATCAGGGACCAAAACCATCCCGAAAGTGTCCAAGTTCCATTGTCCGGGTGTATTTCAGCAGCAATCTTATGTAATTTGGAGATGGCATCATACACGGATGGAGAATTGTCCGGGACATATACACAGCAACTACTTCCGATGATTCTACAGGCCCCCCCACGATCAGCCAAAACAACGTCTAACACCATTCTGTTTTGGAGGGTGACAATTCTGGAAATCTGTAATTCTTCTGTAATATTCCCCAGAGCAATGGCAGTATCATTTGCAACAGCCTCAACAACGCGTGTCAGCCGTCTGATTTTCCGGCTGTTCAGTGCGGCCCCCACGAAGGAGAATAGTCCCAAATTAAAGTCCACATACTGTTGTAATGCAGTATCCGTTTGGTCGATATCCTCTAGGGCAACAGTTCGTTTAACTCTATTCAAGACGAAATCATGATACAATGTATAATCGTTATGGTACATCGGGGGAGCAATGAATACAGGGGGTAACACAAATGATACATAGCACGTGCCCAACCATCCCACTGGAAGCTGATGGTATCCCTTCGTTCCGCAAATAAAATATGTGTTTCGTGATGCAACAAACGAAATGCCATTCGGGCTATCAAACGTGAGAGTAATGTTACATTCACTTTTGCCCACTGCAATTGAACCCTTATTTCTAATACATAGATCGGCTTTTGTAGCAATAACATTTATGACATGGACACTAGATACATTAACATTTCGCTGATTGCTGTATACACGTGGGGCAGATATATTATCAGGTCTATACTCCTCCCATTCGAAACGAGTGCCCTCAACCTGGGGAAATCCATCCTTGTCATGAGAACATACTTTATTCAAGCGAAAAAGCACCCCCCCTTTGGTTGGCCATCTCAGGGTAAAAAGGAGGGTGTACCAAGCGTTACATGACCCATTATGTGAAAACGGGAGTGGAATAAGTGGGGTGCCCCCTCTCTTCTGGTGCCCAGGCAACATCCCACACACCCAGCAATTTGAGGTATTGGTCATATTGTGTGTGTGGTGAAGGATCTGTATGAAGCTGTTATTTAAGTACGTTTGGCGATGGCGTTCTTCGTGAAAAGGCAATGTAAAGTGAAAATGTTCAGACGGTGCCGGGGTAGTCGGCAGTAAATGTTCACGTACAGGCACTACAAGTTCGACTACCCAAGCTATAACAGCTATCACCACAATAGTCAGAACAAAAAGAAAGGCACCCAATATTTTCTTATCACGAGATGCCGTTGATGCCATAGTTCAAGAATGTTCGTGCAAAGTTTCAGATGGCACAAATTAATTAGAAATTGTCACAAGGTCTCAGATACACATGTGTGTATGCCTAAAAAGAAAAAATGCGGTGCTGAACTCCGAGGTAGCCGTTGTTTTCTTCTCCGGGCCAAGACGGGTGTCGCTACTCTGGCAGAACTGATCCCCCCCCCTTGGAATTCCCGGTTTCCGTTTCACAAACCTGGAGCGGTAACCAACCAGTCATCAAAAAACAAAAGTGAAAAAAATCTTCCTATCGTGGGCGTAGATCGTAGCGCTCTCTTCCGGTGACAGATTGGTCCGGGAAGGCTCCCTCCAATTCGGCCGACGTCGCAGCTGGGCTCTTTTCTTTCTCCAAGATCTCCTTGTAATCAGTCAACACAGCAGGAGTCACCAGGTCCGGAGAGACTCGGCGACAATGTGTCGAATGCACCCACCGCTTCCTGTTGGTCACTCGCACAGCGGTTCGGGTTACAAGTAGGACCTGCTCAGGGCCCTTCCACCTGGGCTCTAGGCTGCTTGCTCTTTCAAACGAGCGGACCATCACATGGTCTCCAGGACGAAGATCATGGCCTTCTCCAGTAGAGTTATCAGGGAGCGCTTCTCGAACCTGTTGATGAATAGAGAGCAAATCATTTGTTAATCGTGCCAAATAATCATTCATCATAATACAAGGCACATCATGTATTAATCGCGGCTTGGGCACCCCCCAGATGTTCATAGGGCGGCCAAACACCACCTCATATGGTGTAAGGCCAGTTCGCGAGTGGGGTACTGATCTAAGAGATAGTAGCGCTAGCGGCAAAGCGTCTGGCCACTTCAACGATGTAGACGCCACAATTTTGGCCAGCTTAAGCTTCAACGTGGCATTGTACCGCTCGACCAAACCTGCTGACTGAGGGTGAAATACAGCGAGGAATTTCTGCTGAATCCCCAATCCCTTCAGTACATACTCCACAATCTTCCCAACAAAATGGGGCCCATTATCGCTCCACAGAAACTTACAAACTCCGAAGCGAGGAAAGAATTCCTTAAGCAACACCTTAGCTGTTGTCAAAGCCGTATTGTCTTTCGTGGGGTAGGCCTCAACCCACTTGCTAAAAGCACACACCACCACTAGGACGTACTTCAGGTTATTGCAGCGCTCGAGTTGGATGTAATCCATTTGAAGCACCTCAAACGGTGCTGAAGGCGGAACGAACCCTCCTTTCGGAGTGTGGGTCCCCTTTCCAGGATTGTGTTGTAAACATATCAGGCAGGTCTGCACTACTCTTTTTGCAGTATTAGCAATCTCGGGTTGTTCCCAAACTCGTGTTAAAAGACGAGTGATTGCAAGAGCCCCGACATGAGCCAGTCCATGCGTCATCTGGACCATAGCCTGTAAGTAAGCCGCAGGCAATTTCCACTTCTCCATGTCTTTGCTTCTCCAACAACCCTCGTCATCTAGTACCCCATCTGCTGCCCAAGCCGCAAGTTCAGAATCGGTAGCTGATTTTTGAATATCGCAGATTTCTGCTCTAGCATCACTCCATCGCTCAGCCTGTGATTGCACCACATACATGGAGGAGCTAGTTCGAGACATAGCCGTTTGCCTCGCTATGTTGTCTGCAAAGGCGTTTCCTTGACCCACTTTATCCGTAATCTTTTTATGGGCACTACACTTTACTATCGCTACTTTCTTAGGGCAAAGCAACGCGTTTAGGAGATCACGCACTAGCTCTCCGTGCATAATGTGCTCTCCATGAGATGTCAGAAACCCGCGTTCTCTCCAGAGCAGCCCAAAGTCATGGGCCACTCCGAAAGCGTACCGGCTATCCGTGTATATGTTCACACATAATCCGGCACTCAATTCGCAGGCTCTTGTTAGAGCTATCAGCTCCGCCGCCTGAGCCGATTTTTGTGGTATCCTAGCTGTTTCTACCACAGTCTTAAGTGTCGTGATCGCATATGCTGCAGAAGTCGTACCATCTGGCAGCCTTAAACACGATCCATCAACCCACAATTCCCCATCCACATCTGGAAGTGGCACATCCTGTAAGTCGATACGACCCTTTGTCTGTTCCTCGGTCAGGAAAACACAATCATGATGTTTTTCTTCCTGACCCTCCTCGGCCGGATAGGGCAATAAAGTGGCAGGGTTCAAAGTAGCACATCTTTTTAGTGTAATATGTGGCGCTAGGAGTGTTAGTTCATATCCTGTTAGCCGTGCACTCGTGAGGTATTGAGTCTTTGTTTGGTTTAGCAGGGCATCCACTGCATGGGGGACTAACACCAACAATTTGTGTGATAACACTATGCCCTCACTCTGCCGTATAGCTATGGCTGTTGCTGCTACCGCTCGAAAACACCCAGGTAACCCTCGTGCTACAGGATCCAGAATGGCAGAGAAGTATGCACATGGTCTCTGCTTATCCCCGTGTAATTGCACTAACACTGACAACGCACACCCATCACTCTCGTGCACGTACAATGTGAAAAGTTTCGTGTAGTCTGGAGTACCTAACACGGGTGCGGAACAAAGGGCCTGCCTCAACTGCTCAAAAGCTTTTTGACATTCATCTGTCCACTCAAGAGGCATCGGTGTAGCTTTGGACAGTAATGCTAACAAGGGTTTTATGATATGTGAAAAACCCATGATCCATTGTCTACAAAAGGACGTTAATCCTATGAAGGCACGCACATCTCTTTGCGTGCGGGGGACTGGTGTGTCCAAAATTGCTTGAATTCGATCAGATGTTAATGCACGCCCCTCCTTAGACAACAGATGACCGAGGTAGGTCACCTGGGGTCTGCAATACTGAAGCTTTTTCTTGGAAACTTTGTGATTGTGCTGCGCTAAAAAGGAAAGCAACGCAAGTGTACTCTGTTCACATTGTTCATAGGAGTCAGCAGCAAGCAGAAGGTCATCCACGTACTGGATGAGCGCAACGCCAGACTGCAATTGGAAGGAATCTAGCTGCCTTTTCAAAGCCTGGCTGTAGATGCTAGGGCTCTCAGTATACCCCTGGGGAACACGACAGAATCTATATGATTTATTATTGAGTGTGAAACCGAACAGATATCTGCTATCAGGGTGAACAGGGATAGAAAAGAACGCATTCTTTAAGTCGATAACGCTAAAGGTGGTGGCTGTCGGTGGAACCAAGGTAAGCAAGGTCGTAATATCAGACACCACCGGATACTGGGGAATGAGAATTTTGTTTATCTCACGCAAATCAATAATAAATCGATAGATTTTGCCGTCTGAGTCCCTCTTAAGAATTGGTAGAATAGGGCTGTTACAGACATTATAAGGAACCTCCTCCACCACCCCCGCAGAAATCAAATCTTGAACAATATGTGTCAATACAATTTCACCTTCCTTCGAAATCTTATACTGAGGCACTCGCGGTAGAGGGGCCCCCTCCTTAACAGTAATGTGTATCGGTGGAATACGCATCTCTCCCACATCCGTATCTGAGGTTGCCCACAACGTGTGCGGTAGAGAGGCTAAAGCAGGGATGTTAAAAATGGCATAAAATCTGTCAGGGTCGGGGTAATTATCATTCAGAATAACCCGCACTCCCTCTGGAGCGCAACGTATTGTAGCTCGAAAATATTTAAGCAAATCAATACCCAGGATATTATCGGGGGTATAGGGCGATAACAGAAATTGGCCAAAACTAAAATATTTGTCAATACACAGTGCAAGTGGCTTGGACAATGGGCTGGGGGAGGGTGTGCCATCAAACCCTACACACGTAATCATTTCGCCAGACAGGGGAGCCCTCGGAACCAAGTGTTTCGACAAAGCGCTACGAGTAGCTCCTGTGTCGACTAGAAATTGATCAGTAGAACCCAAAATACCCGCTGTTACATATGGTCCTTCCTGATCTACCGGCACTTCAACTGATTCCTTACCCCATCCCACGCAATCCTATGCATGCACATAATCCTGATGTTCCACATTCTCTCCCTCAGAAATCTGATATTGATTACGTCTATCAAACGTATTTCGTTCATCCTGGCCACGGCCCCTCTCCTCAACATATCTTCGATCACCTCCGCCACCTCTCGTTCCAGTATAACCTCCTCTTGACCTTCCACTACCTCGACCACGCTGACTACGCTGGTCACGAAGTACCGGACAATCTTCAGCCCAGTGTCCAAACTCCTTACAATACGCGCACTGATCATCCGCAATGTCCGTACGACCATACGATGCATTTCCTCCACCTCGCCTTCCTCTATCATTCCCTCTGCCCTGTGTTCCCCGAACCTGCGCCAACATCACCTTCGTTTTCAATTCCTTCGCCTTTTTCTCTACACTTTCTTTTGCCTCCATCTCCTGCCGCTCATAATACTGAGCCATAGTTAACAAAGAAGCAGGGGTCGCCGTGGCCCAGGAACTTTCACTCGACTTCAATCGCTTTGCAATCTCCGGTAGGAGATTAGCTACATACTTATCTACAAACAAATGTCGACCCGTATCGTCAGTTAAAGATTGACCACTGTAATCATGAAACGCCTCCTCGAAGCGTGTAAAGAAATCTGAGACTGTTTCATCGGGTTTCTGCTTACACGACGTTAACATAGTCCAATCAATCTTTTTGGATGGAACAAGCGTTTTTAATTTATTCAAGATAGCTGCCGGAAGGTCTAGAATTAGCTGACAAGGCTTGCATGCTGGTTCCCTATCCAAATCTGCAGCATTTATTTCTTTCCACGTCCCTCCCAATATCGTTTCATCATTATTTTTGCGAATTTGCCTCCACATATCAGGTGGTAAAATTAGCCCAAAAAACAAATCTATATCTACAAGAGTCATCACGCAAGATGAAATAGCCCCCTCCACCCCCTCATAAAATGCCGCCGGATTCTTCCGAAGATCAGGTAAAGAATTTTTCAATGCCATAACATCTGCTCTATTCCATGGCGTATATACCCAATTATACACAAAATACCCTTTCGCGTCCTTCGACAATTTATCATCATCCGTACCCTCCCCTTTAGGTGGGACATACAAAGGCGCAGCTTCACGCATAGGCATAACATGCAACGCAGAACTCTTATCTGAACCACGGAGAGAACACTCTTTAGCCTGCCCTCTATTCTCCAACTCGGACTCCTTTTGCCTCCGTTTCCGTTCCTCCCGCATTTGGGCTGTCTCATCCCGCAACTTGATCAATTGCTTGAACAGGTCGTCAACATCTGAAAGATCAAAATCACCTTTAGTCAAATTCTCACGATACACTGACAACACTTTTGGCTCTAACGTATCAGAAAGTTCACGATATGCGCTTACAACTTCATCAGCCAGACTGGACAGAAAATACATTAATTCAAGGTCTGACCACCCTTTCTTTTCCGTTAACAACTGTTCCTGTGTAACACAATGCTTATTCACTTTACGAGCCCAACTGCGTAAATGCGCGGATCTTTCCGCAGTAAACCTGAGAGCCGAAACCCCCTTCTGGGTCAACTGATCCTGATCATCATCCTCGGAATCCACAAAGCGGAGCCGTCGGCGAAACGTACGGGGGTGGTGACCGATCTAACAAAGAAAAATCATCAATTTCATTATTAAGGACAGGATAAAGTGGTCGGCGAATTGGAAATTGACCAGCCGTTTGCAATTTACGTTCCCGTTCTACCCTTTCTTTCTTTTCCTGAGCCTCCTTTTCCTCAAGCTGTAAAGCCTTATCCCGAGCAGCCTTGCGCTGCTCTTTGTCCGCCAAGGCAACCTCACGCTTCATTCGCTCACGCGCCGCTTTCTCCCACATTCGCACACAATCAAACATATTCTGTCTAGACCTTCGTTGAAACAAACATTGCTCTACAAATTGTATTTTACTCAAATCGTAGGACCCGTGTAGAGGCCACTGCAATTCAGAATCGACCTTAGTATATTTATGCCATAATTTACTGTACATAATAGGGGGAAGGCCGAATTTTATATACATCTCCCTATTTGGTGTTCCCTCTGGGGGAGCCGGCTGTGATTCTGCTAACCTAATTGAGGTACCTTCTCCAAAACAACACATTCCTCGGAGCGTGCTAAAAACAGGCATGTTCAAAAAGTATCACGAAAACGTGACACCAGACAAAATGGCACTTACAGTTCTTCGCACGGTTGTGCCGTCCAAAGGAAAAAAAACAAAGTTAGAGAAACATCTCTACATGCCTGACTATGTGAAGTGCACTACACATATAAGTACAAAGATCACAAATTCACAATGTTAGCTAACTCAAATCAAAACATAGACCCTAGGGCTTCGACAAACGTCCAAGAACTGCCTTGCCGATCACAAATCATAGGACTTCAGTAAGCGTCCAAAGACTACCTTACCGAACACAAATCATAGGACTTCAGTAAGCGTCCGAAGACTACCTTACCGAACACAAATCTTACCCAATTTCTCAAATGTCCAGGTTCCAACTGCCAAGGTCTTGTAAGCCAAATCAGCAAACGGCACTTTCTCAGCAGCGTAGACACTCAAAAACTCAGTCGGAGACCGGCGCCACCTGGAAGGTCAGATCGGAAGGGAAGGAAGAAACACCGTGGCAGCCAAGACTCGGGTCACTCGTGGCAGTGCGCATCCATGGCGAGTTTCCAAGCCTTCGTCAGGACCTCTCCTTCGGGCATCCGAGTCGCCGATGAGTCCCTTCGTGGTCGCCAATTGAAGTAATTCGGGGTTCCCAAGGCCTACACGCTCCTGAAATAACCCACTTACACTCAAGAACTGTTGGCACGGAAACTGTAAAAGTCAAAGAACAAGTTTATTAAGACCCCATGGGGTGGTGGTACACTCATACAGCACCCTTCGGTAATGCAAGAGGTATCACACCGAACATCGGTGCGACCCCAGTTTATATACAGTTTTGGGGTAATAAAAAGTTAGACGACACAAGTTAAGGCACGATTTCAGGGACATATATGGTCATGTTTTGGAATACTGCCAGCTCATTGGAGGGGGCACAACTCACTGGTCAGTTTAGTGCACATTCCTGAAGGTTTACGGGTCAATGAGAACTGCGCATGTGTGGCTTGACCAGTACTAAAAATAGCCTGTTGCTGGGCAGACGAGAATGGTCAGTGAGCGGACAACGGACTAAAGGGCACGTCGGCCACGAGGCCGCTCATGGTCTAAGATGGCCGCTACAACATTCAAAATGGCGTTATCGTATATAGCCAAGTTAAGGAGGACAACGTGTAGGTTCAGCTAATCGCTAACGCGGCCGGGCCGATTATGACAGACAGAATGCAGAACAATGTCATACATTCACCCCAGTACAGAGTTCTGGGCCAAAATCCATCGTTTTTTTGCACTCCACACCACCCCAGTTCAGGCATGGCCATATGCAAATCAGCCTTGACCCTGTGCCTCATGGGAACAGTCCAGCCCGAACTGCCAAGCCATGTCTTTCCTGGACTGGAATTGAGCATCCTTGGACTGGTTTCTGGCTATCAGCCATTTATAGCCACGATAGCTTGACTCCAGTGGTGTGGAGAGCAAGGGACTCACGTCTGAGCATACCCATCCCCCTCCATGTGACAAATGCAAAACCAACAGTTGATGGACAGAATGCAGAACAATGTCATACATTCACTCCAGTACAGAGATCTGGTCCTAAATCCATAGTTTTTTTGCACTCCAGTTCAGACATGGCCATATGCAAATCAGCCTTGAACCTGTGCCTCATGGGAACAGTCCAGCCCGAACTTCGAGGCCATGTCTTTCCTAGACCGGAATCAAGCACCCTAGGACCGGTTTCTGGCTATCAGCCATTTTCAGCCAGGATAGCTTGACTCCAGTGGTGTGGAGAGCATGGGACTCACGTCTGAGCATACCCATCCCACTCCGGGTGACAAATGCAAAAACAACAGTTGATGGACAGAATGCAGAACAATGTCATACATTCACACCAGTACAGAGATCTGGGCCTAAATCCATTGTTTTTTTGCACTCCACACCTCCCCAGTTCAGACATGTCCATATGCAAATCAGCCTTGACCCTGTTCCTCAGGGGAACAGACCAGCCCAAACTGCCTAGCCATGTCTTTCCTGGACCAGAATCAAGCATCCTAGGACCGGTTTCTAGCTATAGGCTGTCTTTAGCCAGGATAGCTTGACTCCAGTGGTGTGGAGAGCATGGGACTCACATCTGAGCATTCCCATCCCACTCGGGGTGAAAATTGCAAAAAACACAGTTGATGGACAGAACGCAGAACAATGTCATACAATTACCCCAGTACGGATATCTGGGCCAAAATCCATTGTTTTTTTGCACTTCACACCACCCCAGTTCAGACATGGCCATATGCAAATCAGCCTTGACCCTGTGCCTCATGGGAACAGTCCAGCCCGAACTGCCAAGCCATGTCTTTCCTGGACTGGAATTGAGCATCCTTGGACTGATTTCTGGCTATCAGCCATTTTCAGCCACGATAGCTTGACTCCAGTGGTGTGGAGAGCATGGGACTCACGTCTGAGCATACCCATCCCCCTCCGTGTGACAAATGCAAAAACAACAGTTGATGGACAGAATGCAGAACAATGTCATACATTCACTCCAGTACAGAGATCTGGTCGTAAATCCATAGTTTTTTTGCACTCCAGTTCAGACATGGCCATATGCAAATCAGCCTTGAACCTGTGCCTCATGGGAACAGTCCAGCCCGAACTTCGAGGCCATGTCTTTCCTAGACCGGAATCAAGCACCCTAGGACCGGTTTCTGGCTATCAGCTGTCTTCAGCCAGGATAGCTTGACTCCAGTGGTGTGGAGAGCATGGGACTCACGTCTGAGCATACCCATCCCACTCGGGGTGACAAATGCAAAAACAACAGTTGATGGACAGAATGCAGAAAATGTCATACATTCCCCCCAGTACAAAGATGTGGGCCTAAATCCATATTTTTTTGCACTCCACACCACCCCAGCTCAGACCTGACCTTATGCAAATCAGTGTTGACCCTGTGCCTCATGGGAACAGTCCAGCCTGAACTGCCAAGCCATGTCTTTCCTAGACTGGAATCAAGCATACTTGGACCAGTTTCTGACTATCAGCGGTCTTCAGCCAGGATAGCTTGACTCCAGTGGTGTGGAGAGCATGGGACTCACTTCTGAGCTTACCCATCCCACTCGGGGTGACAAATGCATAAACAACAGTTGATGGACAGAATGCAGAACAATGTACTACATTCATCCCAGTACAGAGATCTGGGCCTAAATCCATTGTTTTTTGCACTCCACCCACCCAGTTCAGACATGGCCATATGCAAATCAGCCGTGACCCTTTGCCTCATGGGAACAGTCCAGCCCAAACTGCCAAGCCATGACTTTCCTGGACCAGAATCAAGCATCCTAAGACCGGTTTCTGGCTATCAGCCATCTTTAGCCAGGATAGCTTAACTCCAGTGGTGTGGAGAGCATTGGACTCACATCTGAGCATACCAATCCCACTCGGGATGACAAATGCAAAAACAACAGTTGATGGACAGAATGCAGAACAATGTCATACATTCCCCCCAGTACAGAGTTCTGGGCCAAAATCCATCGTTTTTTTGCACTCCACACCACCCCAGTTCAGACATGGCCATATGCAAATCATCCTTGACCCTGTGCCTCATGGGAACAGTCCAGCCCGAAGTGCCAAGCCGTGTCTTTCCTGGACCGGAATCAAGCATCCTAGGACCGGTTTCTGACTATCAGCCGTCTTTAGTCAGGATTGCTTGACTCCAGTGGTGTGAAGAGCATGGGACTCACGTCTAAGCATACCCATCCCACTCGGGGTGAAAAATGCAAAAACAACAGTTGATGGACAGAATGCAGAACAATGTAATACATTCACCCGAGTACAGAGATCTGGGCCTAAATCCATTGTGTTTTTGCACTCCTCACCACCCCAGTTCAGACATGGCCATATGCAAATCAGCCGTGACCCTGTGCCTCATGGGTACAGTCCAGCCCGAACTGCCAAGCAATGACTTTCCTGGACCAGAATCAAGCATCCTAGGACCGGTTTCTGGCTATCAGCCGTCTTCAGCCAGGATAGCTTAACTCCAGTGGAGTGGAGAGCATGGGACTCACATCTGAGCATACCCATCCCACTCGGGGTGACAAATGCAAAAACAACAGTTGATGGACAGAATGCAGAACAATGTCATACATTCACCCCGGTACAGAGTTCTGGGCCAAAATCCATCTTTTTTTGCATTCCACACCACCCCAGTTCAGACATGGCCATATGAAAATCAGCCTTGACCCTGTGCCTCATGGGAACAGTCCAGCCTGAAGTGCCAAGCCATGTCTTTCCTGGACTGGAATCAAGCATCCTAGGCCAGTTTCTGGCTATCAGCCGTCTTCAGGCAGGATAGCTTAACTCCAGTGGTGTGGAGAGCATGGCACTCACGTCTGAGCATACCCATCCCACTCGGGGTGACAAATGCAAAAACAACAGTTGATGGACAGAATGCAGAACAATGTCATACATTCACCCCAGTACAGAGATCTGGGCCTAAATCCATCGTTTTTTTGCACTTCACCCACCCAGTTCAGACATGGCCATATGCAAATCAGCCGTAACCATGTGCCTCATGGGAACAGTCCAGCCCGAACTGCCAAGCCATGTCTTTCCTGGACTGGAATTGAGCATCCTTGGACTGGTTTCTGGCTATCAGCCATTTTCAGCCACGATAGCTTGACTCCAGTGGTGTGGAGAGCATGGGACTCACGTCTGAGCATACCCATCCCCCTCCATGTGACAAATGCAAAAACAACAGTTGATGGACAGAATGCAGAACAATGTCATACATTCACTCCAGTACAGAGATCTGGTCCTAAATCCATAGTTTTTTTGCACTCCAGTTCAGACATGGCCATATGCAAATCAGCCTTGAACCTGTGCCTCATGGGAACAGTCCAGCCCGAACTTCGAGGCCATGTCTTTCCTAGACCGGAATCAAGCACCCTAGGACCGGTTTCTGGCTATCAGCCATTTTCAGCCAGGATAGCTTGACTCCAGTGGTGTGGAGAGCATGGGACTCACGTCTGAGCATACCCATCCCACTCCGGGTGACAAATGCAAAAACAACAGTTGATGGACAGAATGCAGAACAATGTCATACATTCACACCAGTACAGAGATCTGGGCCTAAATCCATTGTTTTTTTGCACTCCACACCACCCCAGTTCAGACATGTCCATATGCAAATCAGCCTTGACCCTGTTCCTCAGGGGAACAGACCAGCCCAAACTGCCTAGCCATGTCTTTCCTGGACCAGAATCAAGCATCCTAGGACCGGTTTCTAGCTATCAGCCGTCTTTAGCCAGGATAGCTTGACTCCAGTGGTGTGGAGAGCATGGGACTCACATCTGAGCATTCCCATCCCACTCGGGGTGAAAATTGCAAAAAACACAGTTGATGGACAGAACGCAGAACAATGTCATACATTTACCCCAGTACGGATATCTGGGCCAAAATCCATCGTTTTTTTGCACTTCACACCACCCCAGTTCAGACATGGCCATATGCAAATCAGTCTTGACCCTGTGCCTCATGGGAACAGTCCAGCCCGAACTGCCAAGCCATGTCTTTCCTGGACTGGAATTGAGCATCCTTGGACTGGTTTCTGGCTATCAGCCATTTTCAGCCACGATAGCTTGACTCCAGTGGTGTGGAGAGCATGGGACTCACGTCTGAGCATACCCATCCCCCTCCGTGTGACAAATGCAAAAACAACAGTTGATGGACAGAATGCAGAACAATGTCATACATTCACTCCAGTACAGAGATCTGGTCGTAAATCCATAGTTTTTTTGCACTCCAGTTCAGACATGGCCATATGCAAATCAGCCTTGAACCTGTGCCTCATGGGAACAGTCCAGCCCGAACTTCGAGGCCATGTCTTTCCTAGACCGGAATCAAGCACCCTAGGACCGGTTTCTGGCTATCAGCTGTCTTCAGCCAGGATAGCTTGACTCCAGTGGTGTGGAGAGCATGGGACTCACGTCTGAGCATACCCATCCCACTCGGGGTGACAAATGCAAAAACAACAGTTGATGGACAGAATGCAGAACAATGTCATACATTCACCCCAGTACAGAGATCTGGGCCTAAATCCATCGTTTTTTTTGCTCTCCACACCACCCCAGTTCAGACATGGCAATATGCAAATCAGCCTTGACCCTTTGCCTCATGGGGACAGTCCAGCCCAAACTGCCAAGCCATGACTTTCCTGGACCAGAGTCAAGCATCCTAGGACCGGTTTCTGGCTAGCAGCCGTCTTCAGCCAGGATATCTTAACTCCAGTGGTGTGGAGAGCATGGGACTCACGTCTGAGCATACCCGTCCCACTCGGGGTGACAAATGCAAAAACAACAGTTGATGGACAGAATGCAGAACAATGTCATACATTCACCCCAGTACAGAGAACTGGGCCTAAATCCATTGTTTTTTTGCACTCCACCCACCCAGTTCAGACATGGCCATATGCAAATCAGCCTTGACCCTGTGCCTCATGGGAACAGTCCAGCCCGAACTACCAAGCCATGTCTTTCCTAGACCGGAATCAAGCATCCTAGGACCGGTTTCTGGCTATCAGCCGTCTTCAGCCAGGATAGCTTGACTCCAGTGGTGTGGAGAGCATGGGACTCACGTCTAAGCATACCCATCCCACTCGGGGTGACAAATGCAAAAACAACAGTTGATGGGCAAAATGCAGAACAATGTCATACATTCACCCCAGTACAGAGATCTGGGCCTAAATCCATTGTTTTTTGCACTCCTCACCACCCCAGTTCAGACATGGCCATATGCAAATCAGCCTTGAACCTGTGCCTCATGGGAACAGTCCAGCCCGAACTTCGAGGCCATGTCTTTCCTAGACCGGAATCAAGCACCCTAGGACCGGTTTCTGGCTATCAGCTGTCTTCAGCCAGGATAGCTTGACTCCAGTGGTGTGGAGAGCATGGGACTCACTTCTGAGCATACCCATCCCACTCGGGGTGACAAATGCAAAAACAACAGTTGATGGACAGAATGCAGAACAATGTCATACATTCACCCCAGTACAGAGATCTGGGCCTAAATCCATCGTTTTTTTTGCACTCCACACCACCCCAGTTCAGACATGGCAATATGCAAATCAGCCTTGACCCTGTGCCTCATGGGAACAGTCCAGCCCGAACTGCCAAGCCATGACTTTCCTGGACCAGAATCAAGCATCCTAGGACCGGTTTCTGGCTAGCAGCCGTCTTCAGCCAGGATATCTTAACTCCAGTGGTGTGGAGAGCATGGGACTCACGTCTGAGCATACCCATCCCACTCGGGGTGACAAATGCAAAAACAACAGTTGATGGACAGAATGCAGAACAATGTCATACATTCACCCCAGTACAGAGAACTGGGCCTAAATCCATTGTTTTTTTGCACTCCACCCACCCAGTTCAGACATGGCCATATGCAAATCAGCCTTGACCCTGTGCCTCATGGGAACAGTCCAGCCCGAACTACCAAGCCATGTCTTTCCTAGACCGGAATCAAGCATCCTAGGACCGGTTTCTGGCTATCAGCCGTCTTCAGCCAGGATAGCTTGACTCCAGTGGTGTGGAGAGCATGGGACTCACGTCTAAGCATACCCATCCCACTCGGGGTGACAAATGCAAAAACAACAGTTGATGGGCAAAATGCAGAACAATGTCATACATTCACCCCAGTACAGAGATCTGGGCCTAAATCCATTGTTTTTTGCACTCCTCACCACCCCAGTTCAGACATGGCCATATGCAAATCAGCCGTAACCCTGTGCCTCATTGGAACAGTCCAGCCCGAACTGCCAAGTTATGTCTTTTCTGGACCGGAATCAAGCATCCTAGGACCGGTTTCTGGCTATCAGCCATCTTCAGCCAGGATAGCTTGACTCCAGTGGTGTGGAGAGCATGGGACTCACGTCTGAGCATACCCATCCCACTCCGGGTGACAAATGCAAAAACAACAGTTGATGGACAGAACGCAGAACAATGTCATACATTTACCCCAGTACGGATATCTGGGCCAAAATCCATCGTTTTTTTGCACTTCACACCACCCCAGTTCAGACATGGCCATATGCAAATCAGCCTTGACCCTGTGCCTCATGGGAACAGTCCAGCCCGAACTGCCAAGCCATGTCTTTCCTGGACTGGAATTGAGCATCCTTGGACTGGTTTCTGGCTATCAGCCATTTTCAGCCACGATAGCTTGACTCCAGTGGTGTGGAGAGCATGGGACTCACGTCTGAGCATACCCATCCCCCTCAGTGTGACAAATGCAAAAACAACAGTTGATGGACAGAATGCAGAACAATGTCATACATTCACTCCAGTACAGAGATCTGGTCCTAAATCCATAGTTTTTTTGCACTCCAGTTCAGACATGGCCATATGCAAATCAGCCTTGAACCTGTGCCTCATGGGAACAGTCCAGCCCGAACTTCGAGGCCATGTCTTTCCTAGACCGGAATCAAGCACCCTAGGACCGGTTTCTGGCTATCAGCTGTCTTCAGCCAGGATAGCTTGACTCCAGTGGTGTGGAGAGCATGGGACTCACGTCTGAGCATACCCATCCCACTCGGGGTGACAAATGCAAAAACAACAGTTGATGGACAGAATGCAGAACAATTTCATACATTCACCCCAGTACAGAGAACTGGGCCTAAATCCATTGTTTTTTTGCACTCCACCCACCCAGTTCAGACATGGCCATATGCAAATCAGCCTTGACCCTGTGCCTCATGGGAACAGTCCAGCCCGAACTACCAAGCCATGTCTTTCCTAGACCGGAATCAAGCATCCTAGGACCGGTTTCTGGCTATCAGCCGTCTTCAGCCAAGATAGCTTGACTCCAGTGGTGTGGAGAGCATGGGACTCACGTCTAAGCATACCCATCCCACTCGGGGTGACAAATGCAAAAACAACAGTTGATGGACATAATGCAGAACAATGTCATAAATTCACCCCAGTACAGAGATGTGGGCCTAAATCCATCTTTTTTTGCACTCCACACCACCCCAGTTCAGACCTGGCCGTATGCAAATCAGTGTTGACCCTGTGCCCCATGGGTACAGTCCAGCCCAAACTGCCATGCCATGTCTTTCCTGGACTAGAATCAAGCATCCTTGGATCAGTTTCTGACTATCAGCCATCTTCAGCCAGGATAGCTTGACTCCAGTGGTGTGGAGAGCATGGGACTCACGTCTGAGCATACCCATCCCACTCGGGGTGAAAAATGCAAAAACAGCAGTTGATGGACAGAATGCAGAACAATGTAATACATTCACCCCAGTACAGAGATCTGGGCCTAAATCCATTGTTTTTTGCACTCCACCCACCCAGTTCAGACATGGCCATATGCAAATCAGCCGTGACCCTGTGCCTAATGGGAACAGTCCAGCCCAAAATGCCAAGCCATGACTTTCCTGGACCAGAATCAAGCATCCTAAGACCGGTTTCTGGCTATCAGCCGTCTTTAGCCAGGATAGCTTGACTCCAGTGGTGTGGAGAGCATGGGACTCACGTCTGAGCTTACCCATCCCACTCGGGGTGACAATTGCAAAAACAACAGTTGATGGACAGAATCCAGAACAATGTCATACATTCACCCCAGTACAGAGTTCTGGGCCGAAATCCATCGTTTTTTTGCACTCCACACCACCCCAGTTCAGGCATGGCCATATGCAAATCAGCCTTGACCCTGTGCCTCATAGGAACAGTCCAGCCCGAAGTGCCAAGCTGTGTCTTTCCTGGACCGGATTCAAGCCTCCTAGGACCGGTTTCTGACTATCAGCCGTCTTTAGTCAGGATAGCTTGACTCCAGTGGTGTGAAGAGCATGGGACTCACGTCTGAGCATACCCATCCCACTCGGGGTGAAAAATGCAAAAACAACAGTTGATGGACAGAATGCAGAACAAAGTAATACATTCACCCCAGTACAGAGATCTGGGCCTAAATCCATTGTTTTTTGCACTCCTCACCACCCCAGTTCAGACAGGGCCATATGCAAATCAGCCGTGACCCTGTGCCTCATGGGAACAGTCCAGCTGGAACTACCAAGCCATGTCTTTCCTAGACCGGAATCAAGCATCCTAGTACCGGTTTCTGGCTGTCAGCCATCTTCAGCCAGGATAGCTTGACTCCAGTGGTGTGGAGAGCATGGGACTCACGTCTAAGCATACCCATCCCACTCGGGGTGACAAATGCAAAAACAACAGTTGATGGACAGAATGCAGAACAATGTCATACATTCACCCCAGTACAGAGATGTGGGCCTAAATCCATCTTTTTTTGCACTCCACACCACCCCAGTTCAGACCTGGCCTTATGCAAATCAGTGTTGACCCTGTGCCTCATGGGAACAGTCCAGCCCGAACTGCCAAGCCATGTCTTTCCTGGACTGGAATCAAGCATCCTTGGATCAGTTTCTGACTATCAGCCATCTTCAGCCAGGATAGCTTGACTCCAGTGGTGTGGAGAGCATGGGACTCACGTCTAAGCATACCCATCCCACTCGGGGTGACAAATGCAAAAACAACAGTTGATGGACAGAATGCAGAACAATGTCATACATTCACCACAGTACAGAGTTCTGGGCCAAAATCCATCGTTTTTTTGCACTCCACACCACCCCAGTTCAGGCATGGCCATATGCAAATCAGCCTTGACCCTGTGCCTCATGGGAACAGTCCAGCCCGATGTGCCAAGCCCTGTCTTTCCTGGACCGGAATCAAGCATCCTAGGACCGGTTTCTGACTATCAGCCGTCTTTAGTCAGGATAGCTTGACTCCAGTGGTGTGAAGAGCATGGGACTCACGTCTGAGCATACCCATCCCACTCGGGGTGAAAAATGCAAAAACAACAGTTGATGGACAGAATGCAGAACAATGTAATACATTCACCCCAGTACAGAGATCTGGGCCTAAATCCATTGTTATTTGCACTCCTCACCACCCCAGTTCAGACATGGTCATATGCAAATCAGCCGTGACCCTGTGCCTCATGGGAACAGTCCAGCCCGAACTGCCAAGCCATGACTTTCCTGGACCAGAATCAAGCATCCTAGGACCGGTTTCTGGCTAGCAGCCGTCTTCAGCCAGGATATCTTAACTCCAGTGGTGTGGAGAGCATGGGACTCACGTTTGAGCATACCCATCCCACTCGGGGTGACAAATGCAAAAACAACAGTTGATGGACAGAATGCAGAACAATGTCATACATTCACCCCAGTACAGAGAACTGGGCCTAAATCCATCGTTTTTTTGCACTCCACCCACCCAGTTCAGACATGGCCATATGCAAATCAGCCTTGACCCTGTGCCTCATGGGAACAGTCAAGCCGAACTACCAAGCCATGTCTTTCCTAGACCGGAATCAAGCATCCTAGGACCGGTTTCTGGCTATCAGCCATCTTCAGCCAGGATAGCTTGACTCCAGTGGTGTGGAGAGCATGGGACTCACGTCTGAGCATACCCATCCCACTCGGGGTGACAAATGCAAAAACAACAGTTGATGGACAGAATGCAGAACAATGTCATACATTCCCCCCAGTACAGAGATGTGGGCCTAAATCCATCTTTTTTTGCACTCCACACCACCCCAGCTCAGACCTGACCTTATGCAAATCAGTGTTGACCCTGTGCCTCATGGGAACAGTCCAGCCCGAACTGCCAAGCCATGTCTTTCCTAGACTGGAATCAAGCATACTTGGACCAGTTTCTGACTATCAGCGGTCTTCAGCCAGGATAGCTTGACTCCAGTGGAGTGGAGAGCATGGGACTCACTTCTGAGCTTACCCATCCCACTCGGGGTGACAAATGCAAAAACAACAGTTGATGGACAGAATGCAGAACAATGTACTACATTCATCCCAGTACAGAGATCTGGGCCTAAATCCATTGTTTTTTGCACTCCACCCACCCAGTTCAGACATGGCCATATGCAAATCAGCCGTGACCCTGTGCCTCATGGGAACAGTCCAGCCCAAACTGCCAAGCCATGACTTTCCTGGACCAGAATCAAGCATCCTAAGACCGGTTTCTGGCTATCAGCCGTCTTTAGCCAGGATAGCTTAACTCCAGTGGTGTGGAGAGCATTGGACTCACGTCTGAGCATACCAATCCCACTCGGGGTGACAAATGCAAAAACAACAGTTGATGGACAGAATGCAGAACAATGTCATACATTTACCCCAGTACAGAGATGTGGGCCTAAATCCATCTTTTTTTGCACTCCACACCACCCCAGTTCAGACCTGGCCTTATGCAAATCAGTGTTGACCCTGTGCCTCATGGGAACAGTACAGCCCGAACTGCCAAGCCATGTCTTTCCTGGACTGGAATCAAGCATCCTTGGATCAGTTTCTGACCATCAGCCATCTTCAGCCAGGATAGCTTGACTCCAGTGGTGTGGAGAGCATGGGACTCACGTCTGAGCATACCCATCCCACTCGGGGTGACAAATGCAAAAACAACAGTTGATGGACAGAATGCAGAACAATGTCATACATTCACCCCAGTACAGAGTTCTGGGCCAAAATCCATCATTTTTTTGCACTCCACACCACCCCAGTTCAGGCATGGCCATATGCAAATCAGCCTTGACCCTGTGCCTCATGGGAACAGTCCAGCCCGAACTGCCAAGCCATGTCTTTCCTGGACTGGAATTGAGCATCCTTGGACTGGTTTCTGGCTATCAGCCATTTTCAGCCACGATAGCTTGACTCCAGTGGTGTGGAGAGCATGGGACTCACGTCTGAGCATACCCATCCCCCTCCGTGTGACAAATGCAAAAAGAACAGTTGATGGACAGAATGCAGAACAATGTCATACATTCACTCCAGTACAGAGATCTGGTCCTAAATCCATAGTTTTTTTGCACTCCAGTTCAGACATGGCCATATGCAAATCAGCCTTGAACCTGTGCCTCATGGGAACAGTCCAGCCCGAACTTCGAGGCCATGTCTTTCCTAGACCGGAATCAAGCACCCTAGGACCGGTTTCTGGCTATCAGCTGTCTTCAGCCAGGATAGCTTGACTCCAGTGGTGTGGAGAGCATGGGACTCACGTCTGAGCATACCCATCCCACTCGGGGTGACAAATGCAAAAACAACAGTTGATGGACAGAATGCAGAACAATGTCATACATTCACCCCAGTACAGAGAACTGGGCCTAAATCCATTGTTTTTTTGCACTCCACCCACCCAGTTCAGACATGGCCATATGCAAATCAGCCTTGACCCTGTGCCTCATGGGAACAGTCCAGCCCGAACTACCAAGCCATGTCTTTCCTAGACCGGAATCAAGCATCCTAGGACCGGTTTCTGGCTATCAGTCGTCTTCAGCCAGGATAGCTTGACTCCAGTGGTGTGGAGAGCATGGGACTCACGTCTAAGCATACCCATCCCACTCGGGGTGACAAATGCAAAAACAACAGTTGATGGACATAATGCAGAACAATGTCATAAATTCACCCCAGTACAGAGATGTGGGCCTAAATACATCTTTTTTTGCACTCCACACCACCCCAGTTCAGACCTGGCCTTATGCAAATCAGTGTTGACCCTGTGCCCCATGGGTACAGTCCAGCCCAAACTGCCATGTCATGTCTTTCCTGGACTAGAATCAAGCATCCTTGGATCAGTTTCTGACTATCAGCCATCTTCAGCCAGGATAGCTTGACTCCAGTGGTGTGGAGAGCATGGGACTCACGTCTGAGCATACCCATCCCACTCGGGGTGAAAAATGCAAAAACAACAGTTGATGGACAGAATGCAGAACAATGTAATACATTCACCCGAGTACAGAGATCTGGGCCTAAATCCATTGTTTTTTGCACTCCACCCACCCAGTTCAGACATGGCCATATGCAAATCAGCCGTGACCCTGTGCCTAATGGGAACAGTCCAGCCCAAAATGCCAAGCCATGACTTTCCTGGACCAGAATCAAGCATCCTAAGACCGGTTTCTGGCTATCAGCTGTCTTCAGCCAGGATAGCTTGACTCCAGTGGTGTGGAGAGCATGGGACTCACGTCTGAGCATACCCATCCCACTCGGGGTGACAAATGCAAAAACAACAGTTGATGGACAGAATGCAGAACAATGTCATACATTCACCCCAGTACAGAGAACTGGGCCTAAATCCATTGTTTTTTTGCACTCCACCCACCCAGTTCAGACATGGCCATATGCAAATCAGCCTTGACCCTGTGCCTCATGGGAACAGTCCAGCCCGAACTACCAAGCCATGTCTTTCCTAGACCGGAATCAAGCATCCTAGGACCGGTTTCTGGCTATCAGCCGTCTTCAGCCAGGATAGCTTGACTCCAGTGGTGTGGAGAGCATGGGACTCACGTCTAAGCATACCCATCCCACTCGGGGTGACAAATGCAAAAACAACAGTTGATGGACAGAATGCAGAACAATGTCATACATTCACCCCAGTACAGAGATCTGGGCCTAAATCCATTGTTTTTTGCACTCCTCACCACCCCAGTTCAGACATGGCCATATGCAAATCAGCCTTGAACCTGTGCCTCATGGGAACAGTCCAGCCCGAACTTCGAGGCCATGTCTTTCCTAGACCGGAATCAAGCACCCTAGGACCGGTTTCTGGCTATCAGCTGTCTTCAGCCAGGATAGCTTGACTCCAGTGGTGTGGAGAGCATGGGACTCACGTCTGAGCATACCCATCCCACTCGGGGTGACAAATGCAAAAACAACAGTTGATGGACAGAATGCAGAACAATGTCATACATTCACCCCAGTACAGAGATCTGGGCCTAAATCCATCGTTTTTTTTGCACTCCACACCACCCCAGTTCAGACATGGCAATATGCAAATCAGCCTTGACCGTGTGCCTCATGGGAACAGTCCAGCCCGAACTGCCAAGCCATGACTTTCCTGGACCAGAATCAAGCATCCTAGGACCGGTTTCTAGCTAGCAGCCGTCTTCAGCCAGGATATCTTAACTCCAGTGGTGTGGAGAGCCTGGGACTCACGTCTGAGCATACCCATCCCACTCGGGGTGACAAATGCAAAAACAACAGTTGATGGACAGAATGCAGAACAATGTCATACATTCACCCCAGTACAGAGAACTGGGCCTAAATCCATTGTTTTTTTGCACTCCACCCACCCAGTTCAGACATGGCCATATGCAAATCAGCCTTGACCCTGTGCCTCATGGGAACAGTCCAGCCCGAACTACCAAGCCATGTCTTTCCTAGACCGGAATCAAGCATCCTAGGACCGGTTTCTGGCTATCAGCCGTCTTCAGCCAGGATAGCTTGACTCCAGTGGTGTGGAGAGCATGGGACTCACGTCTAAGCATACCCATCCCACTCGGGGTGACAAATGCAAAAACAACAGTTGATGGGCAAAATGCAGAACAATGTCATACATTCACCCCAGTACAGAGATCTGGGCCTAAATCCATTGTTTTTTGCACTCCTCACCACCCCAGTTCAGACATGGCCATATGCAAATCAGCCGTAACCCTGTGCCTCATTGGAACAGTCCAGCCCGAACTGCCAAGTTATGTCTTTTCTGGACCGGAATCAAGCATCCTAGGACCGGTTTCTGGCTATCAGCCATCTTCAGCCAGGATAGCTTGACTCCAGTGGTGTGGAGAGCATGGGACTCACGTCTGAGCATACCCATCCCACTCCGGGTGACAAATGCAAAAACAACAGTTGATGGACAGAACGCAGAACAATGTCATACATTTACCCCAGTACGGATATCTGGGCCAAAATCCATCGTTTTTTTGCACTTCACACCACCCCAGTTCAGACATGGCCATATGCAAATCAGCCTTGACCCTGTGCCTCATGGGAACAGTCCAGCCCGAACTGCCAAGCCATGTCTTTCCTGGACTGGAATTGAGCATCCTTGGACTGGTTTCTGGCTATCAGCCATTTTCAGCCACGATAGCTTGACTCCAGTGGTGTGGAGAGCATGGGACTCACGTCTGAGCATACCCATCCCCCTCAGTGTGACAAATGCAAAAACAACAGTTGATGGACAGAATGCAGAACAATGTCATACATTCACTCCAGTACAGAGATCTGGTCCTAAATCCATAGTTTTTTTGCACTCCAGTTCAGACATGGCCATATGCAAATCAGCCTTGAACCTGTGCCTCATGGGAACAGTCCAGCCCGAACTTCGAGGCCATGTCTTTCCTAGACCGGAATCAAGCACCCTAGGACCGGTTTCTGGCTATCAGCTGTCTTCAGCCAGGATAGCTTGACTCCAGTGGTGTGGAGAGCATGGGACTCACGTCTGAGCATACCCATCCCACTCGGGGTGACAAATGCAAAAACAACAGTTGATGGACAGAATGCAGAACAATTTCATACATTCACCCCAGTACAGAGAACTGGGCCTAAATCCATTGTTTTTTTGCACTCCACCCACCCAGTTCAGACATGGCCATATGCAAATCAGCCTTGACCCTGTGCCTCATGGGAACAGTCCAGCCCGAACTACCAAGCCATGTCTTTCCTAGACCGGAATCAAGCATCCTAGGACCGGTTTCTGGCTATCAGCCGTCTTCAGCCAAGATAGCTTGACTCCAGTGGTGTGGAGAGCATGGGACTCACGTCTAAGCATACCCATCCCACTCGGGGTGACAAATGCAAAAACAACAGTTGATGGACATAATGCAGAACAATGTCATAAATTCACCCCAGTACAGAGATGTGGGCCTAAATCCATCTTTTTTTGCACTCCACACCACCCCAGTTCAGACCTGGCCGTATGCAAATCAGTGTTGACCCTGTGCCCCATGGGTACAGTCCAGCCCAAACTGCCATGCCATGTCTTTCCTGGACTAGAATCAAGCATCCTTGGATCAGTTTCTGACTATCAGCCATCTTCAGCCAGGATAGCTTGACTCCAGTGGTGTGGAGAGCATGGGACTCACGTCTGAGCATACCCATCCCACTCGGGGTGAAAAATGCAAAAACAGCAGTTGATGGACAGAATGCAGAACAATGTAATACATTCACCCCAGTACAGAGATCTGGGCCTAAATCCATTGTTTTTTGCACTCCACCCACCCAGTTCAGACATGGCCATATGCAAATCAGCCGTGACCCTGTGCCTAATGGGAACAGTCCAGCCCAAAATGCCAAGCCATGACTTTCCTGGACCAGAATCAAGCATCCTAAGACCGGTTTCTGGCTATCAGCCGTCTTTAGCCAGGATAGCTTGACTCCAGTGGTGTGGAGAGCATGGGACTCACGTCTGAGCTTACCCATCCCACTCGGGGTGACAATTGCAAAAACAACAGTTGATGGACAGAATCCAGAACAATGTCATACATTCACCCCAGTACAGAGTTCTGGGCCGAAATCCATCGTTTTTTTGCACTCCACACCACCCCAGTTCAGGCATGGCCATATGCAAATCAGCCTTGACCCTGTGCCTCATAGGAACAGTCCAGCCCGAAGTGCCAAGCTGTGTCTTTCCTGGACCGGATTCAAGCCTCCTAGGACCGGTTTCTGACTATCAGCCGTCTTTAGTCAGGATAGCTTGACTCCAGTGGTGTGAAGAGCATGGGACTCACGTCTGAGCATACCCATCCCACTCGGGGTGAAAAATGCAAAAACAACAGTTGATGGACAGAATGCAGAACAAAGTAATACATTCACCCCAGTACAGAGATCTGGGCCTAAATCCATTGTTTTTTGCACTCCTCACCACCCCAGTTCAGACAGGGCCATATGCAAATCAGCCGTGACCCTGTGCCTCATGGGAACAGTCCAGCTGGAACTACCAAGCCATGTCTTTCCTAGACCGGAATCAAGCATCCTAGTACCGGTTTCTGGCTGTCAGCCATCTTCAGCCAGGATAGCTTGACTCCAGTGGTGTGGAGAGCATGGGACTCACGTCTAAGCATACCCATCCCACTCGGGGTGACAAATGCAAAAACAACAGTTGATGGACAGAATGCAGAACAATGTCATACATTCACCCCAGTACAGAGATGTGGGCCTAAATCCATCTTTTTTTGCACTCCACACCACCCCAGTTCAGACCTGGCCTTATGCAAATCAGTGTTGACCCTGTGCCTCATGGGAACAGTCCAGCCCGAACTGCCAAGCCATGTCTTTCCTGGACTGGAATCAAGCATCCTTGGATCAGTTTCTGACTATCAGCCATCTTCAGCCAGGATAGCTTGACTCCAGTGGTGTGGAGAGCATGGGACTCACGTCTAAGCATACCCATCCCACTCGGGGTGACAAATGCAAAAACAACAGTTGATGGACAGAATGCAGAACAATGTCATACATTCACCACAGTACAGAGTTCTGGGCCAAAATCCATCGTTTTTTTGCACTCCACACCACCCCAGTTCAGGCATGGCCATATGCAAATCAGCCTTGACCCTGTGCCTCATGGGAACAGTCCAGCCCGATGTGCCAAGCCCTGTCTTTCCTGGACCGGAATCAAGCATCCTAGGACCGGTTTCTGACTATCAGCCGTCTTTAGTCAGGATAGCTTGACTCCAGTGGTGTGAAGAGCATGGGACTCACGTCTGAGCATACCCATCCCACTCGGGGTGAAAAATGCAAAAACAACAGTTGATGGACAGAATGCAGAACAATGTAATACATTCACCCCAGTACAGAGATCTGGGCCTAAATCCATTGTTATTTGCACTCCTCACCACCCCAGTTCAGACATGGTCATATGCAAATCAGCCGTGACCCTGTGCCTCATGGGAACAGTCCAGCCCGAACTGCCAAGCCATGACTTTCCTGGACCAGAATCAAGCATCCTAGGACCGGTTTCTGGCTAGCAGCCGTCTTCAGCCAGGATATCTTAACTCCAGTGGTGTGGAGAGCATGGGACTCACGTTTGAGCATACCCATCCCACTCGGGGTGACAAATGCAAAAACAACAGTTGATGGACAGAATGCAGAACAATGTCATACATTCACCCCAGTACAGAGAACTGGGCCTAAATCCATCGTTTTTTTGCACTCCACCCACCCAGTTCAGACATGGCCATATGCAAATCAGCCTTGACCCTGTGCCTCATGGGAACAGTCAAGCCGAACTACCAAGCCATGTCTTTCCTAGACCGGAATCAAGCATCCTAGGACCGGTTTCTGGCTATCAGCCATCTTCAGCCAGGATAGCTTGACTCCAGTGGTGTGGAGAGCATGGGACTCACGTCTGAGCATACCCATCCCACTCGGGGTGACAAATGCAAAAACAACAGTTGATGGACAGAATGCAGAACAATGTCATACATTCCCCCCAGTACAGAGATGTGGGCCTAAATCCATCTTTTTTTGCACTCCACACCACCCCAGCTCAGACCTGACCTTATGCAAATCAGTGTTGACCCTGTGCCTCATGGGAACAGTCCAGCCCGAACTGCCAAGCCATGTCTTTCCTAGACTGGAATCAAGCATACTTGGACCAGTTTCTGACTATCAGCGGTCTTCAGCCAGGATAGCTTGACTCCAGTGGAGTGGAGAGCATGGGACTCACTTCTGAGCTTACCCATCCCACTCGGGGTGACAAATGCAAAAACAACAGTTGATGGACAGAATGCAGAACAATGTACTACATTCATCCCAGTACAGAGATCTGGGCCTAAATCCATTGTTTTTTGCACTCCACCCACCCAGTTCAGACATGGCCATATGCAAATCAGCCGTGACCCTGTGCCTCATGGGAACAGTCCAGCCCAAACTGCCAAGCCATGACTTTCCTGGACCAGAATCAAGCATCCTAAGACCGGTTTCTGGCTATCAGCCGTCTTTAGCCAGGATAGCTTAACTCCAGTGGTGTGGAGAGCATTGGACTCACGTCTGAGCATACCAATCCCACTCGGGGTGACAAATGCAAAAACAACAGTTGATGGACAGAATGCAGAACAATGTCATACATTTACCCCAGTACAGAGATGTGGGCCTAAATCCATCTTTTTTTGCACTCCACACCACCCCAGTTCAGACCTGGCCTTATGCAAATCAGTGTTGACCCTGTGCCTCATGGGAACAGTACAGCCCGAACTGCCAAGCCATGTCTTTCCTGGACTGGAATCAAGCATCCTTGGATCAGTTTCTGACCATCAGCCATCTTCAGCCAGGATAGCTTGACTCCAGTGGTGTGGAGAGCATGGGACTCACGTCTGAGCATACCCATCCCACTCGGGGTGACAAATGCAAAAACAACAGTTGATGGACAGAATGCAGAACAATGTCATACATTCACCCCAGTACAGAGTTCTGGGCCAAAATCCATCATTTTTTTGCACTCCACACCACCCCAGTTCAGGCATGGCCATATGCAAATCAGCCTTGACCCTGTGCCTCATGGGAACAGTCCAGCCCGAACTGCCAAGCCATGTCTTTCCTGGACTGGAATTGAGCATCCTTGGACTGGTTTCTGGCTATCAGCCATTTTCAGCCACGATAGCTTGACTCCAGTGGTGTGGAGAGCATGGGACTCACGTCTGAGCATACCCATCCCCCTCCGTGTGACAAATGCAAAAAGAACAGTTGATGGACAGAATGCAGAACAATGTCATACATTCACTCCAGTACAGAGATCTGGTCCTAAATCCATAGTTTTTTTGCACTCCAGTTCAGACATGGCCATATGCAAATCAGCCTTGAACCTGTGCCTCATGGGAACAGTCCAGCCCGAACTTCGAGGCCATGTCTTTCCTAGACCGGAATCAAGCACCCTAGGACCGGTTTCTGGCTATCAGCTGTCTTCAGCCAGGATAGCTTGACTCCAGTGGTGTGGAGAGCATGGGACTCACGTCTGAGCATACCCATCCCACTCGGGGTGACAAATGCAAAAACAACAGTTGATGGACAGAATGCAGAACAATGTCATACATTCACCCCAGTACAGAGAACTGGGCCTAAATCCATTGTTTTTTTGCACTCCACCCACCCAGTTCAGACATGGCCATATGCAAATCAGCCTTGACCCTGTGCCTCATGGGAACAGTCCAGCCCGAACTACCAAGCCATGTCTTTCCTAGACCGGAATCAAGCATCCTAGGACCGGTTTCTGGCTATCAGTCGTCTTCAGCCAGGATAGCTTGACTCCAGTGGTGTGGAGAGCATGGGACTCACGTCTAAGCATACCCATCCCACTCGGGGTGACAAATGCAAAAACAACAGTTGATGGACATAATGCAGAACAATGTCATAAATTCACCCCAGTACAGAGATGTGGGCCTAAATCCATCTTTTTTTGCACTCCACACCACCCCAGTTCAGACCTGGCCTTATGCAAATCAGTGTTGACCCTGTGCCCCATGGGTACAGTCCAGCCCAAACTGCCATGTCATGTCTTTCCTGGACTAGAATCAAGCATCCTTGGATCAGTTTCTGACTATCAGCCATCTTCAGCCAGGATAGCTTGACTCCAGTGGTGTGGAGAGCATGGGACTCACGTCTGAGCATACCCATCCCACTCGGGGTGAAAAATGCAAAAACAACAGTTGATGGACAGAATGCAGAACAATGTAATACATTCACCCGAGTACAGAGATCTGGGCCTAAATCCATTGTTTTTTGCACTCCACCCACCCAGTTCAGACATGGCCATATGCAAATCAGCCGTGACCCTGTGCCTAATGGGAACAGTCCAGCCCAAAATGCCAAGCCATGACTTTCCTGGACCAGAATCAAGCATCCTAAGACCGGTTTCTGGCTATCAGCTGTCTTCAGCCAGGATAGCTTGACTCCAGTGGTGTGGAGAGCATGGGACTCACGTCTGAGCATACCCATCCCACTCGGGGTGACAAATGCAAAAACAACAGTTGATGGACAGAATGCAGAACAATGTCATACATTCACCCCAGTACAGAGAACTGGGCCTAAATCCATTGTTTTTTTGCACTCCACCCACCCAGTTCAGACATGGCCATATGCAAATCAGCCTTGACCCTGTGCCTCATGGGAACAGTCCAGCCCGAACTACCAAGCCATGTCTTTCCTAGACCGGAATCAAGCATCCTAGGACCGGTTTCTGGCTATCAGCCGTCTTCAGCCAGGATAGCTTGACTCCAGTGGTGTGGAGAGCATGGGACTCACGTCTAAGCATACCCATCCCACTCGGGGTGACAAATGCAAAAACAACAGTTGATGGACAGAATGCAGAACAATGTCATACATTCACCCCAGTACAGAGATCTGGGCCTAAATCCATTGTTTTTTGCACTCCTCACCACCCCAGTTCAGACATGGCCATATGCAAATCAGCCTTGAACCTGTGCCTCATGGGAACAGTCCAGCCCGAACTTCGAGGCCATGTCTTTCCTAGACCGGAATCAAGCACCCTAGGACCGGTTTCTGGCTATCAGCTGTCTTCAGCCAGGATAGCTTGACTCCAGTGGTGTGGAGAGCATGGGACTCACGTCTGAGCATACCCATCCCACTCGGGGTGACAAATGCAAAAACAACAGTTGATGGACAGAATGCAGAACAATGTCATACATTCACCCCAGTACAGAGATCTGGGCCTAAATCCATCGTTTTTTTTGCACTCCACACCACCCCAGTTCAGACATGGCAATATGCAAATCAGCCTTGACCGTGTGCCTCATGGGAACAGTCCAGCCCGAACTGCCAAGCCATGACTTTCCTGGACCAGAATCAAGCATCCTAGGACCGGTTTCTAGCTAGCAGCCGTCTTCAGCCAGGATATCTTAACTCCAGTGGTGTGGAGAGCCTGGGACTCACGTCTGAGCATACCCATCCCACTCGGGGTGACAAATGCAAAAACAACAGTTGATGGACAGAATGCAGAACAATGTCATACATTCACCCGAGTACAGAGATCTGGGCCTAAATCCATTGTTTTTTGCACTCCACCCACCCAGTTCAGACATGGCCATATGCAAATCAGCCGTGACCCTGTGCCTCATGGGAACAGTCCAGCCCGAACTGCCAAGCCATGACTTTCCTGGACCAGAATCAAGCATCCTAGGACCGGTTTCTGGCTAGCAGCCGTCTTCAGCCAGGATATCTTAACTCCAGTGGTGTGGAGAGCATGGGACTCACGTCTGAGCATACCCATCCCACTCGGGGTGACAAATGCAAAAACAACAGTTGATGGACAGAATGCAGAACAATGTCATACATTCACCCCAGTACAGAGAACTGGGCCTAAATCCATTGTTTTTTTGCACTCCACCCACCCAGTTCAGACATGGCCATATGCAAATCAGCCTTGACCCTGTGCCTCATGGGAACAGTCCAGCCCGAACTACCAAGCCATGTCTTTCCTAGACCGGAATCAAGCATCCTAGGACCGGTTTCTGGCTATCAGTCGTCTTCAGCCAGGATAGCTTGACTCCAGTGGTGTGGAGAGCATGGGACTCACGTCTAAGCATACCCATCCCACTCGGGGTGACAAATGCAAAAACAACAGTTGATGGACATAATGCAGAACAATGTCATAAATTCACCCCAGTACAGAGATGTGGGCCTAAATCCATCTTTTTTTGCACTCCACACCACCCCAGTTCAGACCTGGCCTTATGCAAATCAGTGTTGACCCTGTGCCCCATGGGTACAGTCCAGCCCAAACTGCCATGTCATGTCTTTCCTGGACTAGAATCAAGCATCCTTGGATCAGTTTCTGACTATCAGCCATCTTCAGCCAGGATAGCTTGACTCCAGTGGTGTGGAGAGCATGGGACTCACGTCTGAGCATACCCATCCCACTCGGGGTGAAAAATGCAAAAACAACAGTTGATGGACAGAATGCAGAACAATGTAATACATTCACCCGAGTACAGAGATCTGGGCCTAAATCCATTGTTTTTTGCACTCCACCCACCCAGTTCAGACATGGCCATATGCAAATCAGCCGTGACCCTGTGCCTAATGGGAACAGTCCAGCCCAAAATGCCAAGCCATGACTTTCCTGGACCAGAATCAAGCATCCTAAGACCGGTTTCTGGCTATCAGCTGTCTTCAGCCAGGATAGCTTGACTCCAGTGGTGTGGAGAGCATGGGACTCACGTCTGAGCATACCCATCCCACTCGGGGTGACAAATGCAAAAACAACAGTTGATGGACAGAATGCAGAACAATGTCATACATTCACCCCAGTACAGAGAACTGGGCCTAAATCCATTGTTTTTTTGCACTCCACCCACCCAGTTCAGACATGGCCATATGCAAATCAGCCTTGACCCTGTGCCTCATGGGAACAGTCCAGCCCGAACTACCAAGCCATGTCTTTCCTAGACCGGAATCAAGCATCCTAGGACCGGTTTCTGGCTATCAGCCGTCTTCAGCCAGGATAGCTTGACTCCAGTGGTGTGGAGAGCATGGGACTCACGTCTAAGCATACCCATCCCACTCGGGGTGACAAATGCAAAAACAACAGTTGATGGACAGAATGCAGAACAATGTCATACATTCACCCCAGTACAGAGATCTGGGCCTAAATCCATTGTTTTTTGCACTCCTCACCACCCCAGTTCAGACATGGCCATATGCAAATCAGCCTTGAACCTGTGCCTCATGGGAACAGTCCAGCCCGAACTTCGAGGCCATGTCTTTCCTAGACCGGAATCAAGCACCCTAGGACCGGTTTCTGGCTATCAGCTGTCTTCAGCCAGGATAGCTTGACTCCAGTGGTGTGGAGAGCATGGGACTCACGTCTGAGCATACCCATCCCACTCGGGGTGACAAATGCAAAAACAACAGTTGATGGACAGAATGCAAAACAATGTCATACATTCACCCCAGTACAGAGATCTGGGCCTAAATCCATCGTTTTTTTTGCACTCCACACCACCCCAGTTCAGACATGGCAATATGCAAATCAGCCTTGACCGTGTGCCTCATGGGAACAGTCCAGCCCGAACTGCCAAGCCATGACTTTCCTGGACCAGAATCAAGCATCCTAGGACCGGTTTCTAGCTAGCAGCCGTCTTCAGCCAGGATATCTTAACTCCAGTGGTGTGGAGAGCCTGGGACTCACGTCTGAGCATACCCATCCCACTCGGGGTGACAAATGCAAAAACAACAGTTGATGGACAGAATGCAGAACAATGTCATACATTCACCCCAGTACAGAGAACTGGGCCTAAATCCATTGTTTTTTTGCACTCCACCCACCCAGTTCAGACATGGCCATATGCAAATCAGCCTTGACCCTGTGCCTCATGGGAACAGTCCAGCCCGAACTACCAAGCCATGTCTTTCCTAGACCGGAATCAAGCATCCTAGGACCGGTTTCTGGCTGTCAGCCGTCTTCAGCCAGGATAGCTTGACTCCAGTGGTGTGGAGAGCATGGGACTCACGTCTAAGCATACCCATCCCACTCGGGGTGACAAATGCAAAAACAACAGTTGATGGGCAAAATGCAGAACAATGTCATACATTCACCCCAGTACAGAGATCTGGGCCTAAATCCATTGTTTTTTGCACTCCTCACCACCCCAGTTCAGACATGGCCATATGCAAATCAGCCGTAACCCTGTGCCTCATTGGAACAGTCCAGCCCGAACTGCCAAGTTATGTCTTTTCTGGACCGGAATCAAGCATCCTAGGACCGGTTTCTGGCTATCAGCCATCTTCAGCCAGGATAGCTTGACTCCAGTGGTGTGGAGAGCATGGGACTCACGTATGAGCATACCCATCCCACTCCGGGTGACAAATGCAAAAACAACAGTTGATGGACAGAACGCAGAACAATGTCATACATTTACCCCAGTACGGATATCTGGGCCAAAATCCATCGTTTTTTTGCACTTCACACCACCCCAGTTCAGACATGGCCATATGCAAATCAGCCTTGACCCTGTGCCTCATGGGAACAGTCCAGCCCGAACTGCCAAGCCATGTCTTTCCTGGACTGGAATTGAGCATCCTTGGACTGGTTTCTGGCTATCAGCCATTTTCAGCCACGATAGCTTGACTCCAGTGGTGTGGAGAGCATGGGACTCACGTCTGAGCATACCCATCCCCCTCCGTGTGACAAATGCAAAAACAACAGTTGATGGACAGAATGCAGAACAATGTCATACATTCACTCCAGTACAGAGATCTGGTCCTAAATCCATAGTTTTTTTGCACTCCAGTTCAGACATGGCCATATGCAAATCAGCCTTGAACCTGTGCCTCATGGGAACAGTCCAGCCCGAACTTCGAGGCCATGTCTTTCCTAGACCGGAATCAAGCACCCTAGGACCGGTTTCTGGCTATCAGCTGTCTTCAGCCAGGATAGCTTGACTCCAGTGGTGTGGAGAGCATGGGACTCACGTCTGAGCATACCCATCCCACTCGGGGTGACAAATGCAAAAACAACAGTTGATGGACAGAATGCAGAACAATGTCATACATTCACCCCAGTACAGAGATCTGGGCCTAAATCCATCGTTTTTTTTGCACTCCACACCACCCCAGTTCAGACATGGCAATATGCAAATCAGCCTTGACCCTGTGCCTCATGGGAACAGTCCAGCCCGAACTGCCAAGCCATGACTTTCCTGGACCAGAATCAAGCATCCTAGGACCGGTTTCTGGCTAGCAGCCGTCTTCAGCCAGGATATCTTAACTCCAGTGGTGTGGAGAGCATGGGACTCACGTCTGAGCATACCCATCCCACTCGGGGTGACAAATGCAAAAACAACAGTTGATGGACAGAATGCAGAACAATGTCATACATTCACCCCAGTACAGAGAACTGGGCCTAAATCCATTGTTTTTTGCACTCCACCCACCCAGTTCAGACATGGCCATATGCAAATCAGCCTTGACCCTGTGCCTCATGGGAACAGTCCAGCCCGAACTACCAAGCCATGTCTTTCCTAGACCGGAATCAAGCATCCTAGGACCGGTTTCTGGCTATCAGCCGTCTTCAGCCAAGATAGCTTGACTCCAGTGGTGTGGAGAGCATGGGACTCACGTCTAAGCATACCCATCCCACTCGGGTGACAAATGCAAAAACAACAGTTGATGGACATAATGCAGAACAATGTCATAAATTCACCCCAGTACAGAGATGTGGGCCTAAATCCATCTTTTTTTGCACTCCACACCACCCCAGTTCAGACCTGGCCTTATGCAAATCAGTGTTGACCCTGTGCCCCATGGGTACAGTCCAGGCCAAACTGCCATGCCATGTCTTTCCTGGACTAGAATCAAGCATCCTTGGATCAGTTTCTGACTATCAGCCATCTTCAGCCAGGATAGCTTGACTCCAGTGGTGTGGAGAGCATGGGACTCACGTCTGAGCATACCCATCCCACTCGGGGTGAAAAATGCAAAAACAGCAGTTGATGGACAGAATGCAGAACAATGTAATACATTCACCCCAGTACAGAGATCTGGGCCTAAATCCATTGTTTTTTGCACTCCACCCACCCAGTTCAGACATGGCCATATGCAAATCTGCCGTGACCCTGTGCCTAATGGGAACAGTCCAGCCCAAAATGCCAAGCCATGACTTTCCTGGACCAGAATCAAGCATCCTAAGACCGGTTTCTGGCTATCAGCCGTCTTTAGCCAGGATAGCTTGACTCCAGTGGTGTGGAGAGCATGGGACTCACGTCTGAGCTTACCCATCCCACTCGGGGTGACAATTGCAAAAACAACAGTTGATGGACAGAATGCAGAACAATGTCATACATTCACCCCAGTACAGAGTTCTGGGCCAAAATCCATCGTTTTTTTGCACTCCACACCACCCCAGTTCAGGCATGGCCATATGCAAATCAGCCTTGACCCTGTGCCTCATAGGAACAGTCCAGCCCGAAGTGCCAAGCTGTGTCTTTCCTGGACCGGATTCAAGCCTCCTAGGACCGGTTTCTGACTATCAGCCGTCTTTAGTCAGGATAGCTTGACTCCAGTGGTGTGAAGAGCATGGGACTCACGTCTGAGCATACCCATCCCACTCGGGGTGAAAAATGCAAAAACAACAGTTGATGGACAGAATGCAGAACAAAGTAATACATTCACCCCAGTACAGAGATCTGGGCCTAAATCCATTGTTTTTTGCACTCCTCACCACCCCAGTTCAGACAGGGCCATATGCAAATCAGCCGTGACCCTGTGCCTCATGGGAACAGTCCAGCTGGAACTACCAAGCCATGTCTTTCCTAGACCGGAATCAAGCATCCTAGTACCGGTTTCTGGCTGTCAGCCATCTTCAGCCAGGATAGCTTGACTCCAGTGGTGTGGAGAGCATGGGACTCACGTCTAAGCATACCCATCCCACTCGGGGTGACAAATGCAAAAACAACAGTTGATGGACAGAATGCAGAACAATGTCATACATTCAGCCCAGTACAGAGATGTGGGCCTAAATCCATCTTTTTTTGCACTCCACACCACCCCAGTTCAAACCTGGCCTTATGCAAATCAGTGTTGACCCTGTGCCTCATGGGAAAAGTCCAGCCCGAACTGCCAAGCCATGTCTTTCCTGGACTGGAATCAAGCATCCTTGGATCAGTTTCTGACTATCAGCCATCTTCAGCCAGGATAGCTTGACTCCAGTGGTGTGGAGAGCATGGGACTCACGTCTGAGCATACCCATCCCACTCGGGGTGACAAATGCAAAAACAACAGTTGATGGACAGAATGCAGAACAATGTCATACATTCACCACAGTACAGAGTTCTGGGCCAAAATCCATCGTTTTTTTGCACTCCACACCACCCCAGTTCAGGCATGGCCATATGCAAATCAGCCTTGACCCTGTGCCTCATGGGAACAGTCCAGCCCGAAGTGCCAAGCCCTGTCTTTCCAGGACCGGAATCAAGCATCCTAGGACCGGTTTCTGACTATCAGCCGTCTTTAGTCAGGATAGCTTGACTCCAGTGGTGTGAAGAGCATGGGACTCACGTCTGAGCATACCCATCCCACTCGGGGTGAAAAATGCAAAAACAACAGTTGATGGACAGAATGCAGAACAATGTAATACATTCACCCCAGTACAGAGATCTGGGCCTAAATCCATTGTTATTTGCACTCCTCACCACCCCAGTTCAGACATGGCCATATGCAAATCAGCCGTGACCCTGTGCCTCATGGGAACAGTCCAGCCCGAACTGCCAAGCCATGACTTCCCTGGACCAGAATCAAGCATCCTAGGACCGGTTTCTGGCTAGCAGCCGTCTTCAGCCAGGATATCTTAACTTCAGTGGTGTGGAGAGCATGGGACTCACGTTTGAGCATACCCATCCCACTCGGGGTGACAAATGCAAAAACAACAGTTGATGGACAGAATGCAGAACAATGTCATACATTCACCCCAGTACAGAGAACTGGGCCTAAATCCATCGTTTTTTTGCACTCCACGCACCCAGTTCAGACATGGCCATATGCAAATCAGCCTTGACCCTGTGCCTCATGGGAACAGTCAAGCCGAACTACCAAGCCATGTCTTTCCTAGACCGGAATCAAGCATCCTAGGACCGGTTCCTGGCTATCAGCCGTCTTCAGCCAGGATAGCTTGACTCCAGTGGTGTGGAGAGCATGGGACTCACGTCTAAGCATACCCATCCCACTCGGGGTGACAAATGCAAAAACAACAGTTGATGGGCAAAATGCAGAACAATGTCATACATTCACCCCAGTACAGAGATCTGGGCCTAAATCCATTGTTTTTTGCACTCCTCACCACCCCAGTTCAGACATGGCCATATGCAAATCAGCCGTAACCCTGTGCCTCATTGGAACAGTCCAGCCCGAACTGCCAAGTTATGTCTTTTCTGGACCGGAATCAAGCATCCTAGGACCGGTTTCTGGCTATCAGCCATCTTCAGCCAGGATAGCTTGACTCCAGTGGTGTGGAGAGCATGGGACTCACGTCTGAGCATACCCATCCCACTCCGGGTGACAAATGCAAAAACAACAGTTGATGGACAGAACGCAGAACAATGTCATACATTTACCCCAGTACGGATATCTGGGCCAAAATCCATCGTTTTTTTGCACTTCACACCACCCCAGTTCAGACATGGCCATATGCAAATCAGCCTTGACCCTGTGCCTCATGGGAACAGTCCAGCCCGAACTGCCAAGCCATGTCTTTCCTGGACTGGAATTGAGCATCCTTGGACTGGTTTCTGGCTATCAGCCATTTTCAGCCACGATAGCTTGACTCCAGTGGTGTGGAGAGCATGGGACTCACGTCTGAGCATACCCATCCCCCTCCGTGTGACAAATGCAAAAACAACAGTTGATGGACAGAATGCAGAACAATGTCATACATTCACTCCAGTACAGAGATCTGGTCCTAAATCCATAGTTTTTTTGCACTCCAGTTCAGACATGGCCATATGCAAATCAGCCTTGAACCTGTGCCTCATGGGAACAGTCCAGCCCGAACTTCGAGGCCATGTCTTTCCTAGACCGGAATCAAGCACCCTAGGACCGGTTTCTGGCTATCAGCTGTCTTCAGCCAGGATAGCTTGACTCCAGTGGTGTGGAGAGCATGGGACTCACGTCTGAGCATACCCATCCCCCTCGGGGTGACAAATGCAAAAACAACAGTTGATGGACAGAATGCAGAACAATGTCATACATTCACCCCAGTACAGAGATCTGGGCCTAAATCCATCGTTTTTTTTTGCACTCCACACCACCCCAGTTCAGACATGGCAATATGCAAATCAGCCTTGACCCTGTGCCTCATGGGAACAGTCCAGCCCGAACTGCCAAGCCATGACTTTCCTGGACCAGAATCAAGCATCCTAGGACCGGTTTCTGGCTAGCAGCCGTCTTCAGCCAGGATATCTTAACTCCAGTGGTGTGGAGAGCATGGGACTCACGTCTGAGCATACCCATCCCACTCGGGGTGACAAATGCAAAAACAACAGTTGATGGACAGAATGCAGAACAATGTCATACATTCACCCCAGTACAGAGAACTGGGCCTAAATCCATTGTTTTTTTGCACTCCACCCACCCAGTTCAGACATGGCCATATGCAAATCAGCCTTGACCCTGTGCCTCATGGGAACAGTCCAGCCCGAACTACCAAGCCATGTCTTTCCTAGACCGGAATCAAGCATCCTAGGACCGGTTTCTGGCTATCAGCCGTCTTCAGCCAAGATAGCTTGACTCCAGTGGTGTGGAGAGCATGGGACTCACGTCTAAGCATACCCATCCCACTCGGGGTGACAAATGCAAAAACAACAGTTGATGGACATAATGCAGAACAATGTCATAAATTCACCCCAGTACAGAGATGTGGGCCTAAATCCATCTTTTTTTGCACTCCACACCACCCCAGTTCAGACCTGGCCTTATGCAAATCAGTGTTGACCCTGTGCCCCATGGGTACAGTCCAGGCCAAACTGCCATGCCATGTCTTTCCTGGACTAGAATCAAGCATCCTTGGATCAGTTTCTGACTATCAGCCATCTTCAGCCAGGATAGCTTGACTCCAGTGGTGTGGAGAGCATGGGACTCACGTCTGAGCATACCCATCCCACTCGGGGTGAAAAATGCAAAAACAGCAGTTGATGGACAGAATGCAGAACAATGTAATACATTCACCCCAGTACAGAGATCTGGGCCTAAATCCATTGTTTTTTGCACTCCACCCACCAAGTTCAGACATGGCCATATGAAAATCAGCCGTGACCCTGTGCCTAATGGGAACAGTCCAGCCCAAAATGCCAAGCCATGACTTTCCTGGACCAGAATCAAGCATCCTAAGACCGGTTTCTGGCTATCAGCCGTCTTTAGCCAGGATAGCTTGACTCCAGTGGTGTGGAGAGCATGGGACTCACGTCTGAGCTTACCCATCCCACTCGGGGTGACAATTGCAAAAACAACAGTTGATGGACAGAATGCAGAACAATGTCATACATTCACCCCAGTACAGAGTTCTGGGCCGAAATCCATCGTTTTTTTGCACTCCACACCACCCCAGTTCAGGCATGGCCATATGCAAATCAGCCTTGACCCTGTGCCTCATAGGAACAGTCCAGCCCGAAGTGCCAAGCTGTGTCTTTCCTGGACCGGATTCAAGCCTCCTAGGACCGGTTTCTGACTATCAGCCGTCTTTAGTCAGGATAGCTTGACTCCAGTGGTGTGAAGAGCATGGGACTCACGTCTGAGCATACCCATCCCACTCGGGGTGAAAAATGCAAAAACAACAGTTGATGGACAGAATGCAGAACAAAGTAATACATTCACCCCAGTACAGAGATCTGGGCCTAAATCCATTGTTTTTTGCACTCCTCACCACCCCAGTTCAGACAGGGCCATATGCAAATCAGCCGTGACCCTGTGCCTCATGGGAACAGTCCAGCTGGAACTACCAAGCCATGTCTTTCCTAGACCGGAATCAAGCATCCTAGTACCGGTTTCTGGCTGTCAGCCATCTTCAGCCAGGATAGCTTGACTCCAGTGGTGTGGAGAGCATGGGACTCACGTCTAAGCATACCCATCCCACACGGGGTGACTAATGCAAAAACAACAGTTGATGGACTGAATGCAGAACAATGTCATACATTCACCCCAGTACAGAGATGTGGGCCTAAATCCATCTTTTTTTGCACTCCACACCACCCCAGTTCAGACTTGGCCTTATGCAAATCAGTGTTGACCCTGTGCCTCATGGGAACAGTCCAGCCCGAACTGCCAAGCCATGTCTTTCCTGGACTGGAATCAAGCATCCTTGGATCAGTTTCTGACTATCAGCCATCTTCAGCCAGGATAGCTTGACTCCAGTGGTGTGGAGAGCATGGGACTCACGTCTGAGCATAATCAATCAATCAATCAATCAGTGACACTTATAAAGCGCGCTACATACCCGTAGGGTCTCAAGGCGCTGGGGGGGGGGGGGGGGCATACCCATCCCACTCGGGGTGACAAATGCAAAAACAACAGTTGATGGACAGAATGCAGAACAATGTCATACATTCACCACAGTACAGAGTTCTGGGCCAAAATCCATCGTTTTTTTGCACTCCACACCACCCCAGTTCAGGCATGGCCATATGCAAATCAGCCTTGACCCTGTGCCTCATGGGAACAGTCCAGCCCGAAGTGCCAAGCCCTGTCTTTCCAGGACCGGAATCAAGCATCCTAGGACCGGTTTCTGACTATCAGCCGTCTTTAGTCAGGATAGCTTGACTCCAGTGGTGTGAAGAGCATGGGACTCACGTCTGAGCATACCCATCCCACTCGGGGTGAAAAATGCAAAAACAACAGTTGATGGACAGAATGCAGAACAATGTAATACATTCACCCCAGTACAGAGATCTGGGCCTAAATCCATTGTTATTTGCACTCCTCACCACCCCAGTTCAGACATGGCCATATGCAAATCAGCCGTGACCCTGTGCCTCATGGGAACAGTCCAGCCCGAACTGCCAAGCCATGACTTTCCTGGACCAGAATCAAGCATCCTAGGACCGGTTTCTGGCTAGCAGCCGTCTTCAGCCAGGATATCTTAACTCCAGTGGTGTGGAGAGCATGGGACTCACGTTTGAGCATACCCATCCCACTCGGGGTGACAAATGCAAAAACAACAGTTGATGGACAGAATGCAGAACAATGTCATACATTCACCCCAGTACAGAGAACTGGGCCTAAATCCATCGTTTTTTTGCACTCCACGCACCCAGTTCAGACATGGCCATATGCAAATCAGCCTTGACCCTGTGCCTCATGGGAACAGTCAAGCCGAACTACCAAGCCATGTCTTTCCTAGACCGGAATCAAGCATCCTAGGACCGGTTCCTGGCTATCAGCCGTCTTCAGCCAGGATAGCTTGACTCCAGTGGTGTGGAGAGCATGGGACTCACGTCTAAGCATACCCATCCCACTCGGGGTGACAAATGCAAAAACAACAGTTGATGGGCAAAATGCAGAACAATGTCATACATTCACCCCAGTACAGAGATCTGGGCCTAAATCCATTGTTTTTTGCACTCCTCACCACCCCAGTTCAGACATGGCCATATGCAAATCAGCCGTAACCCTGTGCCTCATTGGAACAGTCCAGCCCGAACTGCCAAGTTATGTCTTTTCTGGACCGGAATCAAGCATCCTAGGACCGGTTTCTGGCTATCAGCCATCTTCAGCCAGGATAGCTTGACTCCAGTGGTGTGGAGAGCATGGGACTCACGTCTGAGCATACCCATCCCACTCCGGGTGACAAATGCAAAAACAACAGTTGATGGACAGAACGCAGAACAATGTCATACATTTACCCCAGTACGGATATCTGGGCCAAAATCCATCGTTTTTTTGCACTTCACACCACCCCAGTTCAGACATGGCCATATGCAAATCAGCCTTGACCCTGTGCCTCATGGGAACAGTCCAGCCCGAACTGCCAAGCCATGTCTTTCCTGGACTGGAATTGAGCATCCTTGGACTGGTTTCTGGCTATCAGCCATTTTCAGCCACGATAGCTTGACTCCAGTGGTGTGGAGAGCATGGGACTCACGTCTGAGCATACCCATCCCCCTCCGTGTGACAAATGCAAAAACAACAGTTGATGGACAGAATGCAGAACAATGTCATACATTCACTCCAGTACAGAGATCTGGTCCTAAATCCATAGTTTTTTTGCACTCCAGTTCAGACATGGCCATATGCAAATCAGCCTTGAACCTGTGCCTCATGGGAACAGTCCAGCCCGAACTTCGAGGCCATGTCTTTCCTAGACCGGAATCAAGCACCCTAGGACCGGTTTCTGGCTATCAGCTGTCTTCAGCCAGGATAGCTTGACTCCAGTGGTGTGGAGAGCATGGGACTCACGTCTGAGCATACCCATCCCCCTCGGGGTGACAAATGCAAAAACAACAGTTGATGGACAGAATGCAGAACAATGTCATACATTCACCCCAGTACAGAGATCTGGGCCTAAATCCATCGTTTTTTTTGCACTCCACACCACCCCAGTTCAGACATGGCAATATGCAAATCAGCCTTGACCCTGTGCCTCATGGGAACAGTCCAGCCCGAACTGCCAAGCCATGACTTTCCTGGACCAGAATCAAGCATCCTAGGACCGGTTTCTGGCTAGCAGCCGTCTTCAGCCAGGATATCTTAACTCCAGTGGTGTGGAGAGCATGGGACTCACGTCTGAGCATACCCATCCCACTCGGGGTGACAAATGCAAAAACAACAGTTGATGGACAGAATGCAGAACAATGTCATACATTCACCCCAGTACAGAGAACTGGGCCTAAATCCATTGTTTTTTTGCACTCCACCCACCCAGTTCAGACATGGCCATATGCAAATCAGCCTTGACCCTGTGCCTCATGGGAACAGTCCAGCCCGAACTACCAAGCCATGTCTTTCCTAGACCGGAATCAAGCATCCTAGGACCGGTTTCTGGCTATCAGCCGTCTTCAGCCAAGATAGCTTGACTCCAGTGGTGTGGAGAGCATGGGACTCACGTCTAAGCATACCCATCCCACTCGGGGTGACAAATGCAAAAACAACAGTTGATGGACATAATGCAGAACAATGTCATAAATTCACCCCAGTACAGAGATGTGGGCCTAAATCCATCTTTTTTTGCACTCCACACCACCCCAGTTCAGACCTGGCCTTATGCAAATCAGTGTTGACCCTGTGCCCCATGGGTACAGTCCAGGCCAAACTGCCATGCCATGTCTTTCCTGGACTAGAATCAAGCATCCTTGGATCAGTTTCTGACTATCAGCCATCTTCAGCCAGGATAGCTTGACTCCAGTGGTGTGGAGAGCATGGGACTCACGTCTGAGCATACCCATCCCACTCGGGGTGAAAAATGCAAAAACAGCAGTTGATGGACAGAATGCAGAACAATGTAATACATTCACCCCAGTACAGAGATCTGGGCCTAAATCCATTGTTTTTTGCACTCCACCCACCCAGTTCAGACATGGCCATATGAAAATCAGCCGTGACCCTGTGCCTAATGGGAACAGTCCAGCCCAAAATGCCAAGCCATGACTTTCCTGGACCAGAATCAAGCATCCTAAGACCGGTTTCTGGCTATCAGCCGTCTTTAGCCAGGATAGCTTGACTCCAGTGGTGTGGAGAGCATGGGACTCACGTCTGAGCTTACCCATCCCACTCGGGGTGACAATTGCAAAAACAACAGTTGATGGACAGAATGCAGAACAATGTCATACATTCACCCCAGTACAGAGTTCTGGGCCGAAATCCATCGTTTTTTTGCACTCCACACCACCCCAGTTCAGGCATGGCCATATGCAAATCAGCCTTGACCCTGTGCCTCATAGGAACAGTCCAGCCCGAAGTGCCAAGCTGTGTCTTTCCTGGACCGGATTCAAGCCTCCTAGGACCGGTTTCTGACTATCAGCCGTCTTTAGTCAGGATAGCTTGACTCCAGTGGTGTGAAGAGCATGGGACTCACGTCTGAGCATACCCATCCCACTCGGGGTGAAAAATGCAAAAACAACAGTTGATGGACAGAATGCAGAACAAAGTAATACATTCACCCCAGTACAGAGATCTGGGCCTAAATCCATTGTTTTTTGCACTCCTCACCACCCCAGTTCAGACAGGGCCATATGCAAATCAGCCGTGACCCTGTGCCTCATGGGAACAGTCCAGCTGGAACTACCAAGCCATGTCTTTCCTAGACCGGAATCAAGCATCCTAGTACCGGTTTCTGGCTGTCAGCCATCTTCAGCCAGGATAGCTTGACTCCAGTGGTGTGGAGAGCATGGGACTCACGTCTAAGCATACCCATCCCACTCGGGGTGACAAATGCAAAAACAACAGTTGATGGACAGAATGCAGAACAATGTCATACATTCACCCCAGTACAGAGAACTGGGCCTAAATCCATCGTTTTTTTGCACTCCACGCACCCAGTTCAGACATGGCCATATGCAAATCAGCCTTGACCCTGTGCCTCATGGGAACAGTCAAGCCGAACTACCAAGCCATGTCTTTCCTAGACCGGAATCAAGCATCCTAGGACCGGTTCCTGGCTATCAGCCGTCTTCAGCCAGGATAGCTTGACTCCAGTGGTGTGGAGAGCATGGGACTCACGTCTAAGCATACCCATCCCACTCGGGGTGACAAATGCAAAAACAACAGTTGATGGGCAAAATGCAGAACAATGTCATACCTTCACCCCAGTACAGAGATCTGGGCCTAAATCCATTGTTTTTTGCACTCCTCACCACCCCAGTTCAGACATGGCCATATGCAAATCAGCCGTAACCCTGTGCCTCATTGGAACAGTCCAGCCCGAACTGCCAAGTTATGTCTTTTCTGGACCGGAATCAAGCATCCTAGGACCGGTTTCTGGCTATCAGCCATCTTCAGCCAGGATAGCTTGACTCCAGTGGTGTGGAGAGCATGGGACTCACGTCTGAGCATACCCATCCCACTCCGGGTGACAAATGCAAAAACAACAGTTGATGGACAGAACGCAGAACAATGTCATACATTTACCCCAGTACGGATATCTGGGCCAAAATCCATCGTTTTTTTGCACTTCACACCACCCCAGTTCAGACATGGCCATATGCAAATCAGCCTTGACCCTGTGCCTCATGGGAACAGTCCAGCCCGAACTGCCAAGCCATGTCTTTCCTGGACTGGAATTGAGCATCCTTGGACTGGTTTCTGGCTATCAGCCATTTTCAGCCACGATAGCTTGACTCCAGTGGTGTGGAGAGCATGGGACTCACGTCTGAGCATACCCATCCCCCTCCGTGTGACAAATGCAAAAACAACAGTTGATGGACAGAATGCAGAACAATGTCATACATTCACTCCAGTACAGAGATCTGGTCCTAAATCCATAGTTTTTTTGCACTCCAGTTCAGACATGGCCATATGCAAATCAGCCTTGAACCTGTGCCTCATGGGAACAGTCCAGCCCGAACTTCGAGGCCATGTCTTTCCTAGACCGGAATCAAGCACCCTAGGACCGGTTTCTGGCTATCAGCTGTCTTCAGCCAGGATAGCTTGACTCCAGTGGTGTGGAGAGCATGGGACTCACGTCTGAGCATACCCATCCCCCTCGGGGTGACAAATGCAAAAACAACAGTTGATGGACAGAATGCAGAACAATGTCATACATTCACCCCAGTGCAGAGATCTGGGCCTAAATCCATCGTTTTTTTTGCACTCCACACCACCCCAGTTCAGACATGGCAATATGCAAATCAGCCTTGACCCTGTGCCTCATGGGAACAGTCCAGCCCGAACTGCCAAGCCATGACTTTCCTGGACCAGAATCAAGCATCCTAGGACCGGTTTCTGGCTAGCAGCCGTCTTCAGCCAGGATATCTTAACTCCAGTGGTGTGGAGAGCATGGGACTCACGTCTGAGCATACCCATCCCACTCGGGGTGACAAATGCAAAAACAACAGTTGATGGACAGAATGCAGAACAATGTCATACATTCACCCCAGTACAGAGAACTGGGCCTAAATCCATTGTTTTTTTGCACTCCACCCACCCAGTTCAGACATGGCCATATGCAAATCAGCCTTGACCCTGTGCCTCATGGGAACAGTCCAGCCCGAACTACCAAGCCATGTCTTTCCTAGACCGGAATCAAGCATCCTAGGACCGGTTTCTGGCTATCAGCCGTCTTCAGCCAAGATAGCTTGACTCCAGTGGTGTGGAGAGCATGGGACTCACGTCTAAGCATACCCATCCCACTCGGGGTGACAAATGCAAAAACAACAGTTGATGGACATAATGCAGAACAATGTCATAAATTCACCCCAGTACAGAGATGTGGGCCTAAATCCATCTTTTTTTGCACTCCACACCACCCCAGTTCAGACCTGGCCTTATGCAAATCAGTGTTGACCCTGTGCCCCATGGGTACAGTCCAGGCCAAACTGCCATGCCATGTCTTTCCTGGACTAGAATCAAGCATCCTTGGATCAGTTTCTGACTATCAGCCATCTTCAGCCAGGATAGCTTGACTCCAGTGGTGTGGAGAGCATGGGACTCACGTCTGAGCATACCCATCCCACTCGGGGTGAAAAATGCAAAAACAGCAGTTGATGGACAGAATGCAGAACAATGTAATACATTCACCCCAGTACAGAGATCTGGGCCTAAATCCATTGTTTTTTGCACTCCACCCACCCAGTTCAGACATGGCCATATGAAAATCAGCCGTGACCCTGTGCCTAATGGGAACAGTCCAGCCCAAAATGCCAAGCCATGACTTTCCTGGACCAGAATCAAGCATCCTAAGACCGGTTTCTGGCTATCAGCCGTCTTTAGCCAGGATAGCTTGACTCCAGTGGTGTGGAGAGCATGGGACTCACGTCTGAGCTTACCCATCCCACTCGGGGTGACAATTGCAAAAACAACAGTTGATGGACAGAATGCAGAACAATGTCATACATTCACCCCAGTACAGAGTTCTGGGCCGAAATCCATCGTTTTTTTGCACTCCACACCACCCCAGTTCAGGCATGGCCATATGCAAATCAGCCTTGACCCTGTGCCTCATAGGAACAGTCCAGCCCGAAGTGCCAAGCTGTGTCTTTCCTGGACCGGATTCAAGCCTCCTAGGACCGGTTTCTGACTATCAGCCGTCTTTAGTCAGGATAGCTTGACTCCAGTGGTGTGAAGAGCATGGGACTCACGTCTGAGCATATCCATCCCACTCGGGGTGAAAAATGCAAAAACAACAGTTGATGGACAGAATGCAGAACAAAGTAATACATTCACCCCAGTACAGAGATCTGGGCCTAAATCCATTGTTTTTTGCACTCCTCACCACCCCAGTTCAGACAGGGCCATATGCAAATCAGCCGTGACCCTGTGCCTCATGGGAACAGTCCAGCTGGAACTACCAAGCCATGTCTTTCCTAGACCGGAATCAAGCATCCTAGTACCGGTTTCTGGCTGTCAGCCATCTTCAGCCAGGATAGCTTGACTCCAGTGGTGTGGAGAGCATGGGACTCACGTCTAAGCATACCCATCCCACTCGGGGTGACAAATGCAAAAACAACAGTTGATGGACAGAATGCAGAACAATGTCATACATTCACCCCAGTACAGAGATGTGGGCCTAAATCCATCTTTTTTTGCACTCCACACCACCCCAGTTCAGACTTGGCCTTATGCAAATCAGTGTTGACCCTGTGCCTCATGGGAACAGTCCAGCCCGAACTGCCAAGCCATGTCTTTCCTGGACTGGAATCAAGCATCCTTGGATCAGTTTCTGACTATCAGCCATCTTCAGCCAGGATAGCTTGACTCCAGTGGTGTGGAGAGCATGGGACTCATGTCTGAGCATAATCAATCAATCAGTGACACTTATAAAGCGCGCTACATACCCGTAGGGTCTCAAGGCGCTGGGGGGGGGGGGCATACCCATCCCACTCGGGGTGACAAATGCAAAAACAACAGTTGATGGACAGAATGCAGAACAATGTCATACATTCACCACAGTACAGAGTTCTGGGCCTAAATCCATTGTTATTTTGCACTCCTCACCACCCCAGTTCAGACATGGCCATATGCAAATCAGCCGTGACCCTGTGCCTCATGGGAACAGTCCAGCCCGAACTGCCAAGCCATGACTTTCCTGGACCAGAATCAAGCATCCTAGGACCGGTTTCTGGCTAGCAGCCGTCTTCAGCCAGGATATCTTAACTCCAGTGGTGTGGAGAGCATGGGACTCACGTTTGAGCATACCCATCCCACTCGGGGTGACAAATGCAAAAACAACAGTTGATGGACAGAATGCAGAACAATGTCATACATTCACCCCAGTACAGAGAACTGGGCCTAAATCCATCGTTTTTTTGCACTCCACGCACCCAGTTCAGACATGGCCATATGCAAATCAGCCTTGACCCTGTGCCTCATGGGAACAGTCAAGCCGAACTACCAAGCCATGTCTTTCCTAAACCGGAATCAAGCATCCTAGGACCGGTTTATGGCTATCAGCCGTCTTCAGCCAGGATAGCTTGACTCCAGTGGTGTGGAGAACATGGGACTCACGTCTAAGCATACCCATCCCACTCGGGGTGACGAATGCAAAAACAACAGTTGATGGACAGAATGCAGAACAATGTCATAAATTCACACCAGTACAGAGATGTGGGCCTAAATCCATCTTTTTTTGCACTCCACACCACCCCAGTTCAGACCTGGCCTTATGCAAGTCAGTGTTGACCCTGTGCCCCATGGGTACAGTCCAGCCCGAACTGCCAAGCCATGTCTTTCCTAGACTGGAATCAAGCATACTTGGACCAGTTTCTGACTATCAGCGGTCTTCAGCCAGGATAGCTTGACTCCAGTGGTGTGGAGAGCATGGGACTCACTTCTGAGCTTACCCATCCCACTCGGGGTGACAAATGCAAAAACAACAGTTGATGGACAGAATGCAGAACAATGTACTACATTCATCCCAGTACAGAGATCTGGGCCTAAATCCATTGTTTTTTGCACTCCACCCACCCAGTTCAGACATGGCCATATGCAAATCAGCCGTGACCCTGTGCCTCATGGGAACAGTCCAGCCCAAACTGCCAAGCCATGACTTTCCTGGACCAGAATCAAGCATCCTAAGACCGGTTTCTGGCTATCAGCCGTCTTTAGCCAGGATAGCTTAACTCCAGTGGTGTGGAGAGCATTGGACTCACGTCTGAGCATACCAATCCCACTCGGGGTGACAAATGCAAAAACAACAGTTGATGGACAGAATGCAGAACAATGTCATACATTTACCCCAGTACAGAGATGTGGGCCTAAATCCATCTTTTTTTGCACTCCACACCACCCCAGTTCAGACCTGGCCTTATGCAAATCAGTGTTGACCCTGTGCCTCATGGGAACAGTCCAGCCCGAACTGCCAAGCCATGTCTTTCCTGGACTGGAATCAAGCATCCTTGGATCAGTTTCTGACCATCAGCCATCTTCAGCCAGGATAGCTTGACTCCAGTGGTGTGGAGAGCATGGGACTCACGTCTGAGCATACCCATCCCACTCGGGGTGACAAATGCAAAAACAACAGTTGATGGACAGAATGCAGAACAATGTCATACATTCACCCCAGTGCAGAGTTCTGGGCCAAAATCCATCATTTTTTTGCACTCCACACCACCGCAGTTCAGGCATGGCCATATGCAAATCAGCCTTGACCCTGTGCCTCATGGGAACAGTCCAGCCCGAACTGCCAAGCCATGTCTTTCCTGGACTGGAATTGAGCATCCTTGGACTGGTTTCTGGCTATCAGCCATTTTCAGCCACGATAGCTTGACTCCAGTGGTGTGGAGAGCATGGGACTCACGTCTGAGCATACCCATCCCCCTCCGTCTGACAGATGCAAAAACAACAGTTGATGGACAGAATGCAGAACAATGTCATACATTCACTCCAGTACAGAGATCTGGTCCTAAATCCATAGTTTTTTTGCACTCCAGTTCAGACATGGCCATATGCAAATCAGCCTTGAACCTGTGCCTCATGGGAACAGTCCAGCCCGAACTTCGAGGCCATGTCTTTCCTAGACCGGAATCAAGCACCCTAGGACCGGTTTCTGGCTATCAGCTGTCTTCAGCCAGGATAGCTTGACTCCAGTGGTGTGGAGAGCATGGGACTCACGTCTGAGCATACCCATCCCACTCGGGGTGACAAATGCAAAAACAACAGTTGATGGACAGAATGCAGAACAATGTCATAGATCCACCCCAGTACAGAGTTCTGGGCCTAAATCCATCGTTTTTTTTGCACTCCACACCACCCCAGTTCAGACATGGCAATATGCAAATCAGCCTTGACCCTGTGCCTCATGGGAACAGTCCAGCCCGAACTGCCAAGCCATGACTTTCCTGGACCAGAATCAAGCATCCTAGGACCGGTTTCTGGCTAGCAGCCGTCTTCAGCCAGGATATCTTAACTCCAGTGGTGTGGAGAGCATGGGACTCACGTCTGAGCATACCCATCCCACTCGGGGTGACAAATGCAAAAACAACAGTTGATGGACAGAATGCAGAACAATGTCATACATTCACCCCAGTACAGAGAACTGGGCCTAAATCCATTGTTTTTTTGCACTCCACCCACCTAGTTCAGACATGGCCATATGCAAATCAGCCTTGACCCTGTGCCTCATGGGAATAGTCCAGCCCGAACTACCAAGCCATGTCTTTCCTAGACCGGAATCAAGCATCCTAGGACCGGTTTCTGGCTATCAGTTGTCTTCAGCCAAGATAGCTTGACTCCAGTGGTGTGGAGAGCATGGGACTCACGTCTAAGCATACCCATCCCACTCGGGGTGACAAATGCAAAAACAACAGTTGATGGACAGAATGCAGAACAATGTCATACATTCACCCCAGTACAGAGATGTGGGCCTAAATCCATCTTTTTTTGCACTCCACACCACCCCAGTTCAGACTTGGCCTTATGCAAATCAGTGTTGACCCTGTGCCTCATGGGAATAGTCCAGCCCGAACTGCCAAGCCATGTCTTTCCTAAACTGGAATCAAGCATCCTTGGATCAGTTTCTGACTATCAGCCATCTTCAGCCAGGATAGCTTGACTCCAGTGGTGTGGAGAGCATGGGACTCACGTCTGAGCATACCCATCCCACTCGGGGTGAAAAATGCAAAAACAACAGTTGATGGACAGAATGCAGAACAATGTAATACATTCACCCGAGTACAGAGATCTGGGCCTAAATCCATTGTTTTTTGCACTCCACCCACCCAGTTCAGACATGGCCATATGCAAATCAGCCGTGACCCTGTGCCTAATGGGAACAGTCCAGCCCAAAATGCCAAGCCATGACTTTCCTGGACCAGAATCAAGCATCCTAAGAATGGTTTCTGGCTATCAGCCGTCTTTAGCCAGGATAGCTTGACTCCAGTGGTGTGGAGAGCATGGGACTCACTTCTGAGCTTACCCATCCCACTCGGGGTGACAAATGCAAAAACAACAGTTGATGGACAGAATGCAGAACAATGTACTACATTCATCCCAGTACAGAGATCTGGGCCTAAATCCATTGTTTTTTTGCTCTCCACCCACCCAGTTCAGACATGGCCATATGCAAGTCAGCCTTGACCCTGTGCCTCAAGGGAACAGTCCAGCTGGAACTACCAAGCGATGTCTTTCCTAGACCGGAATCAAGCATCCTAGGACCGGTTTCTGGCTGTCAGCCGTCTTCAGCCAGGATAGCTTGACTCCAGTGGTGTGGAGAGCATGGGACTCACGTCTAAGCATACCCATCCCACTCGGGGTGACAAATGCAAAAACAACAGTTGATGGACAGAATGCAGAACAATGTCATACATTCACCCCAGTACAGAGATGTGGGCCTAAATCCATCTTTTTTTGCACTCCACACCACCCCAGTTCAGACCTGGCCTTATGCAAATCATTGTTGACCCTGTGCCTAATGGGAACAGTCCAGCCCGAACTGCCAAGCCATGTCTTTCCTGGACTGGAATCAAGCATCCTTGGATCAGTTTCTGACTATCAGCCATCTTCAGCCAGGATAGCTTGACTCCAGTGGTGTGGAGATCATCGGACTCACGTCTGAGCATACCCATCCCACTCGGGGTGACAAATGCAAAAACAACAGTTGATGGACAGAATGCAGAACAATGTCATACATTCACCCCAGTACAGAGTTCTGGGCCAAAATCCATCGTTTTTTTGCACTCCACACCACCCCATTTCAGGCATGGCCATATGCAAATCAGCCTTGACCCTGTGCCTCATGGGAACAGTCCAGCCCGAAGTGCCAAACCTGTCTTTCCTGGACCGGAATCAAGCATCCTAGGACCGGTTTCTGACTATCAGCCGTCTTTAGTCAGGATAGCTTGACTCCAGTGGTGTGAAGAGCAAGGGACTCACGTCTGATTATACCCATCCCACTCGGGGTGAAAAATGCAAACACAACAGTTGATGGACAGAATGCAGAACAATGTAATACATTCACCCCAGTACAGAGATCTGGGCCTAAATCCATTGTTATTTGCACTCCTCACCACCCCAGTTCAGACATGGCCATATGCAAATCAGCCGTGACCCTGTGCCTCATGGGAACAGTCCAGCCCGAACTGCCAACCATGACTTTCCTGGACCAGAATCAAGCATCCTAGGACCGGTTTCTGGCTAGCAGCAGTCTTCAGCCAGGATATCTTAACTCCAGTGGTGTGGAGAGCATGGGACTCACGTTTGAGCATACCCATCCCACTCGGGGTGACAAATGCAAAAACAACAGTTGATGGACAGAATGCAGAACAATGTCATACATTCACCCCAGTACAGAGAACTGGGCCTAAATCCATCTTTTTTTGCACTCCACACCACCCCAGTTCAGACCTGGCCTTATGCAAATCAGTGTTGACCCTGTGCCCCATGGGTACAGTCCAGCCCAAACTGCCATGCCATGTCTTTCCTGGACTAGAATCAAGCATCCTTGGATCAGTTTCTGACTATCAGCCATCTTCAGCCAGGATAGCTTAACTCCAGTGGTGTGGAGAGCATGGGACTCACGTCTGAGCATACCCATCCCACTCGGGGTGACAAATGCAAAAACAACAGTTGATGGACAGAATGCAGAACAATGTCATACATTCCCCCCAGTACAGAGATGTGGGCCTAAATCCATCTTTTTTTGCACTCCACACCACCCCAGCTCAGACCTGACCTTATGCAAATCAGTGTTGACCCTGTGCCTCATGGGAACAGTCCAGCCCGAACTGCCAAGCCATGTCTTTTCTAGACTGGAGTCAAGCATACTTGGACCAGTTTCTGACTATCAGCGGTCTTCAGCCAGGATAGCTTGACTCCAGTGGTGTGGAGAGCATGGGACTCACTTCTGAGCTTACCCATCCCACTCGGGGTGACAAATGCAAAAACAACAGTTGATGGACAGAATGCAGAACAATGTACTACATTCATCCCAGTACAGAGATCTGGGCCTAAATCCATTGTTTTTTTGCACTCCACCCACCCAGTTCAGACATGGCCATATGCAAGTCAGCATTGACCCTGTACCTCATGGGAACAGTCCAGCTGGAACTACCAAGCCATGTCTTTCCTAGACCGGAATCAAGCATCCTAGGACCGGTTTCTGGCTGTCAGCCGTCTTCAGCCAGGATAGCTTGACTCCAGTGGTGTGGAGAGCATGGGACTCACGTCTAAGCATACCCATCCTACTCGGGGTGACAAATGCAAAAACAACATTTGATGGACAGAATGCAGAACAATGTCATACATTCACCCCAGTACAGAGATGTGGGCCTAAATCCATCTTTTTTTGCACTCCACACCACCCCAGTTCAGACCTGGCCTTATGCAAATCAGTGTTGACCCTGTGCCTCATGGGAACAGTCCAGCCCGAACTGCCAAGCCATGTCTTTCCTGGACTCGAATCAAGAATCCTTGGATCAGTTTCTGACTATCAGCCATCTTCAGCCAGGATAGCTTGACTCCAGTGGTGTGGAGAGCATGGGACTCACGTCTGAGCATACCCATCCCACTCGGGGTGACAAATGCAAAAACAACAGTTGATGGACAGAATGCAGAACAATGTCATACATTCACCCCAGTACAGAGTTCTGGGCCAAAATCCATCGTTTTTTTGCACTCCACACCACCCCAGTTCAGGCATGGCCATATGCAAATCAGCCTTGACCCTGTGCCTCATGGGAACAGTCCAGCCCGAAGTGCCAAGCCCTGTCTTTCCTGGACCGGAATCAAGCATCCTAGGACCGGTTTCTAACTATCAGCCGTCTTTAGTCAGGATAGCTTGACTCCAGTGGTGTGAAGAGCATGGGACTCACGTCTGAGCATACCCATCCCACTCGGGGTGAAAAATGCAAAAACAACAGTTGATGGACAGAATGCAGAACAATGTAATACATTCACCCCAGTACAGAGATCTGGGCCTAAATCCATTGTTATTTGCACTCCTCACCACCCCAGTTCAGACATGGCCATATGCAAATCAGCCATGACCCTGTGCCTCATGGGAACAGTCCAGCCCGAACTGCCAACCGTGACTTTCCTGGACTAGAATCAAGCATCCTAGGACCGGTTTCTGGCTAGCAGCCGTCTTCAGCCAGGATATCTTAACTTCAGTGGTGTGGAGAGCATGGGACTCACGTTTGAGCATACCCATCCCACTCGGGGTGACAAATGCAAAAACAACAGTTGATGGACAGAATGCAGAACAATGTCATACATTCACCCCAGTACAGAGAACTGGGCCTAAATCCATCTTTTTTTGCACTCCACACCACCCCAGTTCAGACCTGGCCTTATGCAAATCAGTGTTGACCCTGTGCCCCATGGGTACAGTCCAGCCCAAACTGCCATGCCATGTCTTTCCTGGACTAGAATCAAGCATCCTTGGATCAGTTTCTGACTATCAGCCATCTTCAGCCAGGATAGCTTGACTCCAGTGGTGTGGAGAGCATGGGACTCACGTCTGAGCATACCCATCCCACTCGGGGTGACAAATGCAAAAACAACAGTTGATGGACAGAATGCAGAACAATGTCATACATTCCCCCCAGTACAGAGATGTGGGCCTAAATCCATCTTTTTTTGCACTCCACACCACCCCAGCTCAGACCTGACCTTATGCAAATCAGTGTTGACCCTGTGCCTCATGGGAACAGTCCAGCCCGAACTGCCAAGCCATGTCTTTCCTAGACTGGAATCAAGCATACTTGGACCAGTTTCTGACTATCAGCGGTCTTCAGCCAGGATAGCTTGACTCCAGTGGTGTGGAGAGCATGGGACTCACTTCTGAGCTTACCCATCCCACTCGGGGTGACAAATGCAAAAACAACAGTTGATGGACAGAATGCAGAACAATGTACTACATTCATCCCAGTACAGAGATCTGGGCCTAAATCCATTGTTTTTTGCACTCCACCCACCCAGTTCAGACATGGCCATATGCAAATCAGCCTTGACCCTGTGCCTCATGGGAACAGTCCAGCCCGAAGTGCCAAGCCGTGCCTTTCCTGGACCGGAATCAAGCATCCTAGGACCGGTTTCTGACTATCAGCAGTCTTTAGTCAGGATAGCTTGACTCCAGTGGTGTGGAGAGCATGGGACTCACGTCTAAGCATACCCATCCCACTCGGGGTGACAAATGCAAAAACAACAGTTGATGGACAGAATGCAGAACAATGTAATACATTCACCCCAGTACAGAGTTCTGGGCCAAAATCCATCGATTTTTTGCACTCCACACCACCCCAGTTCAGGCATGGCCATATGCAAATCAGCCTTGACCCTGTGCCTCATGGGAACAGTCCAGCCCGAAGTGCCAAGCCGTGCCTTTCCTGGACCGGAATCAAGCATCCTAGGACCGGTTTCTGACTATCAGCAGTCTTTAGTCAGGATAGCTTGACTCCAGTGGTGTGAAGAGCATGGGACTCACGTCTGAGCATACCCATCCCACTCGGGGTGAAAAATGCAAAAACAACAGTTGATGGACAGAATGCAGAACAATGTAATACATTCACCCCAGTACAGAGATGTGGGCCTAAATCCATTGTTTTTTGCACTCCTCACCACCCCAGTTCAGACATGGCCATATGCAAATCAGCCATGACCCTGTGCCTCATGGGTACAGTCCAGCCCGAACTGCCAAGCAATGACTTTCCTGGACCAGAATCAAGCATCCTAGGACCAGTTTCTGGCTATCAGCCGTCTTCAGCCAGGATATCTTAACTCCAGTGGTGTGGAGAGCATGGGACTCACGTCTGAGCATACCCATCCCACTCGGGGTGACAAATGCAAAAACAACAGTTGATGGACAGAATGCAGAACAATGTCATACATTCACCCCAGTACAGAGAACTGGGCCTAAATCCATCGTTTTTTGCACTCCACCCACCCAGTTCAGACATGGCCATATGCAAATCAGCCTTGACTACCAAGCCATGTCTTTCCTAGACCGGAATCAAGCATCCTAGGACCGGTTTCTGGCTATCAGCCGTCTTCAGCCAGGATAGCTTGACTCCAGTGGTGTGGAGAGCATGGGACTCACGTCTAAGCATACCCATCCCACTCGGTGTGACAAATGCAAAAACAACAGTTGATGGACAGAATGCAGAACAATGTCATAAATTCACCCCAGTACAGAGATGTGGGCCTAAATCCATCTTTTTTTGCACTCCACACCACCCCAATTCAGACCTGGCCTTATGCAAATCAGTGTTGACCCTGTGCCCCATGGGTACAGTCCAGCCCAAACTGCCATGCCATGTCTTTCCTGGACTAGAATCAAGCATCCTTGGATCAGTTTCTGACTATCAGCGGTCTTCAGCCAGGATAGCTTGACTCCAGTGGTGTGGAGAGCATGGGACTCACTTCTGAGCTTACCCATCCCACTCGGGTGACAAATGCAAAAACAACAGTTGATGGACAGAATGCAGAACAATGTAATACATTCATCCCAGTACAGAGATCTGGGCCTGAATCTATTGTTTTTTGCACTCCACCCACCCAGTTCAGACATGGCCATATGCAAATCAGCCGTGACCCTGTGCCTCATGGGAACAGTCCAGCCCAAACTGCCAAGCCATGACTTTCCTGGACCAGAATCAAGCATCCTAAGACCGGTTTCTGGCTATCAGCCGTCTTTAGCCAGGATAGCTTAACTCCTGTGGTGTGGAGAGCATTGGACTCACGTCTGAGCATACCAATCCCACTCGGGGTGACAAATGCAAAAACAACAGTTGATGGACAGAATGCAGAACAATGTCATACATTCCCCCCAGTACAGAGTTCTGGGTCAAAATCCATCGTTTTTTTGCACTCCACACCACCCCAGTTCAGACATGGCCATATGAAAATCAGCCTTGACCCTGTGCCTCATGGGAACAGCCCAGCCTGAAGTGCCAAGCCATGTATTTCCTGGACTGGAATCAAGCATCCTAGGCCAGTTTCTGGCTATCAGCCGTCTTCAGGCAGGATAGCTTAACTCCAGTGGTGTGGAGAGCATGGCACTCACGTCTGAGCATACCCATCACACTCGGGGTGACAAATGCAAAAACAACAGTTGATGGACAGAATGCAGAACAATGTCATACATTCACCCCAGTACAGAGATCTGGGCCTAAATCCATCGTTTTTTTGCACTTCACCCACCCAGTTCAGACATGGCCATATGCAAATCAGCCTTGACCCTGTGCCTCATGGGAACAGTCCAGCTGGAACTACCAAGCCATGTCTTTCCTAGACCGGTATCAAGCATCCTAGGACCGGTTTCTGGCTATCAGCCGTCTTCAGCCAGGATAGCTTAACTCCAGTGGTGTGGAGAGCATGGGACTCACGTCTAAGCATACCCATCCCACTCGGGGTGACAAATGCAAAACAACAGTTGATGGACAGAATGCAGAACAATGTCATACATTCACCCCAGTACAGAGATGTGGGCCTACATCCATCTTTTTTTGCACTCCACACCACCCCAGTTCAGACCTGGCCTTATGCAAATCAGTGTTGACCCTGTGCCTCATGGGAACAGTCCAGCCCGAACTGCCAAGCCATGTCTTTCCTGGACTGGAATCAAGCATCCTTGGATCAGTTTCTGACTATCAGCCATCTTCAGCCAGGATAGCTTGACTCCAGTGGTGTGGAGAGCATGGGACTCACGTCTGAGCATACCCATCCCACTCGGGTGACAAATGCAAAAACAACAGTTGATGGACAGAATGCAGAACAATGTCATACATTCACCACAGTACAGAGTTCTGGGCCAAAATCCATCGTTTTTTTGCACTCCACACCACCCCAGTTCAGGCATGGCCATATGCAAATCAGCCTTGACCCTGTGCCTCATGGGAACAGTCCAGCCCGAAGTGCCAAGCCGTGTCTTTCCTGGACCGGAATCAAGCATCCTAGGACCGGTTTCTGACTATCAGCCGTCTTTAGTCAGGATAGCTTGACTCCAGTGGTGTGAAGAGCATGGGACTCACGTCTGAGCATACCCATCCCACTCGGGGTGAAAAATGCAAAAACAAAAGTTGATGGACAGAATGCAGAACAATGTAATACATTCACCCCAGTACAGAGATGTGGGCCTACATCCATCTTTTTTTGCACTCCACACCACCCCAGTTCAGACATGACCATATGCAAATCAGCCGTGACCCTGTGCCTCATGGGTACAGTCCAGCCCGAACTGCCAAGCAATGACTTTCCTGGACCAGAATCAAGCATCCTAGGACCGGTTTCTGGCTATCAGCCGTCTTCAGCCAGGATAGCTTAACTCCAGTGGTGTGGAGAGCATGGGACTCACGTCTGAGCATACCCATCCCACTCGGGGTGACAAATGCAAAAACAAGAGTTGATTGACAGAATGCAGAACAATGTCATACATTCTCCCCAGTACAGAGTTCTGGGCCAAAATCCATCTTTTTTTGCACTCCACACCACCCCAGTTCAGACATGGCCATATGAAAATCAGCCTTGACCCTGTGCCTCATGGGAACAGCCCAGCCTGAAGTGCCAAGCCATGTCTTTCCTGGACTGGAATCAAGCATCCTAGGCCAGTTTCTGGCTATCAGCCGTCTTCAGGCAGGATAGCTTAACTCCAGTGGTGTGGAGAGCATGGCACTCACGTCTGAGCATACCCATCCCACTCGGGGTGACAAATGCAAAAACAACAGTTGATGGACAGAATGCAGAACAATGTCATACATTCACCCCAGTACAGAGATCTGGGCCAAAATCCATCGTTTTTTTGCACTCCACACCACCCCAGTTCAGGCATGGCCATATGCAAATCAGCCTTGACCCTGTGCCTCATGGGAACAGTCCAGCCCGAAGTGCCAAGCCGTGTCTTTCCTGGACCGGAATCAAGCATCCTAGGACCGGTTTCTGACTATCAGCCGACTTTAGTCAGGATAGCTTGACTCCAGTGGTTTGAAGAGCATGGGACTCACGTCTGAGCATACCCATCCCACTCGGGGTGAAAAATGCAAAAACAACAGTTGATGGACAGAATGCAGAACAATGTAATACATTCACCCCAGTACAGAGATGTGGGCCTAAATCCATTGTTTTTTGCACTCCTCACCACCCCAGTTCAGACATGACCATATGCAAATCAGCCGTGACCCTGTGCCTCATGGGTACAGTCCAGCCCGAACTGCCAAGCAATGACTTTCCTGGACCAGAATCAAGCATCCTAGGACCGGTTTCTGGCTATCAGCCATCTTCAGCCAGGATAGCTTATCTCCAGTGGTGTGGAGAGCATGGGACTCACGTCTGAGCATACCCATCCCACTCGGGGTGACAAATGCAAAAACAACAGTTGATGGACAGAATGCAGAACAATGTCATACATTCACCCCAGTACAGAGTTCTGGGCCAAAATCCATCTTTTTTTGCACTCCACACCACCCCAGTTCAGACATGGCCATATGAAAATCAGCCTTGACCCTGTGCCTCATGGGAACAGTCCAGCCTGAAGTACCAAGCCATGTCTTTCCTGGACTGGAATCAAGCATCCTAGGCCAGTTTCTGGCTATCAGCCGTCTTCAGGCAGGATAGCTTAACTCCAGTGGTGTGGAGAGCATGGGACTCACGTCTGACCATACCCATCCCACTCGGGGTGACAAATGCAAAAACATCAGTTGATGGACAGAATGCAGAACAATGTCATACATTCACCCCAGTACAGAGATGTGGGCCTAAATCCATCTTTTTTTGCACTCCACACCACCCCAGTTCAGACCTGGCCTTATGCAAATTAGTGTTGACCCTGTGCCTCATGGGAATAGTCCAGCCCAAACTGCCAAGCCATGTCTTTCCTGGGCTGGAATCAAGCATCCTTGGATCAGTTTCTGACTATCAGCCATCTTCAGCCAGGATAGCTTGACTCCAGTGGTGTGGAGAGCATGGGACTCATGTCTGAGCATACCCATCCCACTCGGGGGGACAAATGCAAAAACAACAGTTGATGGACAGAATGCAGAACAATGTCATACATTTACCCCAGTACAGAGATCTGGGCCAAAATCCATTGTTTTTTTGCACTCCACATCACCCCAGTTCAGACATAGCCATATGCAAATCAGCCTTGACCCTGTGCCTCATGGGAACAGTCCAGCCCGAAGTGCCAAGCCATGTCTTTCCTGGACTGAAATCAAGCATCCTAGGCGGGTTTCTGGCTATCAGCCGTCTTCAGCCAGGATAGCTTGACTCCAGTGGTGTGGAGAGCATGGGACTCACGTCTGAACATACCCATCCCACTCGGGGTGACAAATGCAAAAACAACAGTTGATGGACAGAATGCAGAACAATGTCATACAATCACCCCAGAACGGTGATGGATTAAACCCAGATCTCTAGACTGGGTGTGAGTGTTTGATTGGTTCCGATGCTCCGTTCATCACCACCCCCTTTTGTACCGCTTTGTTCGCCATAAGTTGGAAGGGTATGCTCAGACGAGAGTCCCTTGCTCAATTTGCCACTGGATTCAAGCAAGCCGGGCTGAAGACGGCTGAAGTGCCAGAAACTGGTCCTCGGAAGCTTGTTTGCGGTCCAGGGAAGCCATGGCTTGGCAGTTCAGGCTGGACTGTTCCCATGAGGCACAGGGTCAGACTGATTTGCATATGGCCATGTCTGAACTGGGGTGGCAGAGTGGGCTAAAGAATGGTGATGGATTAAACCCAGATCTCTTGACTGGGTGTGAGTGTTTGATTGGTTCCGATGCTCCGTTCATCACCACCCCCTTTTGTACTGCTTTATTCGCCATAAGTTGGCAGGGTATGCTCAGACGTGAGTCCCTTGCTCACTTTGCCACTGGATTCAAGCAAGCCGGGCTGAAGACTACTGAAATACCAGAAACCGTTCCTCAGAAGCTTGTTTCCGGTCCAGGGAAGGCATGGCTTGGCAGTTCGGGCTGGACTGTTCTCATGAGGCACAGGTTCAGACTGATTTGCATATGGCCATGTCTGAACTGGGGTGGCAGAGTGGGCTAAAGAACGGTGATGGATTAAACCCTGATCTCTTGACTGGGTGTGAGTGTTTGATTGGTTCAGATGCTCCGTCCATCACCACCCCATTTTGTACCGCTTTGTTCGCCATAAGTTGGCAGGGTATGCTCAGATGTGAGTCCCTTGCTCACTTTGCCACTGGATTCAAGCAAGCCGGGCTGAAGACGGCTGAAATGCCAGAAACCAGTCCTCGGAAGCTTGTTTCCGGTACAGGGAAGGCATGGCTTGGCAGTTCAGGCTGGACTGCTACTATGAGGCACAGGGTCAGACTGATTTGCATATGGCCTTGTCTGAACTGGGGTGGCAGAGTGGGCTAAAGAACGGTGATGGATTAAACCCAGATCTATTGACTGGGTGTGAGTGTTTGATTGGTTCAGATGCTCCGTCCATCACCACCCCGTTTTGTACCCCTTTGTTCGCCATAAATTGGCAGGGTATGCTCAGACGTGAGTCCCTTGCTCACTTTGCCACTGGATTCAAGCAAGCCGGGCTGAAGACGGCGGAAATGCCAGAAACTGGTCCTCGGAAGCTTGTTTCCGGTCCAGCGAAGGCATGGCTTGGCAGTTCAGGTTGGACTGTTCCCATGAGGCACAGGGTCAGACTGATTTGCATATGGCCTTGTCTGAACTGGGGTGGCAGAGTGGGCTAAAGAACGGTGATGGATTAAACCCAGATCTCTTGACTGGGTGTGAGTGTTTGATTGGTTCAGATGCTCCGCCCATCAACACCCCCTTTTGTACCACTAGTAATACAATCAGGTATTAAAAAGAGATCTGGGCGCCCCAACTCACTAAAGCACCCCTCTAAATACCTCAGCGACCGTATATCAATCATGTGGTCCAGCCTCAAAGTCTCTTTTAATAGTTTATGCATAAGGTCTAAATCTTTGTTTAGCCAGCATTTGAGCCAAAAAACAGTGGGCGCATAGCCAGGACATCACAGATGTATGTGAGGCCACTTTGTTCATGAACAATGAAATTTACAGTCCCTTTAGGAACCCCAGCAACTGTTTTGAAAAAGTATTTTCCATGACCTGGATACCCTCCAAACCTGTATATCCACACAATTGGCTCCCATAGGTGGCTATCGATACAGTCTTAGCTTGATAAATCCTCAACATTGCAGCCACTGGGCGATTGCCCATTTTGTCTGAAAAGCTAAAAGATCGCTGCATTGGACCTGGTCACCTCACCCCTTTTCTTCTTGAGTAGGGCGCACCAATCAGTCCAGTAGAACGCCAAGGTAGGAGAAAGTCGGGATATCGGCACTCTCTCTCCATTCACCTTGAAGGTGTACCGCTTTTTGGTATGCAGCTCTACCTGCATTGCGTAGGATTTCAAGCTATTTATGGCCAGATCTGGATCGACCATAAACCCACGAAAAGCGTCAAGTAGGATCTGCAAACATTTGGGGGTACGAGCCAAGAGAACGACGTCGTCTGCATAAAGCAGAACGGCCAATCCCCTGCTTCCCACGTATGGGAAGTCAACCCCGGTTTCCAACAAGGTCTTATCTAGATCGTTGATGTAGAGATTGAAGAGGAAAGGGGCTAAAAAACACCCCTGTTGTACCCCCCTTTCTATATGAAAATCCCTGGTGACCCTCAGATCCTGGGCGTATCTAATGTTCGCCCTAGTATCTCTATGTAATTCCATCAGAAAATCCACCAAATTTGCCTCCACCCTCATGGCCCTCATGGACTGCCACAACTTTCCCCGGTTGACACAGTCAAAAGCGGAGGAAAGATCCATGAAGGCCATGTAGATTGTCCCCTGGCGGGCAATGGTGTACTTTCCGAGGATTAGACAGAGATTAAGACATTGTGCCAAGGTCGAGCGGCCTGGGTGGAACCCATACTGGGTGTCAGATATAATCTTATTTTCTCCCGCCCAGGCAGTCAATCTATTTAAAATGACTCTGCCTACAACCTTAACCACGGAGTCGATAAGGAAGATTGGTCTGTAATTCAGGGTACAGTTACGATCTCCCTTTTTAAACACCGGAACAATTGTGGAAACTGCCCATGACCCTTCCTAGGTGGCTGCATTCAACACTGCCACCAGGATTGATGCCCAGATGGAGGGGTTAGATTTACAAAGGTCTGGTGGGATACCATCCGGAACTGGTGCCTTCTTATTTAAAAGACCGGTAATGCATTCCTCCACTTCTCTAGCCGTGAATACAACTACGTTCCCCTTCTGGATTCTTGCTTGCAACCGGGGTAAAATTGAAACACTTTTAAAGATGGCACTAAAGTGGGACACCCATTCCTTCTCTGTTATATTGGTGCCCAAATCCTCGGCTCTTTCCTTTATAAAGAGCGGTCTAATAATAATGTTCCAAAATCTGGAGCTGCTGGATAGGGTCAGAGGATCTAAAAGCTCCTGCCATGTGTCCTCCTTCAGTTCCGTTTTTCGGATAGTCAACATTTTTTTATAGTTAATACGAAGTGTACGGATCTGCGATTTATCCCTAGTGCAGCCTTCAATTCTCTAGTGGTTCTGGAGCATGATGGGTTGAACCACTTAGGGTCACCAGTGATCTTACTTTGGCCAAGGACATATAACAGTATCCCTACTTTAGAGACAACCCCCTTAAAGGCATTAAGGGTACCTATGGCGGTTGAATCGGGATTCATACAATAGGAAAATTCTGACGCACAGGATTCTTGGAGCTTTTCGAAAAAAAGGGACGGTGTTACTTGGGTCCATTTAAGCCGTTGCCTGCCATCGGTTAGCTTCAATGTTCCTGGAGCTATTACTGAATCCTTCCTTTTCAGTACATTCCCTCCTAGGCACACACACACAGGATTATGATCACTAAAAGCGCTAGCTAAAATTAGGTAGCCCAGTAAAAGAGAGTAAACGCTTTTAAGATCAAAATGTGGTCTATAAACGATCCGCCGCTGCGACCTTTAAATGTCAGTACCTTTTGTTTGCTAGATGGGGTTACAAAGCTCATGGCTGACAACAGGTCATATTCATTAAGCATATCATTGAGAACATCTCCCTGTTTGGAGGGCTCAAAATGAAGGCCGTGAATCCTTGGGCATCCCAGGTCATCCATGTTGGTGAATTCAGGATCACTACATGGGTGGACGTTAAAGTCACCCACAATCATCAGACTATTTCTATAGGTACCACAATACTGCTTAACAAAGTTGTCCAGCTTGGTTATCTTGCATACCTCTTGTCTATGTACTGCGTTATAAAAATTAATCAGGCATAGACTGAGATTTCCTCTCCCTATAACAATTGCCTGAAGATCACTATAGGGAGAGGAAATGACCTTAATCCTGCATTTCAGTGACTAAGAGGTGAAAATGACCAAACCACCCCTTGCTTTACCCCTAGATGCTGGAATTGCAGGAACAAAAAAAGCTTTAAAACCCTCCAGAAAAAGATTACAATTGATCAAACATTTCTCCTGGAGACATATTACAGGGAAATTGCTAACAAACTGCACCCATACAGGGTCAGCAAACTTCTCTGCCATCCCGGCAATATTCCATGACAAAACATTATAATCCTGTGTCTTAAGTTGATCCTCAGGGGTGAAAATGCTTGGATCCTGCTCTGGAACAACCAAAGGAGTTCCTGGCAATCCTCTTTCCATTAACCCTACGCCTATAATGACGTTTGATGATTCTACGTTTGGTATTACTGTCAGCATTTTATTTGGGGACCCAGTACCCGGCATAACAAAATCAAAGTCAATGGGCTCAGGCATCTGGACTATCTGAGCTAATCGGGATGTGCTTTCACTCAGTCAATCACAGTCATTCAGCCCTGAGAGAACTGAGAATCTATTCTGTCCTTGGGCGAAGGAGGAAGGATGGTAGTCACCCCATGGATTAACCCTATCCACCCAGGGGTTAAGATTACCAATCCTACTATGATCCACAGACTTATGGGGCCATGTGTAGTGCTCTGTGTTCAAAAAGTTCTGCCTGGGGTTCTCCGCCCTATAAAAGAATCCTAAAGGCAGTATCTGGATACCTTGTCCCCTGTATGTCAAACCAGCATTGACCTCCATAAAGATTCTCTCTACAGGCAATGGGTTACTAAAATGTACGACAATACAGACCCCCCTTCTTTATTTCCTAGAACTTCCCAACCAGGCTACCCGCCGAACCTTGATGATGTTATGTACAGAATTTGGTCCTGCAGATTGCTGGACAGCCAGTGAATTACCTTGTTTTTTTGTTGCCCATTATCTTCCTTTGTTCCATCTAGGAGGGGTGGCACATTACCCAAAATTACCACCAGTGGGGTTGACTGTGGAGGCAAATCAATGATTGGTAGATTCTGTGGTACATCATTAATTTGATCCTGCGACATGCCCCCTTTCTTTCCTACACCTTAGCTGCTACACTAGGTCTCTCTACTACGTGAGTTCCGTCTGTTAGCAGACAGCCCAGGGTTTTGTCATTCCGCCCCCCTACACTGCTAGTAGTCAGATCTATAGCCGTTGAAGAACAGTTACTTGGTTGACAGGGAGCTACAACCATCCCCTCAGCTGGCGCCTTCATTAATTCAGAGGTTGCAACCGAGGGTAGTGCTGGGGCTATACAACTGTGGTTTTGAAAAGATTGAATGATACTGTGCTGATCACCTATACTTTGCTCAATATTATGTAATTTGACCGTAATTGGGCATAATTTATCCTCTAATATACTGTGTAAGGTACATTTAAACACTTCTATTAATGGAAGATCAAGTACAAGCGGGACTGCCCCACCTAGTGGAAATGTAACAGTGGGTTTAGACTTTTTCGCTTGACTGGCCATTTCTTTTCCTTTTCTCTTGGTGCTACCAGTAGAGCAGCGTGCCCCCCCCCCTCCCCCATTTGTTGCAGTGGGTTAGACTTACTAGTAGCCTTAGTGTTACTTCGAGTATTATTAGTCTGGCTTTTTTCCACACCCGTTCTGCCAGGAACTGGTTGAATTGAATGGGCGACACCCTGCTTATTAATCACAGTAACAACAGGAAATATGGGAGCAGTTATAATGTCCTGCTGAGTCTCCATAACTGGGGAAAGCACTCCCAAATTGAGGATACCATTCTCCAATTCTTGCGAATGAGTAGAGTTCACAGGTTCAACAGTACAGTTGATTGAATGAGCTATTTCCCCCTCAAGAAGCGCCACTGATTCAGCAATTGGTGATCTTGAAAGACGTATGTTTACCAGCTCAATCTCCCTATCTATCACCGTAGCTGCTCTGGTCAGGAATGCGTCCATTGTGGTCACTGTTACTTTTGTACTACCCAGAACCTCATCCTGGTTTGTCTGGGTCTTGCATCTCACCATAGTTAAAGCTAAAAAATCAGGGACCTCTAGTTAACTTGATCAAACAATACCCCCACAGTATGTATCAACTACGAACTTAACAATTCTCTCCCTCGGGTCAAGATTTAAGACTGCAAATGGGTACATATTATAATATCTAGCAGTTATAGCACATATTCTCCATATCAAAGGGTCCAGGATCACTAACCGGCTCTGTAGAGGCACCGCTGCTGCATTGAAAGGGGAGTGGCCCAGCCCAGCCTCTTTTGGCCTCGGACGGCCGCAGTCAGCCCGCCATTGTCCCGGGCTTCCCTCGCGCGTTCCGAGCAGCGGGTGCCGCGAGAGTTTAAGTAGTGGCTGGAGGGTCCTGTGGGGGTGTGTGGGCGGGCACAGCGCGGGTGGCGGCAATGCCGGTTCTCTGGGTCTCCTGTGACCTGTAGTCCATCTTGGTCACCTCACCCCCAACAATGCCCATGGCAGAAGCAGCAGAGTCACAGAAGCAGCAGGGTCCTTGAAGCGAAGCGGCACCCACGCAGAGGGTGCCGGGAGAGGTTAAGTAGCGGCTGGAGGGTCCTGTGGGCGTGTGTAGGCGGGCACAGCGTGGGTGGCGGCAATGCCGGTTCTCCGGGTCTCTTGGGACTTGTAGTCCGTCTTGGTCACCTCACCCCCAACAATGTCCATGGCAGAAGCAGCAGGGTCACAGAAGCAGCAGGGTCCTTGAAGCGAAGCGGCACCCATGCAGCAGGTGCCGCGAGAGGTTAAGTAGCGGCTGGAGGGTGCTGTGGCCCTGTGTGGGCGGGCATAGCGTGGGTGGCGGCAATGCCGGTTCTCCGGGTCTCCTGGGACTTGTAGTCCGTCTTGGTCACCTCACCCCCAACAATGTCCATGGCAGAAGCAGCAGGGTCACAAAAGCAGCAGGGTCCTTGAAGCGAAGCACTCACTTGAAATCTTGCCTGTGAACAAGGAGTGACTTTAAACTCCGAAACGCTTAGGGACTTTTGTTGTGTCTAATAAACACGTCTTTCCATTGAGGCCGCTGCACCAGTGTGTTTTCTTATAAGAAGAACCTTTCACTGGACTGTGTTGTGTGATATAATATATATATATATATATATATATATATATATCCAAATACACACACCGCCTCTGGCCGTGGAGGACTGCACCACCTTTGAAAGAAATACGGGACTGCTGGAGGGGACATGGGTCTCCTCTGTGTGCAGACACAGCAGGGCATTAATTTAGAAGGTGGAATGGCATCCCGAAACCCACTGGAGGGTGTTAATGAGTCCTAGAAATCGTGCAAGCACACAGAAGCCACTAGAGGGAGCAAACAAGTGGCAAAATGAACTACACATCCCAACGTGCATTTTAAGAATAACAATCACCAAGGATGACACACCTGAGGTCAATAAAAGCATGAACACGCAGGGGAGAAAGTAGAGCCAGTAAATGCTGTGGCAGGGCGAATGCCTTTGAAGAAGAAGAGAGTTAAACTTCGAAACGTGTTGGCATGAGGAGGATTAAAGTCGGAATGAAATTGCGCCTTCATCTGCAATAAAGAGTTGTTACCTACCTGTTGTAGTGTGCGTCCTCGAGATAGGAGGAAACTTTGGAAATATATATATAAATACATATATATATATTCATGCTCATGCTTGTACCAACAACGTGAGAAGCACTCGATAAACACCAATGAGTTGCAAGCTTCAGACTCACTGTGAGGTATGGAGAACGCTGGCCCGCTGGTCTCTTTCACAGTCTTATCACCTATGCCTGACTCGTTTCTAAGAAAGTCTTCTTTTTCAAAGGCTTGTTGGTGAAATGAGAATGCATAGTCCGAACCACACTCCTTATTAATACTAGTTTGCGTGCCCCCTATGGGCCGTTCTGTATGAAACTGCGCAACGTATATTGGGAGTTGTAGTGCTGAGGGAAATACGTTCCCAGTGAAGATGCAAAAATGTCCTGCTGAAAATATGAAAGCCCGCAATGGGCCCTGGCGGGATAGGCTTGTGGTATCTCCCTCCTCTGTCTTCCCCCGGCGGCTACGCGTGTGATGGTTGCTGCTCGCGGTGACATCACTTAGAATGTCACCGCGACCAGCGTTCCAAGGCGAGCGCCGGGGACACTCTGAGGCGACAGCTGCGAGGAAGGCTGTGGCTGAGGTCACAGGAGTTCGTACTTCAAATAAACCTTGTAGTTCATTCACCACCCTGTGTTTCGTGCTTCATTGGTGAATGTCACACTGGCGACGAGGGTCAAGAGCCTGTGACCTCAACACGCCAAGAAGTATGCGGTCGGAAGAAGATTATCGGCGAAGCAGTAACTGACTTGATGAACTCAGCCGTGGGAAGAAAAGGAAACAACAGCTGCTGACGTTGAAAAAGGAAAAGAAACGAGTCGAATTGAAACCCATACGCGAAGTGCCGGCGATGAGAGAAAAGACTCAAGGGAAGAACGCGTGACGAGAATACTTGAGGTGAGGTGTGTCAAGCCTTCCGCCGCGTTCGTGTGGCGAGCCCCGACATCAGCGGCTCACTTGGTGAGGAATCTCCCTGTTCTGTCTGAGCCTGTCAGCGGACGATTGTAGCGCCGCCAGTGCTGAACTGTAAGCGTAAGCCTGGCGTGTTGCTCCCAGCCCCCGCCAGAAATTTTCACCGCGCGCCCCTTTCACTTATGACTGAGCAGTATTATGTAGACGTCGCAGAGACGTGAGAGGACTGTCCCACAGGGCAGCGCGAGGTGTGGAAATTAGCGGAGCGGAGGGATTATCTTCCCTATTTAACAAGGCGTTTGGCTGCTGAAAGAGGTTGACCTGCCGGCGCTATGAGGAAGAAAAGAGCGCTTAGGTTACTTTAAGATCGTGACGGAGACACCTATTGGAGCGCGTAGTGAGAGGATAAAAAGAGCATAGGAGTGCAGTGTGAGGGTGCTCTTATAAAGATTATCGCCACATCCCTGTATGACTGGGGGTTGATCTGCCAGCGCAGCGTGGGAAGCCGAGAAACTATAGGAAAGACAACGTGGTGTGTTGACTCTTCTGGAGCACTACTTTGGGAACAACCTGGATTGTGCACAGGTCCTGTGCTGAAGTGTTTCATCCTTGTGCACCCTTTGGTTCTGGGTTTTGGTTTTCAAATTGCCATCCCTGGTAGCCAAAGCCAGGTCATATTGACTTGAGGGCGTAGCGTAGTGGTGTGCGCCTCAGTATTGTAGCAGTCCTCTGCCTCCTCTGTGACCTACCAGCACTGGAAGCATCAAGGGTAATTTGCACGAGGAAGTTTGTGCTCTACCAGTGTTTTCCTCCGGATTTTTTTTTTTTCCCTGCACTTGTGAGGGTTTTTACAAACTGTGCCCCGTGGAGCAGTTGAAGGGAAAAAACTTTGGGGGAACTGTATCACCTTTAAGAGAGATGTCCTGGATGTGTTGAGAGACTGCACCAAGAAAACTTAAGTGTTTTATAACCCTTTTTGGTTTTTCCTTAAAAAAAAAAAAAAAAAAAACAAGCCAAAACTTTGAAATTGAACATTGAAATTGATAAGGGCGGGTTTCATTTATATAGTTTTGAGTAAAATTTCTCTCTGTTTATTGTGCAGCAAACATTGTCTCCAACCTTAAAACCGACCTCCCGTGCGGCCTTGCGTTGGTCGTAACCTTCTTTCCTCACCCTCATGGCTTGTTCATGTTTCCTCTCACCTTCCTTTTCTTTAGTACGGTCAGACCACCCCTTGTGCCATTCCATCCACCCCGGGGCAAGTTTTGTGTTTGGTGTCCTGGCGCGGAGCAATTCGAACGGAGTGACGCCCGTCGTCTGATGAGGCGTGAACCTGTATGCTTCCAAACGCCTCCACACCTCTTCTTTCCAACTTATACCACTTGCTTTGGCCAGCTGGATGCTCTCCTTGATGGTTTTGTTAAAGCGTTCGACCATGCCATTGGTTTCTGGGTGGTATAATGCGCATCGCTTGTGCTTGATGCCTCTTTCTTCCAGGAAGTCCTCCATCTCCTTTGAGCATAGTTGCACTCCGTTGTCAGTGAGGATGTTGCTGGGAAGCCCCTCACGAATAAATACTTCTTGCAGGTACCCGATGACGGTCTTGGTCGTGACTTCGCTGACAAGTTTAATCTCCGGCCACCGAGAATACAGATCCACGAGCACCAAAATATAGGGTGTCCGCAGTTCCCCAGTCATCGGGCCCAAGATGTCCAAAGCCAACTCGTTCCATGGTCCGGACGGAGGCGGCCTACACACCATGGGTGGTGTCTGTTGTTTCAGGACCTTGTCGCTATTGCAGCACGGGATGCACTCCCTGATTCTTCTTTCCGTGTTCAGGTCCATGTTCGGCCACCAATAGCTCTCTCTGAGTCTTTGCTTGGTCTTGGTGATTCCTAAGTGCCCTTCGTGAGCTATATCGATCAGGTTGTCTCTCACAGTAGCTGGTGGTATGAGTCTTGTTCCCCTGAACAGGCATCCGTCAACGATGGTCAACTCGTCCTTGACAGCCTGGAAAGGCCGCAGGTCTTCATCACGTTTGTCCCCGTGCTTCCACCCCTCTTTCACTCTTCTGCATACCTCTTCAATGATTTTGTCCTCTTCCTGTGCCTTTCTCCACGTTTCTTCACCCAACGCCCTCTGAATGGTGCAGACATTCTCGACCATGAATCCTTCTTCGTCTTCATCGGTTTTGTCTTGCTTTTCGCTTGCTTCCACATCATTGACCAGTCTGGACAGGCAGTCGGCTGCAAGGTTTTGTGTTCCTGGGACATACTCGACCTTGAATGTGTACTCCTGGAGACTGACCACCCAACGTCTTATCCTACTGGAGATGGCATCCAAACCCTTCTTGCTGAACACTTCTACTAGCGGTTTGTGGTCGGTTCGGAGGGTGAACTGCGTACCCCACAGGAAGTCTCTAAATTTTCCTACTGCCCAGGATACCGCCAATGCCTCTTTTTCAATAACTGAGTAGTTGTTCTCCGAATTTTGGAGTGACCTTGAGGCAAAGGCCACGGTTTCTTCCCCTTCTACACCTTTCTGGGTAAGAACCGCTCCCAACCCTTTTGCACTAGCATCTGTGGTGAGGATTGTTGTCCAGCCGGGCATGTACGACTTCAAACTAGGGGCTTCCGCAAGAGCTCTCTTAACATCCTCGAATTCGCTCTGGCATTCTTGGCTCCATTTGAATTCACATTCTTTCTTCAGCAACAGCCTGATGGCGTACGTCCTGCCTGCTAAGTTCCTAATGAACTTTCCATAAAACTCCAACATCCCCATGAATGATTTGATCTCGTCTTTACTTTTGGGGGGTGAAAGGTTCACAATGGTGTTCTGCAGCTTGATCTTGGGACGTATGCCTTCTGCAGTAATCTTGTGACCCAGGAAATCCAACTCGGCACAGCCAAAAACACATTTGTTCTTCTTCACAGTAAGACCCTGGGACAAAAACCTCCTCAGCACACATCTCAGTCTCTCATCGTGATCTGCTTGGTTCTTAGCGAAGACTAACACGTCATCCTGGTAACACATGACACCAGGGATGCCCTTCAGGATGTTGCCCATGATTCTTTGGAAAACGGCAGCCGCCGAGACTAGACCGAAAGGCATCCTTTTGAACTTGTAGGCACCCATGGGTGTCACAAAAGCAGTAAGTTCCTGAGATTCTTCGTGAAGTTTTATCTGGAAATAGGCCGAGGTGAGATCGAGGGTGGAAAACACCTTTGCACCCTCCAGCATGCTCATCATTTGGGTGATGTTTGGCAAGGGGTACCGGTCAACGACGACCTCTTTGTTGAGTGCCCTCAAATCAATGCAGAGCCGGACTGACCCATCCTTTTTCTTCGCTGCCACGATGGGCGCCAACCATTCGGTCGCTTCCACAGGTTCGATCACTCCAGCCTTGCACAGTTTCTCCATTTCCAATCTGACTTCCTCCTGAATGGCTATGGGGAGTCTACTGACTTTTGCCACAACAGGCTTGGCATCCTCCTTCAATTTGATTTTGTGACTGTAATTCCTCAAACACCCAAGCTCTTCCCTAAACACCTCCTCGAATTCTCTTGTGATGTTAGCCTCACCCTCCTGTATCTCCTGTATCAAAATCTGGGGATTGCTGTTGGGATTGAGGTACACTCCTAACCCCTTTTGAGCACGCCACCCCAAAATGTTGTCACCTACTGTTGACACATATACTTTTGACACTGTAGACCTGTTTCTGTACTGAATTTTGCTCAAGAAGTATCCTTTCATGGAGATGGGGCGCCCTGCATACCCTCCTGGTCTAAGGTCTAACTTCCTCAAAACTATCTTGCCCTTGGATACACGTGAGAACTCCTTGGCATTAATGATAGTTATTCTAGAACACGAGTCAAACAATGCATCTAGGTCAACATTCTCAACTTTTATGGTGTCTTTAGGACTAACTACCTGTTCTTCTTCAATCTGTGCTGTAACTTCTTTGCATAAGGGGTTACTGGGGCCTGGCGCCTTCAACTCTGTTACTTGCACGACAAACTCGTCGCTCACCACATTCGTTCTGTCTCTATTCTGTCTACTGGCCCCCTGCCCACTCTTGCAAAATTGCTTGAAATGGCCCTTCTTGCCACACTTATTGCACGTGAACCTGAGGGCGGGACACTCTTTGTCATTGGCTAGGTGACCCTGTTTCCCACACCTATAGCAGGTACCTTTGTATGACCCTCCCGGTCTACTTTCCTTCTGCTCTTTGCCCACTGCCTTATGACCCCTTACTACAGACACAGTCTCACATTCGGCCAACACCTCACTTACATTGGCCTTGTCATCGTTCTTTTTCTCCCCTGCGTCTTGCTTAATCTCCTGGACACACTGCAACATGTGCTCTACCTGCTTGGCTATAATGAGAACTTCCCTCAGTGGCGGGTCATCTTTAAGCCAAAGCTCCTCTCGCACTCGCTCCATCCTGCAGGTCAAAACGATCTGGTCCCTGATTCTCTCTTCATTCGCTCCCCCAAACTTACACGTAGCAGCTAACTTCCTTAACTCAGACACAAAATCCTCTATAGATTCACCATCTTTTTGTGCCCTCTTACCAAAATGGTACCTCTCCATAATCGTGCTGGTCTTGGGGAGGTAGTGTAAATCTAACTTCTTTAGACTAATCTCAAATTCATTAAGACCCCTAGCTTCCTGTGCCCCTAATTCTGGGAGGTGATCTAGAACTTCTTCTCCCTCTGCGCCCAAGTAATATGCCAACAATGCAACCTTCCTTTCTAGTCCTAGGTTGGGCCCACATACAGTAGCATAGTTAAGGAATACTTTTTTCCATTTTTTCCACAGGATGGTGGGATCACCTGGGCTTGTCAAGAAAAAAGGTGGGGGGGTCACACTTTGCATGTTTGCTGCACAATAAACAGAGAGAAATTTTACTCAAAACTATATAAATGAAACCCGCCCATATCAATTTCAATGTTCAATTTCAAAGTTTTGGCTTGGTTTTTTTTTTTTTTTTTTTAAGGAAAAACCAAAAAGGGTTATAAAACACTTAAGTTTTCTTGGTGCAGTCTCTCAACACATCCAGGACATCTCTCTTAAAGGTGATACAGTTCCCCCAAAGTTTTTTCCCTTCAACTGCTCCACGGGGCGCAGTTTGTAAAAACCCTCACAAGTGCAGGGAAAAAAAAAAAATCCGGAGGAAAACACTGGTAGAGCACAAACTTCCTCGTGCAAATTACCCTTGATGCTTCCAGTGCTGGTAGGTCACAGAGGAGGCAGAGGACTGCTACAATACTGAGGCGCACACCACTACGCTACGCCCTAAAGTCAATATGACCTGGCTTTGGCTACCAGGGATGGCAATTTGAAAACCAAAACCCAGAACCAAAGGGTGCACAAGGATGAAACACTTCAGCACAGGACCTGTGCACAATCCAGGTTGTTCCCAAAGTAGTGCTCCAGAAGAGTCAACACACCACGTTGTCTTTCCTATAGTTTCTCGGCTTCCCACGCTGCGCTGGCAGATCAACCCCCAGTCATACAGGGATGTGGCGATAATCTTTATAAGAGCACCCTCACACTGCACTCCTATGCTCTTTTTATCCTCTCACTACGCGCTCCAATAGGTGTCTCCGTCACGATCTTAAAGTAACCTAAGCGCTCTTTCCTTCCTCATAGCGCCGGCAGGTCAACCTCTTTCAGCAGCCAAACGCCTTGTTAAATAGGGAAGATAATCCCTCCGCTCCGCTAATTTCCACACCTCGCGCTGCCCTGTGGGACAGTCCTCTCACGTCTCTGCGACGTCTACATAATACTGCTCAGTCATAAGTGAAAGGGGCGCGCGGTGAAAATTTCTGGCGGGGGCTGGGAGCAACACGCCAGGCTTACGCTTACAGTTCAGCACTGGCGGCGCTACAATCGTCCGTTGACAGGCTCAGACAGAACAGGGAGATTCCTCACCAAGTGAGCCACTGATGTCGGGGCTCGCCACACGAACGCGGCGGAAGGCTTGACACACCTCACCTCAAGTATTCTCGTCACGCGTTCTTCCCTTGAGTCTTTTCTCTCATCGCCGGCACTTCGCGTATGGGTTTCAATTCGACTAGTTTCTTTTCCTTTTTCAACGTCAGCAGCTGTTGTTTCCTTTTCTTCCCACGGCTGAGTTCCTCAAGTCAGTTACTGCTTCGCCGATAATCTTCTTCCGACCGCATACTTCTTGGCGTGTTGAGGTCACAGGCTCTTGACCCTAGGCTTCTCCTCAATTCTGTGGAATTCCTCCTCCAATGGATGCCGATAGTTAACAGCTCAGTGGTGTTTCTCGAGTGCTTCTCACGTTGTTGGTACAAGCATGAGCATGAATATATATATATATCCGCACGATTGTCGTTTTCAACAACACTGCCGTAACAAAAACGAGGTCCAGGCCAACTTTCTTTTGAAAAGCGCTGTTCATTCGCAGCAACCTCCCCTTGCGTTTCAGAGCCCAAGTCTCCTTGATCACGGGTACGGGTAACAGGTTCAATAAAGTTTTAAATAAACACCATCTTGTGACACATCACCATGGAAATGAAAATAAAATAAACAACAGACTCACACCAACTATGAGGAGCTGAAAGACAGATTCGTGGCTGCATATTACGGTCTGGTGAACTACATAGTAAACAAACAATTAATAAAGTTTGAAAAACAATTATTTCATGTTGTAAGAACAGCGTGTTGTAAATAATCATGTCAAAGTGGTGCTCCAATTGCACAAACCAACGCTTTGAATACATTCGAACCTTTGAATGAATGAAAATAAGGGTTAGCCCTACAGTCTTTTTCACCATAACAACAATAAAAAACAATAAAACTTAAAAGATCACGCCCCAGTGGGCTATATAAAGCTATGGCATTGACAACACTCAGCAATCTGCTCGTGTTTTCAGAGGGCAAAGATGATCTAAATCAATTGTTTCAGTTCAAAAGTCCATTTGATCTTGTACCAAACTTGGTACCATTATTTATATTGATCCCAAGTGGGCTAAATAGTATTGGTTAATTCACCACAGTATATATATATATATCTTCCAAAAAAGCTCCGAGCTTTAAAGTTGCACTCCACAAAGGTCGGTTTAACAAAACTATTTATTGCAGGAAACCGCATTCTTGGACCCAAATAAGGTTTCTCCCTGACGCGTTTCAGTGCAGCTTGCACCTTATTCATAGGACGGGGCTGTCAGTAAACCACGAGATGAACTGCCACATTTAATCCTTTTCTGGCATTCCCTTTCCAGTAAGTGGCATGCCGGGAGTGGTGGTTCCAATTCTTTCTCTTCGGTGAGAACATGTTTTTACCAACTTGTTTATCTGCCCATTCATAGTCTGTAATGTTATGCCCGCAGTATATATATATATATATGAAGACAAGAACAAGGCTAGAAAGGTCAGCAAGTTTGCTCGCGACCAAGCAGACTATGCACATGGACAAATTTTTACCTTTGCTCGGAAATATAGTGCAGCAAAACGTCAGCAATACAGTGGGAATTCAAAACAGCAAGCTATTCCCACTACTTCACGCAACGATCTTGAACGCGACGAGGTGTTGCTTAATGACGATACTAGCAGCAACACACCTTCCTCATCAAGTGTTTCCAGTGATGATTTAAGTAGAGACCAGCAAGCAGCACCTATTCCGGATTTGGCTGAGGAACTTGATTTTTTAGTGGCAGAAAGACTGAGAACATTGCGCCCTCGGCTGGACAGTCAAGGGCAAATTGCAAAACCAAAAACCAAAAAAGACGAGAACGAAGGAAACAAGCAAGAAAACAAAGTGCAAAAAAAGAAAACCAAAGGGCCATGGCAACGAAGGAAGTGAGCAACAAAAATGCAGTAATTAACCTCTCCAGTGTGGTTCTGGAGAAAGCGGAAAAACAACTTGGGTCCTTGGGGCTCAACTTTTGTCCAGCCCAATCCTTCGACTATGCGGCGACCCGCATTGATGTCTATCGCTTCATACGTAAAATGAAGTTACGCAAACATTTTGCCACTCAAAACCTGAAAACGACTACTGGAACCTTGGCCCCAGGCGATTCCAACACCCCGGACGGGGTGACAGAGGTAAGAGCTGCTGATGTCTCTACTTATTTAACCCTTAATGACCTTTGTCAAGCCACTAATTCCCAACCTTTAATTTCTGAAATTGAGAGCAACACTCAAACCAGACTGGCAAAAATTAATATTATTCAAAAGGGTGCGGGCATCACGCCTTTCGAAAACAAGTCTAAATTTGTACCTCTAATGGTAAAAGATGCCATTGACACATTCCATGAATGTATTACCAACGAAATCAAGCAACTACATATCAAATCTTACAAACGGAATAAAAGCAAATATTACCAGCAACAAGCAAATTACATAGCGCTTATGAAGAAACTTACTACTAACCCAAACATAGTTGTAAAAACAGCTGATAAAGGTGGCAACCTGGTGATTTGGGAGAAAAGCGACTATGTGGCAGAAGCTTTGCGTCAACTCAACATTACATCGTGTTACAGCAAAGCTAACAAGAAAGAATATCTTAACGCCAAGACTTTGTCGGAAAAATTGTTAAGTAGGTATCGGCGAGAGGGATTAATTTCAGGTGAGGAATATAAATTCATGTACAAAGAATTTCCGGTCCTCCCTGTCTTTTATCTAATCCCCAAAATACATAAAAACATCTCCCCCACTCCCGGAAGACCCATCATTTCGGCGATTAACAGTGCCGGAGAGAATGTAAGCCGTTATATCGACTATTTTTTACAAGATTTGGTTAAAAAACTGCCTAGTTATGTGCGCGACACTGGCGATTTCCTGGTAAAGATCAAAGACTTGGAATGGCAAGAGGATATGTTGCTCATCACATTGGATGTAGAATCCCTTCATACAAGTATTGGTCACTCAGAGGGATTAAGGGCTACGAAACATTTTTTGGACACTCGTTCTGCTGACTTTTATGAACATAACAAAGTCATTTTAGAGCTCATGCATTGGTGTCTGAACAATAATTATTTTGCCTTTGGGAAGGACATATGGAGACAATTACGTGGCGTGGCCATGGGTTCCTGTTTCTCCCCCAGCTACGCGTGCTTGCACATGGGCTGGTGGGAGGAACAGGTCCTAGGCATTACGCATGCTACATGGGTGAGAGAAAAAATCATCAAATATCTAAGATATATTGATGATATCTTTATTCTGTGGCAGGGAAGTGAGGAGGAAGCGCAGCTGTTTATAAATGAAATCAACATTAACTCGCTTAATCTCCATTTTACCTCACACATCAGTGCCCGCCAGATAGAATTCCTAGACGTACAGGTTTATGTGGAACATAACCAACGAACTTCCACATTACATCGCAAACCTACTTCTGGAAACACCCTCTTACACGCCTCTAGTCTCCATCCTAAGCACACCATTTACAGTATCCCTTTAGGTGAAATCCTAAGAGTTAAACGTATTTGTAGCTCTACATCTGATTTTGATAAATGTATCAATGATCTCAGAATTAGGTTCCTAGAACGTGGTTACTCTAATCAGATTTTTAACCAAGCTTTGGCTAAGGCAAGGTTAAGAAGTAGAGAGAGTTTATTAATGACACCTGACCCTGCCAATGTTGAGTTATCCTCTGTTTCCGATATGACTATCAATACCTGTCCCAGGTTTATCATAGCTTACAGTATGATGAACATGCCATCAAAAGAATTATTCAAAAAAATTGGCCCATTATTCTTACCGATAACATTTTGAGTCCTACTTTACCGGCCAAACCTGTGATAACTTATCGTAGGGCCAGGAATATGGGCATTTCTCTTGATGTTAGCAGTCCTGAACTAAAACAAAAGGATATTTGGTTAAAGGCTAAACCTGGATTTCGGAAATGTTCTCACTGCAGGGCCTGTAAATTTGGGGAAAATAAAACACACTATCGAACCCCTTTTTGTCCCAGTGAGATTCCAATTAAAGGCTGTTATGACTGTAAAACGGATTTTGCAGTCTATGTTCTGACGTGCACCTGTGGACTACATTACATCGGTAGTACTAAAGCCCAGGTGCACGTCAGACTTTTGCAACACTTAAGGGCTATATTGCATACTGATCCCTCTTATCCTGTAGCACGCCATTTTGCGGCCAAACATAATAAGGACCTTAATTGTTTGAAATACTATGTGATAGGATCAGTATTGGCCTTACGCAGAGGAGGCAATAGAGAGTTGTTATTGCGACAACTCGAAACACGTTTCATATTAGAGTTCGATAGTAAATGGCCGAATGGCCTGAATAACACTGAAGATTTTTACAATTTCTTGTAAAACACTAGGGGCCTTATTTATGAAGGACTTGCGCCACTTTTACGTGACTTTTAAAATGGGAAAAAGACACGCACCGGTGGCGCAAGGTCTTCATAAATAAGGCCCTAGGAACTCTGTTACTGTATATAATATGAATCAATTTGCCCCTCTTTTGGTACCAGCCTTCCAGCTTTGTCTGTGGTCAATTACTGTCAGGTATTCTGCCCAAATGTTAATGAGTAGTCAGGTTCCCTGTTGCTCATTATTACATGCTACAATGGGCTGATATACTCTCTCTCATGAACTTCTAGCATTAATAGATAGTCAGGTTCCCTGTTATCTATCAGGGTTTATTTAATGCTCATGACTAAAAGCACTTTATTATGTAAATTAATATGAATCAATTGCATATTTATGTGTCATCAATTTTTCTATATTGCGCCGTCCCTTTACCATTTTAAGATCAATGGTTCTTTCATCCTTCCCTTTATTTTTATCACATTTTATCACTATTTAACTTTTATACACACTTTCTGTTATGTTCTTTTAAGATAATAACATTATGAAATCAATGTTTTTAGAAATGCAATTTTAAAACAATGAATAGTCCCTGATTTTATGATGGGTAATGATTGGTTTTTTCTTAGTGCATTCTTTGATATTTTATAACATGTATTTCATTGTCTTCTTGAATATACAGTTTGCACTTTATTTCTAGCCTCTTTGCACACTAGGCATGGTTGTCCTAGCTTTTTTTAGGTTGTTATTTAGTACTGCTCTGTTAGGCCCTACATTAGTTGAAAGAATTCAACTTTATTCTAACATGATGTTTATACAAGTTAGCACAATATTTGACGTTATCTCTTGATGACATGTCCAATATGCTCAAAACATCTGTGTATATGATGTATCTGGATTTATCCAGTTATGATATGCTTTTTTGGAATTTATTCGGAGATTTGACTGCTGTGTATAAAAAATATTTTTATACTATGTATACATTGCGCATTTATGCCGAAATTGTTATGTTTACAGAAATTTCTGCTTTGTTTTGAACTTTTTATTGAGATAGTCTGTTTTCCCCTTTTATGGTGGTCACATGACCCTTAAGGGAGGAGGGCTGCAGGCGGGGCACTTTAGCACTTTAAAAGCACTGTAAAAATCACTAATGCCTTGCATGTGAACAAGGGCTGCAAAGCCCGAAACGCGTCATGGTTGGTTGGTTGTGGAAAATACTGGAAAAATAAAAATACTTACCTGAATACTGCGGTCTGTCTCCTGCTTCGCCAGTCCTGCTATATATATATATATTCACTGAAAAAACCATAGGTTATAGGCCATATATAGTTAGGAATTTGCATTTACAAAACCTTGAAAATTCACTGAAAAAACCATTGGTTATAGACCATATATAGTTAGGGATTAGCCTTTTCAAAACCTTATTTTACTCACACAAAACCATTGAAATTTCATATATAGTTAGTTCCACTAACTATATATCGCGCACCCGCAATCCACTGCTGATGATGTCACATATTACATCATTCATGACATGGTTAGTGACATCACTGATGACATCACTGATGACATCTCAAATGACATCACTGATGACATCACTGATGACAACATCCAGTGACTGTATGTTTCTGTAAAGTTAAAATATGTCTTACATATTGAAGAATGAGTGGATGTATAAGTGTCTGGATGAAGGATTTAGTAGGTGCATGACTGACTGTATGAGTGAGTGATTAAATGTGTCTCACTGAGTGCATGGGTTAGTGACTAAACTGTTTTAATTTGTGCATCATTATATCTGTTGTTCTACAAACTGCTGCATATGTTGATCAGTAGCTATATGAGTAACTGTATGGGTTATTCATTGGTTGTCCAAGTATTTGTATGGGAAACTGAGTGTGTGTGTATGGGTGGCTGGGAGGTGTGTGACTCTGTACATAGATGTGTGAGTAGTTGATTCACTATATGTATGGGTTCAAAAGTGCATGTGGAAACAGCTGTATGGGCTGTTGACTGTGCATGAGTGTATTAGTGAGTGAATGGATATCTCAGTGCTACATGTCAAAGTAAGTACATATGTAAAACACAGTACATGTGAGAGTTGACATATATAAATAACTGTGCATAAGAGCCAGTGAATGTGTGAGTGGCTGTATGGATCATTGTGAACATGTATCAGGGATTGTATAAGAGAGTAAAGTAAATATGTGTTAGTATATGTTTGATTAAGTAAGGTGTGTATAACTGTATAGTTGAGAAAATGGAGGTGTGATTGATTTTTTGCATAACTGACTAGGTGTGTGAGTAACTCCATGGATGAGTGACAGTCTGTGACTGTCTGTTTACACTGATTGTATCTAAGGTTATATTAGAGTCTGAAGAGGTTCATGGTATTATCACATGAATGATATCATCAGTGATGTGATCAGTCATGTCAAATGAGATGTTATCAGTGATTTTATCAGTGATGTCATTTGAGATGTCATCAGTGATGTCATTTGAGATGTCATCAGTGATGTCATTTGAGATGTCATCAGTGATGTCATCAGTGATGTCACTAACCATGTCATGAATGATGTAATATGTGACATCATCAGCAGTGGATTGCGGGTGCGCGATATAGAGTTAGTGGAACTAACTATATATGAAATTTCAATGGTTTTGTGTGAGTAAAATAAGGTTTTGAAAAGGCTAATCCCTAACTATATATGGTCTATAACCAATGGTTTTTTCAGTGAATTTTCAAGGTTTTGTAAATGCAAATTCCTAACTATATATGGCCTATAACCTATGGTTTTTTCAGTGAATTTCATTGGTTTTTTAATAGCAAATATCAAAAGCTGTAAAATGTCAAGTACGTGATAGGTAAAAACTTTTTCGTGTTTATGCACGCTGATGTGCTTTGGGCTGCCCCCTTCCCCTCTTTTCTCTTAGTAGTACTCTCTCTTTGCAGATAGTGAAGAGTAGTTAACGCAGGCCTTTACCCCCGTTGTAATCCGTCGTGCCTGCTTGTCTCTCCATTTGATTGATTGTTATCCAAGCATTTACTGTTTTACAATTGATTCTCTTTGGTTCATTCTCTATTTACAAACAAGTACAAAGTCGCAATACTCTGTTTAGTCTTTGCAGATAGTGAAAAATCGTGAAAAATCGTGTAAAAAAATAAAATTAATCGAGCAAAATCAGTAGGCCACTAATTGGATCTCTTTTTGACCTCGCTAAAATCGAAATATTAGGAACAACCCTTCATGAGAAATACGAAAATAGTGAGATGAACTGAGCTCCACACCATGAGGGCTGCAAGACAGCTCGGCTCCGTCACCCACCCCGCCCAAAATAACGACAAACCCTATGCAAATATTAAAAATATAGACAACACACCAGCAAAGAAACAGGGTAAAACATTTTATTAAATAACTATTTACATAACTATTTTATACTTTTTATTGCCCGATCCGGCTAGCTCAATCGATCGAGCATGAAACTCATACACTCTGATAGCAAGCGTTGCTACTGATGCTATGCAGACCAAAACTGGTTTTCAGTTTGTACATTTTCCTAGATTTTTCCATCCAAGGTTGGTTGAGTTTGTAGAACGATGGCTTCAGATTTTCAACATACGGTGTGGTGGCGCGGACTGGGAGGGGGCGCTTCGCTCCTGCCCCCTCCCCAAGTAAGATTTTCATACGTGAAAGTACGTTAATGGTTTTGGTCCCTGAGTTGCTTCAATATCACTGCCATTCTCAAATGGCATAAGTTCTGGATGTTGGGTGCCATAGTTCAGAGTTCTGAGCAGCGCTTGTAACACTGTCTGAAGCTTATTTCCACCTACTGCAGCTTCACTATTCTCAAAGTAAGTGAGTGTCGTTTGTGGACCTGACTGCATTTGAAAACAATGTGATATGGTACCTCCCTAAACCGCTTGACGGAGGCCCCCGAGGGGCGGTGTGATGGCACGGACTCGGAGAAGACGCTTGGCTCCGACCCCCTCCCCAAGTCTTATAGCACCGGTTTAGCCTGAGATCGCCCCCGACATAGGCGGCCGGCTCCCGGGGTCCGGCGGAACTTTTTGCCTTTTGATGACTCTTCTATTCTGGACCTTGTCCCACAATCCGTTTGACCTGAAGACACGCTGTAGTGGGGCGCCCCTTTACCGTTTTAGTTGCCATTCCGCCCGCTTTTGCTACACTGCGCCTCTTCCGCCATTCAGCTGTTTACCGCCCGCTCTTGCGACTACAGCGTCTCGCTCACCATGTAGTTGAGTTGCTCCCGCTCTTGCGATGCAACGATAGGCGACTGCCACAGGACTCTCAAAATGGCCGCCGGCTCTTCAGATTTGGGCGTGGTCCACTAAAATGGCCCTGGGACACCTTGGAACTCGGACGCTTCCCTGATAGGGCTTGGGTCCCATTCTCGAAAGCGTCCCCTCAGCCGTGAAGATTCTACAAAAGTCTTGGTGGCCCCCGACTCCCGCAGGCTTCTGGTGGGGAGCGGCTGCCATGTCTGCTCGTGGAATGGCCACGACGGAGCTACGAGATGGTAGTGCTCTCATGCTGACGCCAGCTTTAGTCTGAAACATCCAGAAACACTGTAGACTACCAATTCGATCAGTTCCGGTAGCGCCCCAACATGACCCGGTAGAGAAGAACTTGCCCTCCCCTCTTTGACTGATGGTTCTTGTTGCCTGTCCCCTCTGTTGTCATTTTACAGAACTTTTTGGACTGCTGAAAGGGGTTGTGTTCCGAACGCTGGTTGGTGGAGACATTTTGACTATATTCTTGACCTACGTTGTCGCGTAATGCGTTATATGACACGCCGCGTTAGCGCACCCGGAAGTGATCCGGGGCGCGGCGCGCAGCGCGTAACGTAAGCATAACAGGTCATGTGACTTGTTAATAAAACTTTTTATTGGTTCATTTTACTTTTGTTATTTTAATAATGAAAAGCTTGGTCATATGACCTAAAAAATACGCTTTTTATTGATTTCGAACTTTTTTTTTTATAACATATATGTTATAATATTCCAGGCTAATGTACTTTCCCGGAAAATTTTCAACTGTCCTGCAAGTAAAATAAATTCCTTTTTCGAGAAAAAGGGCGTTTCTTCGTTCCATGACGGAGCCGTTGAGTAAAAGAGACTCGGCCTGCTGTCTTAGTCGCCGATACGCCTGATTATCAGATTCTTATCGATCACTTTATGTTGCAGGAGTGGAAAACACAACTGCCCTTGACCATTTATCTTTACTGCGTTCCTACATATTATACCTTTTATCCGTCATGTAATTGGACTGCTTTATTTCACTTGCCTTTTACTGATTCGAAAACAGTGACTAAAAGTAAAAACTTTACCAATGTAAATACTACTACCATGTTTTGTTTTAAAAACCTTTATTGTAAAAATGTCAGTATACAAATACGGGCCTATAACCACGTGGGCCGGCCACGGAGCAAACTGAAATCGTATATGATGAGGAGACATTTACATTATAGAGGAACGTAACGAATTAGGTTGCAAGAACTAAGGTGTCTAACAGTTGCGGAATCGGTGGACGTACATTTTGTAATTAAAATACGACAAGGCCACTTATAAAAAAGTTATCTAGATATACATTTGCGTGCAAGTACCATGGGTGACGTTAATTCGAACTTTCAATAGTACAGTAATCAATAACACATCAGAACTTAATATCAATAGGGATGTCGAAATATTCAATCAATTCTCGTCCCCGCCCGCCATGAGCATCAAAACTGCATTCATATCTCGTGATATCAAGGTTGTTCAACCAGTACACAACAAGGAGTTACGAGTCCCATTTATACCGGCGCCATTTTAGGCGCGGCCGGGCAGGTCCAAGATATAGTCAAAATGTCTCCACCAACCATCGGCCAGACCAGAACCCCTTTCGGCCCTTTATGCTACAAGATGGTGTCTTCCATTCAGAAAATATTGTTGGCAGCATTTTCAAAGGAAAGATAAACAGCCGTTCTCCTAGTGAGTCTCACATTGTTACATTTAGGAAGAATGTTGAAGAGTAGTATGTTGAAAATCTGAAGCCATTTTTCTACAAACTCTCAATCAGCCTTGGATGGAAAAAAAAATCCTGAAGAATGTACAAACTGAAAACCAATTTTTGTCTGTATAGCATCAACAGCAACGCTTGATTCAGCTTTGTGTGAAGCCGCCATTTTGATTCAATCAATAACGTCCCCCTGCACACATTCAGGGACCTGGTCGTGTCTTCAGGTCAAACGGATTGTGGGACAAGATGCAGAAAGGAAAAGGAAAAAAGTTCCGCCGGACCTCGGGAGCCGGCCGCCTATGTCATGGGCGATCTTTGGCCACACCAGGGCTACTATCAGTGATGTCATTTGAGCAGACACCAATGCTATTAAGAAACACAAGGAAATCCCTAACGCATCAGCATTCTCGGAAGAGATTGACACAGATAACATCTTAAGGAACAAAGAAAGACAAAATAAGGATGAGGAAATTATCACTTTAGTTTTTTCATCAGCTAGCGACAGCAAGAAACATATTGTAATGGAGATTAGAGAGGCTACGGATGGATAAATAAATTATCAAAAGAAATAGCGACTCCCCCCTTTAGCAAATTAGCTAAATCTTTGCGTGCCATCCGGATCTCGGCGCGTTCGAGTCACTGTACCGCAAGAGTGACCGGAACTCAGCTGAACACGCCGTCTTTCGGCGCAGCATTGTAGGATGGCCACACCAGTGCGGCAATTTGCTGTACACCACCTCGGGCAATAGTGAAGCTGCAGCAGGTGCAAATAAGCTTCAGATAGTCTTACAAGCACTGCTCAGAACTCTCAACTATGGCACTCAACATCCAGGACTTGCCATTCGGATCTTGGCGCCTTGTGCTGGTTCCGACCTATTCACACATCGGTCCACTACTGACATCACCTCATAAGCCAACGGGGCACCCCACGCCGACTTTCGGCGCAGCATTGTAGGATGGCCACACCAGTGCGGCAACTTGCTGGACACAACCTCGGTGCCATCCGGATCTCGGCGCGTTCGAGTCACTGTACCGCAAGAGTGACCGAAACTCAGCTGGACACACCGTCTTTCGCCGCAGCATTGTAGGATGGCCACACCAGTACGGCAATTTGCTGGACACCACCTCGGTGCCATCCGGATCTCGGCGCGTTGTGCTGCCTTCGGCCTATTCGCACATCGGTCCGCTACTGACGCCGCCTCACGTGCCAACGGATTTTCTACGCTTTTTGTAGCCCTATGCCGCATAACAGGTCATGTGACTTGTTTATAAAACTTTTCATTGGTTCATTTTACTTTTGGTTTCCTAAAGATGGAAGGCTTGGTCATATGACCTAAAAATAACACTTTTCATTGGTTTAGAACATTTTTTTTTCCCAAACGATGAAAGCCCCACCTTGTTTCTGGATGATTCAGACTGAAGCTGGCGTCAGCATGAGAGCACCACCATCTCGTGGCTCCGTCGTGGTCATTCCGCGAGCAATCATGGCAGCCGTTCCCCACCGGAAGCCTGCAGGAGTCGAGGGCCCCCAAGACTTTTGTAGAATCTTCACGGCTGAGGGGACGCTTTCGAGAATGGAGCCCAAGCCCTAGCAGGCAAGTGTCCGAGTTCCAAGGTGTCCCAGGGCCATTTTAGTGGACCAGGCCCAAAACCGAATAGCCGGCCGCCATTTTAAGAGTCCTGTGGCAGCCGCCTATTGCTGCACTGCAAGAGTGGGAGCAACTCAACTACATGGTGAGCGAGACGCTGTAGCCGCAAGAGCGGGCGCAACTCAGCTGGATGGCCGCCACCTGGGGAGGCCCGTTCACGCCGCCTCCCCCACGCCCCCCCCCGGGCCGCCCCACGCCAATTTTCGGAGCAGCATTGTAGGATACCAAAACCAGTGCGGCAGTTTACTGGACATCACCTGGGTGCCATCCACATCTCAGTGCGTTCTGCTGCCTTGGGACTATTCGCACAACAGACCGCTACTGACGAGGCCTCCCCCCGCACCACCCGGGACGCCCCACGCTGTTTTTCTGAGCTGCATTGTAGGATCCCAAAAACCAGTGCGGCACCCAGGTGACATCACCTGGGTGCCGTCCAGAACTCAGCACGTTGTGCTGCCTTGGGACTATTCGCACAAAAGACAGCTTCTGACCATTGTTGCTTTTTTTTGTCAAAAATGTTTAAATGTTTGTTACATTTTTTGTTCCGTTCGTTATATTTAAAAGTTAATAAAGTTTTATAATCCTACTTTGTTGGAGTGCTATATATTTTTAAAAAATCGGGTGAATGGGGCCTTGAATCGGGTTATTGTCATGTGTGGGCTTTGCAAGTGTACTGCTACAGGATCGGACATTTCAAACTCAAATGCACGTTCTTTTTCTTACCTTTCTGAAGCATGGAGCGCAATAGCAGGCAGAGAAAGGGTGATGCAAGTGTTGAACACTGCCTGGCCTGGCAAGTTGCTGGCAGTGCCCCCCCCCCCCGCCCGCTCCTGAAAGAGGACACACACACACCGCCGCCCCGAGTACTTCACAGATCTTTAAAAGACCATGCGCTTGTTCATGAGGCTTAAATGGTTTATCACCCCTTCTAGAACCCCTGCATCGACCCTCTGACGTTTCCTGAAAGAATTACCACGTAACACAATACCAAGCCTTGTCAGCTGAAACCCCCGAGGAATCGTGGGGCATATTATCAAGGGGGTTTATCTCCGCTTTTTTGGCTTTAAAAGCCAAGAAAGCGGAGATAAAATTATCTCCCTATTACCAAGCTGTCGCTAACACCAGTTAGTGACAGCTAAAAGGAGATAGCGACCATCTTGGGCCCCGCTTTGCATGTCAGTGATATTTATCACTAATGACATGCAAAGTGGGCGTGCCAAGATGTTAGCGACTAGAAACAGTCCCTAACATCGCTATCTCCTATTACCAACTTTTGGAGATATTCGCGCTAAGCGCGAATATCTCAAAAAGCTAACACCTGCCCTGAGCAGTTCTTAGCCATGTTATCCAATGGGAGGTGGATAACATGGCTAAGAGCATTTGCTCGATAATGCATGAATATCGCTGACTTTTCAGCGATATTCATGCATTGCGGCCGTTTTTTATCGCATTTGCGATAAACCTTGCTAATAGCAAGGTTTATCTGCGATAAAAATCGCCGATGTGCGGCGATAATTTTTGTCTCTAAACAAGTTAGAGACAAAAATTATCGCTAGTTGTTGGTAATATGCCCCCGGGTTTTTGCTTGCAGGAATCGGGAGGCGGGAGACTAGCACTGAAATCAGTAGTCTCACGCCTGAATCGGGAGGGTTGGCATGTCTGGATTCTCTACAGCTGGGGCCATAAACTACATCCGCAGGGCTAGGTGATAGCCTGGGTCCGGCCTGGACAATCGGACACAGAGGAAGAGGAGTGTCAGAGGGTGCGGTAGTGAATAGGGTGAAAGGGAGGTGTCGGGCGGGCACAGGGTGTGATTCTCAGGGAAGAGCAGCGCAGATGGGGGGAAGTATATGGCCCATGCATGAGAGAGAGAGCGGGGGTGACCAGTGCGTGGGGGAGATGCTTGCGAGGGTGGGGAGCCGTGCTGAGAATCGACGGCGTGCAGAGAGTGGGTCTGGTCAAGGCATCTAAAATGGCTGCCGTGCACGACAAAATTGTGGCATTGGACAAAAAGGCAAGATGGCGCAGACAATGTTTATCAATAAGGATTCATTTATAACAAAATATTTACTCGCAGTGACAAAATGGTGGTCAACACTTCCTGATTTCCATCGAATCGAACGTTAACAGACGTCACGCAGCAAAAAAAAAAAAAAAAGCTCACGCACAGCCGCTGGAAGACATGTATCAACATATTCAGAAAACATAAGGGGTCAGGATACGTCTCCCGCACCCCCTTATACCTAGTAATTTAATTAAAACGAAACACAAAATGGCGAATTCCCGTTTCGCTACCAGTTTGCGGCCCAGTTCGCGGCTCGGGAAGCGCTTCTACCGTGAAAAATATATTTTTTTTTATTTTCCCCACGAGACCCTTTAATAACCCCAACATCATTCCTAGGGGGTCAAGAGAGGTATACCTTGCCCCCTTTCATTAAATTCCCCCTTCGTTTTTCACCTCTTCTTCTCTCTCGATCCTACCGAGAGATAAGATGGCGGCCGCTCCGGACTGTTTAGAATGTTGACAGACACCGGAGGGCCAATCAGCTTCGCATCGCAAAGTTCCGATACGCGAAAAGTTTGCTAACCGGATCGCTGCCCGGAGCGCTGTTACAGATATATATCTTGATTTAAACGTTAATTTCTCAAAATCCACTGAAGCACATATATTGAGACCTAGCAAAGGCACATCGGGCTAACAGTCCCTACAATTTTGCCAAGTTTCGTGGAAATCCATTCAGCCGTTCGAGCTAAAAGTGAGGCCAACCGCCCTATGGAAATTAACATGGGAAAAACGTGTTTTGGGACCCCCCTTTTTTCTCGGCCCCCCCTTGCCGAACCCCCCCCAAATTTTCAAGGGCTGCTCAGAAACAAAATGTGCCATTTTCCTGAAAATTTCAGCCGATTCCGTCCACAAACGCCAAAGTTATTAGACATAGAATTTTCAAAAGTTCCATAGAGAAAAAATCCTAACTATATATACCTACTGGCGACCGCCAGTAGGTAATATATATATATATACGGTAGAAGCGCTTCCCGAGCCGCGAACTGGGCCGCAAACTGGTAGCGAAACGGGAATTCGCCATTTTGTGTTTCGTTTTAATTAAATTACTAGGTATAAGGGGGTGCGGGAGACGTATCCTGACCCCTTATGTTTTCTGAATATGTTGATACATGTCTTCCAGCGGCTGTGCGTGAGCTTTTTTTTTTTTTTTTGCTGCGTGACGTCTGTTAACGTTCGATTCGATGGAAATCAGGAAGTGTTGACCACCATTTTGTCACTGCGAGTAAATATTTTGTTATAAATGAATCCTTATTGATAAACATTGTCTGCGCCATCTTGCCTTTTTGTCCAATGCCACAATTTTGTCGTGCACGGCAGCCATTTTAGATGCCTTGACCAGACCCACTCTCTGCACGCCGTCGATTCTCAGCACGGCTCCCCACCCTCGCAAGCATCTCCCCCACGCACTGGTCACCCCCGCTCTCTCTCTCATGCATGGGCCATATACTTCCCCCCATCTGCGCTGCTCTTCCCTGAGAATCACACCCTGTGCCCGCCCGACACCTCCCTTTCACCCTATTCACTACCGCACCCTCTGACACTCCTCTTCCTCTGTGTCCGATTGTCCAGGCCGGACCCAGGCTATCACCTAGCCCTGCGGATGTAGTTTATGGCCCCAGCTGTAGAGAATCCAGACATGCCAACCCTCCCGATTCAGGCGTGAGACTACTGATTTCAGTGCTAGTCTCCCGCCTCCCGATTCCTGCAAGCAAAAACCCGGGGGCATATTACCAACAACTAGCGATAATTTTTGTCTCTAACTTGTTTAGAGACAAAAATTATCGCCGCACATCGGCGATTTTTATCGCAGATAAACCTTGCTATTAGCAAGGTTTATCGCAAATGCGATAAAAACCGGCCGCAATGCATGAATATCGCTGAAAAGTCAGCGATATTCATGCATTATCGAGCAAATGCTCTTAGCCATGTTATCCACCTCCCATTGGATAACATGGCTAAGAACTGCTCAGGGCAGGTGTTAGCTTTTGGAGATATTCGCGCTTAGCGCGAATATCTCCAAAAGTTGGTAATAGGAGATAGCGATGTTAGGGACTGTTTCCAGTTGCTAACATCTTGGCACGCCCACTTTGCATGTCATTAGTGATAAATATCACTGACATGCAAAGCGGGGCTCAAGATGGTCGCTATCTCCTTTTAGCTGTCACTAACTGGTGTTAGCGACAGCTTGGTAATAGGGAGATAATTTTATCTCCGCTTTCTTGGCTTTTTAAGCCAAAAAAGCGGAGATAAACCCCCTTGATAATATGCCCCACGATTCCTCGGGGGTTTTAGGTGACAGGGCTTGGTATTGTGTTACGTGGTAATTCTTCCAGGAAACGTCAGAGGGTCGATGCAGGGGTTCTAGAAGGGGTGATAAACCATTTAAGCCTCATGAACAAGCGCATGGTCTTTTAAAGATCTGTGAAGTACTCGGGGCGGCGGTGTGTGTGTGTCCTCTTTCAGGAGCGGGCGGGGGGGGGGGGGCACTGCCAGCAACTTGCCAGGCCAGGCAGTGTTCAACACTTGCATCACCCTTTCTCTGCCTGCTATTGCGCTCCATGCTTCGGAAAGGTAAGAAAAAGAACGTGCATTTGAGTTTGAAATGTCCGATCCTGTAGCAGTACACTTGCAAAGCCCACACATGACAATAACCCGATTCAAGGCCCCATTCACCCGATTTTTTAAAAATATATAGCACTCCAACAAAGTAGGATTATAAAACTTTATTAACTTTTAAATATAACGAACGGAACAAAAACTGTAAATACATTTAAACATTTTTTGACAAAAAAAACAACAATGGTCAGAAGCTGTCTTTTGTGCGAATAGTCCCAAGGCAGCACAACGTGCTGAGTTCTGGACGGCACCCAGGTGATGTCACCTAGGTGTCGCACTGGTTTTTGGTTTCCTACAATGCAGCTCAGAAAAACAGCGTGGGGCGTCCCGGGTGGTGCAGGGGGAGGCCTCGTCAGAAGCGGTCTGAAGTGCGAATAGTCCCAAGGCAGCAGAACGCACTGAGATGTGGATGGCACCCAGGTGATGTCCAGTAAACTGCCGCACTGGTTTTGGTATCCTACAATGCTGCTCCGAAAATTGGCGTGGGGCGGCCCGGGGAGGGCGTGGGGGAGGCGGCGTGAACGGGCCTCCCCAGGTGGCGGCCATCCAGCTGAGTTGCGCCCGCTCTTGCGGCTACAGCGTCTCGCTCACCATGTAGTTGACTTCTGCCCACTCTTGCAGTGCAGCGATAGGCGGCTGCCACAGGACTCTCAAAATGGCGGACGGCTCTTCGGTTTTGGGCCTGGTCCACTAAAATGGCCCTGGGACACCTTGGAACTCGGACGCTTGCCTGCTAGGGCTTGGGCTCCATTCTCGAAAGCGTCCCCTCAGCCGTGAAGATTCTACAAAAGTCTTGGGGGCCCTCGACTCCTGCAGGCTTCCGGTGGGGAGCGGCTGCCATGATTGCTCGCGGAATGACCACGACGGAGCCACGAGATGGTGGTGCTCTCATGCTGACGCCAGCTTCAGTCTGAAACATCCAGAAACAAGGTGGGGCTTTCATCGTTTTGGAAAAAAAAATGTTCTAAACCAATGAAAAGTGTTATTTTTAGGTCATATGACCAAGCCTTCAATCTTTAGGAAACCAAAAGTAAAATGAACCAATGAAAAGTTTTATAAACAAGTCACATGACCTGTTATGCGGCATAGGGCTACAAAAAGCGTAGAAAATCCGTTGGCACGTGAGGCGGCGTCAGTAGCGGACCGATGTGCGAATAGGCCGAAGGCAGCACAACGCGCCGAGATCCGGATGGCACCGAGTTAGTGTCCAGCAAGTTGCTGCACTGGTGTGGCCATCCTACAATGTTGCGCCGAAAGACGGCGTGTCCAGCTGAGTTGCGGTCACTCTTGCGGTACAGTGACTCGAACGCGCAGAGATCCGGATGGCACCGAGGTGGTGTCCAGTAAATTGCCGCACTGGTGTGGCCACCCTACAATGCTGCGCCGAAAGACGGCGTGTCCAGCTGAGTTTCTCCCGCTCTTGCGGTACAGTGACTCGAACGCGCCGAGATCCGGATGGCACTGAGGTGGTGTCCAGTAAGTTGCCGCACTGGTGTGGCCATCCTACAATGCTGCGCCGAAAGTCGGCGTGGGGTGCCCCGTTGGCTTATGAGGTGATGTCAGTAGTGGACCGATGTGTGAATAGGTCGGAACCAGCACAAGGCGCCAAGATCCGAATGGCAAGTCCTGGATGTTGAGTGCCATAGTTGAGAGTTCTGAGCAGTGCTTGTAAGACTGTCTGAAGCTTATTTGCACCTGCTGCAGCTTCACTATTGCCCTGGTGTGGCCAAAGGTCGCACATGACATAGGCGGCCGGCTCCCGAGGTCCGGCGGAACTTTTTTCCTTTTCCTTTTTGCTTCTTGTCCCACAATCCGTTTCAACTGAAGACACGACCAGGTCCCTGAATGTGTGCAGGGGGACGTTATTGATTGAATGAAAATGGCGGCTTGACACAAAGCTGACTCAAGCGTTGCTGTTGATGCTATACAGACAAAAAATTGGTTTTCAGTTTGTACATTCTTCAGGATTTTTTTTTCCATCCAAGGCTGATTGAGAGTTTGTAGAAAAATGGCTTCAGATTTTCCACATACTACTCTTCAACATTCTTCCTAAATGTAACAATGTGAGACTCACTAGGAGAACGGCTGTTTATCTTTCCTTTCAAAATGCTGCCAACAATATTTTCTGAATGGAAGACACCATCTTGTAGCATAAAGGGCCGAAAGGGGTTCTGGTCTGGCCGATGGTTGGTGGAGACATTTTGACTATATCTTGGACCTGCCCGGCCTCGCCCAAAATGGCGCCGGTATAAATGGGACTCGTAACTCCTTGTTGTGTACTGGTTGAACAACTTTGATATCACGAGATATGAATGCAGTTTTGATGCTCATGGCGGGCGGGGACGAGAATTGATTGAATATTTCGACATCCCTATTGATATTAAGTTCTGATGTGTTATTGATTACTGTACTATTGAAAGTTCGAATTAACGTCACCCATGGTACTTGCACGCAAATGTATATCTAGATGATTTTTTTGTAAGTGGCCCTGTCGTATTTTAATTACAAAATGTACGTCCACCGATTCCGCAACTGTTAGACACCTTAGTTCTTGCAACCTAATGGCCCGCTCGTTACGTTCCTCTATAATGTAAATGTCTCCTCATCATATACGATTTCAGTTTGCTCCGTGGCCGGCCCACGTGGTTATAGGCCCGTATTTGTATACTGACATTTTCACAATAAAGGTTTTTAAAACAAAACATGGTAGTAGTATTTACATTGGTAAAGTTTTTACTTTTAGTCACTGTTTTCGAATCAGTAAAAGGCAAGTGAAATAAAGCAGTCCAATTACATGACGGATAAAAGGTATAATATGTAGGAACGCAGTAAAGATAAATGGTCAAGGGCAGTTGTGTTTTCCACTCCTGCAACATAAAGTGATCGATAAGAATCTGATAATCAGGCGTATCGGCGACTAAGACAGCAGGCCGAGTCTCTTTTACTCAACGGCTCCGTCATGGAACGAAGAAACGCCCTTTTTCTCGAAAAAGGAATATAATTTACTTGCAGGACAGTTGTAAATTTTCCGGGAAAGTACATTAGCCTGGAATATTATAATATATATGTTTAAAAAAAAAAAGTTCGAAATCAATAAAAAGCGTATTTTTTAGGTCATATGACCAAGCTTTTCATTATTAAAATAACAAAAGTAAAATGAACCAATAAAAAGTTTTATTAACAAGTCACATGACCTGTTATGCTTACGTTACGCGCTGCGCGCCGCGCCCCGGCTCACTTCCGGGTGCGCTAACGCGGCGTGTCATATAACGCATTACGCGACAACGTAGGTCAAGAATATAGTCAAAATGTCTCCACCAACCAGCGTTCGGAACACAACCCCTTTCAGCAGTCCAAAAAGTTCTGTAAAATGACAACAGAGGGGACAGGCAACAAGAACCATCAGTCAAAGAGGGGAGGGCAAGTTCTTCTCTACCGGGTCATGTTGGGGCTATACCGGAACTGATCGAATTGGTAGTCTACAGTGTTTCTGGATGTTTCAGACTAAAGCTGGCGTCAGCATGAGAGCACTACCATCTCGTAGCTCCGTCGTGGCCATTCCACGAGCAGACATGGCAGCCGCTCCCCACCAGAAGCCTGCGGGAGTCGGGGGCCCCCAAAACTTTTGTAGAATCTTCACGGCTGAGGGGACGCTTTCGAGAATGGGACCCAAGCCCTATCAGGGAAGCGTCCGAGTTCCAAGGTGTCCCAGGGCCATTTTAGTGGACCACGCCCAAATCTGAAGAGCCGGCCGCCATTTTGAGAGTCCTGTGGCAGTCGCCTATCGCTGCACCGCAAGAGCGGGAGCGACTCAACTACATGGTGAGCGAGACGCTGTAGTCGCAAGAGCGGGCGGTAAACAGCTGAACGGGGGGAAAAGGCACAGTGTAGCAAAAGCGGGCGGAATGGCAACTAAAACGGGAAAGGGGCGCCCCACTACAGCGTGTCTTCAGGTCAAACGGATTGTGGGACAAGGTCCAGAATAGAAGAGTCATCAAAAGGCAAAAAGTTCCGCCGGACCCCGGGAGCCGGCCGCCTATGTCGGGGGCGATCTCAGGCTACACCAGTGCTATAAGACTTGGGGAGGGGGTCGGAGCCAAGCGTCTTCTCCGAGTCCGTGCCATCACACCGCCCCTCGGGGGCCTCCGTCAAGCGGTTTAGGGAGGTACCATATAACATTGTTTTCAAATGCAGTCAGGTCCACAAACGACCCTCACTTACTTTGAGAATAGTGAAGGTGCAGTAGGTGGAAATAAGCTTCAGACAGTCTTACAAGCACTGCTTTTCTAAACATTTTTTGATTTTTTTGTATTTTTGCACAGTTTTATATGTTTTTTTTGTTTTTGATGGAGGGGAAACAACAAAAAACAGGCATTGAAAAAGGCTCAAACTCAGAACTCTGAACTATGGCACCCAACATCCAGGACTTGCCATCCGGATCTTGGCGCCTTGTGCTGCTTCCGACCTATTCACACATCGGTCCACTACTGACATCATCTCATAAACCAACGTAATGTAAATAGTTATTTAATAAAATGTTTTACCCTGTTACTTTGCTGGTGTGTTGTCTATATTTTTAATATTTGCATAGGGTTTGTCGTTATTTTGGGCGGGGTGGGTGACGGAGCCGAGCTGTCTTGCAGCCCTCATGGTGTGGAGCTCAGTTCATCTCACTATTTTCGTATTTCTCACGAAGGGTTGTTCCTAATGTTTCTATTTTTGCGAGGTCAAAAAGAGATCCAATTAGTGGCCTACTGATTTTGCTCGATTACTTTTATTTTTTTACACGATTTTTCACGATTTTTCACTATCTGCAAAGACTAAACAGAGTATTGCGACTTTGTGCTTGTTTGTAAATAGAGAATGAACCAAAGAGAATCAATTGTAAAACAGTAAATGCTTGGATAACAATCAATCAAATGGAGAGACAAGCAGGCACGACGGATTACAACGGGGGTAAAGGCCTGCGTTAACTACTCTTCACTATCTGCAAAGAGAGAGTACTACTAAGAGAAAAGAGGGGAGGGGGGCAGCGTTCAAAGCACATCAGCGTGCATAAACACGAAAAAGTTTTTACCTATCACGTACTTGACATTTTACAGCTTTTGATATTTGCTATTAAAAAACCAATGAAATTCACTGAAAAAACTATAGGTTATAGGCCATATATAGTTAGGAATTTGCATTTACAAAACCTTGAAAATTCACTGAAAAAACCATTGGTTATAGACCATATATAGTTAGGGATTAGCCTTTTCAAAACCTTATTTTACTCACACAAAACCATTGAAATTTCATATATAGTTAGTTCCACTAACTCTATATCGCGCACCCGCAATCCACTGCTGATGATGTCACATATTACATCATTCATGACATGGTTAGTGACATCACTGATGACATCACTGATGACATCTCAAATGACATCACTGATGACATCTCAAATGACATCACTGATGACATCTCAAATGACATCACTGATAAAATCACTGATAACATCTCATTTGACATGACTGATCACATCACTGATGATATCATTCATGTGACAATACCATGAACCTCTTCAGACTCTAATATAACCTTAGATACAATCAGTGTAAACAGACAGTCACAGACTGTCACTCATCCATGGAGTTACTCACACACCTAGTCAGTTATGCAAAAAATCAATCACACCTCCATTTTCTCAACTATACAGTTATACACACCTTACTTATTCAAACATATACTAACACATATTTACTTTACTCTCTTATACAATCCCTGATACATGTTCACAATGATCCATACAGCCACTCACACATTCACTGGCTCTTATGCACAGTTATTTATATATGTCAACTCTCACATGTACTGTGTTTTACATATGTACTTACTTTGACATGTAGCACTGAGATATCCATTCACTCACTAATACACTCATGCACAGTCAACCGCCCATACAGCTGTTTCCACATGCACTTTTGAACCCATACATATAGTGAATTAACTACTCACACATCTATGTACAGAGTCACACACCTCCCAGCCACCCATACACACACACTCAGTTTCCCATACAAATACTTGGACAACCAATGAATAACCCATACAGTTACTCATATAGCTACTGATCAACATATGCAGCAGTTTGTAGAACAACAGATATAATGATGCACAAATTAAAACAGTTTAGTCACTAACCCATGCACTCAGTGAGACACATTTAATCACTCACTCATACAGTCAGTCATGCACCTACTAAATCCTTCATCCAGACACTTATACATCCACTCATTCTTCAATATGTAAGACATATTTTAACTTTACAGAAACATACAGTCACTGGATGTTGTCATCAGTGATGTCATCAGTGATGTCATTTGAGATGTCATCAGTGATGTCATCAGTGATGTCACTAACCATGTCATGAATGATGTAATATGTGACATCATCAGCAGTGGATTGCGGGTGCGCGATATATAGTTAGTGGAACTAACTATATATGAAATTTCAATGGTTTTGTGTGAGTAAAATAAGGTTTTGAAAAGGCTAATCCCTAACTATATATGGTCTATAACCAATGGTTTTTTCAGTGAATTTTCAAGGTTTTGTAAATGCAAATTCCTAACTATATATGGCCTATAACCTATGGTTTTTTCAGTGAATATATATATATATATATATATATATATATATATATATATATATATATATATATATATATATATATATATTCACTGAAAAAACCATAGGTTTCACACCAGTTATAGTTAGCTGGAAATTTTACTGATATAAAACCAATGAAATTCCCACGTTATAGTTAGTCGGACTCACTATAACTTGCGCGTGTAATGCCCTGCTGATGACATTACATATTACATCACTCATGACATGGTCAGTGACATCACTTATGACACCATCCAGTGAATGTGTGTCTTTCTAAAAAATAAATATGTTTTATATATGTATATGTAAAGGTCGAGGGAAGAATAAATGTTTAAATTATTGTCTTAATGAATGTTTTTTTCAAAAAGAAATGATTGGATAACTGGCTTATTAAGTGTACCTTAGTGAATACATATATTAGCGAGTAATGTTTAAATATTTAAATATATGTATCAGTGTTTCACTTTGTGAATAACTGGCTGCATGGGTTGATGAGTACCTACATGTGTAGGTATTTGGGTTCTTAGATGTTTTTTTAGTATCAGTATGAGTGTTTCTATGGTTTTATGGGGGTATTACTAATCACATAGATGCATGAATGACTAACTCTCTCTTTGTATGTGTTTAGAAGACACCATATGTGCAGGACTGTATGGGTGGTTGAGTGTGTATAGTTTTATATGCAAATAAATGGATGTTCAATAGTTTATTTGCATGTGTGAGTATGTGTGTGAGTAACTTTTGGATGATTGTCGGTGTGTAACAGGATGTATAGGTGTATCACTACATATGATGAGTGAGTATATGTATGAGTGACTATATAGAACTGTTGGTGAATGAGAGAATGTGTATATAGATGGTGGAATTACTGAATTGGTTGTTGTAACTGGTATGGGTATCTCCATTGTTTTGAAAATGTTAATTTCTATTTTCCAATATGTGTTTTAAGGGTTACATTACACTTAAAGGAGGTTTGTCATCAGTGATGTCATAAGTGATGTCACTGACCATGTCATGAGTGATGTAATATGTAATGTCATCAGCAGGGCATTACACGCGCAAGTTATAGTGAGTCCGACTAACTATAACGTGGGAATTTCATTGGTTTTATATCAGTAAAATTTCCAGCTAACTATAACTGGTGTGAAACCTATGGTTTTTTCAGTGAATTTAATAGGTTTTTTAAATGCTAATTCCTAACTATAACCGGTGTGAAACCTATGGTTTTTTCAGTGAATTTCATAGGTTTTTTAAATGCTAATTCCTAACTATAACTGGTGTGAAACCTATGGTTTTTTCAGTGAATTTCATAGGTTTTTTTAATGCTAATTCCTAACTATAAGTTTCACTTTATAAATAAGACTGTTAGCACTCTAGTTGTTCTTTTTAACACTCTGGTACATTCTGTCATTGGGCTACAGTTGGGCTACATCTAGTTGAAATTTGGGCTACATTTACAATTTTTGGTCTCTGGTGGCCATCTTTGGGCTACATTGGGCTACTTTGGGCTACATTTGGGCTACATTTTGGCTCTAACATATATTAAGCCCAATGTAGCACAATACATATTTTTCTAAAGTTAATTTTTTTACAAACCACTTCAGAATAGGGCTACCTGTCCCTACAATTATCCCTTTTTTTTTTTTTAAATTTTTTGGGGGAGCGCTCCCGGAGCGCGCCCCGGAGAGCGCCCCGAAAAGCGTATTTCTGAAAAGCGCCCCGAGGCGCGCTCCGGGGAGCGTCCCGTGAGCACCAATATCGCAAACGAAAACATGATCGTGACGTATCGCGTAGCCGCGACCGCGTGATACGCACGGCGTAAGCGCACCCGGAAGTACTCGAGCGAATACGATCGCACAACGTAAACTTCCGACGCGCTTACGCTGCGCGCCCCCGGGCGCGCCCCGGGCGCGTAGCGTAAGCGCGTCGGGTCATGTGAGCAGAAAATAACACTTTTCATTGGTTCATAACAGTTTTAGTTTCATAATGATGAAGCCCCTGGTCTTGTGACCTGAAAATAACACTTCTCATTGGTTCAGGACAGTTTTTTTTTCTAAATGATGAGACCCCACCTTTTTTTCCTTATTCTGACTTTGTCCTTTGACTGAGGAAGACCTGTTTGTTGCTCTCTCTACTTTATTGCTCCAAATAATGGCTTCAGTAGTAGCATCAGCTGGTGCATCTGCCCCACCACCACCACCACAACCACCAAGAGGACCAGCTCCAAATTATATTGGTGGTCAAGAACAGGAGGAGGAGGAAGAGGAAGAGGAGGAGGGGAGAAGAAGATGGCTGCCAGAAGAAAATACCCCATACAAACCCAAACCACACATTGTATGGGAGTTTTTTTCAATCCCAGAGGGGAAAAAAAAGGTGAATGCGCCCAAGGTGACTTGCCTCATCTGCAATGATGAACTTTCACGGGGCAACCCAAACAAAAAATATTCTTTTGGTAACTATACCATGATTCGGCACATGACCAGAAAGCACCCAATCAACTACTCTTGTGCAGAGTTCAGGGAACTGGCCAGTAACCTCCCCCAGTCATCAAGGACCCCCTCCCAAAGAAACCAACCAACTTCATCAGAACCAGAAGCATCCGAGGTGATGCCTTGCATTCAGCCGAGATTTGCTGATTTTAAAATCACTTGTTCTGCATGTGGCAAGCTTATCGCCTATGGCGAAAAAAGCGTTAAGCTCATCGTCCTTGCAGGTGATAATCACAAGTGCCCCAAAAAGGAGTAATTTTTTGGGTTTTTTGTTTTTTTGCTCCAGTTGAGCCAGTTTCAATTCCCTTTTTTTGTTTCTCCCCCTAAAAAAATACCAAAAAAAATATAAAACTGTTTTGAAAAGCCAAAAAAAGTTCAAAAAGTTCAAAAAACACAAAGAAAATATAAAACAACAAAAAGAAGAAAAAAAAAAGTTCTTTTTAGAACTACCTCCAATTTCTAAATCAAAACTTCATTTTTAAAAAACTCTGTCACCTTTTTTCATCATAGTACGCTCCCAGGGCCGCTACCTGGTGCGCGCACCGGGCGCTTCCCCCGCGCAAAACGAAAAAAAAAAAATATTTTAAATGCCCCGCGGGGCCCTTTTATAGCCCCCACATCAAACCTAGGGGGTCAAAGGGGTCTATCCCTGACGCCTTATGGTCAGTTCCCCCTTTGTTTTAGCCACCTCTTATGTCTCGATTTTACCGAGACACAAGATGGCGGCCGCTCTGGACTGTTTCGAATGTTTACAGACACCCGAGAGCCAATCAGCTTTCCATGCGCACCTCGCGTCACGCGCCCGGAGCGCTCCCTGGTGCGCGCACCGGTGCGCTGCTATAGATATATATATTTTTTTGAACCTAAATTACTCAAAATCCACTGCAGCACATATCTTGAGACATAGCAAAGGCACATCGGGCTACCAATCCCTACAATTTTGCCAAATTTGGTGGAAATCCATTCAGCCGTTCGGGTTAAAAGTGAAATCGACCGCCCTATGGAAATTAACATGGGGAAAACACGTTTTGGGACCCCCCTTTTATCTCGGCCCCCGCTTGACGTATCCCCCCCAAACTTTCAAGGAAGGACCGGAGCTCGACGAGGCCATTTTCAGGAAATTTTCAGGCAGATTAGTCAACCGGTGCCAAAGTTATTCCAAATAGAATTTTGAGATTTAACATTGAAAAAAATCCTAACTATAACTACCTACTGGCGACCGCCAGTAGGTAATATATATATATATATATATATATATATGTATATTATATGTATATATATATATATATATATATATATATATATTCACTGAAAAAACCATAGGTTTCACACCAGTTATAGTTAGGAATTAGCATTTAAAAAACCTATTAAATTCACTGAAAAAACCATAGGTTTCACACCAGTTATAGTTAGCTGGAAATTTTATTGACATAAAACCATTGAAATTCCCACGTTATAGTTAGTTGGACTCACTATAACTTGCGCGCCTGCAATGCACTGCTGATGACGTCACATATTACATCACTCATGACATGGTCAGTGACATCACTCATGACATCACTGATGACACCATCCAGTGAATGTGTGTCTTTCTGAAAAATATTTTTTTATATATGTATTTGTAAAGTACGTTGGAAGAATAAATGGTTAAATAAGTGTGTAAATGTATGTTTGTTTTTAAAAGAATTGATTGGTTAACTGCCTTATTAAGTGTATCTTAGTGAATACATATATTAGCAAGTAACTTTTATATATTGAAATGTATGTATCAGTGTTTCACTTTGTGTATAAGTGGCTGTATGGGTTGGTGACTGACTCACTGTTTGTATTTGTTTTGAAGACAGCATATGTACAGGACTGTATGGATGTATGAGTGTGTATATGTGTATGTTAGTGAGTAAACGACTGTCTCACTATTGTCTTTTTCAGTAACGACATATGTTTTAATCTAGTATATGTGAGTATTGATTTATAAAACTGAGTATATGTGAGAGTAAGAGATTATAAGAGTTCCTGTTTAAATTAGTATGTGTTTATATAAGTGATTGTTTAAGAGAGTAAGTATGTGTAAGTATTCTTAGAAGTAAAGTGGTAGTGTGTGTATAGCTGTATATGCAAATAAATGAATGTTCATTACTATTTTTGCATGTGTGAATATGTGTGTGAGTAACTTTTGGATGACTGTCGGTGTGTAACAGGATGTATAGGTGTATCACTACATATAATGAGTGAGTATATGTACGAGTGACTATATAGAACTGTTTGTGAATGAGTGGATGTGTATATAGATGGTGGAATAACTGAATTGTTTATTGTAACTGGTATGGGTATCTCCACTTTTTTGAAAATGTTAAATACTATTCTTGAATATGTGTTTCAAGGCTTACATTACACTTAAAGGAGGTCTGTCACTCTGTCACAAGGATGGTGTCATCAGTGATGTCATGAGTGATGTCACTGACCATGTCATGAGTGATGTAATATGTGACGTCATCAGCAGTGCATTGCAGGCGCGCAAGTTATAGTGAGTCCAACTAACTATAACGTGGGAATTTCAATGGTTTTATGTCAATAAAATTTCCAGCTAACTATAACTGGTGTGAAACCTATGGATTTTTCAGTGAATTTAATAGGTTTTTTAAATGCTAATTCCTAACTATAACTGGTGTGAAACCTATGGTTTTTTCAGTGAATTTCATAGGTTTTTTAAATGCTAATTCCTTTCTATATCGAGTTTCTAACCTATGTTTTTTTTTACAATTTGCTGTTTTGTGTAAGTATTAATTTTTGAGTTTTTTTTATATCATTTTTTCCTGGGGCGCTCTGGGTGCGCGCTCCGGTAAGCTCTCCGGTAAGCTCTCCAGTAAGCTTTCCGGTAAGCTCACCGGTAAGCTCTCCGGAGAGCGCACCCAGAGCGCTACTTTCGTTCGTGAAAAAAATAAGAATGAAAAGTTAATAATAATGCAAAACATTTGGTACCATACAAATAAAAGCAGTTTTTTTTAATGAGGAAAATGATTATGCATTTCCGTAAAACTATGATGATGTCGCATCGGCGCGCAACGTATGCGCCCCCGGAAGCGCCTACGTTCGCGCCGCTTATGCGCCCCGGAAGCGCCTACGTTCGCGCCGCGTGTGTGCACCCGGAAGCGCTCCGGAGCGCGCAGCGTAAGCGCGTCAAGTCATGTGACCTTAAAATAACACTTTTCATTGGTTGCTAACAGTTTATTTTACAAAGAATGAAATCCCCACCCATTTCCTTCACTTCTTCTTTCACTTTTGTGACTGCAAGACCTTCCTTTTTGCTCCTGGATATTTCTTGGTTTTACCATGGCTGCCAGACAATCCAGCAGTGATGAAGAACAGAATTCATTAATGAAGAGCCTCCTCAACGAAAAGTTAAGGAACATTTTATTTGGAAATTTTTTAAAATCCCACCTAATCAAAAAAAGGTGAATGCTTCAAAAGTGGAGTGCAGTATCTGCAAAGAAGTGCTGTCGCGGGGTAACCCCTTAAAAAAGTACTCATTTGGAAACTACACGATGATCCGACATGTGGAGAGGAAGCACCCCCAGAATTTTGACCGGGAAAGTGTCAGGGCTCTGGCACAAGAGGTTCCCAGTGATGGGGCCTCTACATCAACCGGAGGAGCAACTTCTTCTGGGAGGGGGAGATCACAAGAGCTGGTTCCGAACATTCAACCTGCTTTTAACCATGGTGCCCTCAGATGCAGATACTGCAATCAACTGCTTACCTTTGGAGAACAAAGTGTACAGCTCATGGTTCGAGCATTAGAAAACCATCGCTGCTCTTCCCACCCCTAATTTTTTTAGTTTTTATTGCTCCTGTTGAGCAGTTTCCATTCCCTGTTTTTGTTCCTGTTTAGAAAAAAGACGAAAACCAAAAGTTCTTTTCAGAACTACCTCCAATTCTCATCAAAGAGCTATATTCTTAAAAAAATGAAAAAAGAGTAAGTGAAATAGAGTGCATTGATAATGGAAAGGAGAATGAGTAAGAAAGAACAGAAAGGTATGAGAGGAGAAAGGAAGTGAAGTAGGAGGACTGAAAGAAGGTGAGTGTTAGGAAAGAAAGTAAGGAGAAGAAGAGTGAATATGGGGAATGTTGATATTCAAAGAAAATGTTGAAAAGGAACAGGGGTGTGGAAGGATAAGAAAAGATGCATTGCTGGAGTTGAAGGCAGAAGGCCTCATTTATGAAGCCATGCGTCACTTTAACGCCACCAAAGCATCACTTTTTGTGACGCATCAGTCCAATAAAAAATGCACCTTATTTATTCATATTTACAAAGTGGCGTTTCTAGGTAAATACGTCACTTTGTAAACCCCTGCGCCACATTATTCCTACGTCAGGTGTAATGTATGCAAAAGGGACGTAGTGACGCAAGAAAGGGTCGTAGAGGTGACACAGTGAATAAACTGGAGGCCTCATTTCTGAAACGTGACATATCGCTGCGTGAAAACAGCGATGCGTCACTTTTCTGTGCACACTCCTTACGACATTCCAGATGTGTCATATTTAATGTATGACGAATCATGTCACAAGGAGTTACAGATACGTCAGTATTTCTGACGTATCTGTAAACACAAAAGTGACGCATTTGTGAATTGCGTCACAAAAGTAACGCAACTCCAGTAATGCGTCCTTTCACATGGGGAAAGCACCATGTGAAAGATCTTGCGTCAGTCTTACACCTGCTGTGAGGCAGGCTCAAGATTTTGACGCAACAGCATCCTAAAAGTGACGCAGTGAAATCTCATAGATTTCACTGCGTCTCTATTACGAAGCTTTTTGCGGGGGAACGCCCCCTCTGCATACATTATACCTGACGCAGGTATAATGTGGCGCAGGGTTTTAAAAAGTGACCCATCTACCTAGATGCGTCACTTTTTAAATATAGCGCAACGAGGCGCATTTTTTTACACCGCTGGTGCGATGCGTCACTTTTCTGTGTGCACTCCTTACGACATTCCAGATGTGTCATATTTAATGTATGACGAATCATGTGGCAAGGAGTTACAGATACGTCAGTATTTTGGAGGTGACTCTAGTCTATTATCATTCTAGTGCAAGGATTAGAGCCATAGACAGGGCCTATTCATAAGGCATAGTAATATAGTTCCGTACCCTTTTCCTTAGATCAGGGCTTATAAACTTATGTTAGGGGATAGATTCATTAGTACTAGTGATAATCCATCCTTTTGCAAGAGTGTTAGTATACCTTCTATGGAGTTATGCTTATTTCGGGCCTTGTAGGCCTCAAACGGGAGAGACTCCATCTTGCTTTCTGCCTCAGCAGCTTGAGATGCTTTTAGGTCAAATGTAATGTTTTAGTTACGAGGTGTTGTTCGCTTGGAGAGAACCGGCTCAGGCTGGCCCTTATCGAAAGACTGTATTTTTCTCCATTCTGAAGACACAACATCAGGCCTGCCGGCTGGGAACGTGTCCTTGGTACGGGGAGGTACAAGAATTTGGTGGGCGGCAGGTTACTGGCCGTAACTTTCCATGAAGGAACAAGCTTCCATATTAGTGAAAGCATGAGGCAGTGAATCAGTCAGTCTGTAGGCGGTAGCTAGCCGTTAGCATCAATGCCATTAATTATTTCCAAAGAAAAGGAGTTTGGTCCTGGGATGCAGGGGAAGCTGGACCAGTGAAATATGAACAATAAAGAATTTGCTAACCCCCACGTGAATAATTATGTAAACATTTTTTGGGAAAAACACAAACAAAGAAATTATCTTCTGCTTGTGCAGGTATTTTATTTAAACCTGTTTCAATTTTTTACTAAGTTCCTTTTTATATTTTCATGGAAGAGAAAGGTACTTATGAACCACATTTATACATATATACAACTATTATACAACAAACATATATACAAATATAAACAGTTATTAAACGATCTTCTTTTTCAAGAGCTACGTTTTCACAAATATTGACTTTGTGAAATATTTCTCACTTATAATTACCACAAAATGAAACATGAAAAGGCAACCAAATTATTATAAGAAAGATCCAATATCAATTTTGAGGAAAAGATCAAAGCAATTGGTAATGCGATTAACAATAAATTCCTGTTCACTTTCTTTGGCAGGCACTCAAACTGCAGAAGTGTAACCCTAAGACGAGCCAAGGCACAGATGAGAAGGGAACCTAGATGACTGCTGAATCCAGACTTCACATTAATAAGGTGACGTCAGTCTATGTCTTATAGTGTGCACATTCTAATCTTTCACTTTCCTTTGCAGGATATATGTTCTAGTATAGTATTGTGTTTTTATGATCATTGTAATAAAGTACCCCAGTTCTTAGTGAACCAGCATGTGCCTCGTATTCTTGTTCAACCAGGGTAACCTGTTCTTCTAGTCAGGCATTGTTTTCATGAATGGATGTAATTCCCGGTCAGGTAAGTAGTGACTGAGCAATGAGGGAGAGAGGGGCCCCTTGAGAAGGAGAATAGATTGTACATCATCTAATTCAGTAAACTGTTGTGTGATCTATAATATTGTATTATCATATCCCTAGTAGCCAATGAAAGATTCCTTCCAAGGGTATTCATAGGAAAGTGATCGTCGTTGGTAAGCGGCGTTAATGAGAACACCAGGCGGGAAACTGGTGCCGATACCCGCAGGATTGCGGCTTGGGATGTAAGTAATGAGAACACCAGGGAGGATACTGGTGCCTAGATCCGCAGGATTGCGGCTCGGAATGTAAGTGAGAGAACACCAGGGAGGAGACTGGTGTCTAGACACGCAGGATTGCGGCTTGTCGGGTGGGCACTGACTGTGATCAGTGTGTAATGGTAACTAATCAGAACTGCCTCCGGGTAGACCAGTCTGGGCCTAAGTTGCCGCGAGACTAGCTGGTGTGAGTGTGATATTGTAGAAAACCTATGCATGTATATTGCTAATTCCCCATCCTTAGGTACAAGGCATATATACCTATTGTAAATACGTCCTGAGGAGGGAGGTGATTACGTTCCGGCTGGGTTGGTGGTGCTCCGAGGAGCTGATCCTATCTGGTCCGAGAATCCGGCCGTTACACCCGGTCATTGGCAATCTAGTAACGATTAGGCCAAATATCACCTATAGAAAAGCAAGATCTATGGAAACAAGTTTGGTGTCTAGCAGCCCTGAACTAGTCACGGGCACGTGGCTAGCAGGAAGGAAAGGGTTTTTGAAATGCGCCACTTGTAAGGCCTGCAAAAATGGCATCAGCAAATCTGAATACACAATACCCTTCTCTCCTGTCCCCATAAAAATAAGAGAGAAACTTAACTGCAAAACAGAATTTGCTGTTTACGTCTTACAATGCCCTTGCGGGCTCAGATATGTGGGGAGCACAAGGCCCCAAGTTCACAAAAGAATTTTGCAACACTTGAGGGCTATTGTTAACGCAGACCCCACATACCGCCAGGCATTTCGAAATTGTACACAATAAGAATCCGCAAGGCCTTACATATTTTGTTATAGACAGGGTTCCTCCTCAACGAAGAGGTGGTGACAGGGAAGGACTTCTTCGTAAACTTGAGACCCGATATATCATCTTGCTGGACAGCAAGATGCCTAACGGGCTCAACAATAGTGAGGATTGCCACATCTATTTATAAATCTGTCACACTATGAGAAAACCAATTCAGAACCTATTCTGCATAAACTAATCACCACTCTATTTAGCAACAAGTTCTTAAAGTAACTCCCTTATCCTCCACACAAAGCATTTTTGAATTATTAGATATTTTATCACTCTTTTATCATTGGGCACTTTTTTATTCGACACTGGTAGCACTTTATGACTTTACGTGCGTGATGTTGCACATTCAACCAACATGTACTGAACCTTTAGCGACTTTTGCACAAGTGACTGAATTGCCCACATGGGCAGTATCAACTACATGAATTTTAAACATTATGAACTCATTTTAGAAATACTCTATTTTGATTTACATGTCTTTTAATTGATTTTATTGTTGTTTTATTCAAACATACGGTTGACAATTTTTAACATGTTTTCAATTTTAGCAATCTTATAATTTGATTGCAAATGAGCTTGGCAAGGATCAGGAATACATGTATATAATTTTTAATATACAGTTATAATTTATGTGTTTTAAATATACACAATTCTGATTCGCCAATCTATATTTACATGTTTACATCTTGTGCATAATCAAGAGTTGCCATCTCAAGATTAGTGCAAACTAGTCTGATACAGCGTATTTATACAGCAAACCTGAATCTAATCTGTATTTTACTGGCAGTATATCATGTTGGTTTAATCTATTTTGTTAGAACTGCAATGCATTTAGGCACGTAGTATGTTTACTATGTTCATCACGCACTTTAAAATGGTGGCCAGGCCCCATGACTGCGTCATGTGATCAAGGCTTTTGGTAGCCAAAACGCGGCATGGCAGACTGGTGTTGGGCGCAATAAAACTTTAAACACCACGATTTGGGTCCCGTCTCGTCTTTACCTCGATTTGGCTGTATGCTGTACTGCTGACTGACTGAGGACGATCTATACCGTATATATATATATATATATATATATATATATATATATATATATATATATATATATATATATATATATATATATATATATATATATATATATATATATATATATATATATATATATATATATATATATATATATATATATATATGTATATATATTTCAAGAAAGCCCTGCTTTTACCACTCCATCACCAGGACCAACAGACGGATAGCACACAGGAATCATTTTAACAAAGTAATTTATTAGGCTTCAGATGCTTCCATACGTTATGGAGCAAGTAACCAGCAAAGTGCAAGGTGCATATTAATCCACAAAGCAAAACCTATTTATATAAAGTCTTACACATTTCAGGACATGAGCCTTCCACATTTTAAAACCATAATTGTTTATTGAACAATTAAAGTGCAATACAGAAGACAAAATTAATCGTCAAAATGCATGGTAAATCAACATAAGGAATTAGAATAAGGCTCAATTAGATGCAGGAAAGAGTCTGATATGAAGTCAAGTTTCAAAGCAAAAGATATTCTGAGTCTAAATCAAGAGACATATCGACTCAGTTCAACTCTCAAAGAGTTGGATGAAACCTAACTGGCTCTCCCTCAATTTCAGGCCTTTTTAAAACTAAATTAACATTGAAAATCACTTTGGCAGCATAAAGTGATCCTATATCGTTACAGAAATTGGCAAATCACAATACACAATGAAATAGGTCATCATTTAGGACCATACCAACTCCCTCCGCTAATATGAATATTAAAATCCCCCCTTTGATCTAATATCTTTGGATGTGTCAGTATAAGTTATGTTACACTCAAACCAATGACAATCTCATAAATGAGTAGGCTTACAGTAATACAGACAAGAGCCTTACATGTTCGAGAACAGCATGTCAATACCGAGCAATATACTGTTGCACATTTTGTTATGTGTGGCGACATGAAAAGTGAAAACACAAATCATGCCAGTGTTAGGATTCAAGATGGCTTTGAGGCCTAGATTGGGCCTGGTTGAGTCAAGCAGAAGGAAAGTACAATTTACAAAGTGAAGTGTTTCTGTTTTTTTTTTTTTAAGTTTGAAGTTTATTAAGGTATAAAGAAGAAAAAACAGGGCAAGAAGAGACAATCAGAAGTTATAAAAACAATAAAACTCTCTTACATCAAAATAATATTTGATCAATAAAGGATGTGAAACAAAAAACAATGGAATTTAAAATTGCAGAAATACTGAGGGTGGGGGAAAAAACATGAGAGGCATACATCATAGAAGTGATAACAAAGAAAAAGAAAATAGGATGCATTAATAAATTTACAAATACTAAGATAAAACAATTCACGGTGGTTTTTGAACTTCAACAGAACGCGGTGGAGAAAGGGGGGAAGGTCTGGCAATTCTAGATAAATATTCGGTGAGGGGAAGCCATAAAAGGTCACGTTTGATTGCTAAAGAAATAGGGGAGACAAAATTAGTGTCTAGGCGGTGATTGAAACAAACTGCGTTCCACCATGCAGAGAAAGAAACATCTTTAGCTTGTTTCCAATGTGTTGTAATATGATGGAAAGCGATGGCTATCAGGAGATCAAGTAATTTATGTTTATGGTGGGATCCAGAAAGGTCAGGGGAAAGGGAGCCTAGGAAAATCTGAAGGACAGAATAGGGGATAGTGAGTTGAAAAAGTTTTTGTATTTGAGACCAAACGAGATGCCAGAAGTGGAGAATGGGAGGGCATTCAAAGAGCATGTGTTTCAGATCAGCCAAAGGGCAGGGACAGGACCAACAAGTGGGAGAAGTGTCTGGAGAGAAAGAGGATAAAATTACGGGAGTGTATAATGTACGGTTATAGATAAAAAATAAGGTTTGGGTAGTATTGGCAGCTCTAGAAGTGCTCTGAAGTTTAGACCAAACTTTATCCCAAAAACTAGGGAGCCAATTTTGAGACAAATCATCTTCCCATGCCAACTCAACTTTGGATTTAGTGCGATCGATAGGTGTTTGAAGGGATTTATAAAGAAAAGATGCAGAAGGGGATTGGTCGAGAGCATTTGAAATGGAAAAATGAAGTTCAGGAATAGTGTTGGTGGACGGGAGAGAGGAAAGATACTGGGTAAGAGAGGGAAGAAGAGATAGATATTGTTTGCGAGAAGAGGAAGGTAATGAAAATTGAGTTTGGAGTAAGTGGAAGGAGAGAGGGGAGGAGTCAGAGATGAGTTGAGATATCCATTTTAAACCACGGGAATGCCACGATTTCCAGTAGATTGAACGATTTTTAATTTTAAGAAGTTTATTATGCCAAATAGGTTGGGAAGAAGTAGAAGAAGCGGATGGGTAGGTGGATATCAAATATGGCTGAAGAATAGAACGGGTATGAGAAATGATGGGAGATCGAAGAGAAGTGATATCAGAGGAGAAGGATAGAACTTCACTGAATTCATAAGGGTGAAGGAAAGATGATTCTAATGTCAACCAAAGCGGAGGATAATATGGAAGATCCGAAGAAATCCAACGTAGGGCTTGTTTCAAGGAAAAAGCATTATGATATGACTTAAAATTGGGGAATTTAACTCCGCCTAAAGATTTGTCTTTCTTTAAAGCAGAGAGGGCGATTCTGGATTTCTTGTCTTTCCATAAAAACTTCAATAAGATAGAATCTATTGAATTAAAATGATGATTGGGGATGCGAATGGGAATCATAGAAATAGTGTATAGGACCAAAGGGGCTAGCATCATTTTTATGGAATCCAGGCGACCCCACCAGGAGAGAAAGAGAGGGTTCCAACGATTGATGGAAGAAGTAAGCTTAATAGAAAGGGAATCGAAATTAAATTTGAGGGTATCAGAGAGACGAGGGGCAAACCAAACACCTAGGTACTTAATCTTAGAGGGTTGCCAGGAAAACCCGGAGGAATCAAATAGATGTTTAAGACATAAGGGATTCAGGGGTAATATTTCACATTTGTCCGTGTTAAGCTTATAGCCAGATACATTAGAAAAAACGGAGACTTGGTTTAGGAAGGAAGGTAGGGTTGTTTGAGGGTTTGAGCAGTAAAATAAAATATCGTCAGCGTACACCGATAGTTTAACTTGTTGTTGTTGAGGGCCAAATTGAAAACCGGAAATGTTCTCGTCACGTCTAATTTTGGTTAAAAAGGGTTCTAAAGCTAGAATAAACAAAAGAGGAGATAGAGGGCATCCTTGACGAACTCCCCTTTGGAGGGGAAAATAATCAGAAGTGATGCCGTTGGCAAAGATGGAGGCATGGGGACTGGAGTAAAGTAAAGAGATAAGGGAAATGAATTTAGATGGGAAACCGAACCAACGAAGAGCTTGGAACATAAAATCCCAGTTGATTCTGTCAAAAGCCTTCTCGGCATCAAGAGAAATGGCAGCCAATGGGGAAGTAAGGGAAGAGGCTCTACTTAAAATGTTAAAGAAAACACGAGAATTGTCTGTTGAGAGACGTCCTTTAACAAACCCAGATTGTTCCGGACCGATAAGTTCTGGTAATAGAGGATCCAATCGAAGAGCTATGATTTTGGCAAAAATTTTATAATCTGTGTTGACCAGGGAGATAGGGCGATAATTTTTGCATAGAGTATGATCTTTGTCTGGTTTGGGTATTAAACAAATTAAGGCTTCTTGGAAAGTTCCTCGGGAGGAACCAGAATCAACAAATGACTGAAATAACAGGAAAAGTTTAGGGAGGAGAAGGGAAGAGAAATGATTATAGAATTCAATGGTGAAACCGTCGGGACCCGGGGCTTTACCTTTACGTAGGATTGAAACGGCATGAGAGATTTCAGAGGGGGAGATGTCTAGATTTAGTGCTTGAAAATCAACATGTGCAGATTGTGGGGAAGGAATATCTCGAAAATAAGCCAGGAGATCATCAGGATCAGGGATAGATTCAGGAGTGTATAGGTTTTGGTAGAAGGAGACAAATTGAGCTAATATGTCCTTATCTTTGAAGAAGGAAATACCGGTTGGACCTTGTAATGATTCAATCTTTGTTTTTTCTTTGCGTATTTTAAGGTAATTAGCTAACAGTTTACCCATTTTGTTCTGTCCTCCGTAATAACGGGAATTACATTTAAGGAGAGTGTTTGATGCCGCATTAGTGGTAAATTTATTGAATTCAATTTTGGCAGAGATAAGTTCGCGAAGTGAGGAGTCAGAGGAGGAGTTATAGTAGGTGTATTCAAGTTTCTTAATTTTATCTAAAAGTTGAGTTGATTTGGTGATTGATTGTTTTTTCTTATGAGAGACAAAATCAATGATAAAACCTCTAGCAGCAGCTTTGAAGGAATCCCACACCATAACAAAGGAAGACCCAGGGAGATGATTGAGAGTAAAGAATTCAGAGGTAAAAGCTGTAAATTTAGTGGAGAAAATAGGGTCTAGGAGTAAAGAGTTATTAAACCTCCAACGTCCTGAGTGAGGGGAAAAGGGAATAAGGTCAATATCAACAAAAACGGGAGCATGGTCTGAGATTAGAATGGAACCAATGTCCGAATGTGTGGCTAATTGTGCTAGGGGTTTGCTAAGGAAAAGGTAATCAATACGGGATTGGGAATGATGGGTGGGGGAATAGAACGTGTATTCTTTAAGGTCAGGGTTACATAGTCTCCAAATGTCTACTAAAGCATAATTCTGAAGAGAGGCAATAAACTGAGAATGCATCTTAGAGGGAATAAACTTAACCTTGGAATTTCTGTCTAGAAAGGGGTCCAGAACTTGATTGCAATCACCACCAAAAATAACATATTTCTCATTAATTGTAACTAATTTGTCAGAAATAGCAGGCCAAAATAATTTATCAATGCCTGTAGGAGCATAAACATTGAAGATAACAATAGGAATTTTGTCAATAAGAAGGTTAGTAATAACCCAACGGCCATTGTCATCATTTTCATGGGAAACAACTGAAACATTTACCTTTTTATGACATAAAATAACAGTGCCATTTTTCTTACCCAAAGCAGGAGAATGAAAGACATGTCCTACCCAGCAACGTTTAAGTTTATTAGCCTCCTTATCAGAGAGGTGGGATTCTTGGAGGAGAGCTACATCAGCTTTGAGGCGTGTCAAGTGGGTTAGGACACGTTGACGTTTATTGGGGTTATTTAACCCCTTAACATTCCAAGTAACTACTCGGAATTTGTAATTTCAGTAGAATGGTGTGAAAGAAGATATATTGAAAAGTGAATATGAAAAGATAGATAACAGTAATAGGTATGTAAGAAACAAGAGGTGGAAGAGAAAGAGAGCAAAAGAGAGAAAAGAGAGTGGAGTAGAGAGATAGAAGAGAAAGAGATGAATAAGGGGTTAGAGAAAGAGAACAGTATAGAATATAGAACAAAGCGTGTAGAAAAAAAAGATAATATCATAACAGATAAAAAGAGATCAAAAAAGGACTGAGGGATGACGACGCCAAAAGAGGACGACATCAACAACGGAGACTCACATCGTCGAACACCTGAGGAACCAGCGAAGGAACGAAGTGGAGGGAGATACGAATACACCGGGATGGATACACACGGGAAAAGGATCTGTAAGAAGGTAAAAAAAAGAAGAAGAAAATATTAAAAACACACATGGTAAAAGTAATAAAGAGTAACATAAGAATATGGATGAGATAGACAGGGGTGGAGAGCACTCAGTCAGACACAGGGATCAGAAACTATGAGAAAACATGGCAAAAAATAGACAAAACAGATCAAAATGGTCAGACGGGTCGTGCAGTGTCCATGCTCTCAGCTTCATGGCGATGCAGGAACTCTTCAAGGACGAGTGGGTCTTCACATGTAGTGGTTCTTTCTTTATAGGTGACCTTGAAGAGGCAAGGGTGTAATAGCCCATATCTGGCGCCAAGGGCTCTCAAACGAGGTCTCAAATCCAGGAACTGCTTTCGACGGTCGGCTGTGATCTTAGCAACATCTTGAGAAAGGTATAATCTGCGGCCTTCTCACATAACTTGTTTTTTAGCCTTTGCTGCAGAAAGAACTTGGAGGAGATCAGTGTATTGAAGGAACAGCATGATGACACCTCGAGGTTTATCAGAAATTTTCGGGCCAAGTCTGTGCGCACGTTGAATATTTAGAGAGGTGGAAGGAGGAAGGTCCAGGATTTTTGGTAGAAAAGTTTGAAAGAAGACTGTTGGATTAGACCCCTCTGTAAGTTCCGGAAGATTATAAAGGCGTAGGTTATTCCTCCGGTTGCGATTTTCCAACTCCTCCGACTGTCGCTTTAGGAGAGAGATATCTTTTTCCAAGAGCGAAATTTTTGCACATGAGGTATGAAGAGTCTCTGTCGATTGTTCCACCAAAAGAACCCTTGATTCCAACGTGGACCACTTGTCATGGAGAAATTGTAAGGTTTTAGTAGTTTCGGCCATGAAGGGTTTAAGTGCTCGAAGTTCCTCCAGAATAAGATCCATTGAAGCAGAATGTGATGATGAACCTGGAGATGGAGGATCTTTTTTCAAACGCTTCGTTGAACCAGGTTGTGGAAGCTTACTAGTTGAAGTATTTTTAGGAATAGCGCCGTGAGTAGCGTTAGGGTTGAGAGAAGTGGGATCATCCATATTAGTAGTTGTGGAATCAGAGTCTGAGGAAAGTTGTGGCTTCTTTTTTGATGCTGTAAGCTTGAGAGTGCGGAGTTTCCCCATATAAGGCAGGAGAAGTAAATACAATGTCACCACAATGTGTTGATGAGAAAAATGTTGTAAATAGGAAGCAAAAGGTGGTGTTTATAGTGGAAAGCACCAAAAAGCGTGCATTTGAAATGCAAGAAAAATAGTTAATTAGAGCAGTCAGTAAACATATAACCTTTCCTCAGGTATAGCAAATAAAGTTCCGTGGATATAAACTATCACCTCATGTCAGAGAGTTTGACAAGGGGGCGCTGAATGCAGCTGGAAATGTTCAATGAGCGTTATGCAAAGCAGCGCGCCACCTTAGTATGAGGAGATTATCATCGTGAGACATGAGGAAACATCGATGAAAAATGATGTGTGAAAACTGATATTAATTCCAAGAACCAGCAATGAGGGTCACAGACTGAATGTAGCAGAGCAGGAAAGGGCGTTTTAAAGGCAATTGGCCGGTAGAAATAGCAACCGCATTGCATATGCTGAGGTAGAGAGGCGGCGCTCGCTGTGAAGGAAGCGCGCGGCAAATGCAGAAAATGGCGGCCGCCGAGGAGGTGAAGAGCGTCACTTACGGAGGATGTGCATTCCGTCGAAGTAGAGAAATGCTGCTCGGCTCTCCGTGTTCAGCTCACGTTCCGATGCACAAAAATAGCATTTGCGCTCACCAAGGTCCGGTGTGAGCAGAGAAAATCGCCGGCTCCTGTGGTCGACTTGCGGAGCTCCGGTGCTAAGCCGCCATCTTGTGCGGCGTTCAAGCCACCCTCAAGTGTTTCTGTTTTAATAGAAATATTTTCATAATGTCCAAAAACACTTTTTGTAATAAATCAGAATCAGCTTCTGTGTCCTCACACTGGCCTGCCGTTCCTTGTAGATATTGTAACTCCCACTTGTAGCAGCGGCATCTCTAGCTGAACCTCCTCATTAGCAGCAGAATCATCATCAAGAGAGGCTTCTAATACCATATCATCACCAGTGCCCCGACATCTGCTTTTAAAACATGTCTGCTAGGAAATCTTGTGTCAACACCTTACAGCTGTCACTGAAGAAGAAGTAGACAACAACCTCCATTTCCTGTAAATTACCATCTGACAAAAAAGACAATGCAAAAAATGTAAAGGTAACAATAAAACACAAGCGGACAAAATTTTAAATAAGCAACTTCGAAAACACAGAAAGACACATATAAAAAATGTGTACATTAATCCATGTGTGTCAACATCGAAAATAATATACTCTCAAGTGCTGAAAATGTCCAAAGCTAGCTAACAATGTGTGAATTACTGTTTACCCCTTGACAGCTAGCACAACCTGGAAAGAAAATGGGGTGTGATGGAGACTTTTCTATACTCCCAATTCACCACCTACAGTCCTGATTACAACAAACTTCCTCCAAGTATTTGAGGCTCGTAATTTACTAGGACAATTACTAAGGCGCCAACCCACCGATTAATGTGTTTCCTGAATGGATCTGCAGGACCTGCCAATCCCTAGAATCTCATGACATCTTTTAATGGAACTCATTGATTGAAAGAAAAAAGATTGGGTAGCTAGCCCTAAATGGTGTCAGTACCCTACTCTTTTTCATCACCATAGGTGTCTATTCCCCTTTGCTATCCCATGCAAAGCTCTTCCTGACTGGCACACCAACTTCTACAATTGTTTACGTGCTTTAAATGAATTACACAAAATTGTAATGGACCTTAATTCACTTGGTGGATGGTCCATTTTATCTATCATAAAGACTCTTAATTTTCTTTTTTAAATCACACCCCAACAACATTGTTTCCTACACCGATGACACCCAGCTCATCCACTCACTATCAGCAAACCCCACAGAGACACAAATCTACTTCCACAAATGCATACAAAGCGTCTCAACATGGATGAGAGACAGCTGCCTCCAATTAAACACCAATAAGACAGAAGTTCTGGACTTTGGCAGAGACAGCACCCTTTGTAATGACTCCTGGTGGCCCTCAGAGTATGGCACAACCCTACCCAAAGACCACACACGCAACTTAGGCATCATACTAGACAGCAAACACTCTATGAAACCTCAGATGAACACAGTTGCCTCAGCCTGCTTCCAAACAATACGCCTCCTCTGCAAGATGTTCAAATGGCTCCCCACAAGCACAAAGAAAGCAGTCATGCAAGCCCTCATCACCAGCAGACTCGATTATGGCAACGTACGCTACGCACACGCCTCAACCAAGCTCATGAAAAGACTCCAAAACACAGTAGCCAGACTACTCCTTGACCATACCGAAATGTTGCACATCTCCACCCATCTCAAAGACCTCCACTGGCTCCCCATTCAAAATAGATGCAGGTTCAAACTCCTCAACCATGCTTAGAAAGCACTCCTTAACATTGGACCCTGCTACCTGAACCACTGTATGACCTTCCACCTGCCCACTAGAAACCTTTGCTCTGCACACCTCACGTTCACAAGCACTCCATGTACCCACCGCTCCCGCAAAGGAGGAACCTCCTTCTCCCACCTTGCCGCCATATCCTGGAATACCATTCCCCTCCGCCTACGCACCAGCTCACACTCACCACTTTCAAGAAGGAGCTCAAGAGCTGGCTCTTCAACCAATACAACTCACCAGCGCCTGGATACCTCCCTGGGTAACTAGCAGCACTCAGTACTGATTGATTCTTTGATTGAAATCTACTTGCTCTTTTGCACACTTCGTGTGCTTTTTGCTTTGGTTGTTGAAACTAGTGTCAGTGACCGCATTGGTGGTGTAGCATAGATGTAGCTACGACAAAGTCCATTACCCCAGATGGACATGCAGTCTACTTTTATTTTATCTCATGTTGGGCTTGTAAAGTGCTAATGGGTGCTCTGGTACGTTATTGTTGTGTTAGGGGCAGATTTACAAGCCCCTAGTGATACTTTTGCACCGCAGTTGCATCACATTTGTGATGCGGTGCCGGCATAAAAAATGTGGCCAATTTACAAGGTGACACATCTAGGGAAATGTGTCATGTTGTAAAGCCCTACTTCACATTATACCTGCGTCAGGTATAATGTATGCAGGGTGGGCATTCCCATGCAGGAAAGCCTTGTAAAAGTGATGCAGTGAAATCTACAAGTTTTCACTGCATCACTTCTAGGACGCCATATGTCAAAACATTATGCCTGCTTGAAGCAGGCATAAGGAGTGATGCAGTGTAGTGGGAATAGGCCTCAAAATGCATTGCTGAAGTTGCGTTGTGGTTGCAACAAAACTCCAGCAATGCGTGACTTTTTCCAAAACAGATGCGTCACAATTTTTGACGCATCTGTCAATCCTTGTGCCATGGTGTGCCATATTGTAAATACGGCCTATCCATGGTGGCGCATCGGGTTTCTCAGGGTGGTGCAGGGAAAGTGACGCATCTCTACAGATGCGTCACTTTCTTGTAAATTTGCCCCTTAGTGTCTAACATGGTGGTTGTTTCCTATTACCTCGAGCTGCATTAGGTATCAATGATGAACACATATGAATCCTGTGTTCACTGGGTTAGTGATGGCATGCATTTTGAGGGTTGTTATGCAACTAAAGATTGTCACTGAAGATAGTGTTATCATGCACTACTGCATTTACCGTAATGCACTGGAGCAAACTGAGTGCTGGGATGTGAGGCACTGTGCTCCAACCCTCTTTTTGTTTGCAAAAACTCCCTTTAGCTAAAGAGCTGATGAGCTCTGGTTGATGCACCTGCACCAAGTGATTGGTACAGAGACCTGAGAAGATTTGGGGCAGATTTTCCAACACCTTGAAAACAGTGAGCCTCATTTATGAGGCCCTACCGGCACTATTGTGCCGCCAGAACAACACTTTTCTAGCGGTACGATATTAACAAGGCCACGTAAAGCCATGGCTTTTCATGGCCTTATAAATATGTGCCCCTTTTCACTCAGAAAACTGCATGAAAGGGGCATTTCATGGGTGCTGCTGGGGGCGTTTCCAGCAACATCCATGGCTTTTTGACGCTGCACAAGATTTAAGAGAATTCGTAAGTCTGTGGCAGCACCAAAAACGTACGCCTCCTCAGGGAAAGCGTGAGGGAGGCACAACAGTCATAAATATCTTTATTTCTCCTCATTTGTCCTAATTCTATGTGTTCTGCATTCTACATCACACATAGAAAGAGGAAAAAGTCTCTTGTGATTGTTTTTGTGCAGGATGATTTCCTTTCCTGCACAAAAAGAATCTTCCCCGCAGCGCAGGCATCCTTGCACCATGAAACAAAGGTGCCTGTGTTGGAGCACGATTCCCGATTGTGCGCCGGCGCAAAGAAAAAGGATAGGAATGCACTGTATCTAATAGATACGGAGCATTCCTGCCCTTTCTTTTGCCATAGGGCAACGCAACAGCAAGGCCTGCTGCGCTGTCCTCCAGCAAAAGCCAGTAAATGCGACCCAATGTGTTGTTCTCCACTGAAGAACGACCACTATACAGAAACACATGTCTAGACATACACAGCACTGACTGCCTCATCAAGGATAAAAAACTAAAGACTGACACTGAAGTAAGTGTTATCATGCACTACTTTATTTACCATAATGTATTGGGGTAAACTGAGTGCTGGGGTGTGAGGCAATGCGCTCCCACCCTTATTTTGTATGGTTTGAACAATGCCTGTGATGTACACAGCTAAAATTATTGCAACATTTGCTGTTGGGCCATCATGTTAGATTCATGCTCCTGATTTAAGCCACTAGCAGTTAAGAACTTCGGCAGGGCTTGTGTCTTTGGGTGCTTTGGCTGGCGTAGGGAGGGTGTGCTGCTGATCTGGTCACCAACCGGCGGACTTTGTTTCTCCCTGCAACCGATCCCACTTCTCGCGGCCCCCGCTCCGCGGGCGCTGCTTGTCCAGCAACCTTGTGGGAGTGCTGCCACGGACTTTCAGAGGCAGTGAGGAGCCCCGTGCAGAGACTACCCTACAGACGCCTAGCGGGACTGTGAGCAGCTGGTCCTCTTCCTGCCCCTCCCTGCAGTTAAGAACTTCGGCAGGGCTTGTGTCTTTGGTTGCTTTGGCTGGCGTAGCAAGGGTGTGCTGCTGATCTGGTCACCTACCGGCGGACTTTGTTTCTCCCTGCAACCGATCCCACTTCTCACGGCCCCCGCTCCGCGGACGCCGCTCGTCCAGCAACCTTGTGGGAGTGCTGCCACGGACTTTCAGAGGCAGTGAGGAGCCCTGTGCAGAGACTACCTGTTGTACAGTGCTTTGCTCCTCTCTTGGGCCAGCACTCTAGATCTCTCTGTGTGTTCCTTGTTCTGGAGTTCTCCTTCGCCCTGTTGGCAGTTGGAGCTCTGGTCGGATGAGGGGTTGACCTACCTGTATCTGTGCTGCAATAAAGCTCTTACTTCACTTACCTGTTCTTGAGATCTTCATTATATTTACAACATTTGGCGACTTGGGCTGGCGAGGTGTCCGACCACTGCTTCCCCGCTTGGTGCTGCAGCCTAAGAAGATTGTACAGTGCGGTAGTGCTTCAACTCCCTCGAGGAACCCCGTGTGGTACACAGCGTGGATGCGGACTACTCCTTCCGTGTTAGCAGTGACTGTTATATCCCAAAGAAAGTCTTTGGTAGATTTATTCACCGGATTTCCTACTCGTAGCAATGAGTGACGTCATTCATACCAACGTCTGCGAATCCCACTTCACCTGGTGAGTCGCATAGCAACGCAAGCGTGCAACCGCACAACAACGCAAGCAGCAGCGTCACCGAAGTGAATCCCGCTCCGTCCGGTGAGTCGCGTAGCAACGCGAGCAGCGTCACTGAAGCGCATCTTCCATGCGCGTCGATCCACGCAATGGCTGGAACGTCTGACGTGTAACGAAGTACACGCACGACGTAATCGGCCATTTTGGAAGTGTTTCTCTTCGTTGTGTTGACAGTTACCTAGGATACGCTCCGAGAAACTGAAAAGCATCGTAGACAGTAAACAGATCTTCGTTACCCTGTTGGAGTAAGCGCCAATTGTTAAAAATGTATCAATGCTTTACAGACAGGTTTATTATTAACTACTATTTCGTTCTTTACCCTTATTGTGTGGTGTATAAAAGAATATAATACTTATCTTATAGTGACTCATGGCTCAGTCAATTAACGTTGCTCTTCCACCGCAGTTCTTATCTGAGCCAGGCAATCCATCAATAGCGTGGGAAGACTGGATAGTCATGTTCAACAATTACATTGAACCTCTAGATGGAGAGGATTTTTCACCTAAACGCAAAAAAGCTCTTTTAATGACCACGTTGGGTAAAGAAGGACAGCGTCTTTTCAAATATCTACCGCAAGTACTACCTTCAGGGTCACAAGTTGACTTAGATGAGTTTAAGGAGGCGGTAGCAAGACTAGAAACCCGGTTTGGCAAAGAAGAAAACCTTGTTCTTCAAAGATATAAATTTTATAAAAATAAACAATTGGCTGACGAAAGCATTGATGAGTTTGTGGCTAGACTACGCGAATTATCAGTTAAATGTAACTTTGGTCAGATGGCGGACGAACTGATTAGAGACCAGCTAATTGTCCAAGCTAACAACAGGAAAGTCCAAGAACGACTGTGGGCAGCGAAGAATCCAACTTTGAAAGTTGCTATAGAACTAGCTAAAGTGGTGGAAGAGAGCGAGAAGTGTATGAGAGAGTTACAGAAGGGTGGTCTGGAAACAAAAGTTGCAGAAGTTTCCAATAAGAGTATTGTTAGTGATAATAGTGATGATGAAGCTACAGCTATTGCAATTGTTAGGAAAAAGGGTTATGTCCTTCAAAAAAAGAATGTGCAGCAATCATCTTATAGTAAGAATAATCAAAAGATGTGTTCTAGGTGCGGAAGTTTTTCTCATACTTCAGATGGGAAATTTTGTTTTGCAAATAACAAAGAGTGTCTACGTTGTGGTAAAGCGGGACACTTCGCAAAAATGTGCAGAAATAGAAATAATTCAAGAGTAACTGTTATTAATGAATGTGACGATTTGAAACGTGATGTGAACAAAATTTTAGTTCTATCTGATACTGTATGCTCTTGTAGGGACCAGAGAGGTAATCCGTTTAAGGATGACTTTGTGATTGATGGGAAAATTATTTCTCTCATGGTGGACACTGGTTCCAAATTGACCATAATTCCTACTTCATTAATGAAGAGTGTGTGGGGTGAAAGAGCACTGAAGGCGTGTGACATTTTCCCGTCTGGTTACCAAGGCGAGAAAATTGACATGCTAGGTTTCTTTGAAGCCAAGATTGACTTCAAAGGCAGATCAGCACATGGTAAGATATACGTTTCATCTGATGGTCCGGCAATTTTAGGTCGTCACCATCAATCTGACCTGCACATTGTAGTTGACCCTAGGCCTGATAATCCAGTTTCTATTGTTGAAACCTCATCTTTGGAAGACTTATTGGGCAGATTTAGGAATGTTTTTAGAGATCAGTTGGGAGAACTTATAGGCTACTCACATCGCATTATTCTCAAGGAGGGCAGTTCCCCCGTCCAACACAAAGTGAGGAGAGTGCCTTTTGCTTTGCGGAATGAAGTTAAGGCTACTCTGGAGGAAATGCTCCAGGGGGGGATCATTGAACCCATAGAAGCGTCTCCATGGGTTTCGCCCGTAGTGATCTCACAGAAACCTGACAATAAAATTAGGTTCTGTGTAGACCTTCGTTCATTAAATAAGTGTGTTGTAGCCGATGTGTTCCCATTACCAAACATTGGTGAATTGGTCTCGACTCTCAAGGGGGCAAAGTTCTTTAGTAAGTTGGACCTTAAACATGCGTACCATCAAATTTGCCTAGATGACAGCTCCAAACACTTGACTGCATTCATCACCAGCGAGGGAACATTCCAATTCACTAGGCTACCCTTTGGGCTAGTCTCTGCCGCTAGTGTATTCCAGAGACTTGTCACTGAAGTTTTTAAGGGTGTTGACAAGGTGTTGTACTTTCAAGACGATATCTTGATCTACGGTGATTCTTTACAGGAACACAATAGGATTTTACAGGACGTGTTACAAAGAGTGGATGAGGCTGGTTTAACGTTGAGAAAGGAGAAGTGTGCTTTTCTGTTGAAAGAAATAGAGTATTTAGGTTTTTGCTTGTCGGAGGAAGGCATTAAACCAAAGAAAAATCTACTGGAGGCCATTGAGCTAGCACCTTCCCCTGTTGACAAGGATCAACTTCGGTCCTTCATGGGTTTGATCGAGTTTTACTCGAAATTTGTGGGGGATTTTTCGTCAAAGACTGCTTCCCTGAGATCCTTGCTAAAGAAAGGTGTCAAGTTTAGTTGGACTACTGAGCATGAATCTTGCTTTAAGATGATCAAAGGGGAACTTAAATCTGCAAATGTTCTTACCCCTTTTGACACTGCTCAGTCCTCTATTCTAATGGTTGACGCCAGTGCCATAGGTCTTGGTGCAGTTCTCTTACAAAAACATGGAAGTGTAGAAAAAACCATCGCATTTGCGTCTAGGCCTCTATCTACCTCGGAGTCTAATTACTCTGTTATAGAGCGTGAAGCTCTTGCTGCCGTCTGGGGCACAAGTTACTTTAGAACCTACTTGTGGGGGTACAAGTTTGTTCTGCGTACGGACCATAAACCTCTCTTAAATGTTTTAGCTCCAGGTGGGGCTGGGAAAGGGTCTCCAAGGTTGGCGAGATTGGCCTCTCGCTTACAGGACTATCAATGTGAGATCGAGTTCGTTCATGGATGGAGGAACATCCAAGCAGATTGCTTGTCAAGGCTTCCTATTCGAACCACTAGTTGTGATTCTGAAGTTATGTTAGATGATCTTGCTGTTGCTGTGATAGAGGATGTTTTGTTTGTGGGAGGTGGTTCGTTTTCCCACGATGAGTGGACAAAAGGCATGGAGGAGGATCTTGGTTTAAAGGCTGTTATCAATCTTGTCTCAAAAGGGGCAAGAAGAGAAAGTACAGTTGATCCTCTAGTCAGACCGTTCTTGAAGGTCCTGGATGAACTTTCTTTAGAAGGGAAAGATGTTTTGATGCGGGGTGACCGCTTTGTTCCTCCTGGTCCTTTAAGAAGTAGGATTCTTGACTTGGCCCATGAGGGACACTTGGGTCAAAGTCTCACCCAACGTCGTGTCAAACAAAACTTTTGGTGGCCCTCTATTGACAGTGATGCAGTGGATTGTGTGTTAAAGTGTAGCTTCTGCAAAGAAGGGGAGAAGCGTCTGAAAGTTTTGGGCTCTCAGTCTCCACAAAAAATAGGGTTTGAAAATGCTCCCTGGCATAGTGTCTGCATAGATTTCATAGGCCCCATGAGCGAGTTACCTTCTGATCAACGCTTTGCCATTGTCATAATCGATTGCTTTTCTAAATGGCTTTGTGTGCAATTTGTAAAAGAAATTAACACTGACACCACCATTAACTTTTTGAAGGGTGTTTTTCTTAACGAGGGTTATCCTTCTGTCCTTATTTCAGACAACGGGACTCAACTCACATCCTCAAAAATGACTTCTTTTGTACATGAATGTGGCATCAGGCATCAGAAGACAAGTCTTTACAATCCACAGGGTAATGGCCTTTGTGAAAGAGTGAATCGTCTCATAAAGGGGGTGATTCAGATGTTTGTAGAGAGTGGTTGTTTTTCACATGAACGTGTCCAAGAACTTGTCTGGGCTTACCGCTCTACACCACATAAGAATGGTGAAAAATCCCCTTTTGAACTAATGCGTGGGCGTGCACCAGTGACTAAATTGACTCCTGCTTGGTTGAAGGGTTCGGATAGTGAGGTGCCTCTATCCAAAAACAGCACTCCCTTACCCATCTCAGTGGGTGACCTTGTTAAGGTTAAGCCGGGTAGGCACACTAAGGGACTTAGTAAATTTAGAGGTCCCTACAGAGTTAAGAAAGTTTTTCCACATTTCGTTGACCTAGCTAATGGGGAAAGTTGGAATTATAGGAGGGTAGCACTCTACCAAAAGCGGAAAGATTCTTCTTCTGATGACCTGTTTGCTACTGAGCTTGGTGGTTGTAATGGTTATCTGTTGTCCTCTGGCAGTAGCCCTTCTCCCATCCTTTTGCCAACTGGACGGGGGGAGGTGGGTAGTGGAGATGCTTCTACATCTTTATGTGCACATGGTGGTTCTTTGGTTGATTCTGCTCCTGTCTCTCTTGTTCCCACTTCTTCTTCCTCTTCCTCGTTTGAAGTCAGGTTGAGGAGCCCTCGTTCTCGTCGTCCACCCACATATCTGAACGACTATGTACATTGATCTTTTCCTTTCCTTTCTTTCCTTTCCCTTTCGTTTGTTTTCTTTTCTTGCAAAGAGGGAAGATATGTTGTACAGTGCTTTGCTCCTCTCTTGGGCCAGCACTCTAGATCTCTCTGTGTGTTCCTTGTTCTGGAGTTCTCCTTCCCCCTGTTGGCAGTTGGAGCTCTGGTCGGATGAGGGGTTGACCTACCTGTATCTGTGCTGCAAAAAAGCTCTTACTTCACTTACCTGTTCCTGAGATCTTCATTATATTTACAACACTACCCTACAGACGCCTAGCGGGACTGCGAGGACCAGCGTGCTGTGTGGCTGGGATCTGCCGCAGCTGGTCCTCTTCCCGCTCCTCCCTGCAGTTAAGAACTTCGGCAGGGCTTGTGTCTTTGGGTGCTTTGGCTGGCGTAGTGAGGGTGTGCTGCTGATCTGGTCACCTACCGGCAGACTTTGTTTCTCCCTGCAACCGATTCCACTTCTCGCGGCCCCCGCTCCGCGGGCGCCGCTCGTCCAGCAACCTTGTGGGAGTGCTGCCACGGACTTTCAGAGGCAGTGAGGAGCCCCGTGCAGAGACTATCCTACAGACACATAGCGGGACTGTGAGGACCAGCGTGCTGTGCGGCTGGGATCTGCTGCAGCTGGTCCTCTTCCCGCCCCTCCCTCATCTACTATTTAGCCTCACGCTATAGCGCGCACGCGGGATGCGCGCGGGCGTGCGCCGGGCTAAGCCCGGGCAAAGGGCGGGCCGTTTGAGGCCATTAGAGAACGGTAGAGACCGGACCGGGCTACCCCCCCTAACGATTCGCTTTCCAGGTTATCTTTACCCTCCCGCCTGGCTACCTAGTAGCTCGGACGTAACACAATGGCTACTAGAGAAACAAGAAGCAAGGCAGCTTCCATGGTCTCAGGTACTTTGGACAATTTTCTTGCTAAGGCAAATACTGTGGTAAATAAGGGGCTCATAGTGTTGGAAAAACAAATTGCCGAATGTATAGAAAGCTCGCATCTGGCTTCACCGGGGTCATCATCTAATGTTAGATCATCACTACTGCTCGATGCTACGCATCTATCACTTATGGATAGCATTGATCAAACCATAGAGTCTGTCCTACAACAGCTAAGGACACCATCTAACTCACATAGAGACAGAGACTCAGTACACATCATTGATGGGGTGGAATCCTCCCCCAATGTAGAGTTAGCTCCACCCAGGGCTCTGGGGGATGGTCCTACACTAATAGAACATATGGGTCATAGAGAAGATGCTGCCTCGAAAAGGAAAAGATCTAGGAAGTCCAAAGGTGCTAAAAGGGCTAAAGTTGACCCCATAACGAACACTACTGAAGATAGCTTGGACGCCCCCGGAACATCCACCATGGGGAACTCCACGGAAACGGCGAGCCCTCCACTCCTCACCTCCAACCCTACACCCACACACACCGGCCCATTCATTTTTGGAGGGGCTCTTCCTAACACCTCATAGCATATCATCTGCTCACTTACTGGTATTTTTGAAAGCCTTTTGGATCCTCTCTCCCTCAAACTAGACTCTATTGAGGCCATACTTCTAGCTATAGAAAGACATAGTGGTAGCGGTGGCGACCAACAAGGGCCACGAGTAAGTACACATGGAGCTCACGGGGCTAATGTTGGGACTTCTCCCTCCTCTACTGTTACAATACCTGCGGCTCCTAGTCTACCAATATCTCCTTCCCGGGAGAATACCACCACAGTCCCCCCACCACAACCTGCCCCTGTAGCCCTTCCTAGGCTACTGCCTCCGGTACCAACTGCCAGGAGGTCGAAGCCACCCGCTTCGGCCAGTTCATCTGGACAGGTGAGACCATCTAATGAAACAGCTAACTGTCCAAACCGGCAAAAACCAGTCAACCTGCCCCCTGAGGCGGCAGCCTACACTGTGATTCTGATGGGGGTACCAGAGCTCTGCAGCAACGTGGTGGAATCCTATGATTCCCTACGCAATAGAGTTATTAGCTGGTTAAATGTCCAAAGGCCCTTACCCCCTAATCTAAGAGGAGAAGTACTTATGGTTAGAAGGGTTCCATGGGTTGGGTACGCTGCCAGGAAAGGTGTGGGGGATTGTATAATTGTAAGCTTTAAGAGTCCACAGGTTGCGACCTACATTTGTAATTGGCTTGGGAGCTCAGGAAACACATCCATAGAATTGGTCCCTCTGTCGTATTTCTATCCTAATGTACGTGACTTGACTATGAGGAGGGACGAGTGCTGGACAAGGGTGGGTTTTGCTGTCGATGGGTCAAGATACAGGCCCACCCACAATGATATCCCCGTGCATGGCAACTATGTACACCCCAACAGATTCAGTTGCCTTGATCAGGTTGACTGACTCCAGAAGGGTGCATCTTCTGGGCACATCCAAAGTATTGTTGGTGAAACTGCAGGACAGGGGACAGAGAAAGGTGCAATTGATACCATCAATCAAGAATCTGATGCATCCCCCAGGGAGAGATTAATCCCTATTAGCTCCCGGGGCCAAGTAAATAACTTACTTCCGAGTCCACCTGGTCCTAATTTAACACTTGCAGTTCCATCTGATCCTAATTTAACATCCGCAATTCCACCTACTTTGGAAACAACACTGCAAGGGCCCGAAGTTGCACCGCTGGACACCGCACCCGAGATGACCGGGGGGTTGGGACCAAAACTTCCAGCTGGAACTTTGAAGGTCCTCTCCTGGAATGTGCCGGTATTGCCAATAAATTAGATACAAATGACTGGGATTCCTTAGTAGGCAGCAGTGGCATCTGTCTTTTCCAAGAGACCTGGGCCAGGGAACCCCTGTGTAGAGCAGGATATGCAGTCTTTGAAATTAAAGCCAAGTGGAGTGGTAAAGGGAGGCCCTCAGGTGGTTTGGCGGTCTGGGTAGCCAGTCATATTGGGTGTAATGCGGAGAATGTACCTACTTTTTCGCAGGACATACAATGAGTTCTACACAAATGGCCTAATGCCTTTAATCTGGCAATCATTAATGTGTATTCTCGCCCAGTCAGTGCGTCCATGGATTCACCTATACTCGACAATCTCTTGTCATTCCTGGGTCAACTCTCCATCGACTGTAAGATAGTGATGGGTGGAGATTTTAATTGTCACTTTGAACCCTTGGAAGGTCTGAAGGAGGGTGCCCTAACTGCTGAAGACGATTACTGGGGTGTCCCGCCATGCCAATCCCCCAATCCCAAATCTTGGTCCCCTCTTGCAGTGCAAATTATGTCCCTGACATTAAACTTTGCACTAAGGGCTTGCAATGGGCGTACCCCTTTTGACACCCCTTCATCGTGTACCTTCAATAGGAAGGACCATGAATCGCGGCTGGACTTTATTTTTGTAGACACAGGCCTGTGGTCCAAGGTTCAGGATTTCAGGGTAATTGATAGAATAGACAGTGATCACAACGCACTTTTATTAGACATGGTGCACCCCGCACCTGTTGCTGGGTCACTACCCTCGGATCCCACTGAAGACCCAGGGAATCTGGTTCTTAGTTCTAACAGACGTAGGGTAAAATGGGGGAAATTGGTAAACTCAATAGAGAGTATAAGTAAAATCTATGAACTAGCACTCCCTAAGCTAAATGAAATGGACGTACTAATCAACCAGCCTAGACCCCCAGATTTTAACGAGAAACTAGCACAAATCCATGTAGACTTAGTGGGAACCCTAGGTGAGGTCTTCTACCCGGTGGTACTGCCAAGGAAGAAAAAGACTCGAACCTCAACTTGGTACAATTCTTCCTGTAAAAAGATCAAGACAGAGCTAATAGCCACAATAAAAGCAGGTACCGATAAGGGTAAGGTAGGAGAGCTTAGGCGGAAATACAGGGAAGTCATGGCACAAGCAAAGTCTGAATGGGATTGGAATAGATGGCAGGACCTCTCCCTAGCACTAGAAGCGAGGGATTCCAGAAAATTTTGGTAGTTGGTAAATACTGTCTCAGGAGAACCTAAAACTGCAGTGGAGCCAAACATAGCAGCTTCTGTCTGGGAAGCCCATTTTAGCAAATTGTACCAAGATACCCCTGAATGTGCTAATGATGTGGCCTCTAATGCCTTACCCAATCCTGTAGCTGGACTAGAATTTACCCTGGGCGAGGTAGTCAGTGCAATGGAGAGGTTGGCGTTGGGGAAGGACCCGGGACTCGACAGATTGCCTGGCGATCTCTTTAGACACCATCCAGAGATCTGGGGCCCGTAACTTCTGATCCTCTTTAATTCCATCGCGGGAGGAATGGAGATCCTCTGTACTTGGCTAGGGGCAGAGATAGTACCTATCTTCAAAAAGGGCTCTCCTCTGCTCCCAGCCAACTACAGGCCGATCAGCCTTATAGATGTTGCCCAAAAATTATTTTCTCGCCTTCTCCTGGACCACCTTCTAGACTGGATGGAAGAAAATGAAATTCTGAGTCCCCTCCAGGCAGGCTTCAGGAAAAACACGTGCACCATGGACCAGATTTTCCGCCTCGTTCTCCTTTATTGGAAAACTGTGAGGATCGAGGGGGGGACGCTGTACATGGTGTTTGTGGCCCTGAGGTCCGCCTTTGACTTGGTCCCCTGCAAGAAACTATGGGAGGTCCTAAAGGAGCTGGGTGTTCCTACCCATCTACTACATGCCATAATTAGGCTCCATGACAGCAATTTTGCTCAGGTTAGGTATGGGAGGGATGGAGCGCTGTCATCTAGGTTCCCAGTTCTTAGAGGGTGTAAGACAGGGTTGCGTTTTGGCGCCAACCCTGTTTTGCCTTTTCGTTAACAGTGTCATATCCCATCTCGACAATGTTAGGGACAATGACGCTCCCCTGTTGGCAGGCAGGACGGTACCGGCTATCATGTTTGCCGATGATACCCTCCTGCTTTCCAAATCCCCGATGGGGATCCAACGGATATTAGATGGGTTTTGGTCTTTTCTGTAGACAACACGGTCTAGAGATCAACACAGAAAAGAACAAAAATTGATATTCAACCCCTTCCCCAAAACCAGAGCTAATCCAACCTTGGGTTCAGCAACACTGGAAAGGGTAAAACTTTCCAGTACCTGGGGGTAACCCTACATGAGAACTTATCTTGGGACCCCCAGATAGCCAGATCCCGGCTAAAGTTGCCCCAATTGTCGGGGGCAATTTTGAAGGTTGCAAACACTTCTACCTTCAAACCTGTCAGCCCGCCAGTAGAGATGTATAAAACCCAAGCCAAAGCGGCCGCATCCTATGGTAGTGAGTTATGGGGGTATAAAGCCGGGACAGAACTTGTCAGAGTAGAAAACAACTTCTTCAGACGTCTCCTGGCCCTCCCCCATGGCACACCCCTGCTCCCTTTAAGACTAGATCTGGGCCTCCCCTCGATAGGCGAGGATATGGAACTAAAACCATTAAGATTTTCGCACAGGCTCTGGACCACCGGCGAGCTTGCACACTATAGGCAAGACCTCATCCATGTAATGAATCTGAACCAGCGTGACAGAATCCCGTGGTTGGCCTTCATAAAGAAAGAACTGTACCACCTGGGACTCCCCGAGTTATGGGAGTTTCCTGAACAGGGCTGCCAAAGGGTCCCTCGCAAAAGATTGGTCGAAATATACAAGGAGAAAAGTCTAGTTTCTCTGGTGCGCGCACCCAATAATGGTATTTTAACTGATCAATTCTTGGATTCCAAAAATTCTTATCAATTCAAAGGTTTTATGGACATCATTTTCCCCATTTTAGCAAGAAAATTGTTTATTCAATGGAGGTTAGGCACCCTGCCGATCAAAACCTTTACTTGCAAATGGACAACGAGGGATGATAAGATCAGTCCAGGGTGCAGTAATCATGATGAGGAGGAAATTCATGTTCTGTTTTTTTGCCCAGCTTACAATAGACCAAGGAAATATTGGCTAGTGCCATTATGTAGGAACTTGGGCATAAGGAGCCATTTACACACATACAGAATACTGAAAACAAGTACCCTGCCCCACATAGTCTTTGCAGTTGCCAAGTTTATTATGGCTATGTGGCAGATAAGGAGAAAATTAGTAAAAGACTGAACATTGATATTAACTGTAATGTTTACTCCCACTCATGACCAGACTCTCCAAGGAAATAAATTCTTATGAAATGTACATTGGCCTGTTTTTACTGTAAGTGGATGTCTTTTAAATGTTGTATGTTTTTATTGTATCTTTTATGGTCTGAAAGGCCGAAATAAAGAATTTTTGGATTGGATTTAAGCCACTAGCAGTACAATATATGTAACCTGCCAACCTGGCAGAGTTGTATTTGAACTTTGGGGGAGATTTCCATTTGAGTAAATGCAATACACTGTAGGTAAATCTTGCGATACAACCCTATGCCTTTCAGTGCTACACCTCTCCTCTACATCCTTCAGCCCTGCGTTCAGTATCCTCATAATCCATCTTTCCCTGCAGTCCTCATCCTATTCTCTGTCTCATCTTTCAGCCTCCATACATTTTTTCTCACTCTGTACTGTAATTCCAGACGTGCCAACTTCTAAGGATTGATGATCATCTATTAGGAGGGGGCGGGACCTTGAAGGGTCAGGGCTTTGTTCTGAGATCAATCTGAGGCACTTCTACACACCTCCAACAAAACCGCCAAAAAGAAAGTTCTAAGCCTGAAGCAAATGCCCTGCCTAGGTTTCAAACCCCTTAATGAACATCGACTGTGCAAGATTTCCAAGCACGAGGGGGAAACCCACTCTGTGAAGGGGTATTCAGCTCATCTTTTGTGCCACCATCTGATATCAGCTCTTCAAAAGGAGAACATTTGAGGCAACTGATTATGCGTCATGCAGTTCCATTGTGTGAGTTGTAAGGTTTGTAAAACCCCGCTCGTGCCTTTCACTCCCCTGCTTTAGAACTAGATTTGACTTGTATTAGTCACATACACACATATGCTTGTGCATTGTTGGGTTAATTATATGCTCTTTATTTTCAGTGAATACTTAGATCTTCCAACTTTTCCTATTGTGTGATAATACCCATTCTTTTGTGATTATGCCTCAATGCCTCTGGTGCTCAATGTTGCCATTGTATTACAGAGATACTCCTGTGCAAAATATAGTACTTTTCATAGAGCAGCTGCAGAAATGCTGGATGAGGGGAAATGTGGGACTTTCGATTTCACATACTGCTTTTTAATATTCTTAGCAAAGTAACATATGTTTTCATCTATAAATAACACCTACATATTTAAATCAGTTATCCACTTACTGCACCTTTGATAGGTTAATTTACAAAAGTTAAAAATGTGTTTATTTTGAGCAGGTTTCATCAATCTACATACATCCCTATATTGATTTTTTTAATAAGGCAAACTTTCCTATAAACTCTGATGTAGCAAATTTAAAGGTGCAGTGTAATTATGTTCATCCCTTAATAACTTAAATGGGTTGGTTTAGGTAAACTACTTTTTACAGTTGAAGAGTTGGTTTGTCATGAAATGACAATATTTGAGTTAAGTCCTATCTGTAGGGAGGAAGCAAGATTTTGTATACCTTAATCTTCAGGTGTAATCATGAAATAATCCTCACCACTGATCGTATGGACCTTTACTCATCGACAACGAGAAGTTAATAGGAGCAATCATCTACAACTGTACATTTACATGTTGAGTAATTAATATCTTTCAGTACAGTCAATAAAGACAAGTCAAGTGAGTTACATTTTTATTTTCAGTTCTTTTAGTATTTTATCCTGTTTTTGATAAAAGTGTGATAGTCTCTTAAGCATTGGCATACAGCAATTAACATAATCCAATAATTGATACTTAACACTAACATAAAATTGAATATTAGTCAATAAAACTGTGATTATTATAGTAATGTAGCAAGCATGTTCCATAAAGGAAATTCCCTCATCTAAATACATTGAAATGATATTGAGTTAGGTGTCAGTTCAGATACTCTATAAAAAGAATCAATGCAATAGCATGAATCCTTTGCATGTTAAGCTGGGAAGTATTTTCAGCTATAAATCAATAGACATCAGTGAAAATAGGTACAGTAACCTCTCATGAGGAGGAGTATCAGAAACTCAAAGATGAGTCTCCTGTCAGAGAGTCGGGGAGGGAATCAGACTACTGCTCTAGGAACACCTATTAATTAAACACACAATATTCTAAGTTGCAACATTACTTTCTTTAGTCTTCTGTCTTGTCCAATAGATTTTCAGTAAACTCCTGTGAAGAAGTAAGACTTCCTGTCTTCTTTCACTTAAACAGTAGATTTTAGATTTTAGACTTTGAAAAGTTAGGTAGTTCATATTCTGTGGTCCAGTCTGTTCTCATGACACATTTTTCCTGTTGCCTCCTCTTCTTCCTGTGAGAACCATACCATCAATTGTCAAAACAAATAATTGCCTTTTCACAAGCTAACAAAAGGCATCTAGAAAGTTCCATCAGCTGCAAAGAGAAGAAAGAAATTTTGTGGGAATAACAATTAAAATGAAAAATTAAGTGTTTAAATGTTAATGATTATTTCAGATAACATGGCATCTATGGTTAGGCTAACTTAAATCAGCATTTATTTACTTTTCTTTTAGCCCCATAACATTTAAGTATGATTATTGACTACAAATTGAAACATAGGCTTTTGCACATTTCCATAAAAGTGTTCTGTTTGCAAATAAAATGCGCTTAATTTGTAATAGAATAAGTGCTGTTGGCCAAGTGCTGCTCAGAAACCCATAGCTAGCAGTATTAAATGTCAGAGCACACAATTCAAAGGCTGCATCGCCTTGTGTCCAATTGAGGTATCTTCAATTACGGCCAGACACTCCGTGCCTCTTAATCACATTCTTGCTAGTCCCTGCTTTCTCACTCTGTGACAGTTTTTCTATCTTTCCCTTCCTCCATTGTAGTGTTGCGCTCTAGTCGCTACGCCGCAATGTAGCGACGTAGAGCATGACCGCCATTTTTGGGATTAGCACGGAGCTCGCGAAGAGAGCGTACACGGCTCCCGGTGCTCGAATTACTCTTTAAGTTAAATTAAATACTTACCTACAACTGTGTCTACGCCTCTCATTAAGTGGTCAACCCACTCCTACAAATTGGCGATGAGGTCGGGAAGGAGAGTGTAGCTCGGGACCACCGTGTCCCACGGGCAACCCTTAATGAGACAAGACCACAAGGGAGATGCACAGCAGGCATTAAGGAGAGTAGAGAGCGTGGCAGAGGGTAGCAGCCGCAACCACCACCCGGCCCACCGCACGCAGAGACCCGCCCCATGACCGGAGGTTGGATTCACACGACTACGGGTGCACGTGGAGGCGAGCATAAATACCAGCCAGGGAGAAGGGTGAAAAGTGAGTACGGCTGCCTGAGAGGAGAATAGAAAAGCGCAGTGGCTAGACACTCGGAATTGCGCGGTGGCACCAGGTACCACGCTCGCGTAAGCTGGCCTTTCCGCCCGTGACCCTGGCAGAGCAAGCACAGCGCAGCGCAGGTAGCGAACCTGCACCTCAAGATAGCCCACCACGCCAGCACAGGCATAGCGTGCCAGGGAGTCCCAGAGGGGAAGAAGAGCTCCCAGGGTGACAAGCAGAGATGAGCGTCCAAGCCTCCTCGCTCACAACGCCGGTCCCCTTCCTACCCAGGCCAGGGGAACCCTCAATGAAGTGGGAGGATTGGAGGGAATACTTCATGAACTACCTAGAGGTGCTAGAAGATGAAAGTGGAGTATCGTTTCCCAGCAAAAGAAAGAAGAGGATCCTACTCCATAATCTGGTCCCCAATGGCATCAGAGTATTCCGAAAACTAGTACCGAAAACACGACAGGCGGATGATGGCAATGTAATCCAACACGCGATCAAAGACCTAGACAACCACTGCAGACCGGTGGTGTGCAAGTATATAGACAGGTACAACTTCCAACAGACAAAACAGGAAGCAGGAGAGTCTATAGATGAATATGTGGCAACACTAAAGAAACTGGCAGTCACATGTAAGTTTGGCGCTTTACACGACGAGTTCGTTAAGGACCAAATTGTCATGAACACCACGAACACTTCAAACCAAGAAAAGCTATGGGTCAATGGAGATGCGTCCCTGAAGGAGGTCATAGCTTTGGTGAAGAAAGCAGAACTATCTAAAAGATGTGCTGAGGCAGCAAAAGGAGAGAATTCCACGAGGACCATGGTCAACAAAGTCACAGAAACAGGCCCGCCAGACAAGAGCAGGGGAGAGGCAGGGAACACGAAGACGCAGACCAGATATGTTCCCAGACCACCACCTGTGAAGAAATCCACAAGTGAAAACAAGAACATGTGCTACAGGTGTGGGAGCCATGCCCATGCAGCCCATGATAAACGTTGCCCGGCGTTCTGTGCCAAATGTATGTACTGTGGAATCATGGGACACTTTGAGAAAGTGTGACACCGTAAGCAGAGATGACCGGCAGTCAAGTAGGTCGCACAAGAATCAGACAATGACGGAGACGGGGACGAAGAAGATGATAACGTATTATGCGTAGAAGAACAAGTAATGGGCATTGACTGCACACGCTCTAAGAAACCACAATGTGAACTGTGAATTGGGGGAGTACAAACAAAAATGGTGGCAGACTCAGGGTCCCTGTACACCATAATACAACGCAAGGTGTGGGATGAACACTTCAGGCAACACCTTGGACCACACCTGGAACCTCCGGACATTCGACCCTTCACGTTTACAGGTGAGCCCATCCCCATGGTGGGATACAGAGTCCTGTAATTTGAGTTTAAGGACTGAAGAGCAGACTGCAAGCTGTATGTAGCCGAAAAAGGGCCATCAGTCTTAGGAAGTAGCAAGTTCTGATGACCAGCCCAGAGCGAAAGCCAGATGCCACCAAATGGAAGGAGGAGTTTCCACAGTGTTCGGAGGCAAAATAGGAAAATTGACCAAATTTGCGCACAAAATAGGCCGTAAAGCAGACGCCAAGCCTGTGTGCCACAAAGTGAGAAACATCCCGTTGGCAATAAGAGAGACAGTACAGCTGGAGTTGCAACCACTGGAGGACAATGGCATCATCGAGCCGATAAACAGCGCAGAATGGTTGGCACCATTAGTAGTGGTCAGGAAGCCCAATGGCAAGGTGCGCCTATGCGTGAACTTGAGAGAACTGAACAAAAACATAATAGTTGAAAAGTTCCTGCTACCAAGTATAAACAAAAGATGTCAAATTGTTTTCCACCATCGGCCTAACCTCGGCGTACCATCAAATAGCCTTGCATCATACTGACTTCCTTCATAACTCCTTTCGGGTGCTACCAATTTTGCAGGATGCTGTTTCAAAAGCTTATGCATAAGCTGTTCAAGGGCACAGAAGGGGTACAGAACGTTCAAGATGACATCCTGATAATGGGCATGAACCGGACAGACCATGATGCAAAACTGTCCGCAGTGTTGCACATCCAGGCACGAAATAGACACACTGCCGAATGGGAGAAATGTTGTTTTGGAATGTTTTCAGTTACCTACCTAGGTCACGAGATCAGCGACCAAGGGATAACGCCCAAACAAGCCAATGCCAAAGCCATACATGATGCGCCCCTAGCGAGAAACAAGCAAGAGGTTCGCTCCTTCTTGGGGATGGCCGAGTTCTATAGTAAATTTGTGCCGCACTTCGCCACAAAGACGCACCACTTGCGCCAACTCCTCAAAGAGAGAACATCTTTCATGTGGACGGAGGAGACGCATGAGGAATTTTAAAGCATTAAAGCGGACATCAGTACGGCTATTTCCCTTCACGGGTTCGACCAACAAGCGATGTCCATACTAACTTTGGACGCAAGTGAGAGGGGACTGAGAGCCGTCCTTATGCAAGAAACAAAAGAAGGTGAGGTGTCCACCATCAGCTTTGCATCCAGGTTCCTGTCGCCCACAGAGCAGAAGTTCAGTGTAGTGGAAAAAGAGGTGCTGGCAGCAGTCTGGGCCATGGAGAAGTTCCGCCAATTCATATGTGGATCTAGGTTCCGGCTCAGGACGGAGCACAAGCCACTGATGAAGGTGCGCACATCATGCGGACACGCGAACGCAACCCCCTGCATGGCAAAGATGACACTAAAGTTGTTGGACTACTGGTGTGACTTCGAATATATACCAGGACAGAAAAACAGGGTTGCTGATTATTTCAGCAGAGAGTCAGCCATGGAGGAAGCTCCTCACAGTGCGGAGGAAGAGGACGTCAGCGTGGCATTCATGGACCATGAAAAAGTGAATGAGCGCGCAGGAATGGAAAGAGGCTTTTGAGAACGACAGAGACAGCAAGGAGGTGATGCAGTTCATCCTACAAGGGTGGCCACTAAAGAAACGCTTGAGTGCAGAGCACAGGAAGTTCTTTGAAGTGCGCGTAGAATTATCCATTGCGGACCAAGGCACCTTCCTGTTAAGAGGAGATAAAGTAGTCCTTCTCACTTTTTTGGTGTCCCACCTGCTCTCCATCCTGCATGAAGGACATTTAGGTATTGTCAAGACGAAACTGTGGGCAATACAAACGTATTGGTGGCCGGCAATGGACAGCCAGATAGAAAGACACGTCAGAGAATGCATGTAATGCCAAAATGCCAACAAATCCCAAAGCTTGATGCAACCCAGCAAACCCATGGAAGGAGCTGTCGATAGACATCCTAGGTCCGGTGCTAGACGCACATGGAGTCCAGAAATATGTGGTGGTGCTCATGGACCGATATTCCAAATGGCCCGAGATCGACATACAAGAGGACATGGATACAGAGAAAGTGTTGAAGTTTCTCACAGCCACCTTCCTAAGGGAAGGTATTCCACGTTCCATCCTAAGTGACAATGGGCCCCAGTTCACATCCGAGAAGTGGAAAGCCTACATGGCAAGAAACGGGATCAAGATCAAGCACACGTTGGTATACCATCCGGCACGTAATGGCTTAGCCAAAGGTTTTTACAGGGTCATCATGGGGTTGGTACAATCGGTGTGGGAAAGAACTGGGAAAGGGAGTTGAGGAACACGCTGTGGGCATGCAGGATCACCCCTACCAGTACGGGATACAGTCCCTTCAAAATCCTCAGGGGACGGGACCCCTTTACCAAGGACAACATGGCATAGAAGGAACGCACCATCATGAGCAAGTGGTCCCCAGCTGTGGTCCATCATGATCTGGAAAAAGCACAAAGAGTATACACCGAACACTTCAACAAACAACGGAATGTGAAGGAGACGACGTTAGAGAGAGGAGAGTGGGTCCGAGTCAAACTAGCTCAGATGAGAAGAAAAGGTGAGAGCAAGTTCAGTGCACCCATGCAAGGGAAGGAGGTTTACAACAGAGCGGCCTTGCTGAGTGATGGAAAGGTTTGGTCCCAGGATCGGATGTCCAAGTGCAACAAGATACTGCAGTGGACTAAGGCAGAGGGGTCACAGCTTTAACACCACAACGGAAACCCCTCTGAGATCCTCCCTTCAAGGGAAGAGAAGACATGTCAACGCACACCTGTCTAACCACATTGAGGCAGCGGGCCACTCGCAATCTGGTTTTAGGCCCAACCATAGCACCGAATCAGCCCTCCTGTCAGTGACAGATAACATCAGAATTTCACTTGACAGGAGGAGCTCAGTGATTCTGGTGCTATTGGATTTGTCCGCTGCCTTCGACACGGTGTCGCATAAAATCCTTCTCGACCGCCTGAAGGGAGTAGGAGTAAAGGGGACCGCCCTAGCGTGGCTTGAAAGCTTTCTTGAAGACAGACAGCAAGGTGTCAAACTAGGCTCCCATAAATCCATCTGCAGGAAGCTTACCAAGGGTGTGCCACAGGGCTCATGCTTGAGCCCCACGTTATTCAACGTATATGTGGTCCCTTTGGCAGGGATTTTAAGATCTTACGGGTTCTCCCCAATCTCTTACGCTGACGATACTCAGCTGTTGTTTCCCTTTCAAACCATTACACCTACAGTCATGCAATCCTTCCAAAATGGCATGAGAGCGGTGGCAGGTTGGATGGCCCAGAACTTCCTCCAATGCAATGTGACCAAAACGGAGGTCATGTTGTTTGGAGGGGCCACCCTGCTCTGGTCTCCGGATTGGTGGCCACCGGAGCTAGGACCTGTACCAGCGCCCAAACAGACCATCAAAAACCTGGGGGTACGCCTAGACCAAACTCTGATTATGAAAGATCACGTCAGTCAGGTCACGGGAACGTGTTTCCGTACAATTGGTCTTCTACGGCGTATCTTCCCTTTCCTACCAAACATCTGCAGGAAAACGCTGGTACAGGCACTAGTCCTTGGACGGGTAGACTACTGTAATAGTCTTCTCATTTCCGCCAACCATGAACAACTTCGTAGACTGCAGGTGGTGCAGAACACCGCGGCAAGACTCATCCTGAATGCCCCTCCCCGCACCCCTTCCCGCCCTCTCCTTTCCCACCTTCACTGGCTTCCAGTGCAACAGCGGGTAAATTTCAAACTCTGCTGCATTATGCATAAGTGCATCTATGGGTCTGGTCCCAAATATCTAAAAGATATTTTCTTTCCCTACTCTCCCGGACGTGCTCTGCGTTCCAGCAACACCATGTTGCTACATGTACCTAAAATTACCAGAGCGAGACAGGGTGGCCGAGCACCCTCCCTTAAAGGCCCCTTGTTGTGGAATTCCCTCCCACCTCAGCTGAGACAAATTTCCAACCTCTTTTCCTTTAGGAAGAAACTAAAAACTCACCTGTTCACACAAGATTAATTTGGCCTTTCTCTCTGTCTCCCCCTCAATAAAGTTTGCCCAACTTACACAGAAGCTACGCGCGGAGATACCCCTTCGGGGCTGATTCACGCGTGCTATAAGAATATAAATAAATAAATAAATAAGGCTACCTCTGGAGACGCCATGGGAGAGATGGTGTCAGTAGAAGTAGACGAGCCGGACACACAGGGTCATCAAGAAGGTCTGAGCGAAGTGACACCGAAGGGGAGTCCAACGGGTGTAGACGGATCATGGCCGGGAACTCCCAGAGAAGATTCAAGGAATGCCTCCAGCACCCCGGTGAGATGTACCCGTGCTGGCAGAACTGTAGTAAGACCGGCGTGGCACAGAGACTATGAGATATGAGTGGTGAAAGTGCTGGGAAGCAGATAGACTTTGGGGACATTACCTTTCATACTGTGTTCCGCTGTTAATGGGGGAGATATGTAGTGTCGCACTCTAGTCGATTCGCCGTGACGTTGCGACGTAGAGCGTGACCGCCATGTTGGGGATTAGCGCGGAGCCCGCGAAGAGAGCGGACGCAGCTCACAGCGCACATATTACTCTTTAAGTTAAATTAAATATTTACTTACAACTGTGCCTACGTCTCTTATTAAGTGGTCCACCCACTCCTACATCCATCTGTCCACTTTCTGTGTTTTTCCCTCTCTTGCTCTCAGGAAATATCTGAATAGGGAAAATAATCACTGGTTCCCAAAAATGAGTGCTACAAAACTGACTAGTTATGCAGCACAACTTTTCTGTAGCTCCAGGCATTTTGTGTTGAACTGTAATTGATTACTTCAGGAAATCAATATGTCACAGCTTCCCACCACAGTTGTGTGCCTACTGCCTGGGTTCATAATGAAATATGAGCTTGAACAGCGTATCTTTTTACATTTGATGATATTCGGACATTTTTGGCAAGAAGATTACAATTAAATGAGGTCAAACTGAAAATAAGATGTGCTCAGTATCACTAATATCACAAGAGGCTCACTAGATGAAGTGCAAACAGAAATTTCAGACTCTATTTTACAGATTTCTTCATAAATGAATGCAGCGCTCTCTGATACTTGGAATTCACTCAGAAACAGAAATGGATGTGTGTTTCTAGAAAGAGTCCAGGTTAGTAAGAGACTATGCAGGGCCCAATGCAGAAGCAATCTGAACTTACTGTTACTGTTTTAAAAAAATATCTTCTTTTTTTAAATCATCCACTTGACAATGGGAAAGCCATGAAAAAAGAAGCCATGGTCTATTATTTCTCAGCCAATCTGACCCCAACAATGGAGGTGATGCAGGGTAAGTTTTCCTTAACCCTCAACAGTGCAGTTACATAATATCATCACATACCATTATTGCAGATTTTCTACTGCTTTCTCCAATTGAACCATGTTTTATAAACAATATTTCAAAAACAATATGGATGGCATACTACATCCAGGGACTGCTTTCATACTGCCACACCCATTTGACACTCTTGACATGACAGAAAATAATTCCTGAGCTGAGTAATTTTTTTCTTTTACTTTACACCACCTACACTCTAATTTCTCTTAGGACTTCAATATGTACTTTTGAAGTTATGCATAATGTTTTTTTTAGTATTGTACACTTGTGTCACTGGTGTTCCATTGTTTACGTTTTGGCTTAAGGCCACAGTAGGCAAATGTATTTTACCTGCTGTCAGACTGCCTAACTCCACATTGAAAAGTTTAGGTAAATTAACATGGGCTATACATAGGTGTCTGCAGATATACACACTTAAACTAGGTGCACTAGTTGCAATAAGTACATACAGAAGACAGGCCTTAAGGAAGACTGAGCAGTCACAGTGCGGTGGCAACACTGGAAAAGATACTGTGCAGAGATGGGGCCCCTGCTCAAAATTATTATTAGACTAAAACATTTCGTCAACTTCAGCTGAGACAATCAAATCTTTCAGATATCCATAAAGAAGCAATAGCTTAAAGCCTCTGACACCAACAAAATAACTCACAGAGAGCATGTGCCAACCTGACACTCAGGCCTTATAGTGAGAGACTACTAACTCCAGATTGCAGCGGTAGAGTTTCTGCTAATAAAATCACCTGAAAAGCTTGGGACAAACCTTGTGGAAGTATGAGCATTTACAGGGAAATCAGACCCTGAAATAAAGAGTCCCAGAGTGATTTTTAATTAATTTGTAGCTTTTCAGATTTCAACTTAGAATTCCTGCTTGTTCTGCAGCCTAGTGGTAATGGGACACTTCAGTAATGTTCATTCCACTCGTTTGGAATTAACACCTCTACTTTAGAATTCCGAAAATGTGTGTCATGTAATTTTAATGTTAAAATACACCCTCTTAATAGTAATGAACAGAAAACACATTCATAAAGGATTCGCTAGGAAAGATAATATTGAAAATAGTAGGGCAATTTACAATCAATTTTTGTCATCAAAACAGAATTAATCTTAACATACATATATATATGTATATATATATATATATATATATATATATATATATATATATATATATATATCCAAAACACACAAAGTTGCTCAAAAGGGTTGCAGATGGCCCCGCGGGAAGTGGTGTGAACGCCGGCAGAGCACGCCGGTATTTCGATAACTCCAACTCTTTCCAAAGTTCTGTATCACGCTCTCAGATTACCAAAAACACCAAACGAGTCAGCAGGGTGTTTATTGACACCTTACTACATGTTTCGGCTTCCACGAAGCCTTGATCACGTAAGTTTATGCATAGCGTGTGAACAGAGTAAATACTTTTCAAAAAACATAAACAAAGGACTCAAGTCGCAAATGCAGAAAGCAAGTAAAAGAGTATCGGCCATCTTGTAACAGTCTACCAATATGCAGATCACAAGGAGCATGCTACGTCCACAAATAATAAATATGACTCAAAACTCGATCGTCATGAAAACGGCACACATTATAAACAATTAAATGTAAAGCCTAAATTATATATGCAATTCATTGTATCATGTATATTTTATATAGATATAAATGTAAAATCCGTATGCGCCGTGCAGCCACCACTTGAAACATAGGTTTGAATAGCACACAGTTACTAGCAAACGTATGATTAGCAGGTTCAATTGCAAAGTCAAAAAACAATCTTAGATGATAGCAGATTGCCACGTGTCATGCAAGGGTGAAATACCCAGTGTCTGGTCATGGATATGGGATGTGTTAATGTCTATGTGACCAGGCTTGCTCGTGTAAAGAAAACTGGGATCTCAAGTGTGTCAACGAGCATGAACATGCTGGGTGATAGACAATACAGATGTATCATTGCAGGTTACCAGGTGGAATACCTTGGATACTTGCGTAACCTCGTGTGGGCTGCTGGAAGTGGTAAGGAAACATCTCAGTCATTAGATGGAACTATCATGCAACAAAAAGTCTCTCTTGTAAAATAAAGCTGTCATGCGACCTAGACCTCTGCATCAGGGTCTGCCGTTCTAATCATTGAGCTTCCGAGGACCGGTTTCTGGCATGGAAGCTTGATTCCGGTCTAGGAAAGACATGGCTTGGTAGTTTGCACTGGACTGTTCCCATGAGGCACAGGGTCAAGGCTGATTTGCATATAGCCATTGTCTGACCTAGGGTGGTGTGGAGTGCAAAAAAAAAGATGGATTTAGGCCCAGATCTTTGTACTGGGGTGAATGTAAGACATTATTCTGCAATCTGTCCATCAACTGTGTTTTTTGCAATTTTCACCCCGAGTGGGCTTGGTATGCTCAGACGTGAGTCCCAGGCTCTCCACATCACTGGAGTGAAGCTATCCAGGCTGAAGAAGGCTGATAGCCAGAAACCGGTCCTTTGATGCTTGATTCCGATCTAGGAAAGACATGGCCTGGTAGTTCGGGCTGGACTGTTCCCATGAGGCACAGGGTCAAGGCTGATTTGCATATAGCCATTGTCTGACCTAGGGTGGTGTGGAGTGCAAAAAAACGATGGATTTAGGCCCAGATCTTTGTACTGGGGTGAATGTAAGACATTGTTCTGCAATCTGTCCATCAACTGTGTTTTTTGCAATTTTCACCCCGAGTGTGCTGGGTATGCTCAGATGTGAGTCCCAGGCTCTCCACATCACTGGAGTCAAGCTATCCAGGCTGAGGAAGGCTGATAGCCAGAAACTGGTCCTTGGATGCTTGATTCCGGTCTATGAAAGACATGGCTTGGTAGTTCGGGCTGGACTGTTCCCATGAGGCACAGGGTCAAGGCTGATTTGCATATAGCCATTGTCTGACCTAGGGTGGTGTGGAGTGCAAAAAACGATGGATTTAGGCCCAGATCTTTGTACTGGGGTGAATGTAAGACATTGTTCTGCAATCTGTCCATCAACTGTGTTTTTTGCAATTTTCACCCCGAGTGGGCTGGGTATGCTCAGACGTGAGTCCCAGGCTCTCCACATCACTGGAGTCAAGCTATCCAGGCTGAAGAAGGCTGATAGCCAGAACCGGTCCTTGGATGCTTGATTCCGGTCTAGGAAAGACATGGCTTGGTAGTTCGGGCCGGACTGTTCCCATGAGGCACAGGGTCAAGGTTGATTTGCATATAGCCATTGTCTGACCTAGGGTGGTGTGGAGTGCAAAAAAACGATGGATTTAGGCCCAGATCTTTGTACTGGGGTGAATGTAAGACATTGTTCTGCAATCTGTCTATCAACTGTGTTTTTTGCTCTAATCATTGAGCCACACTTCTCCACATTGAGTCACACTTCTCCACTATAGCGGGAGTGGGAAGCAAACTACTCACTGGTACCGGTACCGGTCTGAAGACTCAGGGATGAAACCGTGAGCTTAAGCCGTAAGCTGATTGCTGTAAAGTGATGTGCTGTGGGCGCTGTAGGATACCGGCCGCTGTAGCATACCTGTGTAAGTAGTGTTAGTATGCGTTTATACTATACAGGGAGTGGGAAGCGAACTACTACTGGTCTGAAGACTCAAATGCAGTGTTTTAGCAAGCAGGATTAAAATAATAATCGTAAAGAATATAATGTAGAATGTTGCAATGCAATAAAAGAGAAATTGTGAAATCAGGTGTGTCTAAGAAAGTGGCTGTGTGTAATAAAGCGATCGAGTCTGAAAGATATATAAAAAGGGTCTTTATTTAAGTGTCATAAATGGACCCAATGGTGCAAGAGCTAAGGCATCCAGCTGAGGCAAACTCCAACCGCTTCTGCTGTATTCAAACGTAAGCTCCTGCATCAGTGAATTCCACATTACATGTTACAGTTCCATGTGACATAAACAATACCTATTAGACTTGAATGACTCTAAATTCTACAATGAAAATAAAGGTAGGATACGATTACCACTTGTATGCTTTAGGAAAACAAAAAAAACAAAAAAATTGCCAAATGCAATCATCACACTTCTTAGGTACCTGGTACTCCTTTTTTGTAACACAACATTATCAACAGTAGAACAGTCAGCAATCTCTTCTACAGTAGATTCAATCTGGTGCCTGTCAGAATTGGTAATAGTTCTACCCACATCTGAACTTTGAGGAGGTACGCAAACATTGCGCTTCTGAGAAGCACATTCAGTACCCTTTTCGTCAAACCATACATTATTGTCTTCAGCTCTTTCAAAAAAACATTCTTGTGCACATAGCGAAGGCATTGAGCTGAGGCAAACTCCAACTGCTTCTGCTGTTTTCAAACCAAAGCTCCTGCATCAGTGAAATCCACAATACATGTTACAGTTCCATGTGACATAAACAACAGCTATTAGACATGAATGACTAAATTCCATAATGAAAATAAAGGTAGAGTACGATTACCACACAGTGCCAACCAGTTCCTAAACAATGTCATGTTTTTTGATATTGATCTCCAGCTCCTGAGCTGAGGCTGAGGATGAGTTAATATGTGTGAACGGGCTATGTGGATAACAGCCAGGCAGAGAGACCTGTGCACAAAGAATAGTCATGGTTTCAAAATGGATGTCGGGTTTAGGCTAATTTAACAAGTAAATAGCGTATTTGCATAGGCCAAACATCACCCATCCCTGGTTAGGCTGGCGACATAAGGGGCAATAATGAAAACAGAGTTCAAATGCCTGAGCATACTTAGAAAGTTATTATATGAAAATAGTTCAATTGAAGTGTAGTAACAATTATTATAGGAAAACATAAAAAAATTGGAAAAAAATCAATCCAAGAATAACGTGAATTTCTCACAAGTCTTGGAGATTGTGGTCCAGAAGTTCATCCGCGGCTTGAGATGCATAGTGTTCCAAGAGATCATTGTTGCCATCGTGTGAAAAAAGCAAAGCGATCCAATTCATATCCTCGAAGGGACAGTACTGTTCCTCGAATGTTGGAGCGGCAATTTCAATTTGGCAGGCAATCTTGTGAAAGGTCGCACGTTGCAGGAGATCTTCCGCGGCTGTGCAGAAATCCCATTCTGCCATGATACCTTTTTTGCGTTGCATCCGCCATTCTCCACTGCCCGAACAATCAAGTTCATGGTTTTCACGATACTCCATTACCTGTTGGACATCAGGAGAGATTGTTGGGATGTTGGCAAGGCATAGATCCATTCATTCGCCAGTTGAATGGGCAAGTTTTGCAATAAAAAGATGGTCACACGCAGATCGCATATGTGGAAATAAATGTCATGTTGTAGTTGGCTCCGATAATAGATAGAGGCAGGAAGTTGAAAAGTTGTTCCACTTTTTCACAGTATTGATGTAGCTTCGAATCGAGGCATATTCTGTCTGACATGTTTATTACCACAGGGAGCGCAGCCATTTTTTACAAGCAAAAATAGTAGTAGGATGGTTTCAAAGAGAGCAAGAATTATGGGCACTGTTCTTGTTATTCCAGAGATGATCGAATGAATGAAGTCTGGTATTATCCAAAAAACTGTTTGAAAGCCTGTGAAAAGGCCGAAGGAGACCGTGTTAAAAAAGTGTGCCAGACCTTGAGTTTGAAATGTGTTAGAAAATTGTGTAACAATTCACTAAGTGTAATGGGAGGTTCGTATTTAAAAGGGACTGTATTTTACTCTTTTGCAGAAGTGAGGGCCACTTCTGTTCAGGATAAAAGCGCTTTTAGTTTGGTCAGTTTAATGAAAACTGTTTTCAAAGTAGGTATTGAAGGCCAAGTTGAAGTTTGGGAGTTACTTTGTGTGGGTGGGAATAGACATTGCCACAGGAAGTTACTCTGTTTGAAACAGTACGGACATACAGTATGTCAGCTCACTTTCCATAGGAGTGTATGTTATTGAGAAGCAGATAACTGCTGTTAGAAGGTTGTGTGAATGTTGGTCTGATTGTGGGAGTTGGCGTGATGTTAAGAAAGCACGCAAGATTGGGGGCTGTATGCTTAGAAGCGTCATGCAGTTGGACATTCTTGCATAGTAATGAATGACTGCCATTGTGGTCGCACTTTTCACCTGTGAGAAAAACTTCTGTATCCTCTTTAAGACAGCGATATGTAAATGGTAGAAACCACTGCTCGTGAATAAATGTGCTACCTTATATAATCACATACAACATGACAAACAACATGTACACCTAGCAGACACAACAACACGACGTACTGTGGGAACCGTGGCTAGCCATGAACGCAAACCAACCATGGCATGGCACCTCTGTCACACAATGGAGAATGTGGGGAGAGATGGAAGCAAAGTATGTGCGAAGGTGGCAAGTGATTCTCAATTATAAAAGTATACAATGCAAAGTGTTGAGGGGATGCGCTGGACAGACTTGAGTATGCAGAGCACAGACATGTACTTGTCAACATACACAGATGGTCTATTGAGTGAAGTAGACAGTGGACGCAACCAAGATAGTACAGTCAGTAGGGAAGATTAAAAAAACATTGCGCATACATGCCCCCTCCCCCCCAAATCTTTAGCGTAGTGGGCTGGCTCGGCGTACACAAGGCTAGCGTAGGGGTATTAATAAAGGCACGTTTCTCTGGGTGCTGTCCGAAATAGCGAATATGTCTGCGCAGCTTACACCGCAAAGAGTTTGACGCCGTGAGCGAAGCTGGCTGCATGAATGATGCTCTCAGCCTGCTGGTACTCTGAAACCATCATAGCCGCTGCAACGCATATATGCCGCACAGTTTACCTTTTGAAACCTCTGTATGTGAAAGAGGGCTGACCACGTGCCGGAAGAAGCTCCTGTGCCGAGTTCTGCGAGCTCGGAAAGCTCCTGAGATCAACGCTGGCTACCGCAACACAGGCACAAAGCGACCGGCCTGAGGCCCAGCCCCGTGGAGTGCTCTGTATACTACTAACACAGTAGTAGTCCAACAGGTACCAACAGTGGAAGAGTGTCTTGATCCCACAATGGATGATGTTAGAACTGCATCTAACAGTGGAGATGAAGGTACTCCCTTCGACCAGGTGCAACCAACTCTAGGTCCCAACAGTGGAACGGTGTCTTGATCCCACAATGGACGATGTTAGAACTGCATCTGAGAGCGGAGATGAAGGTACTGCCTTCCACCAGATATTACCTGCTGCTTGGTTTTGGACACAACTGGCTCCGTTGAGGTGCATCAGACTCTGTCCTTCCTTAGCTAACTCCTGAACATGATTATTGTGCTTGGTTGACAGCAGTCGGTGGAGTACACTGTTCTACATTAGGTCTGAACATTGAAACGGGGTCTTGATTCTATGATTGAGGATGTCAGAAGTTAAAGTCTGTGATGATTTCTGTGTACCCCCTCTGATCAGGTGCAACCAACTCCATGCTTTAGAATCCAACGGCACATAGATGTGAGGAGTTAATGACCACTGCCTCTGGCCTACACTGCGGTCAGCAGGGCTCACAATTCAGATAGAGTGGTGATTGTTTAATTACAGAATCCAGTAGTCAAGTAACTACAACATCTATTGAAATATACACAAAATTCTTTCAGTATACTTACTTGAAGAACTTTTTTTTAGATGAGTTATAGGTTTAGTACAAAGACCAAATTCTTCTTGGTAGTAGTAGTGTGGACAGCAGAGATCGCAATTAGAATAGTTTTGATTTATTTATTGCAGAGTTTTCTGTAATTTATGTTGTTGTATTTTGTGAAGAGGAAGTGAAAAAAAGTATTCATGGATGTCTGTGTGACTACTGCCTTCAATTTACACTGCAGACAGCAGTGTTCACAATTCAGATCAAGTCGCTATTGTAGATGATGCAGTCCTGTAGGCAAAAGACACTGCTCCAGTGTGCTCTGTCCGCACCACTCAAATGCATTATCACAGGCTCCGGACACGCTTTTTGTTGCTTCGTGTGTTACAAACTGGGTAGCTCAAGTCCACATTACGTGGCTGTGGGCCCTTGCTGACTGCTCTCTCTGGCCTACACTGCAGACAGCAGGGTTCACAATTCAGATCGAGTCGCTATTGCAGATGATGCAGTGTTGATGGCAACAGACGTTGCTCCTTGTACGGCCCGCCCGCAGCCCGCATCATCGCTGGCTGTGCCCATGATGAATGCTTTTGATGGGGCTATCTAGGTGCACTAGAACTGATGGACCCTTTATGATACAATCTTTTTGTGTATTATTTCAGATCTATTGCCTGTGTCTCAGTATACCACAAGTTGTGGTTCTTTTACAATAGAATTTTTTCTGTATTATTTCACAAACTATTGACTCTTTTAATATTCAATCTCTGTGTGTGATCCAATGCTTACTGTTGTAGTTGATGCTAGCAGCAACCATTCTCTGAGGGCTGGTTTACCCTCACCCCACATGCATCCAGGACCGACGTCACTGGATATGTGACCCTGGTAATAAAAAGAAGTCAAGCGCACGTGCCCGTACCCACTTCCACTATCTATCTGTGTCTGTGTGTTTCTTATTCGTGCATGATATGGCCCTGGAGCCATTCCACATTACATTGTGCTGTGGACAGCATATGCAACCATGTTACGTCTGGCAGTGCGGAGAACTTCAGTCATGTAACTGTAAGGTGCATGGCTATCACAGGGGGAAGACTACTTTACAGACCATGAATATTGAGGAAGATGATGGTTGCATGTTGTGTGTAGTGTAAGATATGTGTACATAGCAAAAAGTTTTCAAAAAAGCTCTCTAAGCAGAAGAGGTGTGTCTCATCAAATGCTGTAGCGAGAATGACTAAAATGTGTGGCGTTCTCCAACTGCTATAATGGGAAATGTTATGAACTGATCAAATGCTTTTTTTTAAGGTCACATGGAAATCGTGCATCCAGCGCGCAAGGAGAATGCACCCAACGCAATTTTGAGAAAATATATTTACTATAAGTTTATTACAGTTGGAAATATATAAATGTTTAAAATATTTTAGATTATTGCTTGCTCTCATATACACTTTAAAGTTATTTAGATATAGTTTTGAGACATAAAAAGAAAATGAGGGAATGGTGTACCCGGCGCGACACTATACGTCTATGACGTAACACAGGGCCTGGCAGCGTGCACTTGTCGCATACGCAACGCACAGCGGGCGCGACCCCATACGTACATGACGTAACGCACAGCTTGTTACTGCATACCGTCGCATACCAAAGTAGCAGCTGGCGGGCGACCTCATACGTATATGTTGTTACATGGGACGCGGTGCTATGAACACGTTGGATACGAAATGCACATCATTTACGAGTTTAGCAATATGGCCGATAGGATTCCCGTGCTGATGGATCTTGGAACCCCACCAGTACAAGAGTCAAGTTTTCTCAACAACAAAAAAAATGATATACATGTTTGTTTTTGAAGATATAAAACATTACATAATTTTTAAAGTTTAAAAAAAAGGATAATAGAGTTCCAAAATATTATTATTATTTTTTTTTAAATATAGTTTTTATGAATATTAAAATATGAAATTAACATTTAAAAAACCTTCGAAGTTCACTGAAAAAAACATAGGTTTAAGAGACGTTATAGTTAGGAATTAGCATTTAAAAAACCTTGGAAATTCACTAAAAACCATAGGTTTCAGGGAAGTTAAGACATTTGACTCAAATATAACCAGGGAAATTCGCCTGTTATAGTTCGTTGAGCTAACTATAACTCGCGCGCCCTCAATGCAGTGCTGATGACGTCACATATTACATGAAAATGAATTTTAAATATAAAATTAAATTGTTAAACACTGTGGTTGAGTGCATATTATATGGTGAGCAAACTTTACAATGAAAATTTTACAACGCACTACCATTACAACGCGACCATTACAACGCATTCCATTAAAACCCATTGCGCTGGAGGGCGCTCTAAGATAGGGAATAAGTTTAATTTACTATCCAACACCTTTCCTAGTGTCCACAGGGACTGGAATTGGAATAGTAAATTAAACTTTTCACTATCCAGCGCCCCAAAGCGCTTTGCGTTGTAAAGGCATGCGTTGTAAAAACCGCGTTGTAAAGGCATGCGTGGTAAAAGCATGCGTTGTAACGTCATACATCCATATTATATGCATTATTAATATGGAAGCAATATGAAAATTGTATGTTTATCAGGCATTACAAGATGGTGCTTATTCTTGTGTGATGCGTTTGTCCTTTTCAATGTTAATGCACATGAGATATGGTTTAAAATATGGTCGCTTCCGGTGTGGCTATATATATATATATATATGTATATCGCCGCAAACTCCTACTGCTGCTGCTTTTCCCTCGCAGGATGCACACAGAGAGCACAGACCACCAAGCTGTTTTTAAATGCCTTTTAGTTTATGTGCATACTCAGCAACAAACAAACGCTGGCAGCCATATAACTATATATATATATATATATATATATATGAAAATCAATCCCGACCTGTCAGTGGATGACAGGCAACATCAGGGTGCAGACCTCATTACGCCACAGCAGACAGCCAAAACGAAGCTCACAATGAATCCAACTCAAGTGAGTAGCAGGAATAAACGTTTTATTAAATGAATGACGCGTTTCGCTCCACTGGGGAGCTTGTTCACATAAAAGCACTCAAAAGAAGTGGGAGAATATATACATGATACAGGGAGGGGCTTGATTGGGAAGACACGCCCAAGAGTAAAAAACAAATAAAGAAACAGTGCAAAAAGTAAAACATGTTATTTTCACATAAGCAGAAACATGTACCTAATATAAAGTAACAGGTTATATACTGGTCATGGCAATTTTAAACAGTATAGGGATATTGCAATGAGAGCTGTAAAATATAAGCATTGATCATAAGCGTTTGTATAAAGTAAAAAATGGCTGGCTGGAAAAGTTTACAAAAGAAGGGGGTGATGAGGGAAGCACAAAAACAAGCAAAATAGCAAGTGTGACGGCATAGTGCCTAATCAGTGTGATGTGCTTTCCAGGGGTTTATAGAAGCCAGCAACATATTGAAAATCTAGAACGCAAGCAACTCAAGACATAGTGCCTGAATATTCCAACAACGCCACTGTTATCTAGAATAAAAAAACGCCATGTTCACAGAAAACTAACAATAGTGGTACAAGTCAAGTACTGCATAGACAGTGCAAAGCATAAAATAACTGTGTATAGGGAAAACACGATAGATTTGAAAGTGAAAAAATAATAAAAGATACAGAAGCCCAACCTAAAATGTGTGAAAATAAAATGAGATTCAGAAAAAGCAAAAGGAAAATAGCAACACCTGAGGCGAAATAAAGAATTTGTGTTGTTCGAGATAAGATTAAAGTGACATGAATGCTTAGTCAAAACATTTTATCGGAAAAAATGACTAAGAGCAGGCGTCAAAACAGAAAAGTGGCAGTAAGCCAAAGCCGATAAGTGATGCATTGACTGAACAAGAGAAGGGAAAAAGGAACATAATAGTTACAGGTATGGAAAAAAGATCGACAGAAACCAAGAACAAATTGGATCTACAATTTAAATGTTACAAGAAACTTTTTAAATCCTCACTCAGATTGAGCCCATTAGGGGCCTTGGTATCGAGGGACATAATGAGTTGAGATTCACGCTGTCTCAGTAAATTTTTGCGGTCCCCACCGCGACTGGGTTGAGGCACTGAACAAAGGACTGTGTATTGCAAGTCCTTCAGCTTTTTGTCATGGACTGCTTCAAAATGCCTCGCCACAGGGTAATTGCTATCACTGTTAACGATGGCCCTGATATGCTGAAGTATTCTTTGATGAACAGGCAGCTTGGTGCTGCCTATGTACTCCAGATCACATGTACATCTGAGCTTGTAGACAACAAACTCCGATCTACATGTTAGATATTCTCTGATGGGAATAGGTGTGTCGCTAAATGCAGTGACATATTCCGTAGTATTGGTGGCAAAATTACAGGCACGACAGGAAGTGCATTTAAAAAAACCCATTTTGGTGATCTTAGTGAGTTTGGGTGGATTTTCTGGTGCTGTTCTATCAAGAGCGTCACGCATGGATGGCGCACGTCTGAATGTGATGGTAGGTGTTTCAGGTAGCATTGGGCCAAGAATGGGATCCATCAGAATGATAGGCCATTCAGTGCCTATGATGCGCCTAATCTTTCGCTCCTGTGAGCTGAAAGTAGTTATAAGTCTGACAGTGCGCTGAGAGTCATCCTGGGTATTTTTGGTATTAACAGTGGTGGGCTCCCTTGGTGTAAGTAGTGAGACTCTATCTACTGATGAAGCTTTGGCCAAAGCTTGATCAAGTATAGTTCTAGAGTACCCTCTTCTCAGGAAACGTTGTTTGGATTCCTCAAGGCATGTGGCCAGAGAGTCAGGGTCACTGCAGATTCTGTGGATACGAATGAATTCGCCAAAGGGAATACTGCGGATGGTATGTGCTGGATGGGAGCTGCGCGCGTGTAAAATAGAATTACCAGCAGTACTCTTGCGATGTAGTTTAGTCATGAGTGTGTTGTCATTGATAAACAAGTGCACATCTAGAAATTCCGCTTCAGAAACGCTTACATTGGCAGTGAATTTTAGATTTAAGGAGTTGGCATTGCAGTCAGATACAAACGAAAGGGCCTGATCTTTGGTGCCCTTCCAAATGATGCAAATATCGTCAATGTAGCGCCAGTAATGCGCAATGCATGGCGACCAGTGTGCGTGTGTGGTTTTGAGCTCGTGTTCCTCCCACCAACCCACATGAAGACATGAGTAGCTGGGGGAAAAACACGAGCCCATCGCCACACCACGCAATTGCTGGTAAGTATTGTTCCCGAAACGGAAGAAGTTGGAAGTAAGGCACAGTTTGATCATGGCAATCAACATGGAATTTTGTTCCCTGAAACAAATGGCACGTGTATTAAGATAGTACTGACATGCGTTTATACCATGCTGATGATTGATAGAAGTATAAAGCGATTCGATGTCTAAAATCAGAAACAAATAATCACTGCACCAATTAACAGTTCCAATCTTGGTCAAAAAATCTGTAGTATCTTTCAAAAAAGAAGGGAGACTTGCCACATGAGGTTGGAGAAAAAAGTCTACATATTTGGAGATGTTTTCGGTCATACTCCCAATGGCCGATATGATTGGACGGCCAGGCGTGGGGGTAACAAGTTTGTGAACTTTAGGCAAAAAGTATAAGTAGGGTGTCACTGGATGGTCTTTAGATAGGTAGTTGCATTCATCTTTAGTAAGGAGATTGAGTCTTTTCCAGGTGCTCAGCTGCTTACGTATTTTGTTATGATTCTGAACCATAGCAAATTGTGATGATAGGGTGTAACATGTAGAATCAGATAAGTGTCTTTGTGCTTCTTCAATGTAGTCCGATGTTTTCCAAAGAACAGTATTGCCACCCTTGTCGGCACTCTTAACAATCACATTGTGGTTCGATTGGAGTTTGTTGATAAGCAAATTGTATTGCTGGTCATTGTATTTCAGTTGTTTGTGTCTGGTCAGGATAGATCTGTTTAAAGTTTTAAGTTCAATGATGACACGATCGCTGAATATATCTACAGCATCCCGAGGCATGAGTGGAAAGAATGTCGACTTGGGTTTAAATGGCGTTGGCACTATGCGATTCACATTGAACACTTGGCTGACAGTTGGCACAGTTTGGGAAGTGTCATTAAATGCTAAATCGTATAGGTTTTGCAGGCCAGCATTGTCCTGTACTTGGAGTTGAGCTGCCATGTTAAAAGGAATCTCAGTTGCCCCACTTTGTTTACGTTTTGCCTCCAATTTGAAATATTTAATAAGTTTAATTTTTCTCACAAATTTGTATAAATCAATCCGGGTTTGGTTGTAGGAGAATTTGTTTGGCGGACAGAATGAGAGGCCCAGAGACAGTAGCTGCTCCTCCGCCTTGGTGAGAACAGTGTCCGACAGATTAATGACGGTGTTGTCAACAGTGCAAGTTATCTGCGCTAGTTCTTGTTTGTTTTTGTTTGCGAGGTATTTCTTTTTGTGGATCCTCCGCCTTGAGCGCCTGCACTGGCTGACTGATTGCCGGCCTGATTCTGAGGATTCCGGGAGCGCAGGGAATAGCGCCGGTCCTCGTTGACAAAACCCAGTTCTTCTACCACTGTGTAGTTTTTGCCTGGGTCGGGGATGGCAGATGTTGAAGCACCCTCGTCTTCACTATTGGAGGTTAATGAGTTAATTGACAGTATGTCACTGTTGTCAATAGGTATGCCGGAGCCTTGATTGATTGTAGCTGTTTGACCGCCTACAGTTTTGCCGCTGTTGGATAATGCTTTGCGCTTTAGATTGTCATATTTTCTGGAGAAGGTGAATATCCTTCCAGTGGCGTAGTCGTTTCTATCTCTTGCGAATTTAGTGATTTTACGCTCAATTATGCTGTCCTCCAGTTTTTTAATGCGGATATCAATCTCTGCTTTGCTCTTTGCAATAAAGTCTGTTTCTCCAGTTGCCTCCAATAGTGCTTGTATTTTGTCAATTTCTATTAACAATTTATCTCGGTCAGATTCGGCATATTTAATCAAGATGTTGACCATATTCATAGAGCTTTTTAAACTGTTGTCCGCCCATTCTTGCAACATCAAAGGGTCGGGGTTTTCATATGTTGGAACAATGAGAATTCTTAAGCCCCTGGGAACTCTGTTTGTATCCCGGTACTTTTCAAGGGATTTCTTCTCCCACCACTTGGCGAGTTCGCTTCGCAATAATTTCTCCAAACTCTTGATCAAAGTCTTAGCGTCACTATTGGTAGTGATTGGTGTCGCCTCATTAACTTTAGGAATGTTAGCGGAGAGGCTTTCAAATCGTGCCTCCGCGGTTGCTTCCCTGGTTTTGAGTGCGTCACTTGATAGCATATTAAATGTGGTTAAATACACAGTCACGTTTATGTTAGGAATGAATATAATTCCCAATCCTGCTGTATTAATGCAGCAGGCTGTCTGAGCATACACGGCAAATCCCACACCCCGCTAAGCGTTGGACAAACAATTGACAGATGAGCGGCCACAGGGCGGCGGTGATCCGCAGGAATCGGCGCCTCGTGGTTCTGCCGAGAAAATCAATCAGCCGAACACACAAGCACCACGCCTGGACGGACACACTCACCTCCGAGAAGCCGGCGTTGATCTTTGTCAAAATGATGTAGTCCAGCGGGGGGGCACAGCAAAGCTGATTCTTTAGAATCCAAGTGAAGATGCGTCCCAGACAAATGCAGGCAGCCGCGCCGGCGCTGTGCCTCAGGTCAGCGGGAGGGTCCACAAGCCAGAAGCAGCTGATCCCGGCAGACAAATGAAAAGCAATCCCGACCTGTCAGTGGATGACAGGCAACATCAGGGTGCAGACCTCATTACGCCACAGCAGACAGCCAAAACGAAGCTCACAATGAATCCAACTCAAGTGAGTAGCAGGAATAAACGTTTTATTAAATGAATGACGCGTTTCGCTCCACTGGGGAGCTTGTTTACATAAAAGCACTCAAAAGAAGTGGGAGAATATATACATGATACAGGGAGGGGCTTGATTGGGAAGACACGCCCAAGAGTAAAAAACAAATAAAGAAACAGTGCAAAAAGTAAAACATGTTATTTTCACATAAGCAGAAACATGTACCTAATATAAAGTAACAGGTTATATACTGGTCATGGCAATTTTAAACAGTATAGGGATATTGCAATGAGAGCTGTAAAATATAAGCATTGATCATAAGCGTTCGTATAAAGTAAAAAATGGCTGGCTGGAAAAGTTTACAAAAGAAGGGGGTGATGAGGGAAGCACAAAAACAAGCAAAATAGCAAGTGTGACGGCATAGTGCCTAATCAGTGTGATGTGCTTTCCAGGGGTTTATAGAAGCCAGCAACATATTGAAAATCTAGAACGCAAGCAACTCAAGACATAGTGCCTGAATATTCCAACAACGCCACTGTTATCTAGAATAAAAAAACGCCATGTTCACAGAAAACTAACAATAGTGGTACAAGGCAAGTACTGCATAGACAGTGCAAAGCATAAAATAACTGTGTATAGGGAAAACACGATAGATTTGAAAGTGAAAAAATAATAAAAGATACAGAAGCCCAACCTAAAATGTGTGAAAATAAAATGAGATTCAGAAAGAAGCAAAAGGAAAATAGCAACACCTGAGGCGAAATAAAGAATTTGTGTTGTTCGAGATAAGATTAAAGTGACATGAATGCTTAGTCAAAACATTTTATCGGAAAAAATGACTAAGAGCAGGCGTCAAAACAGAAAAGTGGCAGTAAGCCAAAGCCGATGAGTGATGCATTGACTGAACAAGAGAAGGGAAAAAGGAACATAATAGTTACAGGTATGGAAAAAAGATCGACAGAAACCAAGAATAAATTGGATCTACAATTTAAATGTTACAAGAAACTTTTTAAATCCTCACTCAGATTGAGCCCATTAGGGGCCTTGGTATCGAGGGACACAATGAGTTGAGATTCACGCTGTCTCAGTAATTTTTCGCGGTCCCCACCGCGACTGGGTTGAGGCACTGAACAAAGGACTGTGTATTGCAAGTCCTTCAGCTTTTTGTCATGGACTGCTTCAAAATGCCTCGCCACAGGGTAATTGCTATCACTGTTAACGATGGCCCTGATATGCTGAAGTATTCTTTGATGAACAGGCAGCTTGGTGCTGCCTATGTACTCCAGATCACATGTACATCTGAGCTTGTAGACAACAAACTCCGATCTACATGTTAGATATTCTCTGATGGGAATAGGTGTGTCGCTAAATGCAGTGACATATTCCGTAGTATTGGTGGCAAAATTACAGGCACGACAGGAAGTGCATTTAAAAAAACCCATTTTGGTGATCTTAGTGAGTTTGGGTGGATTTTCTGGTGCTGTTCTATCAAGAGCGTCACGCATGGATGGCGCACGTCTGAATGTGATGGTAGGTGTTTCAGGTAGCATTGGGCCAAGAATGGGATCCGTCAGAATGATAGGCCATTCAGTGCCAATGATGCGACTAATCTTTCGCTCCTGTGAGCTGAAAGTAGTTATAAGTCTGACAGTGCGCTGAGAGTCATCCTGGGTATTTTTGGTATTAACAGTGGTGGGCTCCCTTGGTGTAAGTAGTGAGACTCTATCTACTGATGAAGCTTTGGCCAAAGCTTGATCAAGTATAGTTCTAGAGTACCCTCTTCTCAGGAAACGTTGTTTGGATTCCTCAAGGCATGTGGCCAGAGAGTCAGGGTCACTGCAGATTCTGTGGATACGAATGAATTCGCCAAAGGGAATACTGCGGATGGTATGTGCTGGATGGGAGCTGCGCGCGTGTAAAATAGAATTAGCAGCAGTACTCTTGCGATGTAGTTTAGTCATGAGTGTGTTGTCCTTGATAAACAAGTGCACATCTAGAAATTCCGCTTCAGAAACGCTTACATTGGCAGTGAATTTTTGATTTAAGGAGTTGGCATTGCAGTCAGATACAAACGAAAGGGCCTGATCTTTGGTGCCCTTCCAAATGATGCAAATATCGTCAATGTAGCGCCAGTAATGCGCAATGCATGGCGACCAGTGTGCGTGTGTGGTTTTGAGCTCGTGTTCCTCCCACCAACCCACATGAAGACATGAGTAGCTGGGGGAAAAACACGAGCCCATCGCCACACCACGCAATTGCTGGTAAGTATTGTTCCCGAAACGGAAGAAGTTGGAAGTAAGGCACAGTTTGATCATGGCAATCAACATGGAATTTTGTTCCCTGAAACAAATGGCACGTGTATTAATATAGTACTGACATGCGTTTATACCATGCTGATGATTGATAGAAGTATAAAGCGATTCGATGTCTAAAATCAGAAACAAATAATCACTGCACCAATTAACAGTTCCAATCTTGGTCAAAAAATCTGTAGTATCTTTCAAAAAAGAAGGGAGACTTGCCACATGAGGTTGGAGAAAAAAGTCTACATATTTGGAGATGTTTTCGGTCATACTCCCAATGGCCGATATGATTAGACGGCCAGGCGTGGGGGTAACAAGTTTGTGAACTTTAGGCAAAAAGTATAAGTAGGGTGTCACTGGATGGTCTTTAGATAGGTAGTTGCATTCATCTTTAGTAAGGAGATTGAGTCTTTTCCAGGTGCTCAGCTGCTTACGTATTTTGTTATGATTCTGAACCATAGAAAATTGTGATGATAGGGTGTAACATGTAGAATCAGATAAATGTCTTTGTGCTTCTTCAATGTAGTCCGATGTTTTCCAAAGAACAGTATTGCCACCCTTGTCGGCACTCTTAACAATCACATTGTGGTTCGATTGGAGTTTGTTGATAAGCAAATTGTTTTTGCTACAATTTCCTTCTAATAATTGATTTACATTATAATTACCGACAACCTATTTACTAAGTGACAGGATGTATGTCACTAGTATTCACTAGTAAGAACACTGTTCCAATATGGCCACGCTGTTTTTGATCCGTACTTTTGTCCTTTGTCTATGTTTATACGAGGAAGTGGTATGTGAAACTTTATTTAACATTACTTTGGAGGAACACAATTCACCCATGATCAAGCCGAGCATTCAGTGAAACGCGTTGGGTTGGTTCCATGCACTGTTTGTCATGCTGGAAATAAATTGAAAACTATGAACTACGATCGTCTGGTTTAAAGGAATGGTGATTAATGCTGGACTAGAGTGCATTTACGCTACTTTTGGAGCGTTTGGTGAAACGGAGTGTTATTGGCAGGGAACCCTCTGACCCTGCATTGCACCGCAGTCTATGTGTCCCGGTCCCATCGGAGGAAGTGAAACGTATATATATATATATATATATATATATATATATATATATATATATATATATATATATATATATATATATATATATAGATATAGATAGATAGATAGATAGATAGATAGATAGATAAATAGATAGATAGATAGATAGATAGATAGATAGATAGATAGATAGATAGATAGATAGATAGATAGATAGATAGATAGATAGATAGATAGATTACCTACTGACTGTCTGCAGTACGTAGATATAAGTAGGACCTAATTTCCACAGGAAAATCATTTTTTTACTTATATAACTTTGACATCATTTGACCAATTTTCATGAGGTTTTCTGAAAAAAGTGTCAAAGTAGATTCTGGAAAGTTTGGGGGTTAACCATGCAGTGGGGACCTAGAAAGAGAGCATGAAAAAAGGGTGTGTTTGTAATGCTAATTCCCATAGGAACATGTTGTCGAACCTACAGTCTAAACCCCTGGGGGGCATTACACCAAAATTGGCAGAAAGTTGAATATTGTTACACAAATTGTGCTTTTTGTTATTTGGTGCATATCCATCCAGTAGTTTTTGAGAAATTTAAGCCAAAAATTATAGATATATCTTTGAACGCGTATTTCGTGGTGGTTTTGTGATTAATCGCGGATATGCGCACCATCTGGAATGCTATGATTGGTTGGACGCAACCTGAACAGAAAGTTGCACCACCATTTTATCATTGAGGAATGGTTCCTGGGGCTGAAAATTTGAGTGAAAGCTAACATAAGTGGTCAAGTTGGAGATACCTTGACCCCATGTTTGAGAAGCGGGTGTCTTAGTGACACAAGTTATGTGTTCAAAATGGATATTTTTAAATGCAACTGATATTCACTACAACGCCGTGATTGAGAGTGCAGCCCCCAAGTAGCATCGCATGGTTGTCACAACTATTGCAATGTCATTGCAAACATTAGTGAAAATATATTTAAAAAATATATATATGTTTGTACACACTCGCCGGTCACTGTCACACACTCATTTATGTACTCACAAGCTCACTCAGACACTTATACACCCATTCACATACCCACTCACACACTTATACATCCAGTCACATACCCACTCAGATACTCATGCAGTAACTCACATACTCATTCAGGTACTTATGCACCCACTTACAGACTCACTCTGAGAGTGACACACCCATGTACAAACTCACTATGAGACTCATGCACCTACATAGAGACTCAGTCATTGACTCATGATTACAGTCTCATACCTACCTAGAGACTCTTACACCCACTCACAGACCCACCTGGTCACTCATGCACCCACTCGCAGACTCACTCAGATACTTATTCACCCATGTACAGGCCCATTCAGAGACTCACGCACCCACTTACAGACCCATTCACACACTCATGTATGTTCTCACATACCCACTGAGAAGCTCATACACCCACTTACAGATCAATTCAGACTCTCATACAGCCACTCACACGCCCATACAGTCAGTCCCACACCTAATCACAGACTGTCTAAGAGACTTATGGACTCAGTCACTCAGATTCTCACACATCGACTCACAAACTCAGTCACATATACACCCACTCACTCACTCAGTCAAGGCTCATGCATCCACTCACAGACCTACCCAGACACTCACCCTTCCAGTCACAGACAAACCCAGACACTCATGCATGCACCCGCCCATTCATTCACCCACTTAGAGACTTATGCTCTCACTCACAGCCCCATTGAGACACTTATACACCTACTCACAGATCCACTCAGACACTATTACATCCACTCACAGACCCACTTAATCACTCACACAACCATACAGTCACTCACAAAGCCACTCATACAGCCACTCATAGACCCACTCAGAAACGTATGCACCCAGTCATTTGTACACTCAGAGACTCATGCACCACTCACAGAACAACACACCCACTGACAGAACTATTCAGACACTGATGCTGCCAGTCATAGATCCTCTGAGAGACTCATGCACTCACTCACAGATCCACTCAGACACTCATGCACTCTCTCTCACTCACCCACTCAGACAGCCCCTTAGACACTCATGTATCCACTCACAGATCCAGTAAGACAGGCATATACTTACTTAAAAATACACAAAGGCACACATGCACCTACTCACAGATTGAATGAGAGACTTACACAACCAATCACAGACCCATTGTGACACTGATGCACCCACTCATAGATGTACTGAGGCTGACCCGCATTTCATTACAGAAATAGTGATAGACTGATGCACTGTCTCACAGATTCTCTCAAACACTTATGCAGTGAATGAGAGACTTACCCCCAGATGCATCAACCCTGATTCTGCGAATTCTAATTTGCCAAAAATACAGAATCGTTAATTTGAATTCGCAGAATGGGATGCATCAATAAAAGCCAACCAAAAAGCGATTCGCAGTCGGCCACAATCGCCGATTGCGAATTCCGCTAAATCCTACAAAAATCACAGAATCGTCTGTTTCCCATGTTGAAATGCAATTTCGCAATCACCAAAATCGCAAATTGCGATCTCGCTAACTGCAAGATCTCAAAAACGGGAAGTCGTATTTCGAGCACAATGATGATATCACAACCAGGAAGTAGGCAGTTCCCTCACTCATTCTGAACACAGAGCTTGAGAGTGGAAGAAGCACAGCACAGAGCTCCATCAGACACACCCTGCAGCCCCACAACAGGACACACATCCAGAATGTCCCAGGAAGCAGTGCACCTGGCAGAAAAAGAAAAATTAAATTTTCTGAACAGGAGCTGGAGTTCCTCATCGAGGGTGTAAGCAGGGACCATGATAGGCTCTTTGGGAAGCAATCCCGGAAGGTCCCTAAAGCAGACAAGAGGCGCTTTTGGCAGCGCATGAGGGCTAAGGTCAAATCTGTCAGAATGACCCAGCGCTCTATTGATGAGCTAAAGAAGAGGTGGTACGACCTCAGATGCCGTGCCAAAGAGCGCATTGCAGAGAGGCAGGGGGAGCAACAAGCGACGGGAGGAGGAGACCCCACAGTTGCGCCCAACACACCACTTGAAGACCTGGGGGAGGGGACCATCAACCCTGCTGCCTGCGTGGGGGTCACCCAGCTGGACACCTCCCGACCCACCCAAAAATCCAGAGGTAAGAGCCATGCAACTCCAAACCTGCCCCCTAACAATGCCCATGCCTCCAGAGCTAGCCATCTGATAACCCCAGTAATGCAGGCCATGCACATCAGAAACGCCATATTGCATTGTGGGACTTGTATTGTGATAATAGTTTCCTGATAGCCACACACAGCCACACCTGTGAAGTGAAGCATGTCCCTAAAGCCAGTCAGGGAATGTAAGCCTGCATGCATGTCGCAACATCCCATGTGCAAGATCCATATCATCAATCATGCACTCATTTACATCACAGGTGCTGCTGAACCACAGAGCACAGACAGCGAGGCACTCCAAATTGAGGAGAATCAGAGGACACCGAGGGAGAGAGCCATCCTGCCCCACAACTTGGAACTTTAGACACACCTGCACCAGTACCACCACCTCCCCATGCAAACAGGGCCAATCCAGCAGCCACAGGAGGAGAGTAACCACCCCATGCATCACATATGGCAGTGGAACAGGCCACACCACCACCCAGGAGGCAGACACGGCGCACAGCCACTGTGCGGTCGCAGTCAAGTGGCCGGATGAGGCAGCAGGGCAACTTGACAACACGGGCTGACCGGGGTCATCATGATCAGGAACAAGGGCTTGGCATCGAACGGCGGATGCTAGCTGTCCACCAAAAGCAGGCACGGAACATGGCAGCCATGCAGCTGCAGCTTTACAAGACAGCGCGCAACGTGAGCCAGCTCACAGAAAGCATGCAGGTGTTAACAGCTGCAGTGAGGGAGATTAGCCAGATCATGGTGTCACAGCAGGACATCAGCCCCGGCCGCCACCGCCAGCTGCTGACCCGCCTATCGGCATACACCAGGTCAAACCACCTGATCGGGAATGCTACTTCCCAACTTGCAATGCAATGCCAGATGGTGCAATGCTGCCTGGATGTTGATAGGGCGTTGGAACAGGTCACAACTGCTGTCCAGAACCAGCAGGTATGTGGCCATGCCCATGCAAGAGGGGGAGAGGATGCCAGTGAGGGCACCTCCAGTCTGAGAAGCCTGTCCCTGCCGGTGGTACAAGAACAACGCCGCAGTACCAGGCCCACTGCAGCATCAGGGCCCGATACTGGCGAGGTGGATGTGAAGAGGCGACAGGGCACATCTGTCCGGAGGCGCTAGTGATTTACTGACTATTAGCAGCAGTGCCATGCTGAAGTACAAAGCAGGCCTGCTTCCCAATCATCGGGCTGTATGAGGTAATACAGTTTTCATGTTTTGTGAACCAAAAAATGTGAAAGAAAGATCCTGTTTACATTATAATAAGAATGTATTTCAAACGCAAATCCTACTCATGTCATTATTTCATTTGGCATGCATGAGTGCAGTGTTGTGTGAGGGGTATGGGAGCACAAAAAATAATTCAGTGTGATGTTGTTGCATCACCTGTGTCCTTCAGCAGGATTCTCCCCGCGTGCATGACGCACATGTGCAGGTGGGCGGTTGTCCCCCTCTGACTCACTGCCAGAGATCTCCACAGGTATCCTCCGCTTGATAGCAATATTGTGGAGTATGGCACACATGGCCACGATGCAGCAGCAGCCCTCAGGCTGGTATTTGAGGGCCCCACCAGTTTTATGTAGGATACGGAATTGGCTCTTTAACAACCCAAATGTCCGTTCAATGACATTCCTGGTGCGAATGTGCGCTGCAATGTAACACCGTTCCTGTGGTGAGGCAGGGTTGAGGTATTTTTATTTATTTTTATTTTATTATTTTTAACTTGTAGGGCGCAAACAGCTACCCAAAAAGAGTTTCCTGGCGCCTAAGAGCACAGCATAAAGGATTGAATACGTTCAGCAGAGGTCGTTCAAGATTACTGATCGAACAACCAGGTTTTTATTTCTTTTCTAAACCTGGAGTAACTCTCCTCCTTTCGTATATGGGGTGGTGGTGCGTTCCAGATAGAAGGACCCTGGTGGGCAAAAGATCTCCCTCCCATCCTGGAGAGCTTGAATCTAGGCACACAGAAATTTGCAGCTGACTGAGACCTTAGGTTTCTTTTTGGGAAGTAGGGGTGAACTAATGCCTGAAGGTATTTGGGTGCAGTACCTGCTTTAAATTTAAACATATAGTTTAGGGTCTTGAATCTGATGCGATTTTCCACCCTCAACCAGTGAAGTTCATGCAGGTAGGCGGACACACAGGTGTTTTAGGTATATAACAAAGAAGTCGGGCAGCCGCGTTCTGTTCAAGCTGTAGTCTCTTTATAACTGCCTTGTTTGCACCTAGGCATTTATTTATTTATTTATTTATTTGATTTATATAGCGCGTTATAACCCAGGGGTCTCTAAGCTCTTTGTCAGGGTCCGCTAAGCGATTCAGACGGATACAGCTGGTCACAGATTAAAGGCAGCCCCACGCTTGCTGGAAGAGCACAGTTTTTAATTTCTTTCGGAAAGACAACAGCTTAGTTTCTTTCCGCAGTTCCAGTGGCAATTTATTCCAGAGGGCTGGGAGTGTGTGTGAGAAAGCACGACCTCCCACAGTAGCCAGTCTACAACGTGGCTGAACAAGGAGGATAGCTTCTGCAGATCTGAGCAACCTCCCCGGCCTGTAAAGAGTCAGGCGTGATTTCATGTAGCTTGGTGCCCTACCATAAAGGGCCTTATGAACAATACATAGCCCCTTGTGATGTTCCTAGGATGTTCCCGTAGTCAAGCCGAGATGTAACTAAGGCATTGACTACTGTTTTCTGCGTGGAGATAGGCAGCATCCAAAGGATCTTTTTGAGCCATTTTATGATTGTAAAACAGAGGCCCACTACTTTGCTGACCTGTTGCTTCATGGACAGTGAATTGTCCAGGATTACCCCCAGATTCCTTGCATGGGTAACTGGTGTAGGAAGATTCCCCATCTGGGCAGGCCAGTGTGAAGTGCTCCAAAGATCTGGCTGCTTACCCAGGACGAGAATCTCCGTCTTGTCTCCATTTAGTTTCAACTGGTTTGTTGTCATCCAGTACAAGATGTTCAGGAGACCATGTTTGAGAAGGGATGAAGATGATGATTGGGATTCTGACAGCGAGAAGACAATCTGTGAATCATCTGCGTACGTCATAAGGATAAGTCCAGATTTCTCCACTAGGTCCGCCAGGGGTCTAAGATAGAGGTTGAAGAAGAGCGGGCTGAGGATAGAGCCCTGCGGTACTCCATGAGGGGCGTTGAAATGTCCAGAGCATGCAGCAGATGATGCTATTTGGAACGTCCGTTGGTCCAAAAAGTATCTGATCCATTGCAAGGCAACTCCACGGATTACATTTTTTTCTAACGTGGTAAGCAGCCTTTTGTGTGACACAGTGTCAAAGGCTGCGCTTAGGTCTAGTAGAATAAGCGCAACCGTATGACCGTTGTCGAAGAGTTTCCGAATGGTTTCAGAGACTCCAGATAGAGCAGTTTCCGTGGAGAAGCCTGCTCGGAATCCTGACTGAGTTGGGTGGAGAAGGGCGTTTTCTTCCGAGAATAGAGTTAGTGCAGAATGCACATGTCTTTCCAGACATTTGGAAAAAGCTGGGAGGAGTGAGATGGGCCTGTAGTTAGCTAATTTTTCTGGGTCTGCTGTAGGTTTTTTTAAAAGTGGGGTCACTATGGCATGCTTCCTTAAGGTGGGTACTGTGGCGAGCTCCAGGGACAAATTTAAGGTGTTAGCAATGATTTCAAGGTAGGGGGTGTCCAATAATTTTATTATATTGATAGGAATGGGATCCTGCGGAGAACCAGATTTGATTATCTTCATGATGGATTTAAGAATATCGATTGTAATGGGCGGCCAATGTTGTAAGGTCTGGTTTACATTAGGGGTATACTCCCACTCTTCCTTAGGGGCAGTATCAATGCTGTTACTGCCTATTTCGATGATTAGGTTATCAATTTTATCGGAGAAGAATTGAGCTAAATCCTGACATTGCCTCTCATTTAGCGGGCGAGACGGGGCTGTAGTTTGAGCCCCAGCTAGATCTTTGACCGTGTTAAACAGTGTTTTAGCTTTGTTTACAGCTACCGTAACGGTATTAGCGACATGCACGGCGCGTGCTTTCTTGCATGCGGTATGGTAAAGGTTTCTTGCTGTGTGGTATCTTTTTTTCTTGTCAGGAGCGAAATCTTTTCGCCACAATCTTTCAAGTACCTTACATTTGTTTTTTTCCTCTTTAAGTGAATCGTTGAACCACGGGACAGGGGGATGATGTCTATTACCCTTGGTGTTAGGGGTGGGTAGGCAGGACTCAGCCGCCTTGCTGAGCCATTGTTGGGTAGCAGTTGCAATACTTTCCATACCTTGTTTCTTATTGGGTAGGTTCTTGCTGAGTGCTATGTTAAGTTTTGAAATATCTAGGGATTTCCAGTTTTTCCTAGATGAAGCCGGTAACATAGGTTGATTAGAGGAAGTAACAGGTAGTTTAAGAATAAATTTAATTAAGTAATGGTCGGACCAGCATACAGGGATGGTGTCCTGCCATGTGAGTTGTGGGAGGTTAGAAAATAAAGGGTCGAGCAAATGTCCTGCTCTATGAGTAGGTCCTGAGTTAAGGAGATTGATACTTAACACTGTCAGATCTTCTAGCAAGTTAGCGCAAGTCGTGTTTGATTTGTTCTCTAAATGTAGATTTAGGTCTCCAATAAGAGAGAAGTTTTTCGAGGCCAAGAAAAAAGGGGTGATCCGATTAGCTAATTCGGAAGCCCATTTAGTGATGTTCCCAGGAGGCCGGTACATTAGGATGACAGACAACGTAAAGTTGGGATTCAAGCAGATTTTAAAAAGTGCGGCTTCACACTCAGGAATGTCTAGTGGCTCAAACGTGCAATTAAGTATTTTGTTATAAATAATGGCAATTCCACCCCCAGTTATGAGGGTTCTATCCTTCCTGACAATTGCATAATTTGGAAGAAGGGCAGTGGCCACATCCGGACCAGAGCCATCATGTAACCAGGTTTCCTTGAAGAATAGTGCACTAGGTTTGTCATCTAATAACAAATTGAAGATGTCCAGCTTGTGTTTGGGTAAAGAGCGGCAATTGATGTTATAGAACAAAACATTTTTGCCAGTGGGACAGGGCTGTTTGTGCCGCTTTCTATGTCTGGATCTCTGAGGAGGGTAGGGTTGGAAGGAAGAAATTGTGAAACTGCAATTAGGGCAGGTAGCTTTTCCCGTGTGAGGGATTTCAAGTAAAGTACAATTATCATGCAACATAGGGCGCAGTGCTTTAAGCTGGTCGGGTGACATTACCTGTATAGGCCTAGCCTGAGAGACATAGCCTTCAGCCCGTGCCCCGTCCAGGCCCGGACGGGCACAGGCGGGCTAGTCTTAGGCGTGTCTTCGGCGTGGGGACGGCGCGGGCGCTGCGCGTCACCGCTGCGCGTGTTAGGTGTCATCAGTGTTTTGTAAAGGCCGTGCTAGCGATCAGCACCGCCTCCCCACACTCTTAGCTGCCGGGCACCAGGAGGGAACCCGGAAGAAAGGTAGCGCCCTGCACCCTCCACTACAAACAAGCCTAGCGCTTGCGGTGGACTGCGGTAGCAGGGGCGGCAAGGATCGCCACAAAGAGGTCAGTAGAGTGCAATACAGTTTTAAAAATGAAAGTGTATCCGTGCAGTTTAAAACACAAATTCACACACAATTATTAAAATTTATCCTGGTCGCGCTTAGTGCAATTATTCAATCAATACACACAGAAGCGAAAGTCAGCATCCAGGTCGCGCTATGAACAAGGAATGCGTGTGTCTTTAGGGAGAGAGCCTGATTCACTGAGGCTTTGTAGAGGCCGTGCTAGCGAACAGCACCGCCTCCCCACACTCTTAACCAATCGCTGACCGGCACCAGGAGGGAACCCGGAAGAAAGGTAGCGCCCTGCACCCTCCAAAACAAACAAGCCTAGCGCTTGCGGTGGACCGGGTTAGCAGGGGCGGCAAGGATCGCCACAAAGAGGTCAGTAGAGTGCAATATAGTTTTAAAAATGAAAGTGCATCCATGCAGTTTAAAACACAAATTCACACACAATTATTAAAATGTATTGTGGTCGCGCTAAGTGCAATTATTCAATCGATACACACAGAAGGTATGGGGTGAGGAGGTACTCATGGAGGCCATAGACGCTGTCACCTGAAGGAAAGGAGCGGAGCGTCAATGCCTGTCATGCGCAGCTCCATGGGCTTGAAGTACTGTATGTGGGCATGTGTACTTACCTAGGAGGTGTCCTTCGCTAAAGTCACCCCTGGCCAAGCGGGTGTGTATGCCGCTGTGCCTGAATATGAAAGAATCATGCGTGCTCCCCGGGTATTGGGCCACTATGTCGGTGATGATTGTCTTGGCATTTCAGACCATCTGGATGTTCAGTGAGTGGTAGGGCTTGCGGTTCCGGTACATGTATTCTGTCTCTGTGGGTGGGCAGTCGGGATGTGGGTACAGTCAATGCATCCAATTACATGGAGGAATTGCGCAATGTTGTAGAATTGAAGCTTTGTTTGATTTAAGTCCTGTTGGGTGGTTGGGAAGGTTATGTAATAGTGTATCCGGGTCAGCATGGCGTCCAGGAAACTCTGTAGGCAGCGGGACAGTGTGCTCTGGGAGATCCCCCCTGCAACTGCAACTATCCCCTGGAAGCTTCCGGAGGCCAGGAGGTGCAGGCAGCACAGGACCTGGACATGGGTGGGCACCGCATTGGTCCTTCTTGTTGGGTGCTGTATCAGGGGGTCAGGGTCTCGGATGAGCTTGGTTTAGGTTATCATTGCCCCATTCAGCCTGTATTATGAGTAGATCTCCTCTTCAGTCTGGCCCAGGAGTGTGATCCGCAACCGGAAGATGCGATCCTGGATCCTGCGTTGGTTCCGGGCTGCAGCCTGGAGCCTTCGCCGCCTTACCACGATGTAGAGTCCTGGCATTGTGAATGTCCTCATGCTCCTACTGTATCTCCTTAAGTTTGTTTGTTTTGCCCCGCACCTGTATCTTGTTAGGATTTTTCTTTTCCAATTGAACTTTATGGTTACCACCTGGTTTGAGTTCTCCTTAAATTGCGCCTCGCTAATAGCGATTTTTTTTTCTCGCAAATTGCGATTATTGATGAATTTGCTTTGCGAATATTTTGTGAGTTTGCAAATGATATCGCAGAATCAGTGGAACATCACTATTACAGAATCGCAAAGGGGGTTCCACGTTGATTCTGCTAATTTAATTGCGAACTCGCAAAATATTTTTAGCGAATTCGCAATTTGGTTGTTTTCACTATCATGAATTGCGGGAACAGAATTTGCTTTCACAATAGCTGTTTCTCAACTATTGCGAACGCAATTTTGGTTGATGAATCTATGCATTAGTGATACAGTGATGTATGCAGTCATAGACTACACTGAAAAGGTTATGCGCTGTGTGTTAGAGATAATAAGGGAGTTGTACATGCTGTTATACAATAGTTTAGATAGTGACATGTTTAGTGTGTTGGTTATAATAAATTTTGCAGTTATAAGTTTTGAATGTAGTGGTGGCTATTGAATGCCTGCATATGTTTTGTCATTTCATGACGTATTTGCGGTGACTGCGGCTACCTATATCATCGCGATAACCGACATCACCGCAAAAACAGAAAGCGGTTTATATGGTTGTTTTTATACAAACTCCCTTCACAAATAGGACTTTCAACAGTGCAGTAATAAAACCCTAGTGTCTAAAATACAGAACATTGTGTGCATTTTTGTGTTTTGCACCCCCCTAAAAAAGACACGAACGTCGCGGTTACTGGAGTCATCGCAACTCTCGTTGTAGTCATGAAAACCGGAAGTAGGGTTTACAGTTTCTTAAAAAACGTACTAGAAAAATATGCGTACAAATGTTTTTAAAGCAGTGATGTGGTTAGTAATGTGTGTATTGTAATAGAATACATTGTTTAAGTTAAAAAAAAAATATTTGGTCGTTGAATGTCTGCTTTAGTTTTGCGATTTTGCAACTTGCTTGATCGTGATCATCACGACTTTGTTGCGAAGTTAAAACATTCTTACAAAAAATTATTTAACAAAAAACATGAACAATATCTTGGGCTCTTCGGTGTCTCTGACAAGAGCATTTGTGTTGAGAGTGTGTATAAGACAGTTACAGATAAGACTATATGCAGAGTTTCAGGTTGCTTAGAAACAACCTATACCCTTTGTTTGTAAAGTGAACTCCATCACTTCTATATATTCCATGCATGTCAAAATGCAGATTGTTGTTATAGATAGACCCATACCATGTTCTCTGAGGAAAGCAGAAACAGTTTTATTAACAGGTTTCCTGGCTGTGTCAATCTGTGGACGAATTGATTTGTCCACTTCCATTTCTGTCTTTGACATATTTATTAGAGTTGACTAAGACAGTGGGAGGGAAAAGCAAGATCATTTCTGCAAAGATATTCTTCATTAGATTTTCCAAGCCTACTCCAGACAATATGCCTAGGGCATAAAAAACCTTAAAAAGTAACTGAAAAAAAACATAGGTTACAGGACCTTTATAGTTAGGAAATAGATTTTTAAACCATAGAAATTCGTTGAAAAAAACCCAAAGGTTACAGGGATGTTATAATTAGACTTTCGCTCGTAAAAAAACAGACAAATTCTGCAATTACAGTTAGCTGAGCTAACTATAACTCACTTCCTCACAATGCACTGCTTATGGCCTCACATATTGCATCACTCATGTTATGGTAGAGAAGATATATCAAAGTCTTCCTAACACGGCCTTTCCTGATGCGGTGGTTGGGCCAGGGGTTATTGGACCCTTGGTGGGCAACAGTCTGTCATTTTTTCCCTTTTTGTCCTCCACTGATTTTGAGTCCCTCTGTCTAAAAACCCAATTGGGCTTGCCGGCCGACCGTTTGACACCCTCCCACTTGCGTCAGTTTCATGCTTTGATTTCACCAGTGAACATAGATCTGGTCAACCTCTCCCTGTCTTCAGCCTCGGTACCAGTGGCGTGGAAACACGCTAAAGTCATTCCTCTTCTAACAAAACTATCTCTGTACCCTTCTGAGTTGGGCAATTATCACCCTATTTCCCAGCTGCATTTTTTGGCTAAGTTGGTCGAAAGCCATGTGAACTCTACTCTCTCTGAGTTTATTGAGCATAATGCCATCTTGGATCCTTCGCAGAACGATTCCGAGCGCACCAAAGTACAGAGTCTGCTCTGCTGGCTGTGATAGAAGAAATCCAGGGGAGTCTTGATGTCAGTGATTCCGCGACCTTAGTTCAACACTGTCTCCCACACAATGCTTTTAAAGCACCTACAGGAAATTTGAATTAGGGGTTTGGCTTTTGCCTGGTTTCGGTCCTTTCTGGAGGGGTGATCTTTTCAGGACTCGGTACCACCTTTTCACTCGCAGGAGTATGCCTTGCAGCAAGGGGTGCCTCAGGGCTCAATACTGAGCCCCTTACTGTTTAACATTTATGTTCGATCCCTTGCGTTGATGGCTAAAAGATGAGGGCTGTCACTGGTGTTGTATGCTGACGACACCCAACTGGTGATCGCCTACTCTAAGAAATGTAGTGTTAACCTGGAAAACTTTAAGGAGGGCCTGCTAGAGGTTGCGGACTGGATGGCTGCAAACTGCTTGCAGTTGAACGCAGGTAAGTTAGAGGTTTTGCTGTTCGGGAAAAACCGGGATATGTTGTTGCTGGATCGTCTTAAACCGGCTCCTTCGCCCAAATAGTCAGTAAAAAATCTTGGTGTGGATCGATAGTGGTCTTACTTTTGAGACTCAATAAAAAGTGGTAGCAGGGATCTGTTTTGGGCTTCTGCGAGGTTTGAAACCTCTGTTGGGTTTTTTCCTCCCAAAGTGCATTAAGTCATTGTCTAGGCGACAAATCTATCTAGACTGGACTATGGTAATTCTCTCTTTCTCAGTGCTAACAAGTCCAGTTTTAGGCGCCTGCAGAGAATACAAAACGCAGCGGCACACATTCTGGTGGCACTTCCCAAATCCTGCTCTGTTTCCCATGTTCTTCCCAAACTATATTGGTTGCCTGTTGAAAAGCAAATCCACTTTAAAACTCTTTGTGTGTCTCACAGGATTCTGACTCAACAGGCACCTTTGGGGCTGGCTAATTTGTTAGAGTTCAATGTGTCGGTGCGCACCTTAAGGTCTGATCACCAAGCTTTGGTCAGTATTCCTCAAGTCTTGAGAGCTAGAGCCGGAGGCCGCTCTTTTCGCAGTGTTGCTGCAGAACCCTGGAATTCGCTTCCTGTTTCTATTAGAGGGATCCAGAACCATTTTGCATTTCGCAAAGCCATAAAGACCTGGCTTTTCCTAGCCTAACTCTAACTCTTTCCCTCCATGCTCACACTCATGGTCTTTGGTAGCGCTGGGACGCCCAGTTGCTGGGGCAGCCATGCGCAATTCAAATCCAACTATAAATAAATAAATGGCCATTGACATCACTGATGACATCATACAGTGACTGTGAGTGTTTTTTAAATGTTTATGAGTCTTAAATATATACCAAGTTGTATTGATGAATCAGTGGGTGAACATACTCCTTTGCAAGTGCAAATCGGCACCTGTTTCCAGGGTGGAATTGGACATAGCCGGATTTGTGGATACCCACATTATTGCATATTTGTGAGTATTCTCAACCTTTTGAAGCCATAGCCACCATGGAGTCCCCGGCCACCCACTCTTGGTAGGAGATTTACTCAGATGTGATATTGTGCCATTAAGTGAATAATACCTTAATAAATCTACAAGTGCAAACACTTAACAGTGCCTCTGAAGGAAGCTATTTATGCACGAACAAATGACACCTGGAAGTGGCTGTATGAATAAGGCCCTCCGAACTAAAGAAGAGATAGAACTTGCACTACTTCAGTCCACAAATAGCTTCAGTACGAGTGAGATGCATTTGGTGTTTTTTTCTTCAAGATCTGAGCCTTGATGATGAACCTCCTGAATACATATTCTACCGCCCCTTAAAACATGGCATGGCACAGGTGTGATGAACTGGTGCAAGCCAGAGGCTGTGAAAGAACCATCTATGAAATGTTAATTGTCAACAGGGATGTTTTCTTCATCCTTTTATTAATTGCTACATGTAAAATATTTGCTATCATTCTTTCTTAGTCTTATATCTTTTTCCTGGTTTTTAATATCACTCTAGCACTAATTCCTGTAATGGAAATGTGTGTTTGGAAAACAAGCGTTATTTATATGTAAATGCTGATATGATAAAATAACTTTCAAAAATGAACTTCCTTCTAGAGTAGGAATCAACAACTGATGGTTTAGTTTTTATTTGCTTGGTGTTATCATCAGTATGACTATCCGAACTTTTAATGTATTTTATTTGATGGAAAGACAATTTTACTGTTCCTAAAGAAGGAAACATACTGATGGTATTAAATAGGAATTGTAATGTCTTTTGGCAATCCTGCATTAATTGTTGACCGCATGGAATGCTTATGCACCGACTCATTCACCACGCAGATATCCAAGTGTCTTTTTGTGCTGCTGGGTGACTGAAAATATTTCCTTAAATCATTCTTCAAAACACCTGTCATGTAAACAGCAGCAGCTCTTTTCATACCTGTCACAGTGAATTGTGTAATGATGGAAGCACTGGAAAAGCATTGGCCTGAGAAGGGCAGTCATGGCTTTATCTTGCCTGATGTTTTATTATCATTGTGACAACCATGCATTTAATTTACTTAAAGATGAACTACATTCTTTCCATAATTATAATATTACTTTCACTGTGATTGTCTCATTGAATTGAAGTAAAAAAAAATTTGCAGCAGGGACAAAGTACACAGTAACTACACAGTTGATGTGCAAGCTATGCTTCATTTAATAGAAACGACTGCAGCTAAAACAAAGGAACCTATTATGGAATTATTTTCTTTCTACCTTTCATTTATCTGTAAAGCAGCGGGTTTCTGAGCTCAGTATACCTCATCTTCAGCACTCCATAACCATTCACTATGACTGTATATTTTTAAGATATTCCCATTAGTGAATTATTGTGCATGTACGTTAAATGACAATATAAAAAGGAAATCATGTGTTCAGCCGCTTTGTCAGATGCTGGTTTATTTCACAGGGATGCCCTGGTTCTACCAGGTGTCATTATGGGGAACCAGAACGCTACTAACCTGTTTGCCGCCACCGCCACGAGAGTCAGTGGGCAGCCAGCAGCAGCCAGCAGGCGTGAGGGAACGCCGCCATCTCCGCCGCCACCGCCAAGAGTCCCTGGACACCGGACTCCGCGCCGCCGCTCCGGGAGACCACAAATCCCGGCAGGCCTCACGGCGGCGCGTTTGCAGTGACGCGGGTCGCGCTGCTGAGGGCGCCAGAGCCCTTGAAAGGGAGGAGAGCCCCCGCATCGCGGGACGCCCGGGGCTAAGCCCGGGCAAAGGGCGGGCCCTCTACGGCCCTCATCGGCACGAAGAGGCAGGAGCAGGGCCAAGAACGCTGTCCATTACTATCTAAGTAAGTTCTGATACCCCTTCGCTCCTGTATTTGTCTGGATCTTCACATTGTCTGTCATCCCAAGGACTACCTTTGCTGATACTAATATGTCTAAAGCCAAAGCATCTTCTGCTCCACTTAATACAATAGAAAATTACATGGTACAGAAAGTTGCCAAAATTAACCAGGATAGGAGGTCATCTTTGGGTCTTAGCTATTCCCCGGACATGCTCATTGATAATACACCTCTACCAGTTTCAGTTCTTGATATTAGTAATGAGGTTTTTCAAACCGCTGATACTAACTCACTGACCCAATTACTAGTCGAAATTAATGAACCAGCTCCTGAGTGTACTATTGTTGTTGAAAGTAACACCTTAGAGGAGGAAGCCCCCACACCGGTGCCAGCCCCTAGAGTAATGAAGAATAAGGGTAAAAATATACCAAAAAGGGGCGGACTCAGATCAGGTAAAAAGTGTCCTGAGGCCTCCCACGAGGATAAAAATGGTGACGACATTGGGAATAATGGGGGAGGTGGAATCCATCTAGACGAAGATCAATTCAAAAAGCTACTGAACGCCATAGATAATAAAATTAAAACGATCACTAAACCACTCTTAAGTAAAATTGATTTGCTCACAGCAGAGGTCACTAGATTGGGATCGCTTCTGCAAAAAACTATAATAGAAACACCTAGGTCTGTCCCAATAAACTTGGCAATGGCAGTCCCTAAAAATACTAAAACCATACTTTGCCCAGATAGTGCCGCAAGCACTTCCCAAAACATCATGCACCAATCTGGTCAAGGGGGAGAAGGGATGGGAACTATAAATCCAGCTCCCAGGGTTGAGGATTCAACAGGGCCTGTTATCAGAAATATCAACGAGTTAGAGAATATAGACAAGGGTCCTGTAGAATTAATAGTGGAAGCTTCCCCACTAATACTGGTCCTAGCAAACGTTCCTCAATTAGAATCAGGACAAGAGGAGAATATCCCTTCTTTAATAAACAAATCACTTCATTGGTTATCTAAGAATATGGCTTTTAAACCAGGAGGCAGGGACCAGCTGGCACAGGAAGTAGTAAAAGCTAGAAGGGTCGAATGGATTGGGGGTGGCATTAAAAAGTTCAGGGGGGATTGCGTGGTGTTGCACCTCTCAGATCCTGAAGTCCTACCAAACATACTAGCTAACATATACCCCCCTCAGCGAAGATCTACAGAAATAGTGCCATTAACGCTGGATTTCTTTTATACAAAAAAGGGAAATACCATAAATCCAACGTTGTTAAAAACTAAATGGAACCCTGTAATAAGAAAAGCTAAATTCCCGCCAAACAAAAATGACTGGGGAATTACGCTAGAAAATAGGTTTTCTGCCATATCAGGACTGAGCCAATGTGATTGACTGGATAACCAGATGGGTGTAGGGCAACCAAAGTTTATAGAGGTCCAGCATGGGAACCCTAGCCCTACTATGATAGAAGTAGTAGATCGTAGGATACTTGACCCTAGAGGCTATACCACTAAACCAGTGGAGAACAGCTCATCTGCTGCCCAATCAGGTATCAAACTGGTTGAAGTAAGGTCCCCACCTGGTGAGCCTTCCCCTAACCTGACTACTCCCTTAAATAAGAGGAGTATGGAAAGAGAAAGTCCCATCAAGATCATCTCTTGGAATATTGCAGGTATCCAACATAAAATTGAGACCCCGGAATGGTGTGACTTTATAGATTCTTATGACATTATACTGTTACAAGAAACATGGTCAGTGTCACCAGTATTTCGCCTGGGATTCCTAAACTTTCATGTGCCCGCGAAGAAGAATGCAAAGGGACGCCCTTCAGGGGGCTTAATTATTTGGATACAGCAAGCTCTGCAATGTACCACTAAGCAGAACCTTATTTCTAATAGTGACCTACTTTCTATACTGCTTACTTGTAACAATGGTTGCAAGCTGGCAATATACAATATCTATGCTAGGGGGACCCTAGGGGGTATACCCTCAGATATAGTAGTAGATCTAGATGCTGACCTAGAGAAGTTATCTACCCAGTACAACATCTTAGTAGGAGGAGACCTAAATACAACTTTTGAACTGCTAGGTTGTGAGGATAATGATCTGACATATGAAGAAGACACCAAATGGGGAATTCCTCAGTTAGACATTCCAGTGGTTAAAAAATGGTCACAAGTAGCTATTCAGGTGAAAAGCTTATGCCTATCCAGAGGATTGAGGGCAGTAAATGGCCGCACTCCTTCTGATGCTCAGGGTAGGCATACCTTTGATAACACAAGATCAAGTAGTAGAATTGATTATATTCTGATAGATGTTAGAGTCTGGAACAAAGTGATCGACATGCAGGTCATATCTAGGCTGGAGAGTGACCACAACCCTTTGTCTTTAATATTCAACCTAGAACAAAAAATAATGACAGATAATTTAGCTAGGAACCTTATGGCTTCAGATATTGTTTCATCAAACAACGCTCGTCATGTTAGATGGACAACTTTAGTAGCCAATGCAGAGGATAGGCAGGTCCTTGAGGGGCTAGTTACGGATGAAGTTGCCAGACTGCAGGTTTTAATGAATGATGAAAATTTTAAAATGATAATCGAAGAGTCACAGCCAAAGTTCTTCGCTAGTATTCAGAAGTTATTCTTGAAAGTGGGCAAGAAGAAGAAGGGTAATGGTCAACCGATAAAAAAGGGTTGGTACGACCAATCATGCAGAGCAGCAAGGCATAACCTTAGTAATGCTCTAAGATCCAAAACGGGAGTCTTGAAAGCCAGGGACGAATATAGAAAAACCCAGGCAAAGGCAAAAAAGCAATGGGATGAGAATCTTTGGTTAGATCTGAAGAAGGCATGTGCTGACAAACATCAGAAAGAGTTTTGGGCCATATTAAAATGGGGCTCAGGGGGTGTAGCGGAATGCCCAAAAAATCATGTCCCGAAGGAGTCCTGGATTGACTTTTTCAAACCCCAATATGCTGACAACACAGGCCCCCAGGTAGTCCCTCCTCCAGATAGGGTATTTTTTGCCAATGGACCATTCACATTAAAAGATGTACATGAGGCAATGGATGGAGTGACCAGAGGCAGGGCACCTGGCATTGATGGTATACCGGCTGACGTTTTCTTATTAGACAGAGATAGCTGGTGTAAATATTTCGTATGGCTTGGGAATGCTATCGCACAGGGGGCAAAGATTCCCACAACGTGGAAAGGAGCAGAAATAATTCCAGTTTACAAAAAAGGAGATAAGGCTTTAGCAAGCAACTACAGGCCAATCAGCCTCATCGACTGTGCCCAAAAATTGATGGGTAGGCTGGTTCAAAACAAGCTACAAGCCTGGATAGTTGACAAGGACATTCTTTCGCCTTATCAAGCCGGATTTCGCCCTTTAACCAGCTCTGTTGACCAGGTGTTCCATTTTTTAACTTTATATTGGAAAAACGTCACCCTGCTAAATGGTCCCCTGTTCGCTGTTTTTGTTGACCTAAAGGCCGCGTTTGATTTAGTTCCCCGTCAAAAACTTTGGGATGTTCTAAGGGATTTAGGAATAAGCCCGGAATTATTAACTTTGCTTGTAAGACTCCACGAGAACAACTATGCCCGGATTAGGTGGGGTGCCCAGGGGGAGGTCACGGAATCCTTCCCTGTGGAGAGAGGAGTAAGACAGGGCTGTGTCCTGGCCTCCACGCTATTCTCCCTCTACATAAACGGCATTGTGGATTTTCTGAAGCAAGTTCCGACGGATGCTCCATTACTAGATGGGAAGCGAGTTCCAGTTCTCATGTTCGCGGACGACACTTTGCTGGTCTCGCGGACCCCTAGTGGTCTGCAAAAGACAATAAACGCTTTTGGCGAATTCTGCCGGATCCGGGGCCTAGAAATAAATACATCAAAGACAAAATTTATGAATCTGAATCCCTTCAAGAAATTCAAGGGGAAAATGGTTTACAACGGGGCTTTCTTGGAAGAAGTGGATGCCTTTACTTATCTAGGCATCTCTCTGAACGCTAGCATGAATTGGAGATCCCACATGGACTTTGTAGTGTTAAAATACAATCAGTTGGCAGGGGCAATAGCCAAGAAGTATAAAACTTCATTTACAAAACCAATACAGCCAACATTGGAGATCTACGGCATGAAAGTGCTGGGTGCATGCCTTTATGGGTCAGAACTTTGGGGTTTCACCAATTTGAATGTTTTATCAGTGGCAGAAAATAAATTCCTGCGGGGCTTAATCGGGGTCCCACAGAGCACCCCCTCCACTCCTCTCCTTTATGATCTGGGGAGGAAAAGGATTGTGGACATGATCAGACTTCGCCCCCTTTTATATTGGAGGCGTATAAAATCTACCCCGGAGTTGAGTCACTATGCTGCTGCCTTATTGGATGTTGATAACTCTGATACCTTCCATAAAGTAGTTTGGTTAAAAGAAGTGAGGAAACTACTTCAAAAATTGCACCTTGAACACTTGTGGTCCGTAACTGACCCAGATGACTTTCCTTCAAAGAACACATTAAAAAAGTTATACTGGGAAATGATAAATAATGCCGCATTGGTCTCTAGCCAATCTTCCGCCTTGACATCCCAGTTCCTAGAGATAAAAACTTTCCCTATGTTTGAACAGTACTGGGATTTGATCTCCAAGCCCCTAGATAGGAAATTGTTTTTCCAGTTCAGAGTCGGCACCCTGCCCCTAAATGCTTTTACTGTCAAATGGTCCCCTGATAATGTTAACACATGCTCTCATTGTAAATCCCACGTAGAAGACATCTTGCACTTTTTATTCGTATGTCCATTATACGCTGCCCCAAGGAATAGGTGGCTGAAACCGGCATGTAGAAATCTGGGCACAAGGAGATGTGTCGAGGCTTTCAGGGTCCTGAAATCAAATTGTGCCCCTCAACTTGCAATTGCAGTGGCCAAATTCCTGGGATGGGCTTGGATAATACGCACGCGCACTTTAAAACCCCCATGAACTACATGAACCTCCTTTGGTCTGTGATGATACTTTTTAAAAATAATGTGTAAATTTTAAAGATTCTTATTCGCCAACAAATGCACTAATGCATGTTATTTAATATGTTTTTTATTACTAGATTAGTATTTATTATGTCTAGATAGGGATGAAAGCTTTTATGACAATGTTGTCGAATAAAGTATTTAAACTTGACTTGGAATTATTTTCTTTCTACCTTTCATTTATCTGTAAAGCAGCGGGTTTCTGAGCTCAGTATACCTCATCTTCAGCACTCCATAACCATTCACTATGAATGTATATTTTTAAGATATTCCCATTAGTGAATTATTGTGCATGTACGTTAAATGACAATATAAAAAGGAAATCATGTGTTCAGCCGCTTTGTCAGATGCTGGTTTATTTCACAGGGATGCCCTGGTTCTACCAGGTGTCATTATGGTGACCAGTCAAGCTTGTTTGAATCATCGCTGGTAATGATTTTCAATCTGGGCAAGGACGACTAAGCCTTCCATCCTTCTGAGGTGGGTCATTTGAATAGAATTAAATTGGGTAATGGTAATGCTTGTCATTTCCAGCGCTTATGGCAGCAGAGGTGGAACGTGCATGCTAACCACCTCATCAGGAAGACAAAAGAAGAAAACTGGATCAGGCCTTTAACCCATTAGCTGCATGCATTGGCCAACGGCCGTCGCGAGCACTACTTCCGTAGTGCTGCGCATATCCGTTGGCTGGCGTGGCCCCGCCCACGCACGAAAACGCCAGCACCCGGGCAGAATTTACGCCACGGTTAACAGGTTAATTGTAACTTGCAATGCCCTTCTGTGTGATTTCCAGGCAATGATTAAATTTTTTTATAAATAAGGAGATGATTAGGATGTTGGTGAGACCACCACTGACCAGCCAATGGTGGCGGTTCCACTGACGCATAGCAGAGCAGTCCAACTGCCGTATTATGATGCAGTCAGTTCAATCTTATCCGTCGGAGGGACCGACCAATGCTTCTGACTGGTCAAGGAGCCCGTCAGGCCATCGGTTGGATCAAATTCCCTACAATAGGGGCCATGACTGCTCTAGCACCACCGTAGGGATTATGATGTCTCTTTCCGACAACCTTTACATGGCTGTTACACTGCCATAGAAAGGCTGTCAGAGTGGGAGTTTGGGGGCCCGTAGCAGGGCTTTCCTCCGCCCTGGTGCTCCACTGTAGGGCCCATGCAGGGTCGCTGGCACACGGTGCAGGGATGTTTGTAAACATGTCTTTTGCCATTGAAGCTTGTGCTGGAGCTCTTTTCCTGCCCGTAGCACAAGCCTCAATGGCAAAAGGCATGTTTCCAACCGCCTACGCGGTGGTCGGATGGTAATTACCTGTCGCCCAATCCTGATCCCACCTTGACCGCCATCATAATAAAGCCATATGTGCCCTAGGAGTTATAGGCTTGTCCTTGAGTATTTAATTCGATGACGTCATGGCTTGTCCTAATCAGTTGGCAGGACCACATAACTGATGCACGCATTCTTTTTAAATATACAAGAAATCAATGTTAAATTTTGAAAATGATTAGTTAATATGTTCGCTGTATATTTCCTGGGTTCCTGTTACACCAGAGGCACAAAGTTATAGCCATACATTGTTCATGCTGCAGTAGACTGGCACTTTCATAAGTCACTGTAATGCATAGAGCAGTTTCTAGGAGGTGCTGGCTAACACATCCCCCTTTATAAAGTTATTTTCAGCAGCTGTAACACTAATCATCAACATATCTACACGTGGCAAAGCACATAGGAGTAGTCAAGTATATCAACTTTTTTGTCTTTGTAATGTACCGGATCCTCTAGCTCTAGAGTACAGAAAAGTCCATATTTGTATAGTTCTATCAATTGGTTTTAGCTGCATTACTGTTGTTGTTTGGCCTTTGAGCCGTAATGCACCTTTAGCTAAATGCATTATACTGTTTAACGTTTCTGTAAGTCTGCCATATGTGTGCACAAATTGCATATCTGGTACGAAATTCAAATATCTCATTTGCGCCTGAGCATGATGTTACCACTCACACATGGGGCAAAACATGAAACGTGGGCTGAACAACAGCCCTGCCACATAAGAGACAATGCCTGATTGTGGGATTGCAATCTGAACCTATTTTTATTTTAAGAACTCAAGCTGAGATTAGGTGCTACAGCTGTCAGTGGGTGTTAAGGCAGCACGTTCCAGATAAATGACTATGGGGCATATTATCAAGGGGGTTTATCTCCGCTTTTTTGGCTTTAAAAGCCAAGAAAGCGGAGATAAAATTATCTCCCTATTACCTAGCTGTCGCTAACACCAGTTAGCGACAGCTAGTAGGAGATAGCGACCATCTTGGGCCCCACTTTACATGTCAGTGATATTTATCACTAATGACATGCAAAGTGGGCGTGCCAAGATGTTAGCGACTGAAAACAGTCGCTAACATCGCTATCTCCTATTACCAACTTTTGTAGATATTCGCTCTAAGCGCGAATATCTCCAAAAGCTAACACCTGCCCTGAGCAGTAATTAGCCATGTTATCCAATGGGAGGTGGATAACATGGCTAAGAGCATTAGCTCGGTAATGCATGAATATCGCTGACTTTTCAGCGATATTCATGCATTGCGGCGATTTTTATCGCATTTGCGATAAACCTTGGTAATACCAAGATTTATTTGCGGTAAAAATCGCCGCAGCTCAGCAGTAAATTTTTCCCGCTAACCAAGCAATAGCGATAATTATCGCTATTGCTTGGTAATATGCCCCTATGAGATTTATATTATGTTCTCTTTGAGAGTGCTGCAACCTTATGCGTGTTAACTGTGCAGTGTTAAAAATGTGCTTTTCTAACTTGGGCATATAATGACATAAATATGACATGCTGGTACCATATAATAATTGGAAGCAATAGAAATGCATTTTTATCTTATATGTCACAAGAATGGCTTTTAGGATTATTGTTCTTGTCTGCTTTTTAAGCACCAAATTTAAATTTCGTGGTGAACGTCTACTGTCTGGCTTCACTCCCCAGTGATCTGAAACTTTTTCCCAGGAACATCAGCTTCTCCGCTTAATAACCTTACTGGCCAGTGGTGTAGCAAGAGGGGGGCAGGGGGACCAGTCCTCTCCGGGCAGCCCATGGTTTCCGGGCAGCCCCCCTGCTCCTGTCGCAGGGTGGCAAATGCAGGAATTACCAGCACACCCCTGCTGCTTACCGGTGGCCGTTGTGGGGCGGCAAACACAGGGACTGCCATGGGCGGCTACAGGTCTAGGTACGCCACTACCACCAGCAGAATCTAAAACAAAAGATAAAAGGCCTGGCTAGACAAAGGACTGACATGTACGACTCTCTTGGGTTTTAACACTGGCAGGATGTCACATATGAGAAGAATGCTCTCAAACAGAGAACCCTCCAAATGAAAAGTTAACAGCCTCAATCTAAACATTTGTAGCTGAAGGGTCACATAGATACACTGAAGCCTTTCTCTATATATAAGATATCTAACTAGATATAGGGACCTAACTAGATTGTAGTGCTAAATGATGATTACGACTAAACAACGTACAAAAATGGAAACACATCAGTGTGAGAATAAACAGACTTATGAGGATTGAGCTACAATATTTTTGCAATAATTCCGATATTAATAGGACCACCCTGAATTATTTGGATTTGCCGCACTGTTGACGATTCAACCTACATGAAATAATGCCTTTGACATGTAGCATATAACACATTTTGAAAATAGAGCTTTTTTCCCTCCACGTAAAGTGATGCTTCATTTACAGATGAAATCACTCTCAGAATCGATAGATAGACGGTTGAATTATAAAGGAATTCAACCGTCTATCGATTCTGAGAGTGATTTCATCTGTGTGTGTGTATATATTACCTACTGGCGGTCGCCAGTAGGTATATATAGTTAGGATTTTTTCTCTATGGGATTTTTGAAAATTCTATGTCTAATAACTTTGGCGTTTGTGGACGGAATTGGCTGAAATTTTCAGGAAAATGGAACATTTTGTTTCCGAGCAGCCCCTGACAATTTGGGGGGGTTTCATCAAGGGGGGGCCGAGAAAAAAGGGGGGTCCCAAAACGCGTTTTTCCCATGTTAATTTCCATAGGGCGGTTGGCCTCACTTTTAGCTCGAACGGCTGAATGGATTTGCACGAAACTTGGTAAAATTGTAGGGACTGTTAGCCCGATGTGCCTTTGCTAGGTCTCAATATATGTGCTCCAGTGGATTTTGAGTAATTTAGGTTCAAAAAAAGATATATATCTGGGCGGAGCCTAACCACACATCTGATCTGATTGGCTGTCAGCACTTCATCCAAGAAGTGTTGGCAGCCATCTTGGGACCAATATACATGATAGCACCTCATTAAAAAGCATTGTAGTTAATAGAGGGTTTTAGGACTTTAGTTACATTATAAATCATTTGTTGATGGTACCATACTCGTTTTAGGAACTGTGGTGGGTTCTACTTCTAAGGTGATTTTACCATGTGAAAAAACCTTCTGCTGTGATATCATGAATATTGTTTGAAAGAAAACTAATATCTCATGATTTTCCCACAGTGGTTTGGAAGGGGATCTATAAGCTAAACTGAAAGCATATTTTCTGTAAATTCACATTATCTTTCTCAGTCATGTGAAAATGAAGTCTGACATTCTCAGTAAAACATGTACATCCAACAAGGACAGAGACTGCCAGTTGATTCCTTTGTGTTCTACTGCAGCCTCCTAGAGTGTTCTAAAGAACAACTAGAGCGCTAACAGTCCTACTTATTACAAAGGTATGGCACACCTGAAGCCATCTTGATTGGAATAAAGTGGTAACTCTTAAAACATTTAATTTAAAAAGAAACAACATGAGGAGGTATATTTTGCCATAGAAAGTATGATTAGTGCTGCAGAATGAAAAATTAGGGCACATTTTGAGTGACTTCTCAAATCCTTTTCTATTTCATTAAAACATTCTGACATGCAGTCTCCCAAAATGGCCACCAGAGACAAAAGAGCCCAAATGTAGCCCAAATATCACCCAGATGTAGCCCAAGTATAGCCCAATGACAGAATGTCCCAGAGTGTTCTAAAGAACAACTAGAGCGCTAACAGTCCTACTTATTACAAAGGTATGGCACACCTGAAGCCATCTTGATTGGAATAAAGTGATAACTCTTAAAACATTTAATTTAAAAAGAAACAACATGAGGGGGTATATTTTGCCATAGAAAGTATGATTAGTGCTGCAGAATGAAAAATTAGGGCACATTTTGAGTGACTTCTCAAATCCTTTTCTATTTCATTAAAACATTCTGACATGCAGTCTCCCAAAATGGCCACCAGAGACAAAAGAGCCCAAATGTAGCCCAAATATCACCCAGATGTAGCCCAAGTATAGCCCAATGACAGAATGTCCCAGAGTGTTCTAAAGAACAACTAGAGCGCTAACAGTCCTACTTATTAAAAAGGTATAGCACACCTGGAGCCATCGTGATGGGAATAAAGTGGTAACTCTTAAAACATTTAATTTAAAAAGGAACAAAATGAGGGGGTATATTATGCAATAGAAGGTATTATTAGTGCTGCAGAAAGAAAAATTAGGGCACATTTTGAGTGACTTTTCAAATCCTCTTCTATTTCATTAAAAAATTCTGACATGCAGTCTCCCAAAATGGCCACCAGAGACAAAAGAGCCCAAATGTAGCCCAAATATCACCCAGATGTAGCCCAAGTATAGCCCAATGACAGAATGTCCCAGAGTGTTCTAAAGAACAACTAGAGCGCTAACAGTCCTACTTATTACAAAGGTATGGCACACCTGAAGCCATCTTGATTGGAATAAAGTGGTAACTCTTAAAACATTTAATTTAAAAAGGAACAAAATGAGGGGGTATATTTTGCCATATGAATTATGATTAGTGCTGCAGAAAGAAAAATTAGGGCACATTTTGAGTGACTTCTCAAACCCTCTTCAATTTCATTAAAAAATTCTGACATACAGTCTCCCAAGATGGCCACAAGAGACAAAAGAGCCTAAATGTAGCCCAAATATCACCCAGATGTACCCCAAGTATAGCCCAATGACAGAATGTCCCAGAGTGTTCTAAAGAACAACTAGAGTGCTAACAGTCTTACTTATGACAAAAGTATGGCACACCAGAAGCCATCTTGATTGGAATGAAGTGGTAAGTCTGAAAACACTCAATTTAAAAAGGAACAACATGAGGGGGTTAATTTTGCCATGGAAAGTATGATTAGTGCTGCAGAATGAAAAATTAGGGCACATTTTGAGTGACTTCTCAAATCCTTTTCTATTTCATTAAAACATTCTGACATGCAGTCTCCCAAAATGGCCACCAGAGACAAAAGAGCCCAAATGTAGCCCAAATATCACCCAGATGTAGCCCAAGTATAGCCCAATGACAGAATGTCCCAGAGTGTTCTAAAGAACAACTAGAGCGCTAACAGTCCTACTTATTAAAAAGGTATAGCACACCTGGAGCCATCGTGATGGGAATAAAGTGGTAACTCTTAAAACATTTAATTTAAAAAGGAACAAAATGAGGGGGTATATTATGCAATAGAAGGTATTATTAGTGCTGCAGAAAGAAAAATTAGGGCACATTTTGAGTGACTTTTCAAATCCTCTTCTATTTCATTAAAAAATTCTGACATGCAGTCTCCCAAAATGGCCACCAGAGACAAAAGAGCCCAAATGTAGCCCAAATATCACCCAGATGTAGCCCAAGTATAGCCCAATGACAGAATGTCCCAGAGTGTTCTAAAGAACAACTAGAGCGCTAACAGTCCTACTTATTACAAAGGTATGGCACACCTGAAGCCATCTTGATTGGAATAAAGTGGTAACTCTTAAAACATTTAATTTAAAAAGGAACAAAATGAGGGGGTATATTTTGCCATATGAATTATGATTAGTGCTGCAGAAAGAAAAATTAGGGCACATTTTGAGTGACTTCTCAAACCCTCTTCAATTTCATTAAAAGATTCTGACATACAGTCTCCCAAGATGGCCACCAGAGACAAAAGAGCCTAAATGTAGCCCAAATATCACCCAGATGTACCCCAAGTATAGCCCAATGACAGAATGTCCCAGAGTGTTCTAAAGAACAACTAGAGCGCTAACAGTCTTACTTATGACAAAAGTATGGCACACCAGAAGCCATCTTGATTGGAATGAAGTGGTAAGTCTGAAAACACTCAATTTAAAAAGGAACAACATGAGGGGGTTAATTTTGCCATAGAAAGTATGATTAGTGCTTCAGAAAGAAAAATTAGGGATCATTTTGAGTGACTTCTCAAATCCTCTTCTATTTCATTAAAAAAATTCTGACATGCAGACTTAAACATGCACTTTGAATACCAGCAGCAGACGTCCCTGGTGAGCAGTAGCTTTACTACAGTGATCTAATGTGCAACTAGAGTGCTAACATTCAGAATGTATGGCAAATGTGTGACACATCTGAATGCCTTCTTGATGGAACCAAAGTAAACAAGCATTGAAAATGCAATAGATCTCGCCCTTGTTTAAGTTAAAGCCATTCTGTTTGTAATGAGGTGGCTTTTTAGCTTTGCTTTTATTAGTGTTTTTTCAACTTTCATGTAAATAACATGCATCTGTATGCATATAAGTATATGTATGCATGCATTTATGTTTGTATTTATATAGATATACAGATGATATATGTTTATATATGTATGTATATATATATATTCACTGAAAAACCCATAGGCTATAGACCATATATAGTTAGGAATTAGCATTTACAAAACCTTGAAAATTCACTGAAAAAACCATAGGTTATAGACCATATATAGTTAGGAATTAGCATTTACAAAACCTTGAAAATTCACTGAAAAAACCATAGGTTATAGACCATATATAGTTAGGAATTCGCATTTACAAAACCTTATTTTAGTCACACAAAACCATTGAAGTTCCATATATAGTTAGTTGCACTAACTATATATCGCGCACCCGCAATCCACTGCTGATGATGTCACATATTACATCATTCATGACATGGTCAGTGACATCACTGATGACATCTCAAATGACATCACTGATGACATCGCTGATGACAACATTCAGTGACTGTATGTTTCTGTAAAGTTAAAATATGTCTTACATATTGAAGAATGAGTGGATGTATAAGTGTCTGGATGAAGGATTTAGTAGGTGCATGACTGACTGTATGAGTGAGTGATTAAATGTGTCTCACTGAGTGCATGGGTTAGTGACTAAACTGTCTTAATTTGTGCATCATTATGTCTGTTGTTCTGTAAACTGTTGCATGTGTTGATAAGTAGCTATATGAGTAACTATATGGGTTATTGATTGGTTGCCCAAGTATTTGTATGGGAGACTGAGTGTGTGTGTGGGTGGCTGGGAGGTGTATGACTCTGTGCATAGATGTGTGAGCAGTTGATTCACTAGATGTATGGTTTCAAAAGTGCATGTGGAAACAGCTGTATGGGCGGTTGACTGTGTGCATGAGTGTATTGGTGAGTGAATGGATATCTCAGTGCTACATGTCAAAGTAAGTACATATGTAAAACACAGTACATGTGAGAGTTGACATATATAAATAACTGTGCATAAGAGCCAGTGAATGTGTGAGTGGCTGTATGGATCATTGTGAACTTGTATCAGGGATTGTATAAGAGAGTAAATATGTGTTAGTATATGTTTGAATAAGTAAAGTTTGTATAACTGTATAGTTGAGGAAATGGAGGTGTGATTGATTCTTTGCATGACTGACTAGGTGTGTGAGTAACTCCATGGATGAGTGACAGTCTGTGAGTGTCTGTTTACACTGATTGTATCTAAGGTTATATTAGAGTCTGAAGAGGTTCATCGTATTATCACATGAATGTTATCATCAGTGATGTGATCAGTAATGTCAAATGAGATGTCATCAGTGATGTCATCAGTGATGTCATTTGAGATGTCATCAGTGATGTCATTTGAGATGTCATCAGTGATGTCATCAGTGATGTCACTGACCATGTCATGAATGATGTAATATGTGACATCATCAGCAGTGGATTGCGGGTGCGCGATATATAGTTAGTGCAACTAACTATATATGGAATTTCACTGGTTTTGTGTGAGTAAAATAAGGTTTTGTAAATGCGAATTCCTAACTATATATGGTCTATAACCTATGGTTTTTTCAGTGATATATATATATATATATATATATATATATATATATATATATATATATATATATATATATATATATATATATATATAAATGTGTAAATGTAAATTGGTCTGTATTCATAGCGTTAGCGTTAGTTTATCTTTATCCCTACTGGTATCACTGCTATGTAACTAAATTGTATCATCCAATTTTAGGTTCCTTACATTGAGCCTCTGTTTTGCTGCTAGTTTTTTCTATATTTGATTCTTAATTTGCACAGCACTTTTTTCACTTTGATGACTTTTGTGGCATGATTTTGCATTGAAATTATATTCCTGCATGATTATTTTAAGAGGTTCTGTTTATGAATATATTCATATCCGAATTGTGCAGTTGCACTTTATTAGGTACAGTTGCTGTTATTTAAGATTACTCCATTTAAGGGGTTTCTGTATTTTTGCACTTGCACTTTATTAATGTCATCTATATGATCAGAACTGTTATTGACTTATGTGGATCAATTTATGGTCTGGAAATTGACTCACCAGAAACTATCAAGTGGGAGAGGTGTTTTGAATTAATGGTGTCATACTGCACTGTGTTCTATTGGTGTTCGACACTTCACTAGGGTTTTTACTTTTTTCAAATTACTATTCAACCCATGTGATTATGTCGTACATTTTTTTGCTGCTACTCTCAAAGTTCGTTTACATTTTGACGTTCTTTGTGATTTTAAAGGCACTTGCCAACATTATCACCATTGAGGAAAAGCAATATTTATTAATGTTCACCACTTGTTTGACACTATTTGTGAACCTCCTTCATTTTGATTTACTGCCACTCTTTGTCGTTATGTTAATTTCTTGCACATTGTTGCCTTTCAGCCTATTTTTTAAGGCTGTTTGGGCTTTTAAAAGCACTTTAAATTTGCAATGCCTGTTGGGGCGCGTTATGTGATCAAGCTCCTTTTACAGAGTGAAACGCGTCATGGGGAACATTTGTCTTAAGAGCACTTTAATAAATCTTTGATACTGCTCGCACAATCCTGTGTGTAGTGGCTATATATATATATCGCGGAAAATTTCTTAGGAGAAGAAATCAGAGGCCGGAGGGGAGTTCAGAGAAAACAGCATACTTTAATGATGAAATCATAGTTGCGGCGAATGCATTTCGGTGTGAAAGCCTTCTTCAGCGCCCAACACTATGGTAAGTTCTTCACCTCTAATCCCCATCCTGTGTAAAGTACGTGCTTGCATTCATATCTCCTCCCCCTAATGCAATTGGCACACCTGTGTGAAGTTTGTATTCAGTCTATCGAACTCAATTTCCCAGCATGCACTGGATTGGTCTGCTGGGGTGGTGGTGTGGGGGGGCAAATCGGGACGATGGGTCCATGCATGCTGCAGGCGAGTGGTGACAGAACTCCCTGGATCACATCACAGTCCGTGGCTGTCTCTCATAGTCCCCTCGTACTGCTACGGCCGCTCCTCCCAGGAACAAACATGGGAAGGACTGTCAAATAGAGACACCGCGTCTTTTTGAAGTGAAATACCTCCATCTGCCCACATTCGCCTGGGGTTCCTGACTGTCTTCGGACACATCGATACCTCGATCACGAACACGCTGTGGCAGTAAGAAGCCAGTAACCAGTCCGAGACACTTTGATGTAGCAGGGCCTGCTGTGCTGCGTCTCTGGCTGGCACAGAATATATTGCGGAAAATTTCTTAGGAGAAGAAATCAGAGGCCGGAGGGGAGTTCAGAGAAAGCAGCATACTTTAATGATGAAATCATAGTTGCCCAACACTATGGTAAGTTCTTCACCTCTAATCCCCATCCTGTGTAAAGTACGTCCTTGCATTCATATCTCCTCCCCCTAATGCAATTGGCACACCTGTGTGAAGTTCGTATTCAGTCTATCGAACCCAATTTCCCAGCATGCACTGGATTGGTCGGCTGGGGTGATGGCGTGGGGGGGCAAATCGGGACGATGGGTCCATGCAAGCTGCAGGCGAGTGGTATATATATATATATAGTAAGCATGGGTGGAAAATCCGTTCCGCTCGCGGATTTTCGGTAAATTCGCAATCCGCGAATGCTCGCGAATTTACCGAAAATCTGCAAATTCGCACGCAGCGGATTTTTTTTTCTTGGTGATACAATTTTGCGGCGTGCGGCGTTCACTTACCGTCATTCAGCGTTTGCCGAGTTGTTTTTCTCGATATTTTGCGAGTGCTGCGCCATTTTGGATCTTGCTGCGGGATCCTGCGGGAGTTTGGCGACCGCGATTACGTAGTCGCGGCTTGCCAACTTGCACAGCACATATCGCGAGAGTTCGCAATTGCGAACACGTAGATGCGGCGAGCAGCAACAATCTCGCACTCGCGAAATTACAAGATTTGAAATTCTGCACAAGAAATCCACCAGCAAGCAGCATAAACCTTCTGAAAATCATGATTTTTATCAGAATAACTCCTCAGGTTGACATTAGCCTGCACTTTTTTTTGCAAGGAGTCCATTTTTGGAACTTCCTGTCCTGTCCAGCAGGCTCCTCCCAGTGCTTTCTTCATGTGCTGGTCACTTTCATTCGGATTCTTGACCTGGAAGGATTACTTTTTGTGGATGCTGCTGGATATTTGGATTTGAGGCCTTTTTGACTTTCTTTGGATCACTTTTGGATTAGAAATTTCACAAGTAAGTTTGTTTGGGGCATTGCAGTTGCTGCAACTACAATTTTGGAATTTTCGATTTTTGGGCTGTTGTTGGGGCCTTTTGCTCAGGGGTAGTGAGTGGTGCATGGACTGAGTCTTTCTGTGGGGTCTCTTTAGTTTAAACATCATGGAGGGCATGGATGGCATGGGATTGTGCTGATTTTTCTGTGTTTTTCGATTTTTTGGGCTGTTGTTGTGGCCTTTTGACCAGGGGTAGTGAGTGGTGCATGGGCCTAGTCTTTCCGTGGGGTGTCTTGAATTTAAACATCATGGAGGGCATGGATGGAATGGGATTGTGCTGATTTTTCTGTGTTTTTCGATTTTTTGGGGTGTTCATGGGGACAGGCCATGTGGGTGGGGGCCATTTTGAGTGCTGGTACAGGCAGGCCCTGGCCATGTGCTGGGAGGCAGGGGGCCATTTTGAATGCAGGCAGTGTTCTTAGGTCTGCAACCATTTTGCCTAGCTTTCAACCATTATGCCCAGGGGTAGTGAGTGGTGCATGGGCCTAGTCTTTCTGTGGGGTGTCTTGAATTTAAACATCATGGAGGGCTTGGATGGCATGGGATTGTGCTGAGTTTTATGTGGTTTTCGAGTTTTTGGGGTGTATAACTGAACTAATGTTCCTCTGTCTTCCATTGCTTTTAGGTGCACAAGACTCAAGAGAACCACCAGTGCCAGGAAGAAGTCCTGCAGCAGTGTGTGTGTGCAGCATAACGTCACGCGACATCACGTCTGGCCACAGACAACTCTGCAACTCGTGCAACTGCGGCCTGCTGTTCTGACCTCTGAAGAAGATGGCCCCAAAAAAGGTTCCCGGTAGCTTCTCTAACAAGAAAGTTGCCAGTAAGGAGCAGAAGAGGCAAGTTACCAAGGAGACTGGTGTGCCGCCCGCCACATTTTTTAGGAGTAAAAAAAAAAAGTACGCCTGCAGCAGCAGCGGGATCTGCTGGGGACCAAGCTGGGAGCAGCACCCCCGCACCATTGGGCTCAGTGCCACCACCACCACCACCACGCCAACTTAAGTCCAAGCCCTTGAGTGCTGCAGAGGCACTTAGTCTAATTGTTCAATCACCATCGACCAGTGATGTTGGCTCATCGCAAGAAAGTAGCAGCAATGTCCCTCAATCAACACAGGTTGTTGTAACTCATCTGACGAGTTTTGAACAACCACAGCCGCAACAACAACCACATGTGCAAGTACAAGCCCAAGTACTTGTGGAAGGAGAGGCAGCACAAGGAGATGCAGAAGCAGAGGTGCATGGAGGGTCACCGGTGCCCACAATTGTTGTTCCTCCAGAAGTAGGGGCACATCAGGAAATCGACAATCATTTCTAGACTGCCTCGCTAGTTTAGTGTGTATAGTGAGAGCATGGAACAATAAGGTTATCTTGGATACTGTGTCTGTTATTCTGAATGATCCTCGCACGTTCAACCTATAACACATATGCAGGTGTAGCTACGTCTGATACTGGCTCATTTAATAATGCATTGTGGAGGCATAATTAGACACAGTTGGAGAACATTGGTATCTTGACAGTTTGTGCAGAACTCAATGTGATCCACTACTGCTGAGTACCAGCGGTATGGGGCCGTCCATGTAATTCTATGAGCCCTTCTGTAGTTATAAACTAACCTGGTAGGTAGGGAGGGTGAAATGTAGGTATATTTTAAATCTGTTTCCCGTTAGCAATATACAATGCTTTCTCCCTTTGTATTTTATGGAATAGTAACAATGCTGACAACCTTTTGTCTGATAATATGTTTGGTTGTATAATCTAAGGTACTGTGCATGAGATTACGGCGTTAGAAATAAACATTTCAAACTTGCACGTGTGTGTATTTACTCTTTGTTTTGGACTGGTGTAAGACTATAACGAAAGAGTGTTCTTTTTATCTACCTTACTTGAGGTAATCTAAGTCGTATGTTCTGGGTTGAGTAGTGATTGGTGTTTTTGCTATAGGACGAATAACCAATGAGTCACTGATTGCTAGTCTGGTAGGGGGTTTGGGTACTAAGGTGGCTTTTGGTACACCGTAATTCATTGAGGTCCTAAATCTTTATGCACAGTTCTGTGTGGGAACAGAATTCCTGCAACAGTAGTTACAACAAAAAGGCTTGATAAAGGGCTTTGAGTTTGAATCAGAATATGAAATTGAACAATAATGGATAACCCAAGCCAAGAAAGGGAGCAAGTGTGCAAATTTACAATGTCTTCGGCTGGGGGACTTGTTACAATATAAATGTTCGAAAAAGGCCTGCACTTTGAATAGGTATATGAAATAGAAGAATAGTTGATAATCATAGCTAATGTATGCAGCAAGTAGTTGTGTGTATGTGTTGATGATATATTGATTGAGTGGAAGATGAAACAGGTGAAAAATAAGAAAGGTTGTAGACACGCAAACTAACCACTGCCTTGTTAGTGAAGAGAATCTTTGGATTTCCAGCTCATTACACAGATAGGGTGTTCAATTCCGCAGTGGGAGCAAGAGAAACAAGTAGCACATCTAAGGAAGCAAGCTAGTGCATAAAGTACACATAGTGTGCGGTAGTAAGGACGGAAGAAAGGACGGAAGTGTGGAAATTACCCACTGCTATTGATGGATAGTAGTTACGAAGTAGGGTGAATAACAGGCCTTGACTTTGAATTTGAATTAAAGAAGAATAATTGATAAGCCCAGCTAAGAAAGGCAGTAAGTAGGTGTGTGTATTTGCGGATGGTGTGTTGATTGAGCAGAAAATGAATAAGGTGAAAAATAAGAGAGGCTCCAGAGATGCAAACTTCCTATTTCTCTGTAAGGGAAGTGAGTGTTTAGTTTTCCAGTGTATATATATATATCTATACTACTATTATAAAGAGAGAACACAATCCTTTGAGCCAGGTAAACTCGAAAAGTACACCAACAACCAAAACACCCAAGACATCTTTGAAAACCTCAGGGCAAGCAGAAGGACATAGGCTATTAAAAATACTAAATATACGTTGTTTAAAAAATTTCAAAATAAAAATAAAGTAGACCCTTGCAAGTAGCGCCGGCCGCGACGTCTGCGTGATGACATCATTTGCGTTTGCGCTCCCTGGCAACACTTCCGGAAATGGCGCCGAAGATCGCGACCTGCTGGGAGGACTGCCGCGGCCCTGCTTGCTGCTGGGCGAAGTGGCGGCCTGTGCGGGCGGGGTGCATGGAGAGTGGCGGCCTGTGCGGGCGGGGCACCTGGAGCGGGACCCGCGGCTCAGGTAAGGATCAGGCTCTCCAGGACCCGGGCGGGAGGGGGCCGGGGGCAGAAGTGCACGCAAGCCTCAAATGCTGCCCCCAGCCCCTTTCTGCCCCAGGCAACGCTGGGGCGGGCTGCTAGTATATATATATATATATATATATATATATATATATATTACCTACTGGCGGTCGCCAGTAGGTATATATAGTTAGGATTTTTTCCCTATGGGACTTTTGAAAATTCTATGTCTAATAACTTTGGCGTTTGTGGACGGAATCGGCTGAAATTTTCAGGAAAATGGCACATTTTGTTTCTGAGCAGCCCCTGAAAATTTGGGGGGTGTTCGGCAAGGGGGGGCCGAGAAAAAAGGGGGGTCCCAAAACGCGTTTTTCCCATGTTAATTTCCATAGGGCGGTTGGCCTCACTTTTAGCCCGAACGGCTGAATGGATTTGCACGAAACTTGGCAAAATTGTAGGGACTGTTAGCCCGATGTGCCTTTGCTAGGTCTCAATATATGTGCTCCAGTGGATTTTGAGAAATTAACGTTTAAAATAAGATATATATCTGTAACAGCGCTCCGGGTAGCGTTCCGGTTCGCGTACTTTTCGCGTAACGGAACTTTGCGCACGGAAAGCTGATTGGCTCTTCGGTGTCTGTCAACATTCTAAACAGTCCGGTGCGGCCGCCATCTTGTCTCTCGGTAGGATCGAGAGACAAGAGGAGGCCAAAACAAAGGGGGAAATTTCCATAAGGGGGCATAGTAGATCCTCCCTGACCCCCTAGGTTTTATGTGGAGGTTGTAAAAGGTTCCAGCATGGCAAAAAAAAAAAATTTTTTTTTTTTTTGCGTGGTGAGCGCCTAGTACGCGAACCGGAAAGCGTTCTGGGCAGCGTACTATAAGGATAATAGAATGATAGACTTTTTTAATACTGAATGTTAATTGTTTGTTGTTTTTGGGTTTTTTTTGTTTTTTGTTTTCTTTATTTTTAATTTTTTTTTTTATTTTGATTGTGTTTCATACTTCATTAAACTTTCTAACATTTCAGTGTCAGAAATGTCAAAATTGAATATAGGGTGTAACATTTTCTCATTTTGAAGCAGGTTATCCACTGCTTCAACACATTGTAGAAGTTCGTGGTCTCTACTTTGATCCATAAAATCATCAATTTTGTCTTGGCTGCTCTCCTTCAGTTCAATTGAAAATGTAACTTGTTGCTCACCTTCCATTTTGCCTGAAATTTTGAATAAAAAAATATATATTAGTAGAGATAGGGCACTGTTGGGATTAATGTTAGATAGGCAGTTTTTATCTGTGAATTCTTCTTTTGGTAGTGTATAGTATCAGAGTGGAAATAGGACTATAAAAAAGTGTATGTGATTTAACCAAGAGAAGCCTAACTCCATTCATAACTATAACAAAAAAGTCTATCTAAATCCATAACTACTACAGAGGGATAGTGTATATCTATCAGAAAAAGTCTACTATATTAAGTTATAGTGCACAATATATTTCATTTTTAAAAATTATAACTTACCTTCACAAAGAAGTTGAAGTTTTTGGAAGCTATTGAAATGTGATGTACAACAAGAAGTAGTAGTCAAAATGGCTGTGTTTTCTTCTCTTCCTTTATATATATTCAGGTATTTAACCAATCAAATGTCAGGTAATAAAAGTAGAAAATGAAAGTAACATTTTCATTGGTTGTCAATTCCAACACTTCAGATGTGTTTTGTGAAGTAATTTACCTCACGGTATTTAGAGAGGTCTATAGACTTAATGGCTAAATGGAATTTCAATCAAATTTGTGAAAAAGAAAGGGATTGTTATGTAGTATAAGCTAATCTATATTTGGTGAGACTGTCTCCAGTCGTTTTTCTGTGAATTACTTTCCCACCTTTTTTTTGGACCGCTTCCCGGGAAGCGGTCCGGTCCGCGAACTAGGAGCGTAACGGGAGTCCACCATTTTGTGTTTCGGTCGAATTAGGATATAAAATGGAGGGTAAAGAATGTTCAGAATGGGTAGAAGGGGGCACGGTACAAGTATTTTGACAGGACACCTTTGAGCAATTAATGGCACTTTTTCCTCAAACTGCCTTGGTATATTCCAATATATGCCAAAGACAGAAATGGAGGTGGTCCAACCAATTTTGTCCACAAATTGAGAAAGCGAGGAAGCATGTAAACAAATCTGTTTCAGCTTACATGAGAGACCATGGAATGGGCTCCTTGTACAACAATAACTTGCGTTACTACATGCAAGATATCTACAGAGGAGATGGAGTTCACTTCTCAGATGAGGGCAACAGAATTTTCATTCTGAATTTAAGACTGTGCATTGGTACCTACTTATAAGTACCTAAATGTACCATAAACCCAAAAGCTCTTCTCAGAGCTACCCTTCATCTGATCACTCACAATTATTATTTTTCTCTAACTTTTTTATGTAATTTTCAACAAACTACGCTCAAAGAGCGCTACCCGGTACGTGAACTGGAAGCTAACCGCGCAAAATTTAAAAAAAAAAGTTTTTTCTTCGCACATATGGTCCTCCTCAGCCACCCTTAGAAAACCTAGGGGGTCAAAATACTTGTACCGTGCCCCCTTCTACCCATTCTGAACATTCTTTACCCTCCATTTTATATCTTAATTCGACCGAAACACAAAATGGTGGACTCCCGTTACGCTCCTAGTTCGCGGACCGGACCGCTTCCCGGGAAGCGGTCCAAAAAAAAGGTGGGAAAGTAATTCACAGAAAAACGACTGGAGACACTCTCACCAAATATAGATTAGCTTATACTACATAACAATCCTTTTCTTTTTCACAAATTTGATTGAAATTCCATTTAGCCATTAAGTCTATAGACCTCTCTAAATACCGTGAGGTAAATTACTTCACAAAACACATCTGAAGTGTTGGAATTGACAACCAATGAAAATGTTACTTTCATTTTCTACTTTTATTACCTGACATTTGATTGGTTAAATACCTGAATATATATAAAGGAAGAGAAGAAAACACAGCCATTTTGACTACTACTTCTTGTTGTACATCACATTTCAATAGCTTCCAAAAACTTCAACTTCTTTGTGAAGGTAAGTTATAATTTTTAAAAATGAAATATATTGTGCACTATAACTTAATATAGTAGACTTTTTCTGATAGATATACACTATCCCTCTGTAGTAGTTATGGATTTAGATAGACTTTTTTGTTATAGTTATGAATGGAGTTAGGCTTCTCTTGGTTAAATCACATACACTTTTTTATAGTCCTATTTCCACTCTGATACTATACACTACCAAAAGAAGAATTCACAGATAAAAACTGCCTATCTAACATTAATCCCAACAGTGCCCTATCTCTACTAATATATATTTTTTTATTCAGAATTTCAGGCAAAATGGAAGGTGAGCAACAAGTTACATTTTCAATTGAACTGAAGGAGAGCAGCCAAGACAAAATTGATGATTTTATGGATCAAAGTAGAGACCACGAACTTCTACAATGTGTTGAAGCAGTGGATAACCTGCTTCAAAATGAGAAAATGTTACACCCTATATTCAATTTTGACATTTCTGACACTGAAATGTTAGAACGTTTAATGAAGTATGAAACACAATCAAAATAAAAAAAAATTTAAAAATAAAGAAAACAAAAAACAAACAAAAAAAAAAACAACAAACAATTAACATTCAGTATTAAAAAAGTCTATCATTCTATTATCCTTATAGTACGCTGCCCAGAACGCTTTCCGGTTCGCGTACTAGGCGCTCACCACGCAAAAAAAAAAAAAAGGTTTTTTTTTTTGCCCTGCTGGAACCTTTTACAACCTCCACATAAAACCTAGGGGGTCAGGGAGGATCTACTATGCCCCCTTATCTTAAGTTTTCTGAGGGTGGCTGAGGAGGACCATATGTGCGAAGAAAAAACTTTTTTTTTGAAATTTTGCGCGGTTAGCTTCCAGTTCGCGTACCGGGTAGCGCTCTTTGAGCGTAGTTTGTTGAAAATTACATAAAAAAGTTAGAGAAAAATAATAATTGTGAGTGATCAGATGAAGGGTAGCTCTGAGAAGAGCTTTTGGGTTTATGGTACATTTAGGTACTTATAAGTAGGTACCAATGCACAGTCTTAAATTCAGAATGAAAATTCTGTTGCCCTCATCTGAGAAGTGAACTCCATCTCCTCTGTAGATATCTTGCATGTAGTAACGCAAGTTATTGTTGTACAAGGAGCCCATTCCATGGTCTCTCATGTAAGCTGAAACAGATTTGTTTACATGCTTCCTCGCTTTCTCAATTTGTGGACAAAATTGGTTGGACCACCTCCATTTCTGTCTTTGGCATATAGTGGAATATACCAAGGCAGTTTGAGGAAAAAGTGCCATTAATTGCTCAAAGGTGTCCTTTAAAAGCATTTCCAGACCTACCCCAGTCAAAGTGCCCAAATCATTACCTCCACAGTGCACAATTAACAGGTCAGGTTTTGGCAAATGCATAAAGGTTTTCACCAATGGTATCAATTTGTGACATTTTGATCCTCTTTGGCCCAACCACTTAATTTCCACATCTTGTAAATTGAGGTTAGGTAAATTTCTGTTCTCAGCATACCTTTGAGCCCAGTGGATGTAACTATGTCCAACAATCCAGACATTAAACATGGTGGGAGAAGGTTGTGCTGCAGTCAGATGAAGTGTGGTAATGAAAGGGCAGTTGAAACAGTAGGAGTTTGTAAAGAAAAAAAACTGTGGATTTCCAATGCTAATGATTCATTAGCAGTGATTGGTGCATTTCCATTTCTGAAAACAGAAAGTTAGGGTGCATGGATGTGTTCTTTGAAAGATGTAATTTGAATGGTCAAGGAAGAAACATTTAATGAAAGATTGCACTGGATACGCAGGTGCACTGAGAGTTCAGAGTTCAATTGAAACATTGTTGTGTGAATTTGCAAACATGAGAGGTTTTCCAGGAGGTGGTTGCTATGGAAAAAAGGCAGAGAGGGCAGAGGGGGGAAGGGTTTTGATTTGAAAAAAGTGAGGGAAGAGTTATGATTGGCTAATATGAGAGATATGTGAAATGAATATCTGTATTTCTGTGCTTTCAATAGCTGCAGCCTCTGGAGTGCATCCTTTTTCTTCTGCTGAAGACAATTTGGTGTATTTCTGAGACTGTTTTCAAAACTCAAAAAGTATTTGCTAAGGTGAGAAAAGATTTATTTAATTTAGATAGAGAATAGTATGATTTAAGGAGAAAATGATGAAGAAAGCTGTGTTTTTAAAATGTGGCTTTGTCTCTAGTGATCTACATATAGATTTTGTTTCTTTGAGAAATTGTAATTGCATATTCGGTGTAGCATTCTGGCATGCAGTAACACAAGTTATTGTTGTACATGAAGCCCATTCCATGGTCTCTTATGTAAGCTGAAACAGATATGTTGTTTTTAAAAACGATTTTTGAAATCAATTACATTTCTGGATATGTACTGCTAGAGCTTCATAGGTTGTTTTGGGTCATATTTATAAGGCATTTGAGTGTCTTTGATGTTATTTTTTCCTTTTTAAATGGAAAGCATTTCTCATGGGGCAAGTGTCTTGTAAATACGCTCCCACCTGCGCTTGGCAAATTTAGATTTTGATTATGGGAGTTACATAGCCATGTTAATAATGTCCAAAAAATGGTGCTAGGGCATTCCAGAAAACGCTTTCATGTGTCTCAAGGACATTTTCAGTCATTTCCTCTTGAATGCAGGTATACAATTGATTTATATGCTGTGTTTAAAAACGATTATTTGAAATCAATTACATTTCTGAATATGTACTGCTATTAAAATATTAGGGAGAGATTTATGATTGTTGTATGCCTGTTTTGTACCACTGTGTGTCATTTTTGTGATGTAGTGCTGGTGCAAAAGATTTGCTATGTTAAATAATAAGTAGGGCATTAAGTTTTTGATGACTGTTATTCATTTACTGTTTGGTAATAGTGGTTAATAACATTTTTTATTATATTTTACCACAGATTCAACTGCAGATCTTTTCATATTTTGAAAAATGCCTACGAAAAATAGAATTAGAAAGGCTAGAAAACGTCAAAGACAGCAGGATGATCTTTTATTGCAGCAGTCCTCTTCCCCAAATACTTATCAAAACACTAAGAAAGCTCCGGGTAAGAGCACAAAATCATTCTTAAGAAATATTTTTAGTAAAAAAAGTATTTATCGCAAAAATGTTTCAGTTCAGAAAAAGAAAAGCAATTTAAATGGAAAGGAAAGACCCATCAAAAATGTTACTGGTAGAGGAAGAGATAACTCTGTGCATGATAGTAGAAGGAAACAACAGTTTAGGGACATTCGAAAACGAATGTTCCGTAACAGGATAATAGTTAATTTATTAAAAAATATTAAGAAAGGCCAACAGAAAGTGGCATTTTATAAGAAGAAGAAAATTATTGATCATGCTTTTGAAATTAAGCGAAAGTTGTTTATTTTGGTAATCAATAGAATTAGGAAACTAAGCAAGGTAATTTCTGATTTCAAAACAAAAAGTAGATGGAAGAGAGTAGTAAATCGTAGTAACTTTTGTGAAGTTTTTTCTGGAGAATGGATGCATAGTTCAAGGTGTGAGGCATTTTTTAATGAGGAGAGTTATTTTCAGGATAATGATTTGGTGTTTGCAGTTAACACCGGTGGTCGAGCTTATGAAGTGAATGATGGTTGTCCAGTTGAAAAAGGAAAACTTGTGACAACAGAGACAGAAGAGGCGCTAAGTGATGAGGTTTTAGGAAGACGTCCTAAGGGTCCTGTGTACATTTGGAAGTGTAGTTCTTTTTGCAGTGTGCGACAGGTTTCCATCAATTTGCTTTGTGATTTTATACGGACATTTAATAAGAAAAGTTTGAAGCAGAAAATGAAGTTGTTGCAAGATTTAGATCCTTGCAGAGTGAGACAAATGACAGGTTTGCGTGGTCATTCACTGGCTTGTCTTTCCAGGAGAGTATGCCAGAGTGTTTTTCATCATTTCAGGATGCTAGCAGTGCATCATAATAAAGTGAGAAAATTAGTGAGAATGTTGTATTATGCTAAGAGTCCAGCAATTATGCTTAAACAATTATGTGCTGCTCTTTTGCATGGTTCTGAAATAGATGTGAAGAATATTTGTGAAGAAATTGAGTTTTGTTACTTTGGTAGTAAAGATGAGAATGTTCAAATTGACCCTGAAGTAGAGGGTAATGTTGAAGATAATGTACAGGTTTCCAGTACAGATAATTTTCAGAAGGAAATTGCCACGTTTCAGATGAAATCAAGTGAGAGGCCTAATTTCACTTGTGTATGTTGTCGATGCACTTATTATAAGAATCAGACTAAGGTAGTGGATTTATATGCAAAAAGTGAAAGGGAAAATAATAGTGAATGGAAGGATTTTGCCACATACTTGATGGTAGAAAATTATTTTGATTTGGGATCGGATCAACGTGTGTGTACTTATTGTTGTAATAAATTAAACCAAAACCAGATGCCTGCTAGGGCAGCTCATAATAATCTGGAATTGGTTGAGATTCCTTCTGAATTGAAGGATTTAAATACTTATGAATCTATTTTGATTCAAAGTATCCATCCCTTTCAGGCTATTGTAAGAATGGAGCCAAAGACAGGGAAGTTGCCTCCAGCAGATTTACAGAGAGGATTAAAGGGAAGAGTTGTTTATTTGCCTCTAGATTTGAACAAAAACATTAACACAATTGGAGTAGAAAAAGTGGAAGAGGAACCTCTGGTTATCTTGGTTAATGGGGTTCCGACAAAGAATAAGAAAATATGGCAAGATTTAGTGGATGTTAGGAAAGTCAAAAAGGCAACAGTGTATTTGAAGAAAAATAATAAGTACTATAAGAATGTATATGTTGCAGAAGAGGAAGTAAGTGATGAAGAGGATAGCGATTTGTGTGCTAGCCAAATTGAGAAAGTAGAGGCCTCTAAAAGTGAAGAAATATATGAACATTATAGTGTTCATCCTTTGCATTCCAAGGAAGTCATGGGGAATGCTATTGAGTTGTTTCAAATGAAACAAGCCAAAGGGAGTCCCATTAGTGTTTGGGAGGAAAGTTTGGAAGCTCGGTGTTTCCCACAGCTATTTCCCACAGGTCGAGGAGGAAGATATGATGAGCGATCTCATCAAATTCCTGCGTCTGAATACCGAACTTTACGATTGTATGCAGAAGATCCTAGGTTTCGTCAATGCATTCCCTATTTGTTTCATCTCCTGTTTGAAAGCGATCTGTCTGGACTGTCATATGCAGTGAACCACATCTTAAAAAGTGGTATACAGATGCGAAATATCTCGGCAAGGGACTTTATGCATAAAGTCAATGTCCAAGACAGTATTTTGGATTCTCACTTAATTAATCTCATGGCGTGTCAGCGTGGTACTAATGAGTACTGGTACCGTCGTCATGGTGATTTAAAATGTATGCTGAGGAACTTAGGAACTCCGACATGGTTCCTCACTCTGAGCTGTGCCGAGTATGGCTGGGAAGACTTACTTGAATTTCTACGAGAGGCAAATGGAAATATTGAAAACATTGAATTCAAGACACCTGGAGAACTGTGTTCTTTGGATCCAGTGAATGTATGCAGGTACTTCAATCATAGATTTGAAGCTATGATGTCTTTCATCACAAATAAGAAGAATCCACCTCTTGGAGAGGTGTTGGATTTCTTCTGGAGAAAGGAGTACCAAGCAAGAGGTGCTCCTCATATACATATGTTGTTGTGGATCAAGGATGCACCTAAATTTGGAACAGATCCGGATGACTTAGTGATGAATTTCATAGAACAGTATTCTACGTGTGCTGTTCCAAACGCAACGGAGAAGAAAAGCCTAAGAGAACAAGTTCTACGTTTCCAAAGCCATCGTTGTGGAAAGTACTGTCGTCGTAAATTCAGAAACAAGGACAAGTTCTACACCAAATGTCGTTTCAACTTTCCACGACCGGTGATTTCTAAAGGAAGAGTGAACAGTTTGATGTCTTCACTGCGACATAATGTGACGAGGAAATCACCCAAAAATACATACAATTTGAAAAGGAACGAAGAGTCCAAGTACATCAACGACTACAACCCAGTGATTTTGTCCATGTGGAATGCTAACATGGATATACAGTTTGTGGCTGACAACTGTATGGCTGTGGCTCGGTATGTGACATCTTACATCACCAAAAAAAAAAAGACAGAACTGAAGGATATGTGGGAGGACATTTCCCATGAAAAGAGCCTCAGCAAGAAGTTGTACAGTTTCAGTCTGAAGATGTTGTCGCATCGAGAAATCGGAGCTTACGAATGTTCGGATCGATTGTCTTCAGCAAGTCTCTATGCCAAATCCAGGAGTATTGTTTGGGCGAGTCTTGGTCTTGCTGCAACGCGAAATCGAGTTCTAAAACCTGTCCGGGAAATTGAATATTTGGCAGAAAAGGAACCAAACAGTACCGACATTTTGAAGACCAACATGTTGGATACATATTATCCAAATCGAAGCAGTCACCTTGAGAATGTTTGTCTATATGAGGTTCTACAAAATTATATATTCAAGAGGAACATCAAAGAAGATATTGAGAAAGGGGTGTATGCTGTAATTGGAAGTGAGGGATGCCTGGTCAAGCAAAGAAAATGCCAATTAGTAAACCATCGAAAATTGAGTGGCGAATCTCCAGAAAAAAATGAGTTTTTCTATTTAGCACTTTTGCAACTTTTCAAGCCTTGGCGTGCAGAAGAGGAACTGCTTGGAGATTTCCTCTGTTACGAAGACTCTTTCACTGCTGCTAAGGAGACCATAGAATGTCCTGCTTTTCCCAAATATCAAGAAATGCTAACTTTGGAAATTGAGCAGGAAGCAACGATTGCAGCCGAGATTGCCAGAGACAGTTCTCAGGACAGTCAGAGTTCTGTTTCATTGAGTCAAGATCCACTTGGAGGACCTATTATCGAAAATGAAGCTGCCACTGCTATGAATGAAGTGGAAAGAGCCATGGCACATGCTCAGGAGGATTCAGTTAACTTAGAAGACTTGGAAAAACAACTCAACATTGAGCAGAGGAAAATATATGATGAAGTTACCAAGCAAATTGAGCATGGATTAAGTCATGAGAAGAAAGAGTGCTCATGTACATCGTTGAAGCCTGTCCGACTGTACGTGAGTGGAGAAGCGGGAACTGGAAAAAGTTTCCTCATTAAAGCAATTTCTTGTTATTTGCAGGAAAGGACTGAGTCATCGCTGTCTTGTGTTGTCACCGCTCCTACTGGACTTGCAGCACATAACATTAAAGGTATTACTTTGCATCGTCTACTGATGCTGCCAGTGGAGCATGACAACAAATTACAATACCACAAGTTATCTGGGGATGCTTGCTGTGAAGTTTCAAGAGTCTTGAGGAAAATGAAACTACTTATCATTGACGAAGTAAGCATGGTTTCCAATGTCATGCTTGCCTTTGTGCATTTGAGAATGCAAGAAGTACTTAAAACTGAATATGATGTGTTATTTGGTGGCAAACACATCATTGTTTTCGGAGATCTTCTGCAGCTGACACCAGTAAAAGGACAACCTGTGTTCAAAATACTCACGCATGAAGATACCAGGAAGTGCCTAGGGAGCATTGGCAAAGTCAATATATGGTTAAACTTCAATTATGCTGAACTGCATGAAAATATGCGTCAGGCAAAAGATGAAGATTACAAGAATATTCTACAAGATATTAGAATTGGAAAAGTGACCGAGCATGGAAAAGAAGCTTTAAATGCACGATTACTTTCAAATTTATATCCCGAACAAGAGATTGTGGCTGAGAATATTTTTCAGAAAATTACTGAGAAGAAATCCGGAATATGTTTGATGCCAACTCTTGCAGAATGTGCCATCTTCAACAACAAAATGTTGAATTTAGAAAAGCAAGAGATTGTGAAACTTGAAGCTATTGACAAAATAGAGCATATGGGATCAACAATTATTTTGTCAGAGAATTTGAAATCAAAATTGGATTCATTAGAGAAGACTATATCTAAAACAGCAGGTTTTGAAAAGACTTTGAATGTGTGTTTAAATTGCCGAATTATTTTGAGAAGGAATTTACATGTTGAAAGAGGTCTGGTAAATGGATCAATGGGTAATGTTGTTGATTTTGAGAAATACAGAAATAGAGATGGAATAGAATTTTTAAAAATTAAATTTGATGGCATTGAGGAAGTACAGCTAATTGGTCGTTGTTCTGCTAGGTTTTTGCTTGTTAAAGACTTATATGTTCGCCGTAAACAGTTTCCTGTTTGCTTGGCATATGCGGTGACAATCCATAAATCGCAAGGTTTAAGTGTAGATAGTGCATTGGTGAATATTGGCAGTTCTGTGTTCAAGGAGGGTATGGCATATGTGGCATTGTCACGAGTTAGAACTTTATCGGGATTGTACTTGATTGACTGTGATGTCACAAACATTTGTGCGGATCTAGTGTTAAGGAATACAATAGGTTAAGAAGAGAGTATGCGCCACATTTGCCTCAATATCCTTTGTTTGAGAAACGTGTGGTAGGCCGGAAACGTAGAAATATCAGTAATAGTAGGGAGATTGTAGCAAAAAGACCAAAAGTCAATGAACCGAAAATTGTTAGCAGAAAGAAAGTGGATTCTGTTGAAGATGTTGTTGGTTTTCAATTTGAAAACAGTTCTGGTGTCAACTGCTATGCAAATGTAGTGGTTAATGTTCTCTTTTCACTAGAGAGTTTAAAAGAACAGATTCTGTTGAATTCAGAACAAATTTTATGCTGTTTGTTGAATTCTGTTTTTGAGAAATGTAGCACTGATCGAACAAAAGTAGAAAGTGTGTCTGAAGTTCGTTATCTGTTAGATGAATGTTCAGGTCAAACAGACTTCTCTGAAAATAATCAGCAAGATTGTCAGGAGTTTTTAATGTATATGCTTCATGTATTGCAAGATGAGGGTGTAGATGTAGATCACCTGTTTGGGCTTTCTTATCAATGGCAGCATGACTGCGAGAACTGTATGGTATCAAGTACTACTAGTGTAGACTCAGAAAGATTTATATATTTAACTTTGCCAGACAGTAAATCAGTCTCCTTTAATAAGCTAGTAAATGCAGCGGATCACAACATGGAGTGTAGCCAATGTAAATCTGAAATGATGTCAACATTATTTATACGAAGATATGGCCAGTATGTCATTTTAATGATCCAACGATGTAGGCCTGATGGATCAAAATTGTCAACTTTAATAAAAAATGTTGTGGCTTCTCAGCTGTCAATATCAGGAAGGACTTTTGTAACTGTAGCAATTATCTATCACGATGGTCCTTCAACAACATCAGGACATTATACAGCTTATTTAAAGTCTCGAAACGGCTGGTCATTCTGCAATGATTCCGTTGTAACTTTCAAAAAAAAATTGCCGTTTGACCTTAAAAATTCTTATCTGGTGTTTTTAAAACCAAAATTTTAAAGAAAGAATCTCGGGATTTCCTGTGAGGAATTGCAAAAGGTTCATCAAGTAGAGGGAATGTAAGTCTGCAATGCTGTCTAGATTATTGGTCCAAAACTTTTAATTATAATGTCAATTTAAATATCCAACTATATAAACCTGATGCAAAGAAGTCTGCTTCATAGTAAGCAGAATCAGTGTCATAGGAAAAGGAGAACATGAGTGACAAAGAAGGGTAAGATATTAGTAGTCCAGGATTGTGAAAATAATCTTAAATGTTTTCTTTTTGAAAGTTGCGAAAATAGAAAATGACGGGATTTGATTGGAAGAATTACAAGAGTTGCGAATCGCTGCAACATGATTTGGCCTAGTGGAAACATGTGGTAGAATGTGAGAAGTCTTTTCTTGTATGTAACATATTTTTCAAAACGATGGAGGTTTTCTTTCAGAAAGTGGCGGGCTGAAAATATTTATAGCACAACAGAGTGGACGCTGTTCATAGGAGATCCTTCGACGTCATTGAAAGTAAGTTAATTTTAAGGAGTTTTGAATTCAGATTTCTTAGGTTGTATGGGTTTTTTAAACACAATCATTTTGATTGTGGTTTTTTTTCCCCGCTGTTACATGATGAATACCTTCAAGTCACTGATTTAAGTGAAATTTGATACATTCTGAGAACAGCAAAAATAAACTATTTAACATGTATAATTAATGTTCTGCTTTTTGTACTTATGATATACATTTAGAAATGTGAGGTAGATATGGAGAAACTGAGGCTTCTGTAAGTGTCAAAGTTAATGCTTACAGTGCTGCATTTCTGGGTACTGTTTTTTTTTTGAAAACTGAATAGACCTCACCTTAAAGAAACCTCTTGTAAAGACATATTTGTTTCTACTTGAACCTTTTGCCTTGTCTTTTCAAATTTTTAAATACATGTTTTAATATTTTTGAAATGTTTCTTCTCTCTTTTATAGATTGAAAGTATGACAGTTAACAAGAATTATAAGGTAAATGTTTTCTACTCTTTTAACCCGCAATCCACTGCTGATGATGTCACTGACTATGTCATGAATGATGTAATAAGTGGACATGACTAACTTCATTGGTAGGCCTTCACATGTATTAATGCATACACTGCTGCACTTCTGCGTACTGTTTCATATGCTGAACTACATCTGCACTATGAGATACCTAAGCTAAGGCAACACAGGTGATGTGATTGTGAAATGAGGAAAAGAAACTCCACGTTTTTCAATTACATTACTTGTGTTTTCTAAGTTTACGAATGACATTGTGCAGATGAATTTTAGGTCTGTCTATGGACACAGAAGAGGTCTGGCCGTTGTTCAAGAGTGAAGTGGATATGTTTTACTTCAATGATAGGCCTTCACTTATATTATCTCCTCTATATTCTTCAACAAGTATAAATTTGATATGCAACCCTGAGTAGGCCTCACCTTAAACAAACTTTTGGAGAGAACACACCTTATCGTCATCCTGAATCAATCATTTAATCTATCACATTTAACATCTATTAGTTCTACTGCTTCATTTCTTTAATCCTTACTTTCCTGCGTTTGCTACTTCTCTCATTCCTTTCTCTATTACTAAATTATTCTACTCCTTCCAGTATTTTTCTCAGTCCCTCTCTTTTCATACTTCTTCATTATTATTCACTCATTCTGTCTCTATTAATGTTACTGTTTCTGAATGATCTCAAAAAAATTTTAAAACAAGAACAGTAAGTATAAGGGTAGGAAACAGACAGTTATGTTACAAGAAAGACAGCTATAGGAAGAAAACAAAAGATACTGTTACTCGCAATCCACTGCTGATGATGTCACTGACCATGTCAAGAATGATGTAATATGTGACATGATCAGAAGTGGATTGCGGGTAACAGTATCTTTTGTTTACTTCCTATAGCTGTCTTTCTTGTAACATAACTGTCTGTTTCCTACATAACAATTATATCCTTTTACTTCTCTTCTTAGGTAAATAAATCTATTAAACACCATTTCTGGTTTAAACCCTATAGCTGTCTTTCTTTTTACATCACTCTCTGTTTTCTTCTCTTGTAATTACTCCTTTATTTAAAAAAAAAAAAAATTTGGGGTTAGCTCCCGGTTCGCGTACCGGAGAGCTAACCGGAAAGCGAACTAAAAAAAAACAGCTTGCCAGAGTGTTACACTTTCTAGCAATTTTTGTAAAAAGGGGAGGTAGTTCTGAAAAGAACTTTTTTTTTTTTTTTCTTTTATTTATTTTTTTACTTTTTTGAACATTATTTCATTTTTTTCTATTTTTTGAACACTTTTTTGTTTTTTTTGTTGTTTTTTTAAAGGGAAAGAACAGAAAGAGGCATTGAAAATGGCTCAACAGGAGCAAAAAAAAATTTTTAAACTTCTTGCGTTTGGAACATTGGTGTTTCTCGAAAGCCAGATTAATCAATTTCACACTCATGTTAGCGCATGAAATTAGTGTTCCACAATACAAGCATGTTAGCTTCAGATGCACAAAAATTTTTTGTATGTTGGGCACTGTTTCGTTCGCCTCTGCCACTGACAGAGACAGATCAGAAGATGTTGAAGGCACCGAAGTTGGGGGGTTTTGTTGCAGTTCACGCATCTCTCCACGACTGTAGTTCATTGGATGCCACCTCTGCATATGTCGGTGCATTGTGTGATTTCCAAAGCTGTATTTTTTATTTGTTCCTCGGGATAATTTTTTTTTGCAGATAAGGCACGTAGCATATCGTGCATTGACTTTTTTTTCTCCAGAAGGAATGCTAAAAAATTGCCATATAAAGCTTTCTTTCCGATGAAATACCCGGGGTAACTCTTGGACAAATTGTGGTCCCTCTTCTTCCTCTCCGTCTTCTTCTTCCTCTTCCTCCTCTATGTTTCCAATAAATTGTGGAGGGGGTCCTCTCTTCCTATTAGGAGATGGGGGTGGTGGTGGTGGGGGTGCAGAAGCTGAAGCTACTATTGAAGCCATCACAGAAAATTTTCAGGTCTTCCTTTCTCAAAGTTGAAAGTCAGAGTGAGAAAAAAGGTGGGGGCTTTCATCATTTGGGAAAAGAAATAGTTCTAAACCAATGAAAAGTGTTATTTTTAGGTCATATGACCTAGTCTTACATCATTAGGAAACCAAAAGCGAAATGAACCAATGAAAAGTTTTATAAACAAGTCACATGACCTGTTCCGCTCACGTTACGCGGAGCGCGCCGCGCCGCGGATCGCTTCCGGTTCGCGGTCCGGAGCACTTCCGGGAGCGCTAACGCGGCGCGTCATAAGACGCATTACGCGACAACGTGATACGTCGCGCTTCCGCGACGCGTCACGATGTTGATTTCTAACGCGGCAGTTGCGCTAAAGGAACGTTTACCGGTTAGCGGACCGGGTCGCGGCATCAAATTGAGCTAACGGAAAGCTGACCGGTTCGCGGACTGGGAGCGAAACATACATTTTTTTTTTTAAAAATGGATAAAAAGCATGTAAAATATATTTTTGGATTTAAAGAAGAATACATTTTACAGCTACAGATATTAGCTTTTAAAAAACCAATGAAATTCACTGAAAAAACCATAGGTTATAGACCATATATAGTTAGGAATTAGCATTTACAAAACCTTGAAAAATTCACTGAAAAAACCATAGGTTATAGACCATATATAGTTAGGGATTAGCATTTACAAAACCTTATTTTACTCGCATAAAACCATTGAAATTCCATATATAGTTAGTTGCACTAACTATATATCGCGCACCCGCAATCCACTGCTGATGATGTCATATATTACATCATTCATGACATGCTCAGTGACATCACTGATGACATCACTGATGACATCTCAAATGACATCACTGATGACATCACTGATGACAACATCCAGTGACTGTATGTTTCTGTAAAGTTAAAATATGTCTTACATATTGAAGAATGAGTGGATGTATAAGTGTCTGGATGAAGGATTTAGTAGGTGCATGACTGACTGTATGAGTGAGTGATTAAATGTGTCTCACTGAGTGCATGGGTTAGTGACTAAACTGTCTTAATTTGTGCATCATTATGTCTGTTGTTCTGTAAACTGTTGCATGTGTTGATAAGTAGCTATATGAGTAACTATATGGGTTATTGATTGGTTGCCCAAGTATTTGTATGGGAGACTGAGTGTGTGTGTGGGTGGCTGGGAGGTGTATGACTCTGTGCATAGATGAGTGAGCAGTTGATTCACTAGATGTATGGGTTCAAAAGTGCATGTGGAAACAGCTGTATGGGCGGTTGACTGTGTGCATGAGTGTATTAGTGAGTGAATGGATATCTCAGTGCTACATGTCAAAGTAAGTACATATGTAAAACACAGTACATGTGAGAGTTGACATATATAAATAACTGTGCATAAGAGCCAGTGAATGTGTCAGTGGCTGTATGGATCATTGTGAACTTGTATCAGGGATTGTATAAGAGAGTAAATATGTGTTAGTATATGTTTGAATAAGTAAGGTGTGTATAACTGTATAGTTGAGGAAATGGAGGTGTGATTGATTCTTTGCATGATTGACTAGGTGTGTGAGTAACTCCATGGTTGAGTGACAGTCTGTGAGTGTCTGTTTACACTGAGTGTTTCTAAGGTTATATTAGAGTCTGGAGAGGTTCATCGTATTATCACATGAATGATGTCATCAGTGATGTGATCAGTAATGTTAAATGAGATGTCATCAGTGATGTCATCAGTGATGTCATTTGAGATGTCATCAGTGATGTCATCAGTGATGTCACTGAGCATGTCATGAATGATGTAATATATGACATCATCAGCAGTGGATTGCGGGTGCGCGATATATAGTTAGTGCAACTAACTATATATGGAATTTCAATGGTTTTATGCGAGTAAAATAAGGTTTTTTTAAATGCTAATCCCTAACTATATATGGTCTATAACCTATGGTTTTTTCAGTGAATTTTTCAAGGTTTACAGGAACTCTTCCAATCTTTCACTCTCACATATACTCACTTATATACATCAATAGTCACATATACTAGTTTAAAACATATGTAGTTACTCATAAAGATACTATTTAGACAGTCATTCACTCACTAACACACCCATACACACACTCATCCACCCATGCAGTCCTGCAGACATTCTGCCTTCAAAACACATACAAACAGTGAGTCAGTCATTCATGCATCTGTGCACTAAGTGATACCCCCCAGCAAACCATACAGACACTCATTGTGATACTCAAAAAAACAACTAATAACCCATAAAGACACTCATGTAGCTACTCACCAACCCATGCAGCCACTTATACACTAAGTGAGACACTGATACAGATATTTACATATTTAAACATTACTCGCTAATACATGTATTCACTAAGATATACTTAATAAGTCAGTTATACAATCAACTTCACAAATAAAATCCATTTAGCCACTTATTTACCCGTTTATTCTTCCATCAACCTTTAGATATCCATATATAAAAAATATTTATTTTTCAGAAAGACACACATTCACTGGATGATGTCATGAGTGATGTAATTTTAGATGTCATCAGTGATATCATGAGTGATGTCACTGACCATGTCACGAGTGATGTAATATGTGACGTCATCAACACTGTATTGCGGGCGCGCGATATATAGTTAGCTAAACTAACTATAACGGGGGAATTTCAAAGGTTTTGTATGAGTGAAATGCCCAGCTAACAATAACATGTGCGAAACCTATGTTTTTTTAAGTGAATTTCTAAGTTTTTTTTAATTCTAATCCCTAACTATAACGTGTGGAAACCTATGTTTTTTCAGTGAATATATACATATATGATGTGATGGGATGTTTTAACATTTGTATAAAATATTTTATTATGTGATGCCTATTATGAAATGTTGGCTAAATACCAAATTTTTATAGTATCAACATATTTATACATATAGTTTTTAATTAATCCTTGGCATCAGTTATGTGGCACTTTCTACACTACAATCTTTGCACTAATTGGGATAGCTATGTTTGCACAAATTAGATAAGTTGTTACCTGTTATTTTACAGGTTCTTTATTTATCCTATTGATATTCTATTTTTGCTTTTGTCACCCGAGAGTAGTTTCTTTTGTTCTACTTGCTAGTTTTGGTATCAGCTACCTTTTTAAGAAATTGTTTGATGATGTATTACAGGAAGAATGCAAATCAATAGGGATTTATCCCGAAAGACTTCGAACATCATATATAGTGGAACCATCTACAGTTTTTTTCTATGTATTCAGTTATGGTGGTACCTTTTCATCAAGCATTTAGGCGGTGATATGGAATATTGTTTAAAAATTCAATTCAATTTCTTACCAATTTATTTTTCTGTTTTAATAAGCAAATTATTTGCATTACAGAAAATGAAAATGTTTTTACAGATCAAATGAAAATCATTTTTTATCATAGTATATCTTCTATGGTTATGATCAGGTGATTGCTGTAAACAATGCACTGAGTGGGCGTGGTGTTTTGCACAAGCATTTAAAAAAAGAAAAAAAATTGTAACAACTTTACATGTGACCAAGGGCCCACGGTCCCGAAACGCGTTGTGCTGTTGTTGCCTCACCTGCACATTAAAATCTTTTGAAGTCAGATCCTGTGGTCCGTTTCTCCTTTTGCTTCGCCGATCTGGACGATTGGAAGTGGCGTGTGGAGTCTTTATATATATATATATATATATATATATATATATATATATATATATATATATATATATATATATATATATATGTATATACCTTTTACTTGGGGGGTGCTTGCGGGGACATTGTCAATCCTTTTAATAATTTTTGCATGTGAATGGCGACGGCGACCCACTTGGGTTCTACTAAACCACCAGCCCCAGAAAGCTTTGCTTCAGGTGTTACACCTGTGCATAATCACTGTGGGTATTTACTGGTGCTTGCAGCTTGCGGTCATGTCACATGGTCTGCCACTGAAGAGGGCGCTGGCCCGAAACGCGTCTGGCAGGAAAAGGACTTTGTTCGCAGCTCGCGCCCTTGCGTTGGCATTAATTCCTACCTTTAAGGGCATTCCCACCTAGGTGGCAACTTTTTCTTCCATATATATATATATATATATATATATATATATATATATATATATATACACACTGAAAAAAACTTAGGTTTCAGGGTTGTTAGGTTGTTATAGTTAGCTGGTCATTTCACTCATACAAAACCATTGAAATTCCTCTGTTATAGTTAGTTCTGCTAACTAGAACTTGCACACCGGCAATCCACTGCTGATGATGTCACATATTACATCATTCATGACATGGTCAGTGACATCACTGATGACATCACTGATAAGATCTCAAATGACATCACTGATGACATTACTGATGACATCATCCACGTGACAATCTGATACACCTCATCATACAATAGTATAACCTTTCATCACTCACTATAAAATATAGAGTACCATATTTAAAACAATCACATACCAATACAACTTTCTAAAAACCCACTCACTGATTTGTAGAGCTACACACACATCTAAACACTTACCTATAGATTCACATATACATGCTAAGAAAGATCATTAGAACATTATTTAAAATGCGTATACACCTATATTGACATTACACACCAGCACACATCCTACTCAGTTGAGCAGCCATCCTTCTCACGTATGCAAACAATTGATTATAGTTACATTTACTCAGCTACACACTTATACAAACAGTACTTTATTTATTCATATACATAGAAAGTCATACTTAGTGTGTTAGAAAATCAATATTATAAGTATACTGTTTTCTATGCACTCACTTATACAATCACTGAGTCATATATATACTTATTTAAATACAAGAACTGTGACATACATTGCCTTTTATATTTCTACTTTATAAGGCATGTATCATTCAGAAATATATTTAATAATCATCTCACCCATAAAGATATTCACTCACCCAAACAACTGTTTCCACATGCAGTCTTAACGTCATATATCTACTAAATAAAATATTTACACATTTTTGGACAGTCACACACCTCATACCCAACCACTGATACATTCACTCTCCCATACAGATAGACAACTAACTTATGCCCAGCTAACTATAACACCCCTAAAACCTATGGCTTTTTCAATGAATTTCTAAGGTTTTTTAAATGCTAATTCCTAACTATAACATGTCTGAAACCTATGTTTTATTCAGTGAATTTCAAAGGTTTTTTAAATGCTAATTTCTAACTATAACATGTCTGAAACCTATGTTTTTTTCAGTGAATTTTAAACGTTTTTTCTATGACAATTTTTAAATGTATTTATTGTTATATTAAATTTTTAATACTGATTTACTACATTTTTTTAAACTATTTATTTTTTGATATTTTAAAAAAAAATATTACATACTTTTTACATAAATTGAAAAAACTGTTTTTAAAAAATATTGAAATTCTATATTGTTCTTTATTTGAATTTTTAAAAAATATATTTATAATATTTTCTTAATTCGTTTTTTTTTCAAAATTTTTTGAGGAGTCGCGCACCCAAAGCGCACCTTCCAGGATTACTGCACCGGACATAGCCACTATTTTAGAATTGCTGTGTAGAATCCGGGTAGGGTGTGCGATGGGTGCGTATTTTCATGTGCAATCGCTATGCGGTCCGTACGCAACCCAAGCGGATAAGCGACATGTACGTATTATGTTATGGGACGCTCGCGCGTTTCCGTGTAACGTCATCTACGTGTTCGATGCGGTGAGTGCGCGACTTCCATGAAATTTTTTCATGTCTAAAAAGCTATATATATATGTATTTAATATAACTATTAAGGCAAGACATTATCTGAGCTAATCATAAAAATATTATTCTTTTAGTTTTACGTTTAAATGCAATTTTCGTGAAGTCGCGCTGGGTGAGTGCTGCCTATGCGCACCCTACGCGGACCCCATGTGACCAGAAAAAAAGAGATTTGATTGGTTCATAACACTTCCTATTCTAACTATTGAAAGACCCCACCTCCTTTTTCCTTTATTGGAGACCTGAATTTCCTTTCTGCAGACAAAAATGGCTACACCACTGCAAGAGTCATCGGATTCTGATATTCAAATGCAGAGAGATTTCTACCAGAACCTCCCCGTCCCGATAAATACACATCCATTGTATGTAAATTTTTCACTTTTCCGGAGGGAAATAAAAAATTTAATGCCACCAAGGTGACATGCAAGATTTGCAGTGCTGTGCTAGCCAGAGGAGATCCTAATAAAAAATACTCCTGTGGCACTGCAAGTATGCTGAAGCACCTACAATCCATGCATCCAGTGAATTATGCTCATGAAGAATGCAGAAGACTCCACCAAAATGCACCGCCACCACCGGCAATTCCTAGTACCTCTAGGACATCACCTTCAACTTCTCATCCGGACATACGTCCCCAATTTGGAAAAGTTAAAAGGAACTGTGTGAAGTGTAGTTGGTTCATGTGCAATGGAGAGCAATCAGTAGGCGTAGTTTGCAGAGCTATTGATAACCATCGATGCTAGTTTTTTTTTCACCCAAAGTTCATTGTTTTGCTCGTCCCGTTGACTTTTAATTCCTTTAAAAAATGTTTTAATAAAATTACAAAAAGAAAAAAAAGTTATTTTCTGAATTAACTACTCTGGTTGAAAAAAGAGCTACATTTGTATGCTAGTGTGTAAAAGTTTAGAGGTACTGAGGTACTTCTGAAGCACAAGTATGCAACATATGTACATAAATATGTTGCAAGTCTATGCTTCCCTCTGCATTGCTGCTTAAACTGCAGCCATGTGGTGACACAGGCACCATTACACCATGGTGCAAGAATATCTGTGTCATGTGGAGGTTATTTTTGTACAAAAAGACACACCTTCCTGCATAAAAACAATCAGTGAACACATTTTTCTCTTTCAATGTATGTTGTGCATTGTAGCATATATTGTTACATCAATTTGAGGATAGTGCAGCATTCACACACATGTTCAGATTTATTATTTCTGATAAATCTGGTGATGTGTTCTGTTTCATGAGTGTTCTGTGCAAATACGCACAGCAACACCTATAGAACGCCCTTTCAACGTAAAGTGGTGTGTATGATGAGGTTGTATTTACATGGAGAAGAAAAGGTACACAGAGTGCCTTTTCCTCTCCTTGTAAATATGAAAGAGCTTTTTGTGCTATCACTATGTTACAAAAAGTGACATATTGTTGGCACAGGATGCTTTCTACACATATCTGGTGGGTTAGTTGGCTCCCAGTGACACTCAGTATTCATGTTAACTTTATCCTGTAACTTAAAACGCCTGCAGAGCATCTTTCCACACATATCTACTCCGTCCATCTCCACATTCTTCACCTGTGTGCAAACACAAGCTATTGTGCATTTTAATACTTAGTTAAACTTACCTTCACAGTAATAGAAATAATACACATTTTTTTTCAGTTGTTTTTTATAATCTAAAATTTGTGAAACTTTGATATTTTAGAATTAGGAACATACAGTTATAATACATAATATTATATTTTTTACAATACAGCATAATTTTAACATTTTACACATTATTTTCTTTGCCTTTTTTGCTGTTCTCAGAATATATTGAATTTCACTAGAAACAGTGATTTCAATCGTACTCATCACATAACAGGCGGGCAATAAAAAAACAATCAATAAGATTGTTTAAAAAAAAACAAGACTACATCATCAATAACATACCATATAATGCAAATCGCACATATATAAAATGCTTACTCCTAAGAAAATGTTCTAACTTAAATTTATTTACACTGTAAATGTTGTTGTTTAAAAATATACGCTGAGAGAATGTGCAAGAAAAAGTCCGTAATTCAAACATACACCTTTCCTTGAGGCCAAATGGTATTATTGAAATCCTTTTTATTTAATTTGTCCAATAGTAATCGTATTAAATCATATTAATAAATTCCTCAAAGGCTGAATTATGATCCTAAAACTTTCGCTTTAAAAATATTAGGTAGGAATTTGGTAACTCGCTTGGCAAACGTTTAAAAACCAACTGAGCATCATTACGATATGTTCAGCCAGATTTTAAATAGGCAGTGTAATGTCGCGATGTTGTGGAAGGAAGTTTTATAGAGCGCGAACAAAATCCTGACAGATATCAGAGCGCTATACAACCATTAAAAGTTACTTATACATGAAATATAACATATCCACACATATGTACAAAACATATTGTAAGTGGCATAGTAAGATGTAACATCCAAATGTCTTGTGGTTGAGGGCGCGCCTGCATCTCGTCACAGGGATTCAAATGACCATATTCATGTGAACTTGGCCATGAGGATGGATTATACTTCCTTTTTAAAAGAGGTAGTGGACGGGTTACGTCTGGTTACTGGGGGTAAGGCATTCCATATTCTGGGCCCCATCCCAGAGAAGCATCTGTTATAGGTTTTTTTCTTATGGAATTTTTGTGGTTTCAGTAGTAATTTTTCTGCATTTCTTGAGGATCTGGATCCACCCGAGATCGTCAATTTCTGTGCCAGGTAGTTTGGTGTCTTGTGATGCATGACTCAGTGTGTCATGCACAGGATTTTTAGTTGAATTTTAGCCTCCAGGGGTAGCCAGTTCAAGGATTGTAGGTTCGGGGAGTTGTGGGAGCTGCGTTTAGACCCAGTTATGAGTCTTGCTGCAGAGAGCGACCCATCCGTATTCCACTCTAGGAATAACCAGAGCCTGTACTGCTTGCTTGAAGTCATTGTGTGGTAGGAAGGGTTTCAGTTTCCTCAGTGTGTTTATTTGGAAGTTAGCTCCCTTTGTGGCACTGCTGATATGTTTTTGCATGTTGAGGTTACTGTCTAAGGTTATTCCTAATGACTTAGCTGAGTCCACGATGGTGGGTTGAACGTTGAATGCCGTAATATGTTTGATCCAATCTTGCATTTTGGGGATTTGGGCCGGAGGAGCTATCAGTAAGAATTCCGTCTTTAGGGCATTCAATTTGAGATGATTTTCTGCCAGACAGGTTTGGGTATTCCTAAGCACTGTATTAAGTCGTTTGATATCCTCTAGGGTGTGGATCTTGAGGTATAGTTGTGTATCGTCTGCATACATGTGATATTGCACGTTAGAGGTTTGTAGAATTTTGGTGAGAGGTTCCAAGTAGAGATTAAACAATGTTGGGAATAGTGCGGGTCCTTGCGGGACTCCCAAAGATACTGGGTCGGGCTTGGACAGAGTGTTATTGACTTTGAATGTTTGTGTCCGATTTTAGAGAAATGAAGTGTACCAGCTTAGTACGGTCCCAGATATGCCCATTCTGTGTTTCAGTAGGTCTAGCAGGTTCTTATGCTTGACCGTATGGAAGGCCGAGGAGAGGTCAAGTAGGAAGAGTAAACAGGATCTGTTTTGATCAAGTATTTGCACCGCATCGTCAATAATGTGTGTCATGGCTGATTCCGTGCTATGGCCTGCACGTAAACCTGATTGGTGTTTGTTGAGAAGGTTAAAGTGATCAATATGCTTCATCAGCTGTAGATGCACACATTTTTCCAGCAACTTGGCTAAGGTAGGGATATTGGAGATGGGGCGGTAGTTGTTTAGGTCCGTGTGGTCTGCCATGGGTTTCTTCAGAATGGGTGAAACCTGGCCCATTTTGAGGGTATCTGGGATGCACCCCTGTTGAAGTAAAGTGTTAATGATCTTGGATCAAAGCGGTAGCAGCAGTGGAGTAAGGTCTTTGAGTGCATTTTCCGGAAGCGGGTCAGAGAAGTGTTTAGCAGGGTTTAATGCCTATTGCATCTTCAGAGTAGGAGGTAAATGAGGACCAGTCTGCATTATTTTTTGGGTTGGACTTTGATGGGCTTTGGCATGACGCGGTTCGGGGCATCAGAGGGGTTTGTGCATTCGGTCTCGCGTATAAGGTTAGTTCCTTAAGGAGGGGGTTCCTGATGGTATCAGTCTTCACGGTGAAGAAGGTGGAGAATTCTTCATAATTTGGCTGCGGGCCTTCTATACCTTGTGGACAATGAGGTGCCTCCTTGGATTGGGTTTTGATCAGTTCAAAGAGTTTTTTGGGACGATTTCTTGCCTGGTCAAGTTGAAGGCTGAAAAAGTCGGCTTTGGTGTGCTTGGTCTTTGGTAGTATGCGTTTCTCTTTGTTCTGAGAATCTTGAGGTGGTTGGCGGATGGTATCGACCTCCAGGTATGTTCTGAAGTTCTGAGTAAATGCCTGTCCTCGTTGAGAATACCGTCATACCAAGGTTTAGAATCTTTCGTAGAGACTATTTTTAGTATTTTTAGTTGCAGAGGTGCTACCTCGTTTATTACTGATGTCATGGTTGAGAGGTAGTGGTTGGTGAGATCATGTACTTTGGCAGATCCAGAGGGGGGCAACCGTAAGTTGTGACATGAGGGAGGCAAGGTGTTGGGGTTGAGTTTTTTCAGGTCTCTTTTCCACACCTTTGGTCTTGTGGATTGAGCTTATATCAGTTTCACCGTTTCAATAATGGAGAAGTTGATGATGTGATGGTCTGACCTGTCGCAAGGTTGAATCAATTCTAGCTGAATGGAGTCTGTTTTAGAGATTATTAAGTCCAAGATCAAACCTTTGTCATGTGTTGGGATGTTGCAGAATTGCGTTAGGTCTAGGTCATCTAGGAAATTCTTGAGACTGTTCACCATTGTATCGTTTAGATCATCCCAATGGAGATTGAAGTCTCCGAGGAATATTTGGGTATTTTGTCGCCCAGTGTTTGAGGATACCATGTCCATGAGGTGCTCGGTGAAGGTGGGGTTATCGCCTGGTGGGTGATAGATGATGTGCAGAGAGCAGACAGGATTGCCCTTGCTAGTGACGTCAAGGCACAAGTATTCACAGGACTGGAATGATGGGGAAATGGCTCTGTTTATTGAGATATTGTTACGATGAATGCAGGCGATACCTCCCCCCGACTTGTCTGCTCTGTCTCTGTCTAGTCTGATGATGTTGTAATTGGGTGGTACTAGAATGTCAATGATTGGTGCAGAGGATTCCTTTAGCCAGGTTTCAGTTAGCATTATCAGGTCTGGCTCATGTGTGAGGATCAGATCAGCTATGTCCGCTGCATGTCTAACGGCAGATCTGCAGTTTAGGAGAATGCATTTGAGTTTGGGCATGCTGATCAATAATCAGAAGTTTAATTTTCTTCAGCGCTTTTGAAACTTCACAACAAGCTTCTCAAAATAGCTTGTGATATTCCAGTTTGTTTGAGCAGTTACAACACAAGACAAATGTGACTCAGTTGTTTTCTGTAGATAACTGGTGATTACTTTAATAAAGAAACTTTTTCCTGTTCCAGTTTGCCACTCACATTCATTCCAAAAGGTTGAAATGATGTGCATGTACATTCCTTCTATTCACGAAGAAATCCATGATCAATCTGTAGCTTCACTTGCTGATATATTTTTTTCTGTACATTTAGTTGTTCTTCCAAGTTTGCTAAGTCCATTACATCTTCTTGAGCTTGATGCATTGCTGTTTCCACCTCATTCATGGTGATTGCTGCTTCATTTTCAACTATTGGTTGTCCTTGTGGATCTTGACTCAGTGGAGCAGAACTCTGGCCGTCTTGAGAACTGTCTCTAGCAATCTCAGCTGCAATAGTAGTTTCTTGATCAATTTCATCGTTAAAAATATTCACCTAATTTGCAAAAACAGTGCTTTGTATGGTATCTTTACAAGCATTGAAGGAATCTTCATAGCTCTGAAATTCTCCAAATAATTCCAATTCTGAACGCCATGGTTTGAACAGTTGCAAAAGAGCTAAATAGTAAAATTCCCTTTTATCAGCAGTGTCACAACTCAGCTTCCTGTGATTAATCAAATTTCCTTTAGTTTGTTTCATCAAACATCCTTCAGAACCAATAACTCCATATTTTCCATCATTGATGTTCTCTGTAGTGTTCCGTTTAAAAGTGTAGTTTTGCAGCACTTCAGAGAGACGCATGTTCTCAAGATAAAAACTTCTGTTTGGGTAATATGTGTCCAACATATTCGTTTTAAAAATAGCTGTACTTTCTGGATCTTTTTCTGCTAAATATTCAATTTCTTGTACAGATTTAGGTACTCGATTTCTCATTGCAGCAAGACCTAGACTCACCCAAATGATTATATGAGTATAAACTTGCAAATGATAACCGATCTGAGCATTCATATGCTCCGATTTCTCAATGGGATAACATCTTCAAACTGAAATTATATAAATCCTTACTTAGAGTCTTCTCGTGAGAAATCTCGCCCCACATTTCTTTCAATTCGGTCTTTTCTGATTTTGTAATGTAGGACGTTACATATCGAGCAACAGCAACGGAATTGTCCGAAAAGTACTGAATATCCATGTCAGCATTCCACATGGACAGAATACCCGGATTTTAGTCATTTATGTACTTTGACTCTTTGCTTCTTCTTAAATTGTACTTATTTTTTTATACTTTCTTGTGATGGTATGTCGCATAGCTGACATAAAACTGTTTACTCTTCCTTTGGATATTACAGGATGTGGAAAACCAAAACGACATTTGGTATAAAACCTTTCCTTAGATTTGTACTTTCGTCGACAGTATTTTCCACAAAAATGGCTTTGGAATCGTAAGACTTGTTGTCTTAAGTTTTTTCTTCTGTGCTTTTGGGTACAGCATATGTGGCATATTCTTCAATAAAAGACAAAACAGTATCATCTGAATCTGTTCTGAATTTGGCGGCATCCTTGATCCATAATAGCATATGTATATGAGGAGCACCTCTTGCTTGATACTCCTTTCTCCAAAAGAAATCCACAACTTCTCCAAGAGGAGGATTTCTTTTATTGCAGATAAAAGACATCATAGCTTCAAATCCATGATTAAAATACCTGCATACATTAACAGGATCCAAAAAGCACAATTCGCCAGGTGTATTGAATTCAAGATTTTTTATATTGGATTTTTCCTCTCAAAGAAATTCAAGTACATCATCCCAAGCGTACTCAGCACAGCGTAGGGTAAGGAACCATGTAGAAGTTCCTAAGTTCCGTAGCATACATTTCAGTTCTCCATAACGACGGTACCAATATTCATTAGTGCCACGCAGATATACCATCAGATTAATCAGCTGAGATTCTATATGATCATCCCTCTGGTGCACTTTATCCATAAAATCCTTTGCAAAAACTTTGCAGATGTACTCCTGTTTTCAATATGTGATAGACTGCATAGAAAAGTTCAGACAAGTCACTTTCAAACAAAAGATTAAATATATAAAGGATACATTGTCGAAATCTTGGATCTTCTGCATATAATCTTGCTGTCCGATATGAAGGTGCAGGAATTTGCACAGGTCGTTCATCATATCATCCTCCTGTTCCTGTTGGAAACAACAGCGGAAAACAACGAGCTTCCAAGCTCTCTTCCCATACACTCATGGGACTTCCCTTTGCTCTTTTCATTTGGATTAACTCAATCGTATTCCCCATCACATCTTTAGAATGAAGTGGATGTACACTGTAATGTTCATAGATTTCTTCACTTCTTGACATTTCCACTTTTTCAATTTGTCCACTTGACGTTTCACTATCTTCTGCTAAAAGTATTTCTTCTTCTCCCATTTAAACATTTTAATAGTAGTTACTGTTTTTTATCAAATACAAAGTTGCCTCTGTACTTTCCTAACATACACTAACATCCACTAACTCCTGCCAGATTTTCTTACTCTTAGTAGGAATGCCATTAACTAGAATAACTAGTGGTTCATTTTCTACACTCTCTACACCAATAGTATCAATATTTTTCTTTAAATCTAACGGTAAATATACAACTCTTCCTTTTAATCCTCTTTGTAAATCTGAAGGAGGCAAGTTATCTGTTTTAGACTCCATACGAACAGTAGCCTGAAACGGGTGCACACATTGATTGAGAATAAACTCATAGGTATTTAAATCTATCAGTTCTGGAGGAATAGCAACCATCTCTAGATTATTATGGACAGCTTTAGCGGGCATTTTATTCTCATATAATTTGTTATAACAATATTTACAATTACGCTGATCAGAACCTAAATCAAAACAATTTTCTACTAACAAATAAGTTGCAAATTCCTTTCACATATCATTATTTTGACTTTTATTTTTAATATACAGATCAACAGTCCTAGTCTGATTTTTATAGTGAGTTTGCCGACAACAAATACAAGAAAAATGTGGCCTTTCACCTGAAATCACCTTAAACTTTGTGATTTGATCATCATCATTTTCTGTAGTAGTATTTTTCACATTCTCTTCAACATTTTCCTCTATTAATGTATCAGTTTCTGCTGTCTCTTGTTGAGGACCAAAGTAACAAAACTCAATTTCATCACAAACCTTCTTCACATCTGATACTGATCCACGCAAAAGAGCATTGTTCAACTCATTCAACATCAGTGCTGGACTTTTTGCATAATGCAATCTTCTAACTAACCTACGCATTTGAGTATGATGTACTGCTAACATCCTGAAATGGTGAAGACCACTTTGACATACTTTTCAAGAAAGACAAGCCAGAGAATGACCTTGTAAACCAGTATTTTTTCAAACTCTGCAAGGGTCTAGTCCTTGCAACATCTTAATATTTTGTTTAACACAGTTTTACTATATTCTCATAAGAAATTACGTAAAAGATCAATAGATTCTTGTCGAACACTGCAAATACCACTGCAATCCCAAGTGTACACTGGGGCTTTAGGACGTCTGCCTAGAACTACATCAGCTATCACTTCTGCATTTCTGGGAAAAAAATGTTCTTTGTCAATTGAACAACCATTTCTAACCTCATAAGCTTGATCACTGGTGTCAACTGCATGCAAGAAATAATTGGTCTGAAAATAACTCTCTTCATTAAAGAAAGGCTCTGAACTTGAACTGTGTTTCCATTCCCCCAAAGAAACAGCACTAAAATTAGTTCTGTTAATTAATCCTTTTCTCTCACATTTGGCTTTCATTAAACTCATTGGTTTATCTAGTGATCAAATTCTGTTTAAAACTAAAATTAATAATTTCCTTTTTACTTCAAAGGCCTTTTCAACAATGGTTTCAATATGCTTCTTTTGTTTATAAAATAGTGCTCTCTTTTTATATTTCTTCATATCTTTCAGCAAATTATGTACTACTCTATTATAAAATAGTTTTTTGCGTATCTCAATACGTGCCCTTAATTTCTAATTTATTCGGCTGGGTGCCTAACTCCCAAGCTTCTCTAAAACCAAGTGTAAGAGGAGTTTCTTGATGTTCGACGGCCAACTGATTTTATAGGATCCCTCAAGGTTCATCACTTCTCTCAGGCTGTCGGCGTATTTAGAAAGTTCAGGTGTACGCCAAAGATGGACCCAAAAGAGAAGAGGACGTAATATAACGAGGTCCTTCAGGGAGCGACGTCCCAGGTCGCTCAATAGGGGCTTAATAGGTGTTCCTTGCGGTAGTGAGGCAAATTCTCTAAAAAATGTATTCTCTGCTTTTACAATATCATCAACTTTCTCAAAACCCCACAATTCAGCACCGAATAGTGCTGTGCCTATGGCCTTGGCAGCATAGATCACAAGGGCGGGTGCAATTGGCCTGGTCATTGAAGAGCAATGCTCTTTTCCGATCACGCCCACAACTTGCTTGTGATTCAGGGCCATTTTGTCGATATGTGGTTTCCAGCTAAATTTATCTGATATTCTAATTCCCAGATAATCAAACGTTTTAACACGCTCCAAAGACTCCCCATCCAATGTGAGAGTAGAATTAGCGGTCCTACTGAAGTAGAGCAGTTTGGTCTTAGAAGTGTTAAGGACCAAGCCCCTCAATTTACAGAAAAGATGGAACCTAACCTATTCAACAGCTTTTGTAATCCCACAGGGGTTTTGGAAATTAATAAAGTGTTGTCTGCAAAGAGTAGAGCTGGAATCTTATCACGCGCCAGAACGGGGGCATCAGCGTTAATTTCAAATAAAAAAGATACCACCCCGGTCACAAAAAGGGAAAAAAGAGTGGGAGCCATTACGCAGCTCTGGCGGACACCTCCATTAACAGGAATTGTATCTGTTTTTTGCTCCTGTGTACACCACCTTATTCGAGCATAAGTATCCTCGTGCATACGGACTAAGAGATCTAGAATAAACGGCGGAATCCCCGTATAAGCCAAAGCTGACAATAAACGGTCACTTGGAACCAGGTCAAAGGCAGTCTTTAGGTCAACGAAGGCAAAATGAAGACTGCCTTTTCCAAGTGTCACCACCTTCCAATACAAAAGGGCCAAACTGAAGGCCTGGTCGGTCGTACTTGTACAGGCCCTGAAGCCTGCTTGGTAGTTGGACAAGATGTTACTCTCCCCTGCCCAAGAGAGGATTCTCTCCAGGATGACCCTGCCAACCACCTTCTGTCCAGCATCAATGAGGCTGATAGGACGATAATTTGCTGGGTCCCCCTCTAATGCTCTTTTATAGATTGGAATTACTTCCGCCCCCTTCCATGATGCAGGGATTGGAGCCCCTCTAAAAAGGGCATTGATCAAGAGGGTAAAAAATGTAGCCCATTTATTGGAATCAGCACAAAATAAATCGCCAGGTAGGCCCTCTTGACCTGGTGCCTTCGCCAGAACTTTCTTATTATTAGCAGCCTCCACTTCGTGCTCCTCAATCGGGTCATATGATTTAGGGAATGAGGCAATCGGGAAACATCAGAGAGACCCTCCTGAATCATGTGTGTGTGTACATATACACACACACACACACATATGTGTATCATAGCCCTTAAAAAAGGTGAACATTTAAACAACTCCCACCGAAACGCATTGACAAATGAATGTGACACAACCTCCCAACACTGGATATCCGACTATGAGCAAAAAAAAACCACCAATATATGCTATGTATGATAGACGTGTATATTTTAAAAGACAGATTTATTTGTCTTAAAGAAAGTCCTTCCTTTCTTTTGTGGTCATGTGTAGGATATGTCCTCTCCCTTTGTGTATGTGATATGTTTAATATATTACTTATACTTTTTTTATCTGATCAAAATTATATAAATATTCTAGACATTCAGTATTCACATTAGCTTTCTTCTGGCACATGGTTGTGCACCTGTTGGTTGCAAGACAAAGTGCCTGTGTAGTATTTATGATCCACGCACACTGAGGCGAGTGTTAAAGCTGCAAAGGGCACCAAGGACCTAGTTTAAAATAACATATATAGAATATCTTTTGCTTTTTAGATTTCTTTCCAGGAACACATTATCATAATTTATGACATTTATATACCAATAGACATCAGATATCAGTGGGATAAAACATTCGCAAAGTGTAATACTATGGCATAGTTATGCTTACAAATACACCATTACATACACATAACATTTGTAAATTATTTAAATGTTGGAGATGTGTCACAATGACAGGATCTTGCTCATGCATGTTTTTTATAACTATTAGGGCCTTATTCAGAAATGGCTGATTCCTGCACAGTTTGCCAGGTGGGTGGAGGCCATGAGCTGCACCACCTTAGTGGAGAAACAAGCACTAAATTTAGGGATCTCTATGCTGTGAAGGTAGATAGATTCATGGTAGCGTCTTCACACATTAAACGTCTGCAGATTGGGTGCCATGTTATCTGTTTAATTGAAGAATGTTTTCTCTGAATAAAAAATACACTGAAGATTTATCATGTGCGTGGAGGCTGTTTAGCATTATTTCTGTTCGTTTCTGTCATGCTTCCGCAATGCTTTGCATGGTGGGAATGGGCAGGGAAAATAGTTGACAGCAGTACTGCCCTCAAAAATCTGACCTGGCCGCCAATTCAACTTAGTGGTTGTGTGGTGGATGGACCATTTGGTCAGAGGTTACTAATGGTAGAGACAGAAGAGACTCCACTTATGGTATCCCAATGGGTTTACTGACTCTAAAATAGAACAGTGAATTGTGAGTTTAATAGAAAAAAGACTACAGATTTTCAGCATTCTTCCCATTCCACTGTAACCTAAATGAGGCCCTCAGTCTTTCTGCGTTTTGGAACAGTGTCTTTTAATTTATTAACTTGGTGATGGGGCTACATATCAACCTGACTCAACTCCCTAAATTGGCACTACTAGGATAGTGCAGGGATTTGAGTACACCAGATTTTCATGAAATTACAGGTCTTTCAACTTAAACAGCTGGAAATTAGGAAGAGCCTGAAGAAAACAACTAAAGGGAGCCTTCCTCAGTGTCAAAGTTCAGATTAGGGGTAGGTAGAATTTACTCCATGTAATCCAGTGGAGTTACCTAAAATCTCAGCGTTGCCCGAGCTATGGAATTTTGGCATATCATGCTGCTCTCACTGATTTTCAGTGCTGGGAGGTTGTTACATGCTGTTAACTTGGGGTGAATGGCGCCACACGGCATTCCGGAGAGATATGTTTCTTTCGCCACTCATGTAGAGTTCCTACTCGAGCATCAGCTTTCTCATTGTGAATGGAAGCCACCTGCTGCAACAGCCGGCATTAAGAAATCTCACCAGGAGGTGTTCTAGCACTTCTCACTAGGGGATGCAAGTTCGCACTCGCACTCACCAACTTAACATTGGTGAGCCGCGTGTGAGGAAAACTCCACCATGTGGCGGTTGGCAGAGTTTTGCACAGCACGGACTTGGCAAAACCCTACAGAAAATTACTAATGTACAACAAATGCTCGCATTAATCTACTGCTTCCTCAAACTGCCATATTTTATAGAATAACATGGTACGCCTGATTGTCATAACACTGTCGTAAATGTAATCATGTAGATATTTGCCTGCTTTTGGAGTACATTTCTGATAGTTTTTTGTTAATTAATAAGGTTTCTAGAAGCATTACTGGAAAGCTGTGCCCTTCACAGTTTCCTTTCCCTGTTCTTTACAGGACTACATCTTCATTCATTTCCATGTTGGAAAATGGCACAAAAGGTTTCTGAATACTCACAATCTTAATAGGTTGTGGGGTTGTGTTAACCTTACAGGCAATTCTCACTCTCAAGTGTCTACTCCCTTCTCATGGGAGCATTTTACTCCTAGGTAATTATAAAGCACCCTGATGTACTCTATGCTTTTAAGTGGATTACTTTACTACAACTAATTCATGTTTTTCGCAAATAAAAACATGAATTTGCATCCGTAAGTCAGTTCATTTCCACATGTGAAATGGCTTTGTGAATCTTGAAATGTATGTAAGTAGTTTCGTTTTACCATCATCATCTTGATTATTAGCAACTACCCATTACTATTTCATATATAAACAAATAATTTCCCTCATAATAGAAATCGAAAATTAAGTTTAATCTAATGTATAGATACAATGCATATTGAAAGCGATTCTCCAAAAGTAAAGAAGGGCGGACTTCTTCATAATAGATACTGTTCCACAGAAAGAAGATTTGAGGGCTGTAGTATTTATCTAAGTTCTTTCAAACACTTGCCTTCAGTAGGAAATTGGCCACAACAAACTAGCAAGCGCTTCACAAACCACTGAAGTTATAATGTTAACAACTATTTCTGTGCATACTTTTTTGCATTTACATTAGGGGGGAAAGTTACACAAGTGAGGACCTTCCACTTAGCCCAAAAAGAGGCCTGTGACCAGTGGAAATGCACCCAACTCGAACATAAGCTGCAACCTTCTGAGTGCTGTATGACATCTCACATAAATATAGTTTGCAAAGACAAGCCAGCTTTAACTTCAGTAAAATGTACCTATAGAGGCAGAGCAGGCTCTCTCAAATGACAGCACCCATTATGGGCTCTGCGGTTAGGCCTGGTCCTTATAACTAGCGTCAATTTTTTTAAGGTAAAACTTCACATAATGGAACCAGGGCTTTTCAGGAATATGATGGCGAGAGAACCTTCATTTTGTGATTTTTGAAAAACAAATCAATTAATATATGAATCAGAACATTTATACTGCTCCCACTACCCACAAGGTTCTCTAGGCACAGGTCATCAACAGTCACCTAGAAAAAATGTGATTGTAGCCCTTTTCTGAGGGCAGGCAAGAATGCAGTATCCCTTAACTTACGGTACAGAAAATTCTCAAATATAGGTCCTTTGATGATAAGGCGCTGCTCCATCTGCTGTTAATGTTCATGAGATTATTATGAAACATTTGCTGATCTCACTAAGGGGCATATAATCATGCGAGTTTACGCTAGTTTAGCGGCACTTCCCGGCGATAAAGCGGCGATTTTTATACCACCCCATTACCAAGGACTCGCTAAAAAGCTGTAGCGCTTGTTTTCCGACAACATTAGACATTTCCTTTTCGCTTTGCATGTCAGTGATATATATCGCTCATGACATGCAAAGTAGGCGTTGCTGACTTTAAACCCATTGAAACAGTCGCAAACACAACTTCCCTCTATTATGAATACCCGAGATGCGATAAGAAAACTCGCACTAACCGCACTTTTAGCTGGAATTTAACACCAGAAAAAAACTTGACTTAACCATCTTGTCAATGGGAGGTGGATTGTTAGGTTAAGTACACACTTGCCTATTAGCAAGCTTTTCATTAGCGCAGTTTATTTATCGCTGGAATTCTCACGCTATTGCTGGTTTTACACCTATTGCTGGAATACCTATTGCCTTTGTGATACACATGGATAATACAGCGCTATCACAGCAAGGAAATCCAGCGATAGCTGGGGATGAAAAAAACAGCTTCCTTTGAGAAAATTATTGCAAATCGTTGATAATATGCTCCTTGGTTTCTGGCAGGCGTGGAATGGTTTGCTCTTTAGATAGCTGTGGGCTAGATGTTTGACAAATTTAAACATGATGCACCCTGAACAGAATTCTTTCTTGAAGAAGTAACCAGCCCAGTTCATGTCAGGCCTTAGAAACATTATCTCCTCCTCCAACCTGATATCAGCTACAGTGTGGTGTTATGTGCCCTCTTTAGTTGCTGAATTTGATGTGTTGATGAGTTTCAAATGTAAGCTGTCAAAATAATGGACTTGGCATTTACCACAGCACCAACTGTCACAACTTTATGACAGAAGGATTGCAGAGGGAGGAAAAGGCTAAATGCTTTCAGATAGTAGAAACAGATACACAAACAACAGTATCTGAGCCTCAGCATCCAGTTGTTACCCGGAATTTTTCATGTTTTCGATACCTGGCGAGATTGACAAGGAGTACTGGGAAGATTGATCAGGAGTACTGGAACGTAGAAGAAGGCAAAATTTGACTGAACCTTAACACCGAACAGAAAGAGATGTTTTCGTTTTATTTATTTGTAGAAATTATACCTCATCACTGTTTCTCATTTGCTGTTCTTGCTGGTCACACATGGTGGCAATATTTTGTGACATCTGAGATACCCTTAGGTGTAACCTTCATATGTCTGGACATCCATTTGTGATTTCTTAACGGGGTTGAATAAGGGATCTAAGGAGGTGCTGAAGAACACTGGAGACTAGAGACTCAGGAAGTGAGAGGATCTCTTGGGAAAGGAACAGTCTAGAAAGTGAAGATCTGCAGCATAGTAACAAGTTAAAGTGTTACCTCAGCCTACAAATGTTACATTGTTGTGCCCGATGTCCACCAATCAGTTATTGAAACTGGCAAAAAAAATCAGCACTCTCTTCCTTATGGCACCTACACCTACAGCAATTCTACTACTACTTTTACCACCATTGATGATGGTGGTGATAATCATAATAATAAACATATATAACATAATTTTACACAGCACTTCATATCATGTTTCTGCCATTTCTAAGCACTGAAATGATGACGTGCTACTCATACTCAGTTTTTGGCATTTGATTTACTGATGTGGGAAGGTTGTAAGACAGAGACGGCCTTGACGTGTTTTTGCAGTTAGCTGTTTCCCAGTGAAGTTGAAAATAAATGAACACATGCCATAGTGTCTGAAGTATAGGATACAATAGTTTATTGGGGTATTGTGCAGCCACAGGATGACAACTCTGATGTGTGGATGAGCACACACCCCAGTCAAAACCTCAGAGTAATGATTTATGGTGTTTGCCACAGAAATGAGAACATTGCACTTTCAGCCTCTTGACTAATATCCCAACAAGGCAAGACCCTACTCAGAACTATATATATATATATATATATATATGTATATATATATATATATATATATATATATATATATATATATATATATATATATATATATATATATATATATATATAATGAGGAAATATAAATTTTATGGTCAAGTAATGTTCCCTAGCGTGTCCCCACCGTCTCCATGTACCAGCTTAAAGTGCTTGTAACTTCCCTCCTGTGCCAGCTATGAAGACGCAAATACATTTGCGTCCAACGTTAACATGTCCTCTTTCAGACCCACCATGAATGGGTTGAATATTCCGTTTCCAAGTATGCCTTGCCAACGTCTTTTTATGGTGTACTCTACACGTTTTTCAGCTCTGGCAAACTAGGCCCTGAATTCTGCCATCGAGCCTTTTTTCCTCTGCTTTCTGACTCTGAAAGCCTCAGCCTAGGCTGTCTCTGTACTCGTGACCTCTGCCTTACTCCCTGTGCGGCTCATGGCGCTTAGCTCAGCCTGCTGCCTGCCAAGACTGTATTCAACCTTCGAATTATCTGTTCCGCTCCTCGAAACTGCATTCCTGCCTACTAGTTTAAGTAAACATCCCCCCAGCTGCAGAGCAAAGGGTCCGGCCTCACTGTCTCCGTGCAAGTAATTCATAGTCTCTGTTACCATGGAAGGCCCATGCCCCTCGCATCCCATGCAGACACTTAGGCGCTTATACACGCACTCACGGTCAGTATAGAATAGCTTCTGCCCCAGAGACCTTTCCCTCTAGATAGTATGGTTCCCAAACATCAGATATCAGATATGATAGAAGTACGAGTTGATCTGACATGCCAGACTTCTGTCTCTTTCCGCCAGTGTAAATGTCAAGTCCCCTGCACCCGTCTGTTTCACGTCAATCATACGTCATGCAGCTGCGCGCGCATCCATGCCTCAGATTTCTGCTGACATTACAAAATTCTGCTTTGTTGCCACCCACTTGTGACACCTATCTGTGACGTTTCTAGTACACACCTCCATGTTCACGCCCAGTTCACGCCTTCTAATTACGTATCACTACCACGTGGATGCTGTTATCTTGTTTCTCTCAGCTGTTACGCCTACTGTATTGGTTTCTATAATGCAACTTAAGTATATAAGCTATGTATTGTCAATAAAATATTGCTCTATCCCTTCCTGAACCCCTGTGGTTGCAGGAACATGATATCCAGGTCTTGACCATTCCTTTTTAAGGAATAAAACCCATAAGAACTCTAACACCACGGACTCTGCCTCTTTCTTTCCGATTGAGTTATTATTGATTAAGTACTTACCTGCATAGAAATTAGGACGGTAAATCAAATATTTACCACAATATATATATATATATATATATATATACATACATACATACATATATATATATATATATATATATATACATATATAAATCTATATATATACATATATATATATATATATATATATATATATATATATATATATATATATATATATATATATATATATATATATATATATGTTCACACTAGTTTTCTGTGACCTCAACGGTATCTACAGTATATCACTATACGTGTGTATTGCACAGCAGTGTGAGTTGTGCTGTGTCCCTTCTTTCACATTGTGTCCCCTTAAGCAGTACTCAAAGTTGGATGGTCGCTGGCAAAGAAAGAAAAAAATAGACACTCGACTAGGGCCCTTGGAGCCCTCAACTTCTGTCAGTTACTACCTTCCTCCCTGCCAAATGTTTGTGTTGCAGCACAATGTCAGCATAAGTCGCTTTTGTGACACAGGGACTAAGAGCCAAGCGGCTGCTGTTGTTTATCATTGGTAATCCATGTCCTTAAGCACTATTCCATTGCAACTAAATAATTCATGCATGCCACTTATGTTTTAACATGACCTGTTAATTTTTTAATACTTTTGATCCTGTTTAAAAGTTTTACATACACTTAAAATATTCTGCTAATTTTGAGTATTCTTTGTCCAGTGATACCTCATTTAGGAATTTATTAAACATCGTGTACTAATTCACAAGTATTAATTACAGAGGTCATGCTGTGTGTTAATGCTTCTCAAACCACACCCATTTTAGGGCCCTGCCACCTTTCCCAACCTACCTACAACACTGCCCTTATCCGACTTCTTGATCTGTACTCTTGCTCTTTAATGGTTTCTAACATTGAGTGGTAATTAGAGAAAGTCACTACATTTTACACCTATGACTGGTGCCATCTCCCACCTATCTAACAAGCACCAAGCTAGAATTCCCATCCGCAAAGTACACAGTACAAAAGGCATGCAAGACTGTGTTACTTGAGTTCTATTTTAGCCCATTACATCCTCCTTCAAGTTGTGACTACAGTACTGTTATGGGTCAGTGTTGGACTTGGCCCTTTCTGCCGTGTCTTCTCCGAACTTTTTTGCCTTCACCTTCCTGTTTTCTGAACCCATTTTTGTTGGATTTTAGGACCCTGCGCACTTTAAAGTGCTTGCGCTCTCTCCTCTAGAAATGGTACAATTGGTTTATACCAATTGGCACGTTTAGTTTATCTGTATGCCCCTACTGAAGTGGTACTACATGTGCCCAGGGGTTTAAAATAAATGATACTAGTGGGCCTGCAGCACTGATTGTGCCACCAACTTTAGTAGCATTGCAAATCTGTCCCCGGCCTGCCATTGGAGACTAAGTGCACCGTTTCAAACTACCATTTTAACCTGGCAAAATAAACCTGCCTTTCTCTTACATAAGTGTCACTGCTAGTGTGGGCCCTGAACCGCCCACATGGCAGGGTGCAATGCATTCAAAAAGTAGAACATGTAATTTTAAGTTTTACATGTCTAGGTAGTGAAAAATGCTTACATTCATTTTTCACTACTGCAAGGCCTGCTTCTCCCATATTATAACATTGGAGTTACACTATTCCATTTAATATGCTGTACATTTCAAATGGGACCAGGCGAACAGTTCATGTTTGGTATCTTTGTAATTGTAATGAAAAATTGTCTCATAAGGTTGAAGTCAGATTTTTTATTATAATTTTGTAAATGCCACTTTTAGAAAGTTGAAAAACCAAAGGGGATGATGAACGGAGCGTTGACAATACAAACACTCACCCCCAGTCAAATGATCTGGGTTTAAGCCATCACCGTTCTTTAGCTCACTCCGCCACCCCAGTTCAGACATGGCCATGTGCAAATCAGTCTGACCCTGTGCCTCATGGGAACAGTCCAGCCCGAACTGCCAAGCCATGTCTTTCCTGGACCGGAATCAAGCTTCCCAGGACTGGTTTCTGGCATTCCAGCCGTCTTCAGCCGGGCTTGCTTGAATTCAGTGGCAAAGTGATCAAGGAACTCACGTCTGAGCATACCCTGCCACCTTAGGGCGAACAAAGAAAAACCAAAGTGGATGATGAACGGAGTGTTGACAATAAAAACACTCACCCCCAGTCAAATGATCTGGGTTTATCCATCACCGTTCTTTAGCTCACTCCGCCACCCCAGTTCAGACATGGCCATATGCAAATCAGTCTGACCCTGTGCCTCATGGGAACAGTCCAGCCCGAACTGCTCAAACGCTCCGCCATCATCCCCTTTTGTATCGCTTTGTTCACCCTAAGTTGGCAGGGTATGCTCAGATGTCAGTCCCTTGCTCACTTGGCCACTGGATTCAAGATAGCCTGGCTGATGAGGATTTTGAATCCGAAACCGGTCCCAGGATCCTTGTTTCCGGTCCAGGGAAGACATGGCTTGGCAGTTCGGGCTGGACTGTTCCCATGAGGCACAGGGTCAGACGGATTTGCATATGGCCATGTCTGAACTGGGGTGGCTGAGTGAGCTAAAGAATGGTGATGGATTAAACCCAGATCAGTTGACTGGGGGTGAGTGTTTGATTTGCTCAAACGCTCCGTCCATCATCCCCTTTTGTATCGCTTTTTTCGCCCTAAGTTGACAGGGTATGCTCAGACGTGAGTCCCTTGCTCACTTGGCCACTGGATTCAAGATAGCCTGGCTGATGAGGATTTTGAATCCGAAACCGGTCCCAGGATGCTTGTTTCCGGTCCAAGGAAGACATGGCTTGGCAGTTCGAGCTGGACTGTTCCCATGAGGCCCAGGGTCAGAATGATTTGCATATGGCCATGTCTGAACTGGGGTGACTGAGTGAGCTAAAGAATGGTGATGGATTAAACCCAGATCAGGTAACTGGGGGTGAGTGTTTGATTTGCTCAAACGCTCCATCCATCATCCCTTTTTGTATCACTTTTAGAAAGTTGGCATTATCCTGCCATAGCCATAGCCATGTAGTGTCTACAGTCTGTCTCTGAATCAAATGATTGCGTGTAGTGGCCAGCTGGACTTTTTACATTCTTCCTAGACAGCCACACACTATAGAGCTTAACTGTGCCTGGATGGGCCATCACTGGCAGGATGGGAGGGTGGAGTTGGGCACAGCCTCTTAATAGGATGTGTCCTTCCTTCACACAAAGGATTGCAATATCCTCTAGGAAACCTCTACAAGCTTCTCCCACTTTAAAGGATACATCAGGTATAAACATTGTACCTCAGACACCAGCTTTTCAGTACACTCTTGGACCTGTGGATACTATAAATACTACAGAAGAAAGACTGCTGTGCTGCTTTGCTGCTAGAAGGACTGCCGCTCTTCTGCCCGGCTACTCTGCTGCTCTGCTAGGTGCTGCCCTACTTGCTGAGAAGGAACATTGGAGCTGCACCTGGACCTGCAAATGGATCTGCCTGAGCCCTGTTGGCCTCTGCTGGAGTGGCTTCTGACTCCTCTCAAGTGATGCCCCTCAGACCCTGAACCATTGATGTAGCACAGATGAGCATCCCTAAGGTTTTTGGGTCCTTCACAAACACAAATGAGTTTGTTTGCACCAAGATTTGACACCCCACGCCAGCTTCAAACTCAAAGTTCCAGCAACTGAAATTTTCGTAAATTTCGTACACAGTATCGACCCCTGCAGTGTAGCTCTGGCCCCGACTGCCCACGATGATGACAAGATTTTGGACTGAGAAGGTAACTCTTTCCGGTGCTCCATTGCAGTTGGCCTGAATGTGTGATTTTCCACTGGGCTCTTATGACCAAATCGCCGAGAGTGGCACTTTGTGCTTTTAGGCACTATTTTCACTTGAATCTTTAAAAATGTATATCTCCTGTTAGGATTTTTGTCATTTTGGTGTCAACCTATTTATTAGATTCTACTTTATTCTTCTACATTGTTGTGGTATTTTGCTTGTGTTGTGTTTTAACTTTATTACTGTTTGCTGCATAAATACTTTTCATAGTGCCTCTAAGTTAAGCCTCACTGCTTTGTGCCAAGCTACCAGAGGGTTAAGCACAGGTCAATTTGGAGTTTGCTTGTGATTTCACCCAACAATGATTGTGATTGTTGCTTGAGTAAGGTTTCACCTTAGTCTTCCAGTAATCCATTTTCTTACACTCATCCTATGAAAATCATGCAGAAGCATTTCCAGCTTCCAGAATAAAGCCCTTGAGCTCGTGTGTTATATTCTGAATTTCTGCAAGCATTGTAGAACCCCCTAAGTGACGTCATATGTATGGATTTTCATCCAGAATGTTATGTTATGATATGATTTTAGAAGAAGGCACTTGGATGGGATGGAAGGCTGCTGACGAAAAACACAAATGGTAATACATTTTCAGCAAAGCTTTGACTGCTTGTTTCTGGTCTATGTTTTCTAAAAGCCCAAATTCACTGTATAATGTTGGAGACTACCTGTGAAGATTCACTGAATTAGAAAGGCCTTTCAGGAAATCAAATTATGCCTGAAAGTTCTCAGTGTGGGGGGCACAAACGCAAATTACCACAAGAAGCAGAAGTACAAATATGCTTTTATTCATAGAAAAGATTACTGCCCTGTGCAGCTACCTGCCAGCAAGAAAATTGACACTGCAGTGGGTCCCTTCAGGCAACGAGCATGAAGATTTGAACTGTTCAAATGAAATCGAGAATCCTACACACCCTGCTGATAATTTGCTGTCAAAATAGCTGCAAATTATGAACACGAGATTTTGAGCTAGAAGAAATTTAAATATCTAATGCTCAAAGATGTTCATAAGCAGAAGCTCTGTGTTGTGCTCGAACCACGCATGAGTGCCCTTTGGCAGTATTGCCTACGAACCGTTCTCCCTGTCGCTTTTTATTTTTTATTTCAGAAAGCATAACACATCAGTCTTAATGCTTCACTTCATGACTTTATGGATATGCCTACTGTATATTGTTTCTTTAATATTGCAAGTTAAGTGTTTAGTCAGCTTTAAAGTCCGGTTTGGACTTTCTAGCAACCAATTTAGTTTCAAAATGACGATTAGGGATGGAATGCCCATCGGGAAATTCCCTGGGGGCCTGGAGCCAATGGAGAACAGTTTTTGAAGACAGAGAGCCTTTCTATACACTATCACGGGTTAAATAGTGCTGACATAGCAAGTGCTTATGGAGAGCGAGAGCAAGAGGGAAGAGAGAAGGGAGAGAGTGAAGGAGTGAGAGGGAGATAAGCGGGGGCGAAGGGAGATAGCCTGAGTGTAACATATTTACAGCTGCTTCCGGTCTCCAGTCAGGTGATTGTGAGAGCAGAAGGCATCCTTCATATTGCCTAAAACATCTTAAGGCGATGTTGATCACCACAGTAGAAACTGATTAAGCTGTCTGCATAGGAAATACTGTACACAACGGGCCCGATTCACAGAATGAACTTAAGACTCAATCCTAAACTTACTATTATTTTGGTACTCACAGAATGCACTTACTCATTTCGGTATTCACAGAATGCACTTACTCATTTCGGTATTCACAGAATGCACTTACTGATTTCGGTATTCACAGAAGGCACTTACTCATTTCGGTATTCACAGAAGTTAGTAGTCCTAACTTTAGGACTCCTAAATGCCTTCTGTTAATACCGAAAGTCTTAAAATTAGGATTTGTCTCAATTTAGAAGTAGTAAAGTTAGGACTCCTAACTTTAAGACTCCTAAAGGCCTTCTGTGAATACCGAAAGTCTTAAAGTTAGGATTTTTCTCAATTTAGTAGTAATAAAGTTAGGACTCCTAACTTTAGGACTCCTAAATGCCTTCTGTGAATACCGAAAGTCTTAAAATTAGGATTTTTCTCAATTTAGTAGTAGTAAAGTTAGGACTCCTAACTTTAGGACTCCTAAACTGAGAAACATCCTAATTTTAAGACTTTCGGTATTCACAGAAGAGATTTAGGAGTCCTAAAGTTCGGAGTCCTAACTTTTCTACTCCTAAACTGAGAAAAATCCTAACTTTAAGACTTTCGGTATTCACAGAAGGCATTTAGGAGTCCTAAAGTTAGGACTACTAACTTCTGTGAATACCGAAATGAGTAAGTGCATTCTGTGAATACCAAAATAGTAGTAAGTTTAGGATTGAGTCTTAAGTTCATTCTGTGAATCGGGCCCAACATGAGATGATGAGGAGTACAGTGTTTTCAAATTTTGGTTTCAAATTGTAGAAATGATTTCTGTTAAATTAAAACAAAGGTTGCATTCAGATGTAGGTTTTATCTACAATTCCTTTCAAGTTAAAGTTGAACCCAAAACACTAAAAAGTGAGACGGTTGAACATATTTATTAAGAAACATTCAACTATGGATGCTCATGCCTCAGGCTAGACTTAAGGCAAACAATATATTTAAAAAAAATATTTTTGATAATATGTTTGCTAATGTATATTTGTCAGGAGGAAACATATATTATTCATTTAATATACATCTGGCTGAAGAATTTCGATTTTGATAATGTGAAATAATTTGCATTCACAATTTGAGGCTATTTAACACTTGCACAACGTGCTAGTGGAATGAGTTTTCTTTCATGTGACATAATTGTTCAGCTGCAATGTGTACCTGTCATTAACAATTACGTTGGTTCAACCCAACACTTTGTCTGTATTGCAGGATAGTTGTGAAATATTCATGAGAGTAAAGCAACAAAGATAATCTAATGTTCAATTTTCGATGTGAACTTGGACATTTTCATAATGAAGCACAATAGCACAATCCATCATTTAAAAGCAGTAGAATATTTTTGTATGCAGTGTCTACTTCAATTTTACCATTAAATATAATGGGGCTAGCCTGCGTCCCTCAGAACCTGGACATACAGCTATGAGCTGCAAACAATTCTGTCGGGTAAAGGAATTGTAAATATTGTTATTCATTAAATACTAGAAGGGCCTATAAGTGAACCCATTCAACATCTGGGAATCTTCACCTGACTCAAATAATACCAATCTTTGATGAAAATAATACCTTTAAACCCACCGACCCAACGACACAACACAAACCTCTAATTATGTTTTAAATATATTATTTTCCATACATCAAAACATATATATATATATATATATATATATATATATATATATATATATATATATATATATATATATATATATATATATATATATATATATAATTCTTTTTTTCTTTATATTTCTCTTTTCAACGGCTGCATAAAGAACAATAACATACATAGTGAAAATCAAAATCTACCGGTGATTTCATACACAGACATGAAACCATGGAACCACATATAATCAAAATGTCCAAAACAAGTTTTGTTCAGTGTATCCTTATATCTTCATCACATATTTCCAAGGATAGCTGACTTAGAAATGACGTAATGTCGTTGACGTGTTGATCCTGTGTTCAAGTGTTATTGACTGTACATCATGTTGGGTCTTCCTCAGAACTAAAACACAACAAAGACCAGCCTTAAATGTATTGAAGGAAAGACACATGCGACGTGTCCAGAATGGTATCTGTTAGATATATGTCATGATATCTCAGCACCCAGCTGTGGGTTGGCTTGCTGTAGGCAGGTTTTTTTTTGTCTCGATCAGTTAACCTCCTGAACACATGCAGGAGGACAGCAGACAAGAAAGGTGCTGCTGCTGATCACCCTCTACATTTTAAAACAAATGAAGTCAAAATTGGACCAAAGAGACTACTATTGAAGGAGGTTAACTAATCAAGACAAAAAAAAACACTCCCCACAGCAAGTGAACCCTGGCTGGGTGCTGAGATATCTTGGTGTATATCTAACGGATACCATAGTTCAAAAGAGAAATATGAAAAGATATATATTTATATATAGCTGTAAGGAAATCAAAAGAAGCGGCGCAACGCAGTTTTCCTGATATATATATATATATATATATATATATATATATATATATATATATATATATATATATAGAATATAGGATCATCCAAAAAAAAGCAGCAGACAATCATCCGGCACTCCAGTGTAGGGTTTAAAACATACTCAGTTTATTTTAAAATGACAAATTCACATCAACGTGTTTCGGGAGTCAAGCTCCCTTGTTCATATATATACAAATATGTTTTGATAGATGAAAAATAATATTTTCATAACATAATTTTATGTTTGTGTTGTGTCGGTGGATTTAAGATATTTTTTTCTTCAACAAATGGTGTTACTTGAGTTAGGAGAAGTGTTCCAGATATTGAATGGGTTCACTTGTAGGCCCTTTCAGTACTTAATCTTTAATGAATAACATGATTTACAATTCCTTTACCCACCAGAACTGTTTGTACTTCCATTCCACAGCACAAGGACTGATAACTGGTACAGGGATCCACTTTTTCTCAGTTTCCCTCAAGATTGTCTTTTATTTTTGGACCAGGAATGCTGCCATTGAGAGGCTACTAAACAACAACTCATTGCATATGTACTACCATGAAAGCATGCCAGCCGGCCGTCTTCAAAATGCATATTTGGCTTTTCAGCCAAGTCTGAAGTGAAACTGTGCAATACCAACTCCCTGACAGTGGTGGAAAACTACTTTTTCAGAGCTCTTCTCGGTTTGAGGAAGGGGGCGCTTCTGATCTCACTGCACCTTGACCTTGGTATCCTCAAAATAGCGAAGTTGACAGCACCGCTGCTGAATTGGATTCACATTTGGAGCACCTATGAACTGTCCCATTTCAGAAGGACCTGTAAAATGTTAAAAAAACGAATACTGTGAGTCAAATTCAATGGCTGGGATCGATTTAAAGGGCATGGATAGAGCTGGGCCTGGAAAATCTTTGAAAAGAGCCTCGATCCATCCGCACAGGCAATGCTCCTAAACTTAAAAAATTGATTCAGGAGAAAGCTGTCAGTCACAGGGAGCACCTAATAAAGTAGTGAAAACTGCTCACAGAGCCTGGAACAATCTCTCATCTGAGGCGTTTTCTAAATCATTTGCCCTGGCAGCTGGAGATCTGGGTCCAGATGTTAATTCTATCCTGGCTACCTATAATCATGCTCTTAAGTTGCTTTTGATCAATTAAGCAGGTTAAGTTAATTGCTTCCAGACCCCATGCACCATGGTTTTCCATGGAACTTTGTGACATGAGATTGGCTTGCAAAATGTGGGATAGATGATGACGACATTCTAAATCGTCTGAGGATAGGGCAGCAAATAAATCAGCTCTTACAGGCTACCATGCACTCATCAGGAAGACCAGGAAAGCCTTAATTTCAAATAAAAAGTGAGAATGGCAGTAATTCATCTAGGGATCTCTATAGAGCACTCACATACTTTATCAATCCTCATGCATGTTTCCTGAGCACTCTAGCCTCTCAGCAACTCCGTGATCCTTTGGCTGATTTTTTTGAGAAAAAAATAGAAGTGATCTATAAAAGGTTTGCCACCAAATAGAGTCACTCTAATTTAATGGGCTGAGCTCTGTCTCCATCTGAACCCATGCCCCTCCGAGTCAAGTTTGAACCTTGTACATTTGATCAGAAGAAGTGAATCATGGACATTATGCTAACATGCACACAGCAGTAGTAGTAGCAATCCCATAATGCTACAAGTGCATAGGCAGTCACAGGTTTTCCTTGACTGAATTTGCTCTGAGTTTAAAAGGCACATTTTGTATTTGTACCTAGAAATGTTTTTATTAAAACAGTAATCACACATTTATTTAAAGGTGAACTGAGATCTTTAGTATAAGTGTCACACACATGATTTCCAGAGTCTTGTTATATTCTGCTTTTTTTTTAGCTTGGGCCGAAACTAGTTTTGTCCTTGGAGGAACCTCTAACATTGGGTCTAAATAGATGTTACCCAGCCCAGAGCACTGGGACAAACATCTGAAGTGCTGCATAATTAGTACCCTGACTGGAGACAAAGGGGCATTCTAATAGACAGGTGGACAGCTGGGTGACACAAAATGCGGCTTCAACTGTCAAATCTGTCACAATGAACAAGCTCCTCAGGATCAGGAAGATGCTCAAATGGATCCACCTCCTGATGTCCCCATACTCTGACTAATATATCATATATACAGACTATAGAGTTAATCAAGTAAGGGGTAGGGTTACGGTGGGAACAGCGGTGGAAAAGGGATACCTGTATCAACACAAGCAAAACATTAACATGATATATTTTCCTAGCTACTCTCATGTATTTCTTGCTATATGTGTATCCATACCATGTAAAACTGTTCAATAGATGAACCCTTCCTCTCTCTCTATGGCAAGATACCTCTCTCACCGCAGGGAAGTGGTCACACCTAAAAGTCAAAGCACACCATTAGTACATTCCAACCGACGTGTCTGACCCTTGTAAATCTTCCACCTATTAACATACGTACCCTTGGTCATACACTCTTGATTGTAAAGAAAAAAGGGCAACTCCAGCACCAGGAAGAGGTATCTGTTTTTTGGTATAGAATAGGTTCTGAGTCAGAAGAACCAATAAATAAGGTTTGTATAAACTGTTCCTATAAGTTCTGGAAAACAGGTGGCAGGAATGAGAACTCCAGGAATAGACCAGCTGACCCAGCTCTGAAGTTCAATATCCCTGCATAGCAAATAATAGAAAATGAAACAAGTCTCGATTCAGAACAACCTCACCGGATGATTCATGAGCTTACCGGACCTCCGGAATACTCAGCAACTCCACAGTCTCTATGGGGCATGCCAGGAAGAGAGGCCGGTTCCTTGTTGTATCCCCAGTAGAATCCTTACCGAACTTCAGTAAGAACAAAGGGAAAATAAGTTACAGTTGCGGCACTCCTGATAGCAGCCGCGAACAGGAAATTCCAGGTTAAGCGGTGAATCATGCTCAGCCGAACGGAACCACCAGACGGCACTGAAGGACTCCCAAGCCGTCAACGAACATGAAATCCAAAACATCTTTCCCCGCAGCCACAAGCGGGAAGCAAAACCAAGGAATGCGTTCGCGCTCAGCCGAGCGGAACACAATCAAAGAATACCGAGATAGCCAACAGCCACCACGGAAGGAATCTTCGCGTCTCCTCTGAGAACGCAAATCCAGACACAGGTACGGACCGCAAGAACAGGGAGCCTGCTCCAACAGCAAAACTCCACTCAAAAGACTCATGTACATCGCTCCAGGCGAGTCATGTGATTAAATACGGTCAGTCCCTCTGGGAGATGAAGTCCGGCCTGAGTTATGCATCCAAGTAGGCACTGCATGTCAGGTCCTGACAAAATCAAAGACACTATAGGAAAGCTTTGAAACAGGTCTTCTCATAGATGTGCCGACACTTCACAATAACATGGTGGCCTGTTTGACTGGATGTTTTAAATAGGTATTTAATTTAAAAAGGCAGGTAATGGGATGTTCTCAGGGAGCCCAGACAGCAGAGCTAACCTGAGGCCCCCATCTGCCATGTTGAAAACAGGAATGGTACTTCCTCAAACTGTGTTTGCCAGAAAATGCAGGAAGTGTTGCGAAGTCTGGAAGGGGAAAACACAGGATTTATGTAAAAACAGGCTTGGGGTTACTATCAATCACAGTTGAGTTATCCCTGTAAATTGGAACTAACCCCATCTGGAAATCAAAATTCTGATGTGACCTGGAAAGACGAGTTGAGACGGTGGATAGTGTTATCTTGTCACCTAAGGAAGTACTCAGTGAAACCTGCTTCTTTTTGTCTCACCAGTGCTGAACTACATTCTCAGGCTAGCAACAGTAGTACGTGATGAAGCTGGCAATTTGCAAGGTGATCCCCAAACTTTTTGCCTTCTTCCTCATATTTTTTCTGACCTGTTTTTATTGCCTCTAGGACTCTGGGCACTTTACAACTGCTAATCAGTGCTGATGTGCATATGCTGTCTGTGTAAATGGTAGTTGTGATTGGTCAGCGTCACTGCTCTCCCCCTGTGCAGCTCCACCTTTGAGGTACTGCCCTCTAGCCCAAGCTCTGTGCTAGGTAGGTATTCGAGGCTCCTGCCTGCGCCTTATCCATGGTGGACTAGTGGATAGCTCTTCTGCTATTCTGCTCTGCTTTCTGTGCCCATTTTTCGGTTTCTGCTCGCTCTGTTTTGTTCTTTCTCTTCTGCTTTGCCCTTTCTCTTTTGCTCCTTCCATTATGCTCTTTTCTCTTTCTTTGCTTCTATTTTCTGATCCTTTTCCTGTGCTCCCCGGTGCTGCTGGCCCCGCGGCCCCTCCCCCCCAGCGTGTCGCTCCCACCTCCCAGCTGACTGTCCTCTCCAGAGCCTTACTTAATGGCAGCTGCTGCACGGCAAGAAGAGTAAGATCACTGACCTTCCTGGTCAGTGTCACTGCTTTCCCCCTGCATAGCTCCCATGTTGGGGGACTGCCTCCTGAGCCTAAGCTCCATGCTAGGTAAGTGTTCGAGGTCCTATTCCACCCACAGGTTCCTGCCTGCGCCTCAGCCCTAGTGGTCTAGTGGAAGAGCACTCTGCTTTTCTGATATTCAGCTCTGCTTTCTGTGCCCATTTTTTATTTCTGCTTGCATCGTTTTGCTCTTTCTCTTCTGCTTTGCCCTTTCTCTTTTCCTCCTTCTGTTTTGCTTTTTTCTCTTTCTGTGCTTCAATTTTCTGATCCTTTTCCCACCCTCTCCACCGCTGATGCCCTGCTGCCCCCAACGTGCCGCACCCACTTCCCAGCTGATCGCCCACCCCCTTACCCCTACTTAATAGCGGCCCATGCGTGGCCATGCACAGTGGGTGTGTGCCTGTCCATGAAACGACTGTGACCAGTCTCAGGGACCCTGGTCCCCCGACTCACCTACGGTACGACCCCAGCCCCTTCCACGCTCCCGGACGCAGCAATAAATACCAACTCTCAACGCAGATCAAAACCCAAGGAGCGATCTCATGCCGATTCTGCTGCCGCACCCTCACCCATCTCCAGACTTCAACAATAGCCCCCAGTCCTCCAGATGGCAGCACACACAAACCACTGAACTGCATCCTCCTCAACATGTGCCTTCTGCACAGACACACCATAGAAAACTGGGACCTCTTCAACATTCACAGGCCAGACGTTGACTTCCTCAAAGAAATCAGGACCAACGCCAGCTCTGCACCCGACATCCCAACCGCCCTCCCTGACAGATACAAGATCCCGAGGACAGACCGCCCACCAGCCTTGGAGGAGGCATTGCCATCATCCACAAAAATTCCGTCCGCATGACAACCAGCGACCCAGAAGGTACCACACTCACCATGGAAGATATCCACTTCCAGATCCAGACCAACCCCAAATTGACACTCTGCAGAACCCTGGCTACCAACCGCCTAACCCCTGTTCTCCGTTCATCAACATCATCGATGACCTCGTAGCACCCCATGCCCTTGCCTCCACAGACTACATACTACTCGGAGACCTAAACTTCCATAAGGACAACCACAGGGATCCCAATACCACCCCCCTCCTAGAGAACCTCACCAACATAGGACCGTAGCAAATTGTCTCTGCCCTAACTCACACAGCAGTACACACACTTGACCTCATTGTTGCATGAGGAAACATTGTCTTCTTCAGCCACACCACGAAACTTCCCTGGACTTACCACCACTGCATCCATTTCTACTTCAGAAATCCCACCACACACAAGCACACGTGATGCCTCCCACGCAGTAGCTGGAACAAAGTCACAGAAGAACACCTCACATCTGTCCTCACCAGCACTCCACCCCCAACTATGCCAGATGCCAACACTGCAGCAAGCAAACTCCACCGATGGATCACCAACTGTGCTGACACACTCGCCCCCTCAGGAAAACTGCAGGGTGACACTACAGCGCTCCAAGAATCCAAGCGCTCCTGCTGACGACTTGAAAAGACTTAAAGTTACAGCAAAAACCCTGCAACATGTGCCACCTTCAGTACAGCCACCACAGCACACCACCAACTCATCAAGGCTAAAAAGAAGAGCTTACTCCAAGACAGAATCCTCTCCAATGCCCACAACTCCAAGGAACTGTTCTCCATCATACAGGAATTTGCCAAACCAAACAGCAAAACAACAGACGTCCGACCCTCCCAAGACCTCTGCAACAGACTCGGCTCCTTCTTTCACCTCAAGATCAAGACACTCTAAGATAATTTCAATGATCAAGACCTCTGCACCACCTCAACCCCATCCCCACCGACGGCACCTATTTATTTATTTTATTTTAATTTTAATTTCTTATATCGCGCTGGAATCAATCCCATAAGGGTATCTCCACGCTTTGCCAGCCAAAAAAAAAATTGTCGTAATCTTCAAGGTGCGTTAATGGGACTGAAATGCTTCCTGAAAGAGAAGTGTTTTCAGGGCCTTTCTAAAGGCCAGATGATTGGTGTTCAGCCGCAATTCTGTAGGAAGTTTATTCCATAGGGCAGGCCCGACCGACGAAAATGCTCGGTCTCCCTGCCTCGCTCTTTTTGTTGCAGGGGGTTTCAGGAGTGCTTGATTGCTTGAGCGAAGTGAACGGCTAGGTTGGTACAGTTCAACAGATTGGGATAGATATTTAGGGCCATCCCCATATAAGCATTTGTGGACCGTACAGCATATTTTGAAACTGATACGCTGCCGTATCGGGAGCCAGTGTAGCTCCACCAACAAAGGCTTAGAAGGAGTCCTAGCCGGCGCACCCATGACCAGCCTAGCCGCCGTATTCTGGACCACCTGCAAACGACCTACTGCATCAGCGTTTGCTAGCGTCAGCAGGCCGTTGCAGTAGTCTAGGCGGCTAGTAACCAGAGCCTGCACGAGTGTCTTCCTGTAAGTGTCAGGGAGGTATGGAAATACTCGTCTTAGGAGGCCAATGGTGTAAAAGCATAGTCCTGCAATATGATTGGTGTGCTCCTTGAGCGTCAATTTTTGATCGATCTTAACCCCTAGATTTTTAACATGAGGCTTAGATGTAGGGACTGGGCCCAAGTCCAGCGGCCACCATTCAGGAGACCAGAGAAGGCTCGCTCTGCCGAAGAGCATAACCTCAGTTTTTGCAACGTTACATTGGAGGCAATTTGCAGCCATCCAATGTGACACTGCCCTCATACCCTCAGCAAAATTTTCCTTGACCGTAGGACCAAGGGAGCTGAAAGGGTAGAGGAGCTGGGTGTCATCAGCGTAGGAAACTGGTATGAACCCATACTTCCGCACAATCTCAGCAAGGGGGGCCACATATACATTAAACAATGTAGGGCTGAGACATGAGCCTTGTGGCACCCCCTTTGTGAGCGCCTTCGAGGTGGAACAATAGGGGCCCAAGCTGACAGATTGCGATCTCCCGGAAAGGAAACTCTCCAGCCAAGATAGTGCTGAGCCTCTAATCCCCACTCCCTGCAAGCGGCTGAGAAGGATGTTATGGGACACGGTATCAAAGGCCGCAGACAGGTCCAACAGCACTAATATCATAGACCCTCCTCTATCCTGTGACATTTTGATCTTATCAGTCACAGATAGGAGGGCTGATTCAGTGCTGTGGTTGGGCCTGAACCCAGATTGTGATTGGTCCAGGCCCCCTGTCGCCTCGATAAATTTGGAAAGGATGGTATTAACGTGTTTCTCAGCCAGCTTGCTAATGAAAGGGAGGAGGGAAATAGGGCGAAGGTTGGAGAGTTCTGACCAGGGAAGAGTGGTGTTTTTCCGTATAGGGTTCACTACCGCTTCTTTCCAAGGTTGTGGAAGTTGTCCCTCGGCAAAGGAGAGATTTATAAGTTTCTGAATAGTGGGGCCTAGTGATTCCACCAAGGGGGAAATCATTTTTGCAGGGATAAGATCAGTGGGGGAGCCAGTTTTCATGTTAACAATAAGGGTAGTTAGATCTTTTAAAGTAACTTCCGGAATTACATGGAACGTTTTGTCAGGGGTTGTTGGGGGAAGAATCTTAGGGGCCATGGTCTCAGAAGGACATGTGACTTTCATAATTTTCTTATATATCCCCTCGATTTTATCTTGGAAGAACTGGGAGATATTATTACAGAGTTCTTGAGTAAAAGCATCAGGACTCTCACATATTACAGGGTTGGTAAAAGTCTGTATGATTTTAAATAACTCTCGAGTGGAGTTGCCTGCCTCTGTTATTTGGGAGGTAAGACTAACTTTCCTTGCTCTTTTTATATTTTTATAGTAGATGTTCATAGCTGTTAAATAACGATCTTTGTCTTCCTCCTTATGTGACCGTCTCCATAGTTTCTCCAGTTTCCTGCACCCCTGTTTTTCTATTTTAAGGGCCTCTGTGTACCATGCTTCCCTTTTAGCTATGGTAGGTTGTTTGACTACTTTCTGAGGAGCCAGAACATTAATGGTTTCCATCAGTGAGGAGTCAAATTTTTTGAGAGCTGTCTCAATGTCATCAGAATTTGTGAAGACTGGCTGTTTCCAGACTTGAGTAAACCTATCTGGAGTGACTTTGTGCCATGGCCTACGTTTGATAGTTTGCGTGATGGGACGGTTAATGGGTTCAGATAAATGAAGGAAAGAAAAGTCTAACATTTTGTGGTCCGACCAATAGATATATTTAGGAGGGTGGCAGTAGACATTAGGGAGAGTGGTAAAAATTAGGTCCAGAGTGTGGCCACCTGTATGAGTGGGGCCATTATTACGAAGATGAAGGCCCAGCAAGGCAAGATCTGCCAGAAATGTAATAGTGTCAGGATGATCTGCAACATCAGTATGAAAATTAAAATCTCCCAGTAAGATAAAATTTTCATTCGTTTTCATGTGTGGGGCTAAAAATTCAGTCAAAGCTAGGGAAAACCCAGCATTAGATCCGGGCTGGCGATACACTAGTGCTCCTTTCCAGTGAACCTTAGGGCTAACTTTTAAATGAAAAATAATTATTTCCATAGTGGGTAACATTGCTTGTTCTAAAACCCTAATGGTCAGACTGTCTTTATAAACAATGGCAATCCCGCCTCCTACTTTCTCCAGTCGATCTTGGCGGAGAATTTTATACCCCATAGGTATTCCCAAGGTAATAGTTGGAATAGTGTGGGGTTTGAGCCATGTTTCAGTTATGAAACAGATCTCAGGCTTTATACTATGTATGGAGTCCCAGAGTTGCATATGATGCTTTGGGAGGGACCTCACATTAAGTAAAAAGCTTTTCCAGCCATCTGGGGTGACTTTATCATTGTTAGGCTTCCCTATTATAATGTTACAATGAGTAGCCTGAAAACCACATAGTAAGCAAGAAAACGGCCCTTCAGGGCAGACAGACAGTCTGTTGGTACATCTATGTATGTCCTGGGGTTGTAAGACAAGGAGAGTATGCGCAGAATACCTTATAATGGGGGCAACCGTGTCCATATTGTAAGGGCAGAGTGGCGGGCCCCTGGCCCCGTCCTGTCACGGGTCTTCGGCGGGGCTGCGCGCGATCGCTGAGCGCTCGGTAAGGTGCGAGGGCTAAATAGCCCTGCATGCAACCACTGGAGCGCTAACCGCTCCTAGTGGGACCGGAAGTGGTGTCAAAGTCTGCCACCCCCTTGCAAGTACGGGAGGTGGGAGGCGGTTACTAGCGCTACCAATATGAATAGGAGAATGCCCTGAGACTGATGCGTGATGCGGTGAGGTTGTGAGGCAATGCGGTCTTTCTATCAAGTATTTTAAAAACACATGTTATTATTCACAGTCAAATTTAAAAGGACATAAAATTCCGCTTTTCGCAAATTCAACACATAAATCAATACGAGCAACTTTGAGCCAGCAAGCGGTATGGAGACCCTGCCACCGTCTCTAACAGACCCTAAACACCTGGAGCCCACTCATGACAGAAGACACCTTAAAGAGCATGAAGAATCTTGACTCAGACCCCTGTTTGCCCCACATCTTCCACAGGGCCACCACTGCCATAGTACCTGAGCTACTTCAAATGATCAACTTCTCCCTTGAGGCTGCCACATTCCCTGTTGACTGGCAGCACACCAAAGTCAACTCCCTCTTCAAGAAACCCTCTCCAGACCCATAGGACTTCAAGAGCTTCAGGCCCATCTCGCTGCTTCCATTCACAGCCAAAGCCATTGAAAAGGCCATCACCACCCAGCTAACATGCTTCATTGAAGCCAACAACATCCTAGACAGCTCTCAATCCAGATTCTGCAGCGATCACAGCACCAAGACTGTCATACTCACCACCACTGACGACATCTGCACCCTCCTCCACCAAGGCAAAATGGCAGCCCTTATCAAGCTGGACCTATCAGCAGCCTTCAACATCATCTACCACTGCACACTAGCCACCAGAATCCAGGACGCTGGCATCCGAAGAAAGGCCCTAGACTGGATACGCTCATTCTTTACACGCAGAACACAGAGAGTCAGACTACCACCCTGCCTATCATTACCAACAGAGACCAGATGTGGAGTACGCCAAGGAACCTCCCTCAGACCCACCCTCATCAACATCTAGATGGCCCCCCTCACCACCATCGTCAGAAACCACAGGCTCAACATCGTCTCCTACGCCAATGACAACAAGCTCATCCTGTCCCTCACCAAAGATCCCAACATCACCAGGCACAACTTCCATGAAGGGATGAAAGCTTTCGCAACCTCGATGAAGAATAGCTGCTGAAACTCAGCTCAGAGCAACCAAAAGTTCTCATCCTGGGCTCCACCCCCTCAGCTTTGGCTAACACCGGGTAGCCCCAGCCCTCGGAAACTCACCCACCCCGACAGACAATGCACGTAACCTCAGCATCATACTGGACTCATCGCTCACTATGAACCGCCAGATCAATGCTGTCTCCTCAGCCTGTTTCCACACCCTCTGCATACTCCATAAAACATTCATCCCCTTCAAATCCAGAAAAGCGGTCACACACACCTTCATGACCAGCAGATTAGGCTGTAGCAACAACCTCTATGCCGGAATCAACAAAAAACTCCTCCGCAAGCTACAGACTGTCCAGAACGCCACAGACAGAATAATTCTTGACATCCCCAGGCACAACCACATCACCCAAAACCTCTGCGATCTGCGCTGGCTCCCCGTTGAGAGAAGGTTAACTTTCAAGCTGCTCACACACATGTGATAGGCCCTCCACAACATCAGTCAAGAACAGAAGAGGGTCCCTGAGATGCTAAATGTAAGCACAAAAGCACATCATCAGACCATAATACGAAAACAACCATCTCTCCTTCCATGCCTGCAACAGAAACCTCAGCTTAGCCAACCTCGCCCTGGCCACAATCCCATGCTTTTACAGGAACAGAGCGGGTGGAAAGTCCTTCCCCTACTTCGCAGCCAAGACCTGGAATGACCCCCCCCTCCTCCGGCAAAATCCCACTCTGCTCCAGTTCAGGCAAGACCTCAAGACCTGGCTCTTCAGTTGAACCTGGTGGAACTGCATTCCCCCCAGTGCCTTGAGACCCTAAAGGGTGAGTAGTGTGCTTTACAACCCCCTGATTGATTGATTTATTATCCATGATTGGCATATTTTATTTACTGAGAAGTACCCAGCAAAGTGCACTGTGTGCCCAGAGTCTGTAAATCATATGCTACTAATGGGCCTGCAGCACTGGTTGTGCCGCCCATTGGAGTAGCCCTGTAAACCTGTGTAAGGCTTGCGATTGTATTGTCTGTAAGTACAGTTTTAAACTGCCATGTCGACCTGGCAAGTGTACCCACTTGCCAGGCCCAAACCGTCCCTTTTTCAACATGTAAGGAACCCCTAAGGTAGGCTCAATGCACCCCCATGGTCAGAGTGTCACGTATGTGAAAGGTAGGACATGTACTGGTGGGTTTTTACATGTCCTGAAAGTGAAATACTGCCAATTTTGTTTTTCACTATTGCAAGTACTAGCTCTCCCATAGGCTATCATTGTAGATACCTTTTAACATTTTACAAGTTTAACTTTCAATTGGGAACAGCTAGAGATTTGGAGTTTGGGCTATCTGTGCTCAGAATTTAAAAGCAAATATTTTAGTAATAATGGTTTTTAAATTGTATGTTTGAAATTGTATTTTCTTGTTTAACCATCCTGTGCTTCTTCCTGCCTATCAAATCAACATCTGGTTTAAACTGACAGAGACTAGTTTGTGCATTCACTCTAGACACTCACACAAAGGGAGTTGAGGTGTGCCCTGCATATCCTGATAGCCCATCACCAGACTAAAGGGCCTTTCTAGGCTTGAGTGGTGGGAGGAGTTGCCACTTACACCTGAATAGGGCTGTGCTTGGCCTCTCCCAATGCTGCCTCTACCCCCTGGAGTGTGTCTGGAGCTACAACAGGGCACAACAAGAACTTGTGTGCTACAAAGACTATCTATTGAAGAATGCCTACTTCAAAGGCCAAAAGGGGTATAACTATTGACCCTAAACCCCATGACTTTTAGAACACTTCTGGATCAAGAGGAGACTCTGCCAAGGAGGAAGTGCTGAAGAGCTGTAAGAAGGAGTATTGCCCCTTTGCTGTGTGTTGCTTTGCTGGGCTGGCGTGTAGTTGCTGCTTCTGATTTGAAGAGGAAAAAGACTGGGCTTTGCTGTGTATCCTGCTTGTGAAGTTTCTTCAAGGGCTTCTGTGTTTGCTTGCCTCATGTTAAGAAGCCTCAGGGTCATCAAAGACTTAGCCTGCAGCATCCCTGAACCCCACTGCTGAGAGTTCTGGCCTACCACGTGGTGCCAATTCCAATTATGGGCTCATGGATGGTGTTGCTGCTGCAAAAAGCTACAAAAGTCTTCAAAACTGATACCTGGCCCTTCCAGCGCCTGTTTTTCTGAGGCAGCACCAATGTACGGGAAACGTTTCCACCCACAGCTGTGGTGCGGCCAAAGAAATCCATGAAGTGCCTACCCACTGCCGAAGAAATCGCAACTGCTTGAGTTCAGCGTACCCTGTCTCCAAGGTCCGAGACAGCCACGCTGACTCCAACGCAGGCCCTTCTGTGCAGCTGAAAAAATCAACGCATCTTCGGCATGCAACTGAAGAAATAAATGCAGCGTCTGTTTGCCACCATTGCACTGCCCTCCAGTGCTACCGGATATCCACTCATAGCACCAATTGGCCGCGTTTTTTGACTCTTCACCCACAGGCCAGAACCGTCTTGGATTTTGACACATCACTTCCCCTTACAGTTCGTATTCGACTCAACACTTCTCCTGCATGCAGCAGGACTGATGCATCGCTTCCAAAGGAATGCACGAATTGACACATCACTGTGTTTCCAACGCTTTCCTCTTCCGTGGCTGTTTTATTTTGTGGATGTTGACGCATCTAAGGTATTTTGTATAAAAACACTGCATCCATAGAGTTCTATAGACCTTTAGAAAGTCATATTTTCAGTTCTGTATGTTGGATTTTTGTCGTTTTGGTCTTGTTTTCTTTAGATAAAGATTAGTTATTCTTCTAAACTGGTGTTATGTCCATTTGTAGTTTTATCACTGTGTTACTGTGTGTGTCATATACAAATACTCTACACATGGCCTCTGAGATAGGCCTGACTGCTCGTACCAAGCTACCAAGGGGTGAGCAGGGGTCACCTTGAGTGTGTCATCCTCTTATCCTGACTAGTGGACGAAGGGTCCCTACTTGGACAGGGTGTATTCCACTGTCACCTGTAGACCCCCATTTCTAACAGTCTGCTGCTTGTCTGTCAAGAAAATAAGGGACCCAGGAATAATGCAGAAGTGCTACTGCTCTCCCCAAGGCTAGGAAGGACTACTCAAGAACTACTCACGAACAGAGTGCCTTTTAGAAAAATAGCAGTTCCAGTCGGGACTAGACGTTTACTGTGGCCCTGAAGCAAGTGGATGAGAAGCCTGTCTTTCACTGAAAACTGTGGCCTTACACCCGAAGAAGAGTCTCTGAAGATATCAGAATATCAGAGAATCAGGACTGATTTACAGAAGTTTTGCTAGACATTCTGAATATTTGGACAGAGAGTACTGGTGTTTTTCTTGTAGGTGCTAGACTGCTTAATTTTGTGGGAGCTTAACCAGACCTCGGGCAAAGTCTGAGGTCTTCACCCTCCTCCACTAGTTAGCAAAGTCAGAGGCCTTCACCCTCTTTCAGTAGTTATCAAGCTGTGCCCCAACAACTGGCGCATGGTGATCTTTATTAGAAACCTGCATGGTACACTAAGATTGGTGCAGACAACAAAAACACCTGCAATTAATTACTATTGTTTGCCTGCCTCCTCTGCTTAGTCAAAGTCTGAAGCAGGCACATTGAAAAAGTGGACATTTGTCTTGTGTGTCATTGAGGTAGGATTTGTTGCTCCAGTTACTAATAGATATTTTCCCCTTGGTCATAACAACTATTAATTTCCCCAAGGGGAGGCAACACCCTCAGCACAGAAATGTAAGTTAATGCTGTCATTAATAGCTTAATGCCTAATTCATTATTGCAGAAACCTCAGGTATACCAAACTCGTATTCTTTCTATACAGGATGCTGAATTATTTGTGATGGAAAGTTAGCCCCACACGCCTTGCTTTTCATCTCGCTAGCTGTGAATGAGCAGTTAAGGCTTGGCTCAAAGAATGATGTAAGACATTGAATTACAGTACGCAACACAATTGTCTCAGCAGTAATAAAGATTGATCCCAGCCAGAGTTGGAGAATTATGCACAGCACTTTAATAACATCTGAAAATACATGTACAGAAAAGGGACAGGTCACACAGTGGTAATCAACAATTCAAAGGTAAATACAGTAATACTGTAATAACTCTAAACTCCGAATGTAAGTGCAGTATTTTGTGTGTGAACTTAAAGACGCATAATACGGTTCAGATAAACGATGGTTAGAAGATTCGGCCAACTTTTGCAAACAGATCATTCTTAATTACTATCCATTGGTGAACACCGTACTTTAAAATAGAAGACTGCAATATGTGTGCCAAAATTAAGGTTACATTTCATCAGGTTCACAAACATGTAACATTTGGGGTCTTAGTTATTGTGAATACTGAAATCAAGATAAAGCTAAGAAAATTTGGTGGCAAAAGTTGAAATAGCACGAAAACAAACAAAGGGGGATATGTACAAGGAAATGTCAGAGACGTAAGCCTTCCTGGCTTAACGCCTCTCCCCACCGCATCTGAAATGCAAGACTGCACCTTATTTACAAGAATATGGTGCAGCCTTGCGATTCCCCCTGCGATGGTGCTACACTGCTATGGCATCCTTGCACCATAGTGCAAGGCTGTTTGCGTGCTGGGGAGGATGGTTTATGTGTAGGAAGTTGTCCCTTCCTGCACATGAACAATCCTGAAATGCCATTTTGCCACTTTCATGTGTGCTGCTTCAAAGGCATTTTTGTTTTTAGATTGTTTATGTACAGGAAGGGGGACCTTCCTGTACATAAACAATCCATGGCATTTGCTTTTTCCATGTGTGCTGCACACGCCAGCACACATGAAAAAAAGCAAAGACGAGGATATATAATGCATTTCTCCTCATTTCGCAAACTTAAGACCAGGTTATCCTTGTCATAATGTTGGCACTGCCACCTATGTACGCCACCTTTATACATAGGGGACAGCATCAAAAACAATGGGTGTTGCTGTGGAACGCCCACCGCAGCACCCACTGCCCACCCCTTTCATGCTAACCGTAGCGGGAAAGGGAACCGTATTTACAAGGCAGCGTTAAGCCACATTAAGTGGCTTAAACTGCCTTGCAAATAAGGCGCAGTCCCTATCGCCACCACAACTTCAATTAAAGTGACGTGGTGGCGATAGGGGCTTGTACATATGAAATGAAATGAAATGAAATAAGGATTTATAGAGCGCATGGCTACCCTTGAGCGTTCCAGCGCCGGTGAAAGGTAGTAGAAAGAGAGTGCGACAGCAGGAGGGATCAGGGGAAAAGCCAGGTTTTCAAACTCTTGCGGAACGTGAGATGGTTTGGTTCCGCTCGCAGAGTGAGGGGAAGAGAGTTCCACAGTTTGGGAGCGATGAAGGAGAAAAGGCGACCTCCTGAGCGGGCTTTTTTGATCCTGGGTACCAATGACAGGTGAAGGTGAGCAGAGCGCAGATTTCTGTTGGTTTCATAGGGTCTGATCCAGTGTTTAAGGATAGGAGGGCAGTTGTTGTGGAAGTGTCTCATATTTCGGGAAAGTGGTGGGAAAGATGTACATGTCTCCCACTTTATGGTTAGTGGTGATCAGTTTATACTAAGGTGCTAGAGATTCCGTATTAGTGCCTCTGAAGTCAATGGCAGAAGGGGAGAACTAAAGTCTGGCCAATGGACTCTACTTGGGGGGAACACATCCCCCACTCAATCTGGCTAGTGCACAATCCAACTGGATTTGGGACGTCTGCGCTCAAAAACTGGTTCAGTGATTTGAAAACTAACAATTGGTGCACCATTCAACTCACCTGCACTTTAAGATGTTACTTCAGGCATCCTTCTTCTGGTATCTAGTTGGAAAGGAGAAGTCTTCTAGGTGCTGTACTCTTGTGCAGGGCTCATTCGTCTAGCAGGGGTGTTCCACATTGGAAGGCTATAGCAGGTCAGGTCAGCAGAGCTTCACCTGGGGCTTCAGTCCTGGGTTCACGAAAGAGGATTGGGGACCACTTCAGGTCAAAATTCTGGAGCTACCTCAGCATGGTCCGAAGAAGCCTATTAAATGTATTTTTTCATCTAGCAGGAGAATAGCTTTATTTTATATGTTCATATCACGACAGTTAGGCAACAGGACACTGTCAGTAATGCTCCGCACATTCTTTCCTTTTATAATACTGTGCAGAAAGTGGCACAGTTTCCTTCATCAGAGGGTCTTTTGGAAGCACATGCATTCGCCTCTACAGAGGCTGCACCTTGGCTGAATGCAGCTGGTTCTATACAATATCTAAGGCCATGACCTCTTGAGAAACCCCATGTATTCCTATCAGTTAGGTCTTGGAGAAAAGGGAGATAGTAGGCAGAAATGAGGCATGGGGCTGCTATTGTTGTTTCTCTTTAAACAGCTGCCATCTTTCTTTTTGCCCTCATCATTTCACCCCGGAAAATATCAATTATCAGCTCAGATCAACTTCAATAACTGGTGTACTGAAGGCAAATGGGAACTATCTTCTGTGCGGATATGTTACAAAGTGAACAATCATTATTGCACAAACTAGAAACCTACATTTCATACAGCTACTCTCTCCAAGGAACAGGGTGAGGAGACACAATCTCTGGTTACATTAATAGTATTCATGAGGGGAACCTGTTAGGCAATTTGAAAAATGATTTGTGGTATAGGGCCTAACAAACAGAACATAAAAGAGAAACCTGAAATCAAACCTCAGGACAAAGGAAAAACAGCTGGTACATTGTTACTCATTCAAAGAATGGTATGGTATTATAAAATGAACTTGGTGTCTGAAGCAAGCCACGTTAGTTCTTGATTAACCAATTGCTAGGTAAATGCAGTACATGTACATTTTCAACGGAAGACACAAGTGAATAAAATCTAAAGAACTCTGAGTGAGCTAAACGTGTCCTCAGGCTTGATGCAGGGATGGGCTTATATTGAACCAGACATGTAATCCGGGTTATTTCTTGAATATAAATCTTACTAAGATCACTAGCAGCATGTTTAAATGATATCTAAAACATGAATCCAGATGTGAGTCATGACTGTAGTGTCTCAACCCATTCATGAAGTACAGGATTTTTTTTTGAGCAGTGTAAAACGCTCCTGGAATTATAGATTTAATAACAAAGAACACATTCAGCAAGCATTTTAAAAGGGGTTATTTGTTAGTTGAAGATAACTTCAGAAAAGCTACGGAAAAAAATTAAAAAGTGGAAGACAGAACAATTATAGATTTCCATTTGAGTACATTCCTATCAATCTGCCAATGAAATGTGAAGTGAAACTGGCCTGATGTCTAGCAATGGCAATATTGGTCTATTTTAATTTGGTTTATACTGGCCTCCCATGACAATTGGAGTAAAACCTGCAAAGAATGCATAACCAGGAAGCAAGATTTGCTACAGTCTGAAAACAGGTGACCCAACAAAGGCAGTTGTAAAGTTCATCTTTGGTCCTGCAGTTATTGTTTTACCTCTATTTATTTAGGAGTGTAGGGTTATTTACAGTTAGTAAAATCCATGTAAGCATATACATTAAGTATCCTCTAAGAGGTCTATTAAAATGTCCCACCATTTACTATGGATTGAATTCTATAAACCAGTGAATGATATATTGTCACACCAATATATACCTTTATGCATGACTGATAAATGCTAAATTTTAATAATAAATGGAAAGGTATTTCAGAGTTTACATTTTAATCTTACAAAGCTAACAAAGCCAAATCTTGAAGGGCAATCCTTACCAAGCCTTCCACAGCTCTCAATACAAAGACTGGATCTGATGTCCTTCATTTATGAACATAACTGAGCCCTTCAATAAATCATACTTTATTACATTTGTTTTAGCCAGATAATAATTAGAATACACACCGTAAATAGTTGATTTATTCAAGGACCAAAGAGATGATATTTGGTGATATGATAAAAGGCAACTCAAATCATGTTTTAGAAGTCAATTTGGCAATGCTACGATTGAAAATAGATGTCCCTCAGGTTCGAAACATCTACTCAATGTAGACAGAATAAAAACTAACCATGTGACACATCTTCTGACCAGTATTTTACAATCATTGCAGGTGAGGCCCAAGGATCTGATAGAAATGATAGAAATGAGAGGTATTAAAGTAACCTTTTTTATCGACAAATATGGGACAGGAGAAAGAAGCTCTATCTTGAACTTGCATGTCTAGCTTTATATTTTTTGAAAAAGCCTATGTAACGCCTTGTGAACGAAAGTAGAAATGTATCACACATAGTACTCTGCTGTTTGCTTACTCCTGCACAGAACTACCATATAAGAAATTGTCATAGTTCACTCACTGCTTAAAAATCCCTCGTCTGCTGTTGTTTGGGTCTGATGGCGCGGCTGGTGCAGAATGCGGAAAATTGACTGCATCTTTCAATATGAAGAATGAAAACACTGCTTTCAGCTGTTTTAGAGGAATGATTTCCTACGTCTTAATGACTGACTTTGTGAAGGGCACTCAGCTGTAGCACAAAATCCTTACCTCTTCCACACAGTCATTATCTACCCGGAACACTCTGCCCATTTGCATTATTGTTTAATTACATTACATTTGATTAACATACAGTAGATTACATTGGCAATGCGTGCTTTAAAACTCTAAAGATGTATTGGCAATCCATGCCGTGGGCGCCTTTAAAATACAATAAATTGTTATTTTATGGAGAGAACGTGTGCCTAGGACTGCAGGGACGTGCCTCGGCCTCTGCATTGTATTACTTTCTAAAGAGGAAACATTTCCCTTAATCTTCAGGGCTTTCATCTCTACGCTGCGTCAGTTGCATGAGCAGTGCTGCCTGCATGTCCCATCAAGTACTGAAAGGAAATGGAACAAAGAAAGAGCATTACACGTTTTGTTCCCAAATGGCCCCTGTCAGTGCTTAATATGTAAAATAGTAAGTGATGATGCCCAATGTTTCTCAAAGGAGCCTGTGGCAGGTGCTGCTGAACGTCAGGGTTGACGAATACCAAGGATGACAAGTCTTCATTCCATGTCCTGCCTCTTTCTTCCACCACCCTCTTCTCATTGCCCCTTTAACTTAATCTTTCAGGCTGTTTTTCATACCGGCTTTCTCCCTTTCTCATTGTTTCCAGTTATTCTCTTTCTTCTTCTTTCCCCTTTTTGATCTTTTTTTTACTCTTGTTTTTAGTCTAAGCACCATGGGGCAGATTTACAAGCTCCTTGCAACACTTTTACGCCGCTGCTGCGTCACTTTTGTGTCGCATCCGCGCCGTAAACAATGAGCCATGTTGCATCACATTTACAACGTGACACATATAGGGAGATGAGTCACATCGTAAAACTCTGCGCCACATTATACCTGCATCAGGTATAATGTATGCAGGGTGTGCGTTCCAACGCAAGAAAGTCTCGTAATAGTGATGCAGTGAAATCTACATGTTTTCTCTGCGCCACTTCTACAATGCCACTGCGTCAAAACCGTACACCTGCTTTACGTAGGTGTAAGGAGTGACATAGCACAAAAGGAGTAGCGATCCTGAGCATTGCTGGAGTTGCATCGTGCTTGCGACACGACTTGAGGAATGCGTTACCTTTTATGCCAACAGATGCGTAATGCATCTGTCAAATCTTGCACCATGGCGCACGCACTGTAAATGCAATGCATTCATGGTGGCACAAGGGGTTTTTGGAGTGACGCATGTAAACTGATGCATCTCTGCTATAACACAGAGATGAGTCCGTTTCTTGTAAATCTGCCCCTTATGAATGAAAGTTATGTCTCAGTACTCAAAATTGAGTGCTGGTGCGCCCGGCCTGCACCCATCTGCTCAAATTAACCACTGGACACAGCTATGAGTCCCAACTCACTGTCCCGTACAGTGTTTAATTAGTAAAATAATACGTCCTGTGATCCAACATTTTTTTTCCTAAGCTCCCAGCCTGTGTTGTCAGATGTCAGGGGTGCTGAGGCTGCATCATCTTGATTCCACCTCATGATTGTATCCACTTCCAGAAACTCCCTGGCCATTTTTCTCACTCTCTTAGGTTCTTTTACATCCCTGCTTTGTTTTTGACTAATTGTCTGTTGTCCCCTTACTCCCTCTTTCCCCCTTGTTCAGTTTTTCTCTTTCTTGCTCTGGGTTGAAGTCTAATGATGAAAAATATGTGGCAGTTCCCAAAATAGAATGGCATTGGGACCAGTAGCAGCCCGTGGAGAGAGTTTGGTGGGGCGGGGTGGTGGAGGGGCAGGGTGGGGGGGGGGGTAGTAAACTCAGGCTTACAGCAGACCGGAGTAATGTAAAGAAATAAATAAATAAAACGAATTTCATTGCACACACTGAAACGACAAATGTGTTTCAGTGCGCACAATGAAATTTGTTTTATTTATTTATTTATTTACTTTATTCCGGTCGGCCGTGAGCCGCAGTTTACTACCCCCCACCCTGCTACTCCCCCGCAACTCCTCCCTGCGGAACTCCCTCCATGGGCTGCTACTGAGTGCCTGGCGCAATGGGCAGTTGGAAGGAGAAACCCCCTGACCGCCCCCAGGATCCTGAACAGGGCCAGGGGAAGAGTCCAGGACCAGTGCGCAGAAGCAGGGGCCTCTGCACAGGGAGAAGAGAGGCCCAGGAGCAGAGCAGATGAAAGGCTGGTGCAGGGAGCCAGTGAAGACAGCTCCCTGCTGATTGTCCCCTCTCAGAGACCTGGAGGGCAAAGGAGAGAGCCGAAGGGAAGACGGGGTGTGCCGTCGTGCTCCCTGTGAAAATGCCCTGAAGGGGGGCCAGGAGCCCACCCTGGCCCCCGCCGACGAAGAGCAGCTGGAGAGTGCCATCACGCTCCCCATGAAGAGTAGGAGGGGCCTGGGAACCATCTCTGGACTCGCAGTGACCGGGATAGGGGGAGCGCTGTCGCCCTCCCCCCTGAAGATGTCTGGGGGCTCGGAACCCCATCCCCGAGACCCGAAGAGAGGGATGATGCCGGGGGAGTGCTGCCGCACTCCCCCAAGGCCCAGCCATTCCAGAGGAAGAAGACCCGTCTGCCCACTTGAGCGGGCAGACCAGAAGTGCCAAGCCGGCTCCTGCAGCAGCACGCAACGGTGCTGGCCGGCTGGCCGGGGCAGCCAGGGGTGGGCTCCCGGAGCTGCCCTCCAACGAACAAGGCAGGCAGGGGTCCCCGGTGGTACCGGGACCCCGAATGAAGAGAGAGTGCAGTAAGGGGCCAGCGTGGGACCGGGTCTCCAAAAATTAGAGGAGCGGCCGGGGTTGGGCTGGGACCGGGCCCTCCCACAAAAGTCAACATCAGCTGGAAGCCCACATCATGGCTCTCCCCAACGCAGCGAGAGAGCCGCTGCTATGATATGCAGGGAATCGAAGAGTAGCACCCTATAATGCATTGTAGGCCAGGAACCGCCTGCAAGGAAAAATCTGCGTTTTCTCGGCTTGAGGTGGCCCCAGGAGGACAGTGTTGCCCCCACACATGTGCCTGGGTGCAGGGGAAACGGCAGGAGCAATGCAGTTACCCCCATTACAACAAAGAAAAGTCCCTCCCTAAGTCTCACGGGAACATGGAAAGAATAACCCCTCAAGGGTTCAGCCTGCATTTTAACACCTTCTAGGCTGGAACTTTTGTTCTACAACTGAGGGTGTATGGATAAGTTCATCAAGGAGTGAAGGGCTGAGTTGGGTATGTCTGTAGAAGGGCATCCCCTGGAGGTTAAGAGGTGTAATTGCACCATAAATGCATGTACTAAGGTTATTTCCTTTGGAGGGACTGAAGGTCACATGTGTAATGTGAAGTACCGTGTAAGGTGATGTCATAAGCAAAGTGGGGTTATGTTGCCAGATATTACTGCTAGGGTGTCTGACTGTATATGTGTAATGCTGTGATTTAATCTGTGATGCCTTTTGGGGCTGTAATTGCAATGCATTCTAATGATACCCAAATGTGATGAGTCCTGTCATTCTAAAGTGATGCTTAACCTCTTCGCTGCGGATGACGAGCTCAGCTCATCATCAGCCACGGTGGTTGTGTGCTGATGACGAGCAGAGCTTGTCATGTAACACGGCTCTTTGAATTTTGCCGCACACAGCGGGAAAAGCCGCTGCATCGATGCGGTTAAACATGCATTCTTGCTGCTGCGCTAAGTTGAAGAACCCAGACTGCTAGCCCTTAAGATATAGAGGTGTTTACTTCATGGTCAGTAGGAAATGCTCAGTTAGGGTTGTGTGTTACCAAGGCAAGGCAAATGCTTGTTGGGATAATAGGGGGATGGAGGTCGCCACTGGGATTGTGCCAGTGCACAGGGTCCTCGCTCCAGGTTATGTTAACTAACTGCATTGGGGGCAAGATGATGTGCATACATGGGAGTGGTGGAACTCGCCCCCACCCCCCTTCGCGAGGGGTGGAGAAGTTATGCAATGTCACAAAGTAATTCCAACAGCTTATGTATATTTGTAAATTAGTGCATATTATTGAATATTGTGTGTTTAATAAATGTACTCTTACTTTTATAAAGCAAAGTACAGACTGGACAATCAATTATAGAGTGTTATTTCTGTGCACCTGCAAATGGCGAATATTAGCCCACACCACCTCTCTTGAGTAAGCCTCAGACTGCTCTGCTACCCTACCCTCTGAGAGTCAGGTGCTATAATTGGGTGTTTGGTTCGCAGTGAAGTACAAATGTAGTCATGCTATTTGTGCAGGACTCACAGATGCTGCCTCGTTTTCCCACAGCCTTGAAAAGATTTTTTTATGAAAAGCACCAACGCATAAGTACAATATCCCCCCTGTGAAGCAAAATCAACTCCCAAGGTGAATAAACTTTTGTGGGATAGTCTACAAGTCAAAAAATATTATTCACAAGACCACATCTTCATAAGCCACAATGCAGGTCTGTGCATTGATGGTCATCAAGTATTGATTCTATTTCTAATATTTCATAAGCAATTCTGCCTCGAAGTGAAAAAACCAACCCCTCTGACTTGATGGGGCGTCCCTTAAATCTCTTACAGCAGAAGTACCCAAGATTTACATTCTGTCATACTCTAATGCCCACTTCTCGGCAATGTTTCACTGTCTCAACTTTCTTCCTATTATATTCTTGCCACTTCCAGTTGATATGCAGTTATATGCAGTGTCGTTCTTCTGGTGTGCACCTAATTCAGTGTTGTACAAGAAAATGAAGGTTGAAATATCGCTATAGAGAGACCATAATATCAACTCCAAATTATAGTTACAGCGGAGGTAATAAAAGTAAATATACGCTTACCTTGACAACATTTCAGGGATCATTCTTAAGGTCACAATATGTTTGACGGTTAATATTTCAAGGGTCGATTGTGTGACATACTACCCCAGATGAACAGTGAGAAGTTCAACTTGTGGATTTTAAAGTAGCCAAATGACAAGATAGAGAGACCGACTGGCATGACCCACTGATTCTCACAACATTCTTCATACAAATCTATTGGATGACTATTCCTCCTGGCTTTTTGTTGATCAGTAACTGGCCACCCACATTTAGTGTTGAGCACAAAATACGAATGTGGAATGCATTGAATGAACATTATTCTGTGTAATGCTTCAAATCTAACTTAAATGGTGCACCATACAACAGATCGTATTCTCTGTTTTTTGGAGTTTATTTATTGGTTGGGTGTTGGATGTTGGCAGGTGGTGTGCAATTTTGCACATTTGAGGTATTTTAAAGCAGTAAGTAAATAAAATAAATACTTGGTGTTGATTGTTACTCATAAGTGCTTGCACCAAACCTTAGTACATAACCATCTACGTCAATGGCTCGTGTCAACACCCGGGGGTCAAGGGCTCTTTAAAAAAAAAAAAATTTTAGCAGATTAATTCAAATATATTGACAAAAAGCTAAGTTTTTGCTATTAGTGTGGTCTGAAATGTGAAGAAATTTTAAATTGGATGTTAAAAATCATGTGGTGTTCTAGGCTTGATTCATGGGGAGCAGCACAAGTATACCGAGAGTAGTATGGACGATTGGATGCCTTAAATGAAACACTATAGTGTGCCCCCTAAAAAAGAGAGCATGCATTAGGAGCCAGAAATATGTTAGTGCCTGGCATATAGCTTCGTTTTTTTTTTTAAATAAAACTAAATATTTAAACGTTCCTGCCTATCTATACAAAATAAATTCTGATTATTGTATATGTTTATCATTTTTTATTTGAATTAAATATTTCCTAATTTGTGTGTTTGATTGATTTATACTTGCTTGAGATATTTTTGTTGTTACAATGTTCAAAGCAGAAGTAAAAAAAATAAGGACTGCTATCGTAATTGTCATAGGCTTGGGATGAAGTTGGAACACACATTTATCAATGACTAAAGGCCTGATTGAGATCTAACACCATCATGCTGTGGCCGCGGTCCCAAGTACTCCATCAAGCTGACGGAGGCCCGCCCGCCATATTTAGATGTTGCAGCAATAGACAGGAGACCGCTGTGACAGGGGTCTTCTCTGCCGCCTAATGGTACTCTGTCGCCGTTATGTCAGGAGGATTGCGTAGAGCCAATTTAGTTGCTCCCGCTGTGCTGGTGGGGTACTGGCAGCAGAGTCATGCTGGAGTGAGTGGTGTGGAGAGAGGCTTGTACTTCATTATTTTCATCTTAATACACATATATGTAAATAAATGTGAGTTTTAACCTCTTTTTCATGAATTTCACCAACTCATGCTTGGAGGTGTCCCTGCCACAGTTTACGAGATGAAAAGACACATAGTAATCTGGACAGTGGGAATCTTGGGGGGTAGGGGGCTCCTTCTGACAGCAGCATCTGCCTCTGACGCTGTCGAAGCTGGAGAAAGATGTTGGCAGAGGGGGCGAGACTGCTGCAGTCTGCCCTCCAGGGACCAGCCAACATCTAAATAGAGCGGACAGACCACCAAGGTGGCGGGTGGTGAAAAAGTGATGACAGAATAAGTCCCACCAAGATCTAAATCAGGCCCCAAATCCCTGCTTGGTTAGTGCATTTCTCTGCTGTTGTAAGTCCATCAAAAAGTTGTAAGTATATTTCAAGAATTCTGTTTTTCTTAATGGAAAGGAACTATTTTATTCCAATTCTTTTACTGTAGCCATCATTATTAGCAGAAACGAACACCTTCTTAAACATAGACGTCCAATATTCCATTTTAGAACCATACAACATTGCATAAATACACCCAAAACTGGTCATGAAATGCATCACTTTTCAATTACTGTGAGATGCGTATTACTTGATTGGGTAAACAATTCAAAACAATTATTTAATTTGCTTTTTCTGTTTCTCAAACTCACAATCATAGCGAACCTCTATTAGCATATGTCTATTATACTATTCATTTACATAATTTTTTTATAATTTTTTGCAACTGCAAACGGCAAACAAGATATGTTTTTCAAATTAGGTTGTGTGCTGTACCGTTCAGTAGGTAACTTGTCAAGTGCAAATTCTAAACAGTTTTCCACACAATTAACTTTATTTCACAGAATGTAATAACAAAATAACTGTTCAATATATAGATCTTTAGACACATATCAGGATCTGTAATCACTTGGCCTCATGATCCCACACCTGACCCACTCCTTGGGGGAGGGTCAAGTGGGGAGAGGATCAACAATCCAACGAGATCTCTGTAAGGACTGTGGTCTAGAATACGAGTGTCGAGTACTGTATACAAATTCCAAGAGATGCCACTGAAGCGTGTTCCTCTTTGCTTGTGCACATAGGCTTGCCTCTTGCTGAGACTTAGTTAGTCATATAGGGAGAAGCAGTAATACCATATACCGGAGGATGCATATTTCTGCCAATGCATCTGTTTCCCTGCCACACGTGTGACTATGAGCACTTTACCACTGCTAACCAGTACTACAGTGGATGTGCTCTCTCTTCTAAAACATGGTAATTTTGGCTCATGCACAAATGGCATTTCAAATTTACTTATAAGCCTCTAGTACAGTGCACTACATGAGCCCAGGATCCATAAAATTAGTGCTACTAGTAGGCCTGCAGCACTGGTCTTGTTGACCTAGCAAAATGGGGAAGGCAAGGGCTAGCATAGCCAACGACATCATTATGGCGGTCACACTAGTCCCCGGGTTGGGAGAGGGAGGGGTAGCGCCAGTCAGTGATGCGGCATACCCACCCACGCAGGAGGCAAATCAATGATAGGCGGTGGCACAGTTGAACCAAAAGCCCTTCGGTGCTTCCGGTTCGGACCGTCCAGCTAGCGTCCAGGCAGACCGGTCTGGACCGGCCAGCCTGGGTGCGTTCTTTAAAAGGGGGAGATGGGGAGCAGAACAGTCTATTGTTCTTGCTCCCAACAGGATACACTGGGCCAGGTGTGACCCGTGACCTTTTTCTTTTTTCTATTCTGCAGTTGTTCATCGGAGGACGGCGCACAGCAAGGTTTGCATTGGTGTACAGCAAAGTGAATAGGTTTGTGCTACGCTGCTGGTGCTGGCCTCGCAGTGAATGAAGGAGAAACGGAGGCCAGTCATCGTGGGAAGGAGCGGAGCAGAGTATTCTTTCTTTGTGTCTCCCCTGCAGGGCTGCTAGAGAATAGCAGTGCAACGGAGACTGGAGGCGAGCTGGAGAGGAGAAGCGTTTTGTAAGGCGTTGTGTGGTAAGTGTTCCCGGGACCGCCTTTTGTCCCCAATAGTGGACGGCCCTTTGAGCAGGGTCCGGATCCGTTCAGCGCTAGCAGCAGCTGGTAGTTTTTTTGTGGCAGGATACTCCCGGTCTTGGAAGCCAGGGGCAGCCGTATACCGGGACCTGTTTGGGAGCCTCATTGCGCCCTGTCCCTTGACTGGCGCTCAACGCAGGCAAGTCATTGCAGGCACATCTAGTGGAGCATGTGAAAGCGACCACTACAATTGTTTAAAGCAGGTGTTGTACCGCTAGAAAGAGCGTGGGCGGGGCTGAATTTCAGCATTAAAATACAGCAGGCACAAGGGATGGCTAGGGATTTCTAGATGTGCTAGAAAATATGTGTTATTCTGTAAAAATGCTTGCGGGTGGGACAATTCCAGTGTCAGCACAGCTGTCTAACGGGCAAAAAATTATTGTGTGCCACGTGTGGCCTGGTGTTTGACATCAGCTGGTTTTCTGCTAATTCCTTTTGCGTGCTAAGTATTTTCAACGCTGCCAGCATTAATCACAAAAACTGTGTAGGTATTGGCTTTATACCCAGTGTGGCCTTGTGCAGGCTATCCTGTGAAAGGGGGCAAGCAGGTTAAAAAGCACTAGATAACAAGAGGGTGCCAGTCTTTTATTGGGGGGGAGGGGTTTGTCAGAAGTTCTGGCGAAAGACAGACGCAGGGGCGCATGCAGCGAAAATGGTATTGTTGATTTTTTTCACAGTCACAGCGCTCTTCCCTGGGAGAACGGAACTTGGCCTGCTCAGCTCAAGGAGGTTGCTGGGGGACAGTGGAGGAACCTGCTGGGCAGCACCAGCTAGCCAGCATCTCTTCGCTTCCGGGAGCCACAGAGGGTCTGAGCAGGCGGCTCACCTGAGCCTACTGGGCTAGCCAGTGGGTCGTGGCTCTGGTTGCGTGGGTGCAAAGGTTGGCTGGGGCTGCTGCTTCTTAGAGGTAAGAGGTGACACACTCATCTATGTAGGGCTGCGGGGTATGCGTATTACAGGTTTAAAAAAACAGTCTCACCTGCCATGGCACCTAAGGTACGCCGGAATGAGAAGTGGTCACACACGGATGTCCAGCTGGTGGAATTAATGCAGCAGGTCTAGGTAATGGGACAGACCCTCAGTAGGTTACAAGATAAGGTGGAGGGTCCGGAGGTGCCAGAGGGGAGGCCCAGGCGGCCTATTGTTCCGCCTAGAACCTATTCTCGCCGTTGCTGAAACAAAGCAGGTACATATGTAAGAGGGGTCCCCGCAAGGAAAGTGTATTGTGAACTACATACACTAGAATTATTTAGAAAAACAATTAAGCAAAAAATAAAGCAAAAAATTGTGACTGGTGTTGTGATTTATTAAACAACACTACGTAATTGCCGGTGGCAGTATACAATCACATAAAATTTCAAGCCCCAAGGGGGGGGGAAGAGGAAGGGATGGTGGTGCTCAAGGAAGTGTCAGATCAAACAAAATTAACACAGTTTCAAAAAGTAGTAAATGTATTACAAAGTCGCAAACGTTGTAAAAACAATTATAATACAAAAGCCCAAATACAAGGCAACATTTGAAACATATTCAATGGATGACATTCAACGGTCACATCTGAATTTTAGACATGTCAGGGGTGTGCCGGAAATCCAACGAAATAAACAACCGTCGACGTTTCGACCCCTATCTGCAGGCTATTTAAAGTCCTTTCGCGGGGTCTTCATCAGGACGTCTACACGGGGAGAGGGGGTGATGGGGCAATTCTGTATGGAAAAATGTATAGTAATCGAACTTTAGTGCATAGTAGGAGTGAAAATCATCATCCTATCTAACATTTTGACAAAGATAAATAATAAAAGAATGACCATGGAGTACGGCCCAGCAGGGTCTGTACATGGGAGGGAATCGCCACGCAGGAAGTCATGGTCAATCTTGTTAGGTGGAAACCTCAACTAAAGAGGAGACAACAATCAATCAGATTCAGAGGAGTCAGAGGGTCAAAGGCTGTAAGCTCTAATGTAACTACACTTACACTCTACAATGGTAGAGAGGACTGGTATGAGAATAGAACATGATCGTCAGAGATCAATTTCAATGCAGGCCAATCCGGGTTAAGAGAGTTACCAACATTTAAAAGGTGTAATTGATAATGACACTGGACAGAAATAAGCAAGCCAGGCTTGGATATCTATTTAACGGAGTTAGTCAAGCATTGTAACTGGAGACCCTAACCATTGGGGAATACAGATTATACCTCCAGATCGATGAGAAGGGGAATTGTAGTGCCGGCCGAACCATCAAGGGGTCCACGGGTCTGGCACGATGCGGGAACACAATACGTCCGCCTTTATAAATTTTGTCCTGTGGTAAACCAAAAAATGGGGAATTGTTTACCAAAAATGCGGGACGAGTGAATCTCCAGAACGAGAGACACTCACTGCAGGTTGAAGAATACTTACAGATAAACGAGCGGACACAGCCGTCTACGTTGGTCATTCAGCAAACTCCGTAGCGCCTGCAATGCGGAGTGAGGGGTCCACCGGTCTGGCGCGAGGCGGGAACTGAATACGTCCGCCTATGTGAGTTATAGTCCTACGGTAAAAAAAGGTGGATGTTTACCAAAAGTGCTGGACGAATGAATCTCGAGGCACTCAAAACGGACTGAGAAATACTTACAGAAAAACGAGCGGGCACAGCCGTCTACGTTGGTCATACCGCGAACTCCGCAGCGTCTGCAAAGCGGAGTTAGGGGCGGAGCTAACTGATGTTACAGAATAATTTAATGGAAAGGGAAGAGTTACTCGCGGTTGATGATGTGGGCGTCAAAGTAGCATGTGGGATAACCTATGTGAATTACCTACGCACAGAGGAAAATTAGTTCAATAAATGCACCCCGTGGTAAATAGGACAGCTACATTAGAAAAAACACATTTGGAAAACCACATAAAGTGAAATCACTGGTGCAACTCTCACGCAGGAGGATGTAAACCAGTACACAAGGAATTAAAAGAAACAATATTTACTAGGAATTATATATCTGGTCATCATAGATTTTGGATGGTCTAAAATACCCGCGCGACTCTCTTGGCAAGAGGTCGTAAGCGGGAAACATATCACACTTGTCACAAGATTACAGCAGACTCGTGCACTTCTCCAACATGAGAGTGTAACGAGTTTTATTAGTAATTGATGAACACTTACGGGTGAATGTACAGTCTCAAAGTTAACACAATGCTGCCAATTGTGCTAAACTACTATCCTGCTCATTCAGGCCGTTCTTAATGGAGTCCAAAAGGGACATCCACTTTGACTCACGTGTATTCAATATTGTGGGAAGGTTACCACCTCTTCTGCCCAAGGATACTTTTTCAATAACAAACCATCGCAGGTCTGTTACAGCGTGTCCTGCTGTCTGCCAGTGGTCTACCAATGGCGCGCCTGCCACTCTACATCTTAGTCTGCTACAGTGAGATGAAATCCTAGATTTGATTTTCTGTTGGGTTTGTCCCACGTATAACTGGCTACATGGACACCGAATGATGTAAATGACTCCAGTAGAATTGCAATTCGTGTAGTGTTTTAAATTGTAAGTTCGACCCCCGTGATCAAAGGTTTTAGTCTGGATAGTGGTGTCACAGGCAGTGCATGTCCCACACCTGTGATGGCCAACTAAGGGGGGCAGGTTCCAAAGGGTTGTTAGAGTCGGTTGGCTTGATGAGTCCAGATAAGAATGGACCACCATGTCCCTTATGTTTTTAGCTCTCTTGAATGAATGAAGAGGGAGTTCCGTTTGTTCAATCACATCCGCAACCAGAGGCCAGTTTTGATTAATGATTTTTTTGATGTCATTGCTACGTGTCGTAAAAGTCGTGACACAAATGACGCGATCAGCCGAAGTTCGTGGCAAATTATCTGGGTTAAGTAGGGAATTGCGTGGGTTATACCACGCCCGTTTTCTGGCTCGTTTCACCATCCGCGATGGATATCCTTGTGAGATAAGGCGCTCACTCAGGACCTCGGACTCCTTGAGGTAGTTGGCTCTTGTTGAGCAATTCCTCCTAATTCGGAGGAATTGCCCGACTGGCAGGTTATCCTTGAGACCTCTGGGGTGATGACTCTCATATTGCAATAGTGAATTGCGTTCAGTCGGCTTCCTGAATAACGTTGTTTGTAAGCGATCTGCTTCCACGTAGATGGATATGTCTAGGAAGGGTATAGTTTCATTACTGGATTCCATCGTGAATTGGATATGGGAGTTCCAGGAGTTGAGCCAATTATGGAAAACTTTAAGTTGATCTTTATTTCCTTCCCAGATGCAAAGGATTGAGAGAGAGAGGGGAGGCGGCCAGTCAGTGACGCGGCATACCCACCCAAGCAGGCAGCCAATCAATGATAGGCGGCGGCACAGTTGCACCAGAAGCACTTCAGTTCTTCCGGTTCGGACGTCCAGCTAGCATCCAGGCAGACCGGTCTGGACCGGCCAGCCTGGGCGCGCTCCTAAAAAGGGGGAGAGGGGGAGCAGAACAGTCTCTTGCTCCCCACAGGATACACCGGGACAGCTGAGGTCTGTGACCTATTTCTTTCCCACCCACCATCCCCCAAGGCAGAAGTTTGAAGGCTTGGCTTGTAGATGTGTAGGTGTTTCTTTGTCGCCTTTAACCCATTTTATTTTTCAGATCACGGAAGTTATTGAATGTAATTGTTTGAAAGTAATGTATAATAAAAGTATGAGTATTTTCTGTTTTAGGTAAATATTGTCATATTTAGTTGTGTGTCTCTGGTAAGGCGGTAAGGTCATGATTGGTAAGCATAGTCTCTGGTCCTTAGACGTCAGCACCATGTAACTCCAGGGGTAGTGACAGCTGGTAAGTAGGCTGTCAGGGTGTGGGGGCCAGGGGAGTCATCCTTCCCAGTGGGCCTGGGGCAACCTAGCATGCGCCAGTCTGCAGAAGTCTGCAGCCCCTGTGATGGAGTTGAAGGCACAGGGCATAGGTGGGCCTGGGGGAATGTATCCGTCCGATAAGCTATACCCCTTGTGCAACCTTACTCCGGGAGTAGTATTGGGAGCACACTGGGATCAGGGGAGCTCCAGTCATTGACTGTGCCCTAGACTCTAGATGGGACACGCAGAAAGTAAATATATGCATTGTTAAATTTAATGTAGGAGTGTCTTGTGTATTAGACTGTGTTAAGGTTAGCCCTGTAACAACATTTGTCTATCGATGTATCTGTACTTTCCGCATAATTTTTTTACATAATATTTTAAAGATATTTTTTAATTTTAATAAATACAGCCGGGGGGTTACACCTCCAATCCAAAATTCCAGTAGTAGAATAGGGGACCTAGGTAAGTGCCAGACCATATAAACATTCTGCTAGGCCCAAAGCATCTCTTTGTATGCAGTGTTTTGGTCATGTAATCAATATGAAAGGAAGAATCGTCACAATGTCATTTACCAGAACTATGACCAGTAGCATGTTTGTTAAAATCAAAAAATGGTTTGGGCGTCATGTGCCTTTCATTGGATTATTTCTGCATGCAAGCAAACACCCTTATGTGGTTAAATGCATGGCTTAGAGGTTAGTGTTCTTACGTCATCATGCTTCCTACCAAGAATATCACCATTCTCACGTGCCGCTGCCCTAGGTTACCTACATTTTATCCAGTATATTGTTAATAAACCAGGGGGGGCACATTATGCTCCTGTCCGTAATCTTAAGAATATATGGAGGGGTCATGTGTCTCGGCGCCCCAATGATTTGAACCTTTAGGGGTGCATTGTGCTCTTGACCGCAATTTGAAAGTGCATTGCGGAGTTGACTTAAAAATGCGTCTTGGTGCCCCAGTGATTTTAAACGTTAACAGTGTATGTTAGTGTTCATCTGAGGTAGAGAATGATAACTTCTTTCAGGGAATTCTTTCTGGGTCTTGATACCGAGCAAGACCCGCCGTGGTGAAAGCCAGAATAAGGCGGCAGCACCTTCCTTGAGGTCAGGCTACCTGGCAAGTGGGTTTCCTATTGGAGAGGAGGTTCCTACGTAAGCACGCAATGTAGTTCTTTACCATGTGTCACTGTCAACATGGAGGGCTGGGGGATTCCCTGGGAATCGGGCAACTATACCATTGAAGCAGTCCAAGTGGGCGTTAAAGTTACTCCAGCAAAACTGCTGTGCTTACATTTGATCCTTGATTTGTTCTCTAGTCTTTCTTTTGAATCCATGCAACTTTATCTTGCAGCATATTTCCACAACCTAATACATTGCTATCTAATCAGGTTTATGTTCTTGAGCTGACATGATACCATAAAACAAAGGCCACCTCCTTGACCCACTTTTCTCTAACATTGAAAGTGGGAAAATATATTCCACTGCCCTGGTCAGATCACTATATGGTCCCCTTTCTTTGGTCCCATTATGAGGGTAGTCAGCCACGGGGAAAAGTAAAAATGTGGTGTCGGAACTGGCCTAAACTTCCGATCGAATCTTGGGCATCTGCCCTTGATAACACTAGACCTGTCCTAGGGAATGATCCTGAATGCGCTAATAGCAAAGTCAATTTATGGCTGGAATCTTCACTAGATACGCTTATTTCGAAAATTTGGATGACTAGGAAAAAAGATGGGCCTTGCGCAGCAAAACGTAGAGAACTGAAACAATCATGTAAACGCTTGGAGAGAAGTTGGAGAAGGGACTTCTCGAGGATGAAGACAATTAAACTTAGGGAAGCCATCAAAGCCTATAAGGCAAAAATTAGAACCGCCCAAGCTGAGTACAATGGAAAAAAGATTACCTCAGCCTCCAACTCCCCCGAGAAAATTTTAAAATTGTGAAATCCCTTCTTAAGCCTCTTGCACCCCCTCTGCCATTGGAGGATATTTTAGGACGCTGCACTAAGTTGGCTCATTTTTTCCATAAGAAAATTGATGACATCTACTCCACCTTTCCTCCCCTATTAGCTTCTGCAATCACCCCCGCAGAGGCTAAAGCCCGATTGCTGGAGCCTCATATTGAGACTATCCCTCCTATGGATACAAAATCCCTTAAAACATACTTGAAGCGGTTGAAATCTGGCTCCCCAAGTGATGCTGTACCCCCCATGACTCTCAACCTGGTCTTTGACTCTGTTGCCCCAACTATTCTGGACCTTATCAACAATTCGCTATCTTCAGGTAACGCTCCATTTCCATGGAAGCAAGTTATGGTCAGAGCTCTTCTGAAGAAACCTTCTCTTGGCCCTGAAGTCTTTGCTATCGGTCGATCTCATTCCTACCAGGGATTGCAAAAGTATGTGAAAAATATGTGAATTCTGTTCTCTCCACATTTCTGGAGGAGAATGAACGCCTTCACCCCTCTCAAACGGGCTTTAGACCCCAACAAGGCACGGAGATGGCCTTGTTAGCAGTGGTCGAAGAAGCCAGGAAAATCCAGGTGGGTCTGCTGCTATTATTGTGCTCGATCTCAGTGCGGCATTCAACACTGTTAATCACCAACTTCTGATCACAAGACTTAGAGAGATTGGGGTGACAGGAATTTTACTTAAATGGCTTGAGTCCTTCTTGGTAGATAGGACATTTCAGGTCTATGAGGACAATTACAGCTCTGAAAGAATGCCACTACGATGTGGGGTGCCGCAGGGCTCTTCCCTGAGCCCCACACTCTTTAAGGTTTATTTGCGCCCGCTGGCCGAGGCGGTCAAACCCTTTGGGGGTTAGCATCATCTCATATGCTGATGATACTCAGCTGATTGTGTCCCTCAACACTCTAGCCAATGCAAAGAACAATTTGGCCAGCAGCTTGGAAAGGGTCTCCGGGTGGATGGATGAGTCTTTCCTAAAGTTGAATGAAGCTAAAGCTGAGCTGATGTTCTTGGGTAAGACCACTAATGTGGACACCAGCGCATTTTGGCCTAAATGTTTAGGGTTGATGCCCACCCCCAAAGCTCAAATAAAAAGTCTTGGGGTGTGGCTGGTCCACAGTCTTAATTTCAAAGAACAGGCGCGTAGGGTGGCAGGTACCTGTTATGGTATCTTATAAATGATCAGGAAAGTTCTTCCTCTACTCCTGTTTAATGCTAGGAAACTATTGGTGCAAGCCTTGATCCACTCAAGGCTTGACTATGCCAATGTGCTTTAGCTAGGGTCTCTAGCCACAACCATTAAAAAATTGCAAACTGTTCAAAACTGTGCGGCGCGTCTTCTTATGCGGGTTCAGAAGCAGGAATCGGCCCAGCCTTATATCACTTCCCTGCACTGGTTTCCGGTGGCTGAGAGAATCCAGTTCAAGGCTCTGTGCATTGCTCAGAAGTCACTCTCAACCAGTGCTCCTCCGATTCTTCAATGCATTATCTCCCCTTACCTCCCTAAAAGATCCTTGCGCTCTGAGATTAAACATCTAGCAACGGTCCCCAGAGTATACCGAGCAGGGAGTGGGGGACGTCTTTTTTCCCTCATCGGGGCCAAATGCTGAAATCAGCTTCCAGACCATGTCCGGCTCGAGGCTAACTATCTTTCCTTCCGCAGACGACTGAAGACTGCTGTTCTCTGGAACTCTTATTATTTATTTATTTGTGTATTTTATAGAGCGCACAGCTACCCCGACGGGGCGTCCCGGCGCTGAGAACTTTGAGGGTGGAGGGCACAGAGGGATGTTATAGGGAAAACAGGTGGGTCTTCAGTGACTTACGGAATAAGATTTCTGATTGGGAAGAGCGTAGGGCCAGAGGGAGCTTGTTCCAATGCTGGGAGGCACAAACCTCAAAGGTTTTTCCGCCTGCCCGTGAGCGTTTGAAGCGTGGAGTTTCCAAGAGAAGGAGAGAGTTGGACCGTAAAGTCCTGTAGTTGGTATACGGTCGCAAGGTGTTTTTCAAGTGGGCAGATCCCATACCCCTCGATGCTCGGTGGGCCAGCGTCATAGCTTTGAAAATACACCTTTTGGCCATTGGCAACCAATGCAATTTGCGGAGGTGGGGAGAGATATGGTGTCTGAAAGGTATTCTTTCCACTAACCGGGCGGCGGCATTTTGGACCGTCTGGAGTTTTTGACATTGGCCTGCTGTGATGCCTAGGTAGAGGGCATTGGCATAATCAAGATGGGAAATGATCAGTGCCTGGATCACAGTCTTACGGCAGTCCGCTGGTAGGTAGTTGATGAGACGCTTGATGGTTCTGATCTTGCCAAAACAGGAGGCTGTCACTGTTTGAACCTGGGTATTGAAGCTGAGATGATTATCCCAGCGGACTCCAAGATTTTTTACTGAGTCTTTAGGTGTGGGGGCTTGGCTCAGATCTTCTGGCCACCATAGACTGGAGTCCAGAGGGGATGGTGAATTAAAAAACAGAACCTCCGTTTTTCCAGCATTGAGTCGAAGGGAGTTGGCATCCATCCACTTAGAGATGTCTCTGAGGCAGGTTTTTAACGGATCAAAAGCTGAGGGAGAAGGGGAGTCGAAAGTGAAAAGAAGCTGAATGTCGTCAGCGTAGGAGGTGGACTTGATCCCAGTCTGAGCGATCAGTTTTGCCAAGGGGGTAAAATAAACATTAAATAGAAGCGGGCTGAGCGAGGAGCCCTGCGGGACTCCCCATTTGAGTGGTCTGGCTGTGGAAGTGTAGGGGGGGGTGAAAACCTGCTGAGTGCGATCAGAGAGATACGACGTGATCCAATTAAGCGCAGTGCCACCTACGCCTAGGTCCGCTAGCCTCCTCAGCAGGATCCTGTGGGAGACGGTGTCAAATGCTGCTGAAAGATCCAGCAGCACCAACACCGCCCTTGACCCTTGGTCGAGCGTCCACCTCACCGAGTCAGCCATTTCAATGAGGGCTGACTCCGTGCTGTGGCCCGACCTAAAGCCATGTTGGGAATCATGAAGTAACCCATTGGTTTCAATGAAGTTCGCCAGCTGGGAGTGGGCCAGTTTTTCCAAAATTTTTGCGGGGGCGGACAGAAGGGAAATGGGCCTGTAGTTGCAGGGGAGGTCCGGGTCAAGATTAGGTTTCTTAAGAATGGGAACCAGGGAGGCATGTTTCCACTTGGCGGGGAAACTACCCAGTCTGAGGGAGTCATTCCAGATGTGGTTCAGGTGGGGGTTCAGAAGAGGTGCCAGTTTTTTATATTGCTTAGCTGGCCATGGGTCGTTGGGGGAACCTGATTTACACTTTAGTAATTCAGTCAAGGTGTCTGCTTCGGAGAGGACTGAAAATTCGGAAAAGGTAGCCTGGGGTGTCGAAGAAGTAGAGGGTACCTCTTCCCAGTCTTCTTTGTTAGGGGTGGGGAAGGAGGAATAGATGATCTCAATTTTGTCCTCAAAAAATTGTGACAGTTTGTCACATAATGACTGAGATGCAGGCTAGGTTCGAGTCAATGCATTGGGGTTAGTAAAAGAACGAACTATATTAAAAATCTCTCTGGAACCGTTACTGGCTTGTTTGATTCTGGAGGCTAGAAAGGCCTGTTTATGTTCTTTGATCATTCTCCGATATTCTTTGAGTGCTGTTTTATATGAGCTTTTCCTTTCAAGGGAGAAGTTCTGCCTCCAGAGACGCTCAAGAGTTTTACAGGCAGCCTTTTTCTGCCGGAGCTCGTCCGAATACCAGGGTGCTGAAGGTGCAGCCCGATAGGTCTTAATAGGTTTAAGAGGGGCTAAGAAATCTAGGGCCCGGCAGACCCAGGTGTCCAGGTAATCGATCTTACGGTCGAGGTCAGGAGACTGGCTGGGGAGGGAGTTTTTTAGTTGTTCCGAGAGGGTGTCCGGGGTGATGCGGCTCCAGTTTCTACCTGCAGTCTTTGGAGTAATGGTAGATCTGACGGTATAGGGAATATTGATTTCAAAAGGGATGAGGAAGTGATCCGACCAGATAACGGGGATAGGGGGAGTCACCTGGATAGAAGAAAGGTTGGAACAGATCAGGTCCAGTGTGTTACCCGCTTTATGCGTAGGTAAAGTAATTGTTTGGACGAGGTTGCAGGCCGTCAACATGGAGATGAAATTTTGACTGTGCAGACAAGATTCATCGTTGACGTGGAGGTTGAAGTCTCCTAAGGCAGTGAAATTTGCATAACGTGTGCTGAGCTGAATAATGTTATCCGCCAGCACCGGCAAATGTGAGAAGTTGGAATGGGGGGGGCGGTAGATAAGAATACCGGAGCAGGAGGAGGATGGGGAGAGTTGAATGTTGAAAGGCAGGCCTTCTATACTGTCTGGCAGGTCAATTGTTGGGAGGGAAATTGTCCATTTGGAGTTATGAATTAGGGCAACACCTCCGCCCTGTTTGCCGCTGGGTCTATTAGCACATATAATACTGTAGCCCTCTGGTACGGCCTGGGTGATGGCGGGATTCGTAGTGTCATTTAGCCACGTCTCGGTGAGAAAGAGCAAGTCCCAGTGGTTATCCCCGAGGGACTGCCAGATATCGATGGCATGTTTGCTCAGGGATCTACAGTTAATCAGCGCTGCTTTAAGGTTAAGGGGTAGGCAGGCTCCGGTGGAAGGGTTCGAATCTGTGATAGGGGTCGGGCTGACTATAGGGTCCAAGGTCAAAAGGGAGAAGTGGCAGTCTGTGCATGTGTAGCCCTGGTTGCGGGTGTCAAAGGATAGACAGGGGCGTGAGGCGCAAGGGGGGGGGTCTCAGAGACATCAACTCCGATTGATTGTAATATATGATGGTATGGCTAACGGGTCGGACAGAGAGTCCGGCCCCGGTCGCGTCCTGATCGCGGAGGAGCGCAGACGAGCTTGCCTTATGCGCGCCTTCGGCGCGCAATCGTCGCGCCCGCTGCGCTCGTCCGCTGCGCTTCCGGTACAGACACATTTTATGGACTGGGGGCGATGTAAGGGGGCGTGGCCTCAGAGTGGGCAACTCTCTGATCGTCTTTTGATTGTTTGTTGGCTCTGTCTCTAGTGCTGGGAAGCCTTTGGTAGCCATTTGCTCTATAAATCTTTATTCATTCATTCATTCATTCATGTGACTTAGATGTTTTCCCATAATTGCTCTACGTTATTAAACGGTAGATATCATTCTTCATACACCCTGATCATAGGTGTACATGCAGTTTTAGCATCTTTCTCAAATCTGTTTTGCAGGGCGACCCCAATGTGAATGCTGGCTATACATTCATCCCAAATACATAGTAACTTTCTACATGAGTTTTTTTTAATTTACATAAAATGTTTGTCACTATTGTTCAAATAATCAAGAACAACTTACACATATTAGAAACTGCTTGAAGAAAATATTGTACACGCTCAGTGGACATCATCTAATGCTACATCACCATATGAAATTGACATTTCGTTGCATCTTTCGAGTAAGGTCGAGTCTCCTTTGTCATGGGTACATGTGTTGTGCTAGATTAACCTTAGTGATGCACTTCACATTTTTTTCTGTTGGACTATGTCTCTATGAGAGTTATTTTTCGTAGGGTTTTTCCCTAATTGGTCTCTGTGCAGATGTCTCCTTATTGCCTCTTTGTAATGAAAGTGCCCTCTCACTCATTGTAAATATCCCCCTGAATCTTATTTTAAAAACATTGGGCTATCTCATTGATTTCATTTAGACCATTGGTAGTAGTGCAAAGTTGTAGGATGATTTTCACTTCAGTCTTGAAAGAATGAAATCGATATTCTGGCCCTTTGCATGTGTTAGAAGAGTCCATTTCATTTACAAAGGTCCATGATCCATTTCCATATAATGAAGTGCCATAGGGACATTCTGTACTTTGCTTTTAATGCACAACCTGTTTTGTGTGACTCTCTTCTTGGTGGCCTGGGAGATTTTCCCTACATAGGCCAAATCGCATGGGCATATCACACAATATATCACATTTGACGTATTGCAGTTAGTGAATTCAGAGTATTTGATTGTTGTGCCACAGTAAGAAAATTGTTCTCTTTCTATTGTGCTCTCACATGATGTACAGTTACCACATTTAGGGTGTCCTTTTATCGGGGGTAAGTTAAGCATTGTACGCAGAGAAACAGTGTCTTTCTTGTGAATTGTGTTTGCTCTCACCAAGTTATCTCTCAGATTTATATTTCTTTTTAGAGCAAACAAAAGGACATCCTTCAATTGTTCTAACCTTTTCATAGTTGTCCATTACTTGCGTATGATCTTTTTTATTTTGTTTGTTTGACAGGAAAATGTGGTTACACAAATCAGAGGAGTATTACTGTTCGTTCTTTGGGTACCAACAAAGATTTTCAGGGCATGTGCCAAGCCCGTTTGAGTGCTCTTTTAAGTAATTTATGTGGATAATTGCACTGTTGTCATTTCTTCATCAAAAGCTTTAGCATCGAGAAAATCATCTTCACGTTTTGATCAGTTCCCTCTGATCCTGTGAAACTGACTGAACGGTAACTTATCTAATAAATTCCTCTGCTAAAAACTGGATAGTGCAAAAAAATATTTTTGTTCGTGTTTTTAGTGTAAAGTGTTGTATATATTGTTGCGTCATCGTGTTCAACTGTGATGTTCAGAAAATTTATTTTTCTTTATTAGAGATTATTGAGAATTGGATACAAAGCTGACATTTTCCTACTTTAGCCATTTAGTTCCTGCTGCCTGTCTCTGATCAGTCTGTGGTGGGTGACAGCTGGGCTTTGTGTATTCTCCCTAGACAGCCACACATAATGGGAGCTTTGGTGTGACTTGATGGGCCAACCTGGGAGAAGGAAGAGCTGGGCCCAGCCTCACTTACACCCGAATAGGCTGGGTCCTGTCCTGACACAAAGGGCGGCTAACCCCTCTGTAGTGAGTCTGGCCCCAGGGCAGGAAGGGAGGTCCTCTGTGCACTTCAAAGACCTGTTTTTAAAGTCTCCTCCAATTTAAAGGCTGGGTATAAGTACTGGACCTCTGACACCATCACTTCAGTGCACCTCTGGACTGGTGAAGACTTTGCCAGGAAGAATGACTGCTGTGCTGCTGAAGTACTGCTGCTTTGCTGGACTCCTGACTTGCTGTGCTCTATCCTGCCTGCTGTTCCCCTGACTGGGTGAGATGGACTAGACCTGCATCACTTGAACCCAGAATGACTCCAAGGGCTAGTTGGCTGGCCTCCTGATGTGAAGTCTGAGGGACATAAACTACTCCCAACCTCCCTGCCTCTGGACTTGCACTCCTACATCTGTAAATCTACCCAGTCATGTGGTGCTACCCTTGTCCTGGACCCTTGAAAGTGGGCCTAAGGTGCTTGCACTAACAAAACCAGTGCATCATCTGTCAAAGCAATGCATCACCAACGTTTCATGGAGTGTAGCCAGCGCATCGCTCCTGCTGTGTGAAACGGAATCGGCGCATCACTCATGGTGCGTGGATCAGAATTGGTGTATTGCTCCTATTGCATGTACCAGAACTGGCACATCCCCTCGGCTGCATGGATCGACCCTAATGCATCCCCTTCAGAACCACCATTGCATGGAGCTCTTCCCAGTTCAATCCTCGACAACTATGCTGAATCTCTGCATCTCAGCTCCTAGTTCATTGGAGCAGATGCATCTCTTTGGCTGCACCCTGAATCTTTGACATCGACTTAGCCAGGATAATGGATAAGGACCTCACTGTGTCCATGTATCTGGTCCACAGTACCTCATGATTGGCCTGAACTTTTGACTTTGTCACAGTCCGGCGTGACCAGATATCTCATGTAAGCACTTATTGCTTCTAAGCACTATTTTACAGTTTATTCTATACAAATTGATATCTCCACTTCTACTTATTAGATTTTAGTCATTTTGGTCTTGTTTTATTTATTAAATTAAGTTCTATTTTTCTAAACTGGTGTGGTATCTTTTTGTGAGGTGTTTTCCCTGTTTTACTGTTTGAAGTGTTGAACAAATACTTTACAAACTGCTGCTAAATTAAGTCTGACTGCTCTGTGCCAAGCTACCAGAGGGTGAGCAAGGATTAATTTATGGTTTGCCTGACACTTACCCTTACTAAGTTTGTGGATGGTGTTTGACTAAGGTTAACACCAACAATCCAATGTCTAACAAGAGCTAATTTATCAAAGTTTTGCGTTGCCCTTGTGCCACGCAAGGTAACGTAGGAGTGACTCAAAACCTGGATGAGATTTACCAAGCCGTGCCAGGCCACCTTGTGTAGCTCTGTTGTGCTTGGAAAATCTGGAGTAATGCAAGGCAGCGCAAGTCACTGCCTTGTGCTACTCTGCCCCAGGAAGGCATACCATGGGCGAAGTGTGGGTGTTCCCATGCTCCACCCTACAGTGGTGCTAGCCACCCTACAGTGGAGCTAGGCAGCCAAAAGTGCATGAGTGCAAGAACAGAGCAGGAATGTGCCATATCTTGGTAGATAATGCACATTACTGCCCTCTCCCTTTCACACAGGGCATCAAGATGTCTTGCTGCATTGGGTTGTCTAAAAAAATTATAAACATGGCCCTCAGTATCTTGTGCAAGGTTTCAAAAATAGGTTTCTTTAAAACTCCTTTTTAATTAATTATTGGCCTCATTATGATGTTGGTTAGAGTTGCATCCGACCAACATCTCTGTGGTTGAAGAATCGACCGACTTCCAGTCAGCGGTCCCAAATCCGCACTTACGATGAGAACGCACATGGTCCCAAGCTCCCATTTTTGACCAGTGCACAAGCTCCCACAGAGAAATGGGAGTTTCTGTAAATCCCAACACTGTGTTACAGGCTCCTTACAGTGCCTGCCACACAGTGAAGGGTTCTGAGAAGGGGGCCCTGAAGTCGCTTTCCAACAGGCTTTCCATGTCAGACTTATTCCAAGATTTGCGCTTTGGTGTAAATCTGCGAATGTGTCAAATGCCATGGGGGCTGAGTGGGAACACCCACCTTAATGCGCAAGGCAGGCCTCTCCAACACAGTCTAAGGCAACACAGCCACTTGCACTGTGTTGCCTTACACCATATCTACGAGACCATGAAAAGCCATGCAGGGTGGCTTTTTGTGGGCTCTTAGATATGGCTCTACTCTCTGCACCAACGGAACATCAAAAAAGTGAAATTTTGGCAGCGCACAGGGCTTGCACATAAACCCCTATTTATTCCTGCAACCAGATGGATCTGATGTACATATTGATATATTACTTTTGTAAACCGACAGTCAAGGAAAAGAATTGCATCCAAAGAGCCTGATTACAATGTTGAGCAGACCAAAACCGACTGACTGTCGATTGCGATCCGCCAGTCATCTGCCACTGCGGGCTAGCTGCCGCATTACAATGCTGCAGGCCAAGGCATTTGGCAGAGGGACTGTCCACAGCATCAGAAAGAATCATGATCCCATAATGACAGCAGAGCCTGCCTCAGCTCAGCTGTCAGGATTATGTCATTTTCTGACATCCTTTCCATGTTTGCCTTTATACATGGAAAGGCTGTCAGAAAGTGCCTCTGCTATGTGGCCTGGGGAGCACCTATGGTGCCCCCTAAACATCCCTGCACTGTGTGGCAAGCACTGCATGGTGCCTGCCACACTGTGCAGGGATGTTTAGAAACAAACATTTTTCAATGGCAGCTTGCGCTGCGGGCCTTTTCTGCCCGCTGCACAAGCTGCCAGGGAAAAATTGATGTTTCCGACTGCCCATAAGGCAGTTGCATCCAAATTGTGTAATCGGAAATGCCGACCTATGGTCGCGCGGTTACAATGTGCAACAGTGCCCAACCTACGTAAGTCCTCCGGGGAACATCTTTACAACGCAACTTTTACCATGCAGAGCCTTTACGACGCAACTATTACAACGCATGCCATTGCAACGCATTACGCTGGGGGGCGCTCTAGGATAGGGAATAGATTTAATTTACTATCCAACACCTTCCCTACTATCCACAGGGACTGGAGTTGGAATAGTAAATTAAACTATTCACTATCCAGCACCACTCAACACTATGCGTTGTAAAAGCATGCGTTGTAAAACTTGCGATGTAAAGGCATGCGTGGTAAAAGCATGCGTTGTAATGTCATACATCCAAGTCCTCCTGACATTGTAATCAGGCCCATATTTGTTGTTGCCCAATGCTATTTTTATCACCTATTTTCATTATTGTTTATTTCAATGATTCGTTTTTAGAAAATTTATAAGCAATCTACATATAAGAGTACTTGCTGAATTTAAAATTCTGGCTACTTGTAACAAATATTTTGCTCTCTGGGTGCATTCAAGGATTTCACACCTATTTCCACCACAAACTCCAAGTAGATTGAAACCATAAAAAATAGGAAAAAAAGGCTACCTCTTATATAAATGCAAAGCATGTGGTAAAAATTGGTTCTATTTTACAACTCTGTTCGTTAAAGCTATAAAGATAGTGATTTTAGCACAGCAAAACATTTTTGGTGCCATTTTTAGAAAAGAATACATTTTCTTACACTACACTGTTTTCCCATTTGATTTTTTAAATTCACTTAATTTTGGCTATTTTGTCAGTGCCCTCCAAGGGAATATACAAACCCTTGGTAGCTTTAAAATGCCCAGGATTTGGGGGAAAAAAGACACATTTTTCCTGGGTACTTTTGCAGGAAAAAAGTTGTGTAAGTGTAAGGGCTCAAACATCAAAAATCAAAAAAAGGATTAGAACTTGGGTGGAAAAGCTTGAGCAGCTAAGGGGTTAATCACTGCTAGTCTAACTATAATGTTGTAATGTTACCATCCACTAAGTAAATCTTGACTCTCAATAACTAATATTTATTTTTTTCTGTATGGTAACTTGATGCCTAAAAGGACCTGTCTTGTGAATAAAACTTTTAAAATAAAATAAAAATGTAATGCATCTAAACTTCTAACTAAATACATACACTCTAGAATTCTTTAGGCAGGGCTATCACTGTATCTCTTGTAAAACCAATGTATGCTTCGTGTGTTAGGCACAGTAGAAATGGACCGATCATCCTTTAAATAAACGGCAGACTACCGCAGTTCTGAAAAGGATGGGTATAATAATTGATTACACTACAAACATTCATTAAGCACCAGGTGGTCGATTATAAATTTTTGTTGTGTAAAGCCCAGTTCCCGATAGCCACTAAAGGGCTAAATGAAAATAATTGATCATTCAACGAGACCATTATGCAGCAGGTGGTGCTTAATAAATGTGCCCTGTCAACAAATATTTTATTTAGCCGTTCTCGAAGATATTTTTTATCCTCTTTAAATACTGGATGTAAGTTCAAATACCCTTTTCCTATGAATGGGCTGAGCACTCACAGCAATATAGAAAGTGCCGGATCGATTGCTCTTCAAAGGAGCTATACAATATAGAGAAAAAACCATATCTGTTTACACCGAGCTGCACCTTTATCAATCACTAACAATTAGTATTGCAGAATGTATTTGTTTGATGATGCCAGCAGGGGTTTTGGGATATTTTTGTCTGAATGGCCATTTCTAGGGCACAACACCTTTTTATACGCATGTTGAGATAGATTTAGCAGCGGTGAGCCGGAAAACAATGTCGATGCTCATACAATAATGAATATTATAGATCACTTTCATAGATGCTGGGAGGACGAAGCCGGAACAAAGGTCACAGTCTCTTAAATTCTGCTGTATAAGCTCCTATTATACACCCCCATATTTGTTATTGGAGGGATCCCCATGTGCGTCAGAGTAAGAGGCTTTTGCGCATACAATAAGTGCATGGGACTTCAAATATCAAGAGCTGGCCTGATTAGGAGTACCACAGTAATCCAGATTACAAGTAGTATATACATTTCATACTTTTTCCCATACACAACTTTGGCTAGGTAATACCTGAGACCATTTGTGTGTGTGTGTGTGTGAGGGGGGCAGACGTATGGGTTATAAAATGCAAAACTGGGAACAAATGCATAATAATAAATAATAAGGTAACTTGTAAAGCGCATAGTTACTTCAGCTGAAGTGTCTCAGTGCTAAATTTGCTCTCCCAGATTCCAAAACAAACAAACTAAAGAGCAACAATTAAGATTATCTAAAGAGCCAGGGGGCAGATTTACAAGAACTGGTGCATCTCTGCATATTTGCAGAGATGCGCCAGTTCAATTGCATGCATAGCCTTGCGCCATATTTACAATGCAGTGCACAATGGCACTAGGACAGACAGATGCATGATGCATCTTCTGTCGGAAAGGCAACGCATTGCTCGAGTCGTGTCGTGTTGTAAGTGATGCAACTCCAGCAATGGTCAGGAATGCCTATTCCGAGTGTGCTGCGTCACACCTTATGCCTGCTTCAAGCAAGCGAAGGTTTTCACTGAGTCACTTTTACGAGGTTTTCTTGTGACGGAACGCCCAACCTGCATACATTATACCTGACGCAGGAATAATGTAGTGCAGGGCTTTACAACGTGTTGCAACTCCTAGATGCGTCACGTTGTAAATAATTCGTATCGCGGCGCATTGCTTATGATGGCGCTGCATCACAGAAGTGACACAACGGCAGCGTAAAGTTGGCGCAAGGGTCTAAGCAAGATGGGAAGAGGCTAATTTGGAATGGGACCTTATGCTGCAACCGGTAAATTCTGCACTCTGTATTGTGAGTATTTATCAGGTACAACATTACGATGCCCAACACCAGGAGTCTGAAAAGGAGGCGCTTTCTGGCTAGTATTGTTTTTTTTGCATTGTTGTATGAGTGAATGTTATGGCTGAGCCTTCGCTTCATTCTGTTATTATCACATCATTTTGTACTACCTAAAAGGGCGCAACAACAGCATTAAACGGAGGCTGAAATAGGAATATCTGTTGTCATCTGGTAGCTACTATTTTTGAAAGAAAATGGCAGAGACCGTGCAGCTACATCAAACACCCAAAATAACAGTTTCAAAAATGAATGTTCGCCCAGTGGTGACAGACGAAAATTGAAACATTAGGGATAGAAAGGAAATAGTGCACAATTACTGCCACAAAAGCGTATTATTCTACACTGTTGCCAGAGCCCCTGGTATTGTGGATGCATTCAAAGAGCAAATTGCCAAGTTGTTTTTGTTTGAACTATGTGGTGTGGAAAAGACTATTTTTGCAATAAATTGTGAGTGTTAAAGCAATGCACACAAGAGGTACTGGAGCGGTATTAGCCAACCAATGTGGCATTTGAAAAAGCATAAAACAGATGCAGTACTTCAGAACATTAAAAGATGTAATTTAGGTAAGAAAGCGACGCACACGAAAGCAGACACCAATCATAGTTGTATTTACCAGTATTTTAACAGCAATTAATGATTTAAATTGAATCCAAACAAAATACATACAGTATATTGTGACCGGCAACAAAATTAGCTAATTTTGTGTGCTAATTTTGTTGCCGGCCACAATATGCAAAGTGGCCCTCAATAGGACATATCTCCATTTTAGTTCCCATGCCAAATATATTTCGAAGTGTGCCCTCAAAGGTCAATGTTGGGATTATTATTCTGTCTTTATGATGTGGGGTTGCTCGAAGAAACAATTTCCCATTCTTTGACTAATAACAGGCCTACAATACAAGAGCGGCATTTTTTTTTGTTTTTCATGAACGTTTCTCTTCAGTTTCATGACTGCAGGTAGGGAGAAGACCGATGCCAATGAATAGTGACACACACCCATGTCAGCAAGTAACTTTTTTTCTGGTTCCCACACAACATCCATGTATTTTGATGCATTCCCAGATTTACAAGAACAGGTAAACCTGAGAAAGCGCCATAAAGAATTGCCTTAGCAGGAGAGGCATAACGAGAAGCATTATATGCATTTCTGTTCGTTTCATTCTCCTTCAATGTGTGCTGGATTCTGCAGCATATATAGAAAGAGGAAGGAGGCTCTCAGGATTGTTTTTGTGCATCAAAGTTTCCCCTTCCTGCACAAACACAATCCTGCATACAACACAGGCACCCTCTGCATTGACTCTAGGCTGCCAAAATGGCACCGGTGCAAGGCAAAAGTACAGGAATGTGCCATATTGGATAAATACAGCACTTTCCCTTCCTTTCCCTGTGACACACCTTCCTGCAGTGCCCTAACCCACACTTGTCATAATAATGCTTCTTATTGGTTAGAGCTAGAAGTTAGAGAGAGTGCCCTACCATTTTTTAGATGTATGTGGCTGTCGGCCTAATAGTATTTTGGGACAAATTGTGCTCCATGTTACATTTTACAATCCAATGTTCTAAATGTAGCAGCTAAAAAGTTACATATTGCACATGCAGTACTTATTAAAAGTTCCGAAATTGCAGGGCTACAGCAGCACTGAAGAGTAATATTTCTTAGCAGCAGCAAATTATGAAAATGCTCATTCATGTCCTATGAAAAACCATAATAGCAAGTTATTTTTGTACCATAGGCAGTATATATATGTTTCAGTGAGCCTCCCGGATAAATTACATTAGAAATTTTAGTGCAATGAGAAGTAAAAAAATGTGTCTGGGCACAATGCCTGTCACTCTTTGTGTCACAGCACACTAGGAGAAGTAGCGAAAGGTGATAAAAAGGTGGCACATGTTCTGTGTAAAAATATTACCCTCACTCACAAAATTGTGACATGCTTCATCATTGGGCTTGCTTACAATACACCCCTGCGCATACCAACGCCAGGGGTGCAGCAAAAGCGAGGGGAAGACAATACACACATCAAAAATAATTTATATCTCAATATGCTTTGGGATCACCGAAAGAAAAGTGCAGTAAAGGTATTAAACTAGCTCGGTCGTGTCTCTGTGCAACAATTTATTCCGAGACCCAACGTCTAGGTCTACAAACGTGAAGGATAGTGGTGATAGGTGAACTTTTAAGAGTCCCTTCACCCCTCCTTACTGCCAAAGTGTTGACATGTTTCAGCCGTACTAAAAGTTCCCACAGTGATGGTTCGCACCGGCATACTTCAGGACCAATCGGATCCCAAGTATTATATTTACCCACTGTACCAAGAAGATTATATTTGGAATTTGTAATTTCCAAGCGGAGGGTATCCCTAAGTAACATACATTCAGTTATCTGTAGGAGAAGCACAGAAAAATAGGCGTGGGATTAATCGTGCTAAGGTAGCTCACGTGTGATTATGTTCAGACATTTGTGATGCCCTCTCATCGCATTCAACATGCAAACTTTCTACAATGCCACCTGAGCATATATACTAACCCAACCGGCTATTCATAGATATCAATATGTCCTAAAATTGAACATGCCATATAGTAATGGGGAAATTTATCTGTAAACTTACACAGAGAATTATTCTTAGTAGACGCGATAATGGATGTACTATTTTGTGCATACACATGCTGCACAGCAGAAAAACACCTCACTGAGTTTCATCCAAAGCAATTCTTAAAATGGCGAGTTAGTGAGAGAGACCCCCTGTTGGCAAATTCTGAGGAGACCAATTGAGACATACATGAGGTTAGATAGTAACATGCACTCTTGTACTCTTGTGATGATAAGCGCAACACCATGGTGTTCAGTGATGCAAAGCTGATTGAAACCCTTCCAAAAACAATTGAGATCAATGTCTTTGCGAGGCAGCCTTTGATATTGAGACAGCCTCTCATAAAATTAACAGACTACAAATAGGGGCCACTGTGCTTCCCTTCAAACAACTAGGACAGACTTACAAATCCACTTCATAGTGCCTGTGAGCAGTGGTAAACAGAGTGAGTAAACCCCCGTAGACCTGCGAGCTCTTGTTTGTTATGCTTGCTCATTGGCTATTTCCCACCACGTCATTGCGTAGCCCCGTCCCCTGAGCTGTCCCCTGCCCATCTCCTTACTTCGTCAATGGTGGTACTCTGCCTCGGACTGTTTCCACAACTCGCCGTGAAGGTGGCGCGGTTCAGGATTGCTCACTCCTCTCATAGAGAGGATTTCCAGTCACATGATGTGCTGTGTCATGCGGTCACGTCACGTGATACTAACTCATAGTTTCATCTTTCTGTTGCTAGGAGACCCTTGCAACTCTGCGAGCGAATGGAAATACTAACAATTTCTACCAAATGAGTGTATTTCCTGAGTTTGCCTAAAAATAGGATTTCTCAGAACTATTTACTGCAAAATATGCTGTAGATAAAGCAGTGGCAATGAAACCATTAGAATAGAGCTCGTAGTAGGGCTTGATGTTGAATTCAAAATGTTGAAGCTTTATTTAACTTTATGAATCTAGCTATGCGTTTGACCTACAGGAGCTGACCCAGAGTTAAGTTTGAAACTCTTTGTTAAATTTACTTATTTACTGAATGTACAGGGTTGGAAGTGTAATTCCTATAGATTAGTCATTGCGCTAATGTGTTTCATGCAATACGAGGAGCTTTTATATGGCGTGATTGGAGTGGAAAATCGGTCACGACCCCAAAGTGTACAGGGTCCCATCGGTTCAGTGTGTGTAGTGAGCGTACTAGTCTATGCACGTCACGTAGGCGTGACGTGCGTGCGGCCATTTTGTAGGAATGCGCGCGCTTAGCATTAGCCCGCTGAAGACTAGGAGAGGAGGCAGCATCGGCCGGCGCTCTTCAGCATTACTGTATTTGTGAATAAATATATTTGCAGTTGAAGTATACCAAGGCATCAGAGTGGTCATTGATAAGCGGCAACATTACAATGGCGACGAGGACGGGATACGCCGAGCAGAACCACGCCAGGAAAAAAATCAGGAAAACGGGCCCACCACGTGGACGACGGACGAGAGCACGGCCCCAGTCCACCCTGAGCGGGCAGCTAAACCGAACACCACGAGGGTCACAACAGCGCGAACTGAAGGTACAGTGAACCTGAAGAGTGTGGCAGAGCCACGGCTACCCACCCAGGCGGCAAAAGAGGTCGCGAAGGGGGACGCAGATGCCTCATGGCAGCCAGATCAGACGTGCAGGCCCGCAGAACGCGTCAGGGAGGAATAGAGCTGGCTACCAAAGAGGAGGAAGTGGGGACCAGCACGGAGAGTCCTCAGGCGAAACCCAGCATAGTCACGAAGGACAGCACCCCAGGGAGCCCCACCAGCAAGGAAGACAAAGCAAGCGTATCCAGGGAAGTCAAAATGAGCACACCAGCAGGGTATGCAATTGCACCAGTACAATTCCTGCTGAAACCAGGGGACCCACTAATGAAGTGGGAGGACTGGAGAGAATACATTGACAATTTCATAGGGGTCCTGGAGGACGAAAACGAGGAAAAATTTACACCAAAAAGGAAGAAACGCATTCTGCTACTCAATTTGGGACCGGAGGGACTCAGGATCTACAAGAGCTTGGTGCCCAAACAGAGAGAAAGTACTGACGATGACGTGCATGCCCACGCTATCGAAGATCTAGATGAACATTATCGACCCACGGTATGTGTGTCAGTCGACAGATTCAATTTCCAGCAGAGGAAACAACGGGCTGGAGAGTCCATAGAGGAATATGTCGCGGCGTTAAGGAAGCTGGCGACCACGTGCAGGTATGCGCTGTGGGAAGATGAGTTCATCAAGGATCAGATAGTGATGCACACGACCAGCACGAATGTGCAGGATAAGCTGTGGGCGAGTGGGGACAACAAACTCAACGACGTAATGGTCATTGTCAAGAGAGCGGAGCTCGCACGGAGGTGCGCAGATGCGACCAAGAAGGACGTAGCAACCCCAACCATGGTGAACAAGATACAGGAGGAGGCACATCACAAAGACCAAAGACAGACGAACCCAGTACACCGAGGAGCCAACAAATGGCAGGGCAGCTCCGGACCACAAGGAAAGCAAACAAGCAACAACAACAAGAGAACGTGCTATAGGTGTGGAAGCTGGGCCCACGAAGCACAGGACAGAAGATGTCCGGCGTTCCGAGCCAAATGTCTGCATTGTGGCATCATAGGCCACTACGAGAAAGTGTGTCGAAAAAAGTTGTCCAAAGGCGTTGTGAAATGTGTTGACCAGGGCGAAGCGGACCAGGAAGAGGTCACAGAGGAAGATGTGGTTACCGTCCTATGCGTTTATGACCAGATATTGTGTGTGGAAGGGGAGAGAACAACCAAACCCGTACTAGAAATGACTATGGGCGGCGTTAACATCAGTGTTGTTGCTGACACAGGTTCTCCTTACACCATAGTCCAAAAGACTGTCTGGGATGAAATGTTCAGACCGAAATTAGGGCCGGAGTTGGAGAGATTGGACATTCGACCAGTCACGTACAACGGCGATCGCATCCCAATGGTGGGATTCCGACACCTGAGATTCGAATTCAGAGGACGTTCGGCGTTATGCAAACTGTACATAGCAGAGAAGGGGCCATCCGTCCTAGGTTGGCTAGACCAAGGCGATCTAGGGATCAAATTGGACCCAGGAGGGAAGAAACAAATACTCCTCACGGAACCGGAAGAGTGGCCTGACCTGAACAAATGGAAGGAGAACTACCCAAAAGTGTTCGGGGGCACGGTTGGAAGAATGGAGAGATTCCAGCACAAGATTGTGCTCAAGGAAGGGGCCATCCCAGTAACCCACAAGGTGAGGAATGTACCCATAGCGGTGAGAGACGCTGTCCAAACGGAACTCCGAGACTTGGAGAAGAAGGGAATAATCAAACCAATCACATGCACTGAATGGCTTGCGCCCCTGGTAGTAGTCATGAAGCCCAATGGGAAGGTCAGGCTCTGCGTGGACTTGAGAGAGCTCAACAAAAACATTGTGGCGGAGAAATTCCCCCTCCCGAGGATTGAGGAAATGCTAGCGAAGACCAGGGGAATAAGGTGGTACTCCACAATTGATTTGACCTCTGCATACCACCAAATAGTGCTACACCCGGACAGCAGAAGCCTCACATCCTTCATCACCCCGTTTGGGTGCTACCAATTCTGCCGTATGCCATTTGGCCTGGCCTCGGCTGCGGCAGTGTTTCAGAAAATGATGCACCAGCTATTCAGAGACATCAAGGGCGTCCAGTATTTTCAGGACGACATCCTAGTAATGGGATGTGACAGACTAGACCACGATCAGAAGCTTGAAAGGGTACTAAAGACATTGGAAAGCAAGGGCCTCACGGCAGAGTGGGCAAAATGTCGGTTAGGCCTAGAGTCAGTGACGTACCTGGGCCATGAAATAGGCGCGCGGGGCATCACACCCAAGGCAGAAAATGTTAAAGCAATCGCAGAAGCACCGCCCCCCAAGAACAAGGAAGAAGTCAGATCGTTCTTGGGGATGGCGGAGTATTACAGCAAGTTTGTGGTACACTTTGCTTCGAAGACCCATCATATGAGGTTGCTGACCAGGGAGAGCACCTCGTTCCAGTGGACCCCGGAAACCCAAGCAGAGTTCGAAACTATAAAGAAGGACGTCACCGGAGCCGTGCCGCTCAAGGGATATGACCCCCAAGGTGCCACAGTACTCACCACTGACGCCAGTGACAAGGGCCTTGGTGCAGTGCTCATGCAGGATCGGGGACGAGGAGAAATGGAGACGATCAGCTTTGCATCACGGGCATTGACCAACACTGAGAGCAAATACAGCGTGATTGAAAAGGAAATGCTGGCGGTGGTATGGGCCATGACGAGATTTCGGCAATTCCTATGGGGTACCCGATTCCTACTCAAGACAGACCACAAGCCGCTAGTAAAAGTGTTAACGTCAAGTGGACACGCCAGCGCCACTCCTAGGATATCCAAAATGACTTTAAAACTGCTTGAGTTCAGGTATGACGTGGAATACATTCCCGGAAATCGGAACCGAGTAGCCGACTACTTGAGTAGAGCAGCAGCCATGGAGCCAGGGGAGGAAGACCCCGCCAGCAAAGGGGAATTGGTGGCCCTAGTAGACGACCTGGAGAGGGTGATCAGCCACCAGGAGTGGACAGAGGCATATGAGGAGGATAATGACATGAAGAAAGTGAAGAGACACATCATACAAGGATGGCCAGACAAAAGACACGTGAGAGAAGGCATGAGACCATACTATGAAGTAAGAGAAGAACTGTCGGTAGGAGACACGGGGGTGTTCACTTACAGAGGAGACAAGGTGATTCCCCCGAGGAACCTCATCACAAAACTATTAGACATGCTATATGAGGGCCACTTGGGAATCGGCAAGCTAAAACTAAGAACCAAACAAAACTACTGGTGGCCAGGCATGGACAAGAGGGCGGAAAGACACGTCAGAGAGTGTCCGCAGTGTCAAGGGGCAGACAAGACACTCAATCCCCTGCGCCCAGCGCTAGGGAGGTTCGAACCCCCGTTGAACCCGTGGGAGGAACTGTCTATCGACATCTTAGGACCGGTCTTAGATGGCCAGGGCACACAGAAATATGTGTGTGTCCTCATGGACCGATATTCCAAATGGCCAGAGTTAAGGGTGGATGAGACCATGGACACAGAGAACATCTTAAAGTTTCTGTCAGAGACCTTTACTAGGGAAGGTATCCCTAAGTCCATTCTAAGCGATAACGGCCCCCAGTTCAGGTCAGAGAAATGGACTACGTTTATGCAAAGGAATGGCATTACTGTCAAACACACGGCAATCTACCATCCAGCTGGAAATGGATTGGTGGAGAGATTTAATAGAGTAGTGATGGGAGCCATACAAGCTGCGATTTCCAACAACAAAAACTGGGAAAAAGCATTAGAGAACATGGTATGGGCCTACAGGATCACGCCCACTGGCACAGGGTACAGCCCGTTTCAAATACTGAGAGGGCGAGAGCCCTTCACGCATGACAACAGGATTTGGAAGGAGAAGGTCATCACAAGTGAATGGTCCCCGCAGTAGTGCGTGCCAATCTTGAGAGGGCACAAACCATCTACACCAACCATTACAACAAACATCGGAATGTAAAAGGAACGGACCTGGAGAGGGGAGAGTGGGTAAGAGTGAAATTAGCTACCTTACAGAAGAAAGGAGACAGCAAATATAGCAAACCCATGCAAGTCAAGGAGGTATACGACCGAGCGGCTCTACTGAGTGATGGAAACGTGTGGTCACAGGACCGCATGGCCAGGTGCAACAAGGTGTTACGATGGGGGCACCCTGGTATGGAATGGGAGGATATTGAGGATTCTAACACGGAGGAAGGACAAAATGTAAGTAAGCAGCAAGATGGAGCAAGTGAAGAAACGGAACAAGAGGAAGTGGAAGGAGCGAGCGGAAGTCAGAGGACTGACAAGGTCTGGTCGGGAAGACAGATGGACGAGAATGTGAGGGCGAAGGAAGGAACGGAAGGTTCCGAGGGGCAGAGCCAAGGGACATTGGAGAACCCTATCAGGATAACTAGGAGCGGCAGGCCGGTGGTAAGGCCCTCCAGGTTTCGAGATTTTGAATTGGACAATGAACTGTAAGTGACTCTTAAATGGTTGGAAAAAGGGGGAGATATGTAGTGAGCGTACTAATCTATGCACGTCACGTAGGCGTGACGTGCGTGCGGCCATTTTGTAGGAATGCGCGCGCTTAGCATTAGCGCGCTGAAGACTAGGACAGGAGGCAGCATCGGCCGGCGCTCTTCAGCATTACTGTATTTGTGAATAAATATATTTGCAGTTGAAGTATACCAAGGCATCAGAGTGGTCATTGATAAGCGGCAACATTACAGTGTGTTCCACTGGATTTCGTCATTCAAACCAATTTCATGGCTCTTTAGTCAATTTACCAATTTTTGTTCTCACATCAGGAGTAGTTTCCTTTTATCGCCCGCGTTTGAGTTAAATTTTGGTTTATCCACCACAGTCCCATGCTAGATCATTTGCTGTGAGTTGTTTTTCCAAAAAGTATGTTGTCAGTTTAATATTAGATGTACGATATCTAATGGTGCTTCTATGCTCCATAATGCGTGCCTGTACTTTCCTCATGGTCATGCCTATGTATTGCTGCCTACAAGGGCATGTAATCAAGCACATAACAAAGAGTTGCAATTGGTATGTGTCCCTTGTTCCCAAGGGTATTGTAGACCCACATCCACACTTATTGTATTTGTTGTCAAGTGGCATACGTCACATGAGCCACATCTCATGTTTCCAGTAATGGGGGGCAATGACCTGAGCTCTGGTGTGTTGGTTGGTTTGGTAACAACAGGTCGTCTGTGCACCAGAATGTCTCACATTCACACTTCTCTTAAAGGAGAATAAGGGTTTTTCCAAGGGGAGTCCATTTGAATTCAGTATACGGCAGTTTTTTTTAGCATTAGCCGTTTGATCTGCTATGAAGCTGTTTTGAAGGTCGTTACAATGACGGGTTTATTCATAGGGAGTTTTTATGCCTTTTCTAGTAGATTGTCCCTGTTAGCATTATTAGATTTTTTCTTTGCTTTCTTGACCACCCTATCTGAGTATCCTCGTCTGCGTAGTTTCTCCGCTATGAGCTCAGCTTCATTGTGAAAAGTGGTACTGTTCAGGCAGTTCCGCCTAATTCGGAAGAATTGACCCACCTGTACATTCTCCCTTAGGGATTAAGGATGAAAACTCTCAAAAGAAAGTAAGGAGTTCTTGTCCGTAGGTTTGTGAGAGGCAAGTTTTTCCTCTTTGGTTTCTATCACCAAATAAAGGAATAGTATTTATGTGTATGTCACAGTAAAATATAGTAGTCGGTTGTTGCTGTTCAACCACTCAAAAAATGTCTGGACCAACTCTTTGTCTCCTCTCCAAATGACGAGGAAGTCATCTATGAATCTTCTCCAAAGCGTGATGTTATCTGCCCAAGGGCTCCCCTCATTGTAGATGTTTGTGTTTTCAAATGCTCCTACATATAAACCTGCTAGAATTGGGGGCAAAAGTACTACCCATGGAGCATGTTCCCACAAAGCTCTGGCCACAAACAAGACAGGTCCCCCAAGCGCGCCTGGGAAGTAGTGGGACAAATATCCACACAAAAGATTTCTCCACCAGAAGTAACGAGACGAGAGGGACCCAGCATATACATATACACACACATACATATATCACAATATACACATTTACATATACACACACACATATATATACATACATTAAAAAAAAAATATATATATATATATATGTATATATATATATATATATATATATATATATATATATATGTATATATATATATATATATATATATATATATATATATATATATATATATATATATATATATATTAATAGAGGGTTTTAGGACTTTAGTTACATTATAAATCATTTGTTGATGGTACCATACTCGTTTTAGGAATTGTGGTGGGTTCTAAGGTGATTTTACCATGTGAAAAAACCTTCTGCTGTGATATCATGAATATTGTTTGAAAGAAAACTAATATCTCATGATTTTCCCACAGTGGTTTGGAAGGGGATCTATAAGCTAAACTGAAAGCATATTTTCTGTAAATTCACATTATCTTTCTCAGTCATGTGAAAATGAAGTCTGACATTCTCAGTAAAACATGTACATCCAACAAGGACAGAGACTGTCAGTTGATTCCTTTGTGTTCTACTGCAGCCTCCTAGAGTGTTCTAAAGAACAACTAGAGCGCTAGCAGTCCTACTTATTACAAAGGTATGGCACACCTGAAGCCATCTTGATTGGAATAAAGTGGTAACTCTTAAAACATTTAATTTAAAAAGAAACAACATGAGGGGGTATATTTTGCCATAGAAAGTACGATTAGTGCTGCAGAATGAAAAATTAGGGCACATTTTGAGTGACTACTCAAATCCTTTTCTATTTCATTAAAACATTCTGACATGCAGTCTCCCAAAATGGCCACCAGAGACAAAAGAGCCCAAATGTAGCCCAAATATCACCCAGATGTAGCCCAAGTATAGCCCAATGACAGAATGTCCCAGAGTGTTCTAAAGAACAACTAGAGCACTAACAGTCCTACTTATTACAAAGGTATGGCACACCTGAAGCCATCTTGATTGGAATAAAGTGGTAACTCTTAAAACATTTAATTTATAAAGAAACAACATGAGGGGGTATATTTTGCCATAGAAAGTATGATTAGTGCTGCAGAATGAAAAATTAGGGCACATTTTGAGTGACTTCTCAAATCCTTTTCTATTTCATTAAAACATTCTGACATGCAGTCTCCCAAAATGGCCACCAGAGACAAAAGAGCCCAAATGTAGCCCAAATATCACCCAGATGTAGCCCAAGTATAGCCCAATGACAGAATGTCTCAGAGTGTTCTAAAGAACAACTAGAGCGCTAACAGTCCTACTAATTACAAAGGTATAGCACACCTGGAGCCATTGTGATGGGAATAAAATGGTAACTCTTAAAACATTTAATTTAAAAAGGAACAAAATGAGGGGGTATATTATGCAATAGAAGGTATTATTAGTGCTGCAGAAAGAAAAATTAGGGCACATTTTGAGTGACTTTTCAAATCCTCTTCTATTTCATTAAAAAATTCTGACATGCAGTCTCCCAAAATGGCCACCAGAGACAAAAGAGCCCAAATGTAGCCCAAATATCACCCAGATGTAGCCCAAGTATAGCCCAATGACAGAATGTCCCAGAGTGTTCTAAAGAACAACTAGAGCGCTAACAGTCCTACTTATTACAAAGGTATGGCACACCTGAAGCCATCTTGATTGGAATAAAGTGGTAACTCTTAAAACATTTAATTTAAAAAGGAACAAAATGAGGGGGTATATTTTGCCATATGAATTATGATTAGTGCTGCAGAAAGAAAAATTAGGGCACATTTTGAGTGACTTCTCAAACCCTCTTCAATTTCATTAAAAAATTCTGACATACAGTCTCCCAAGATGGCCACCAGAGACAAAAGAGCCTAAATGTAGCCCACATATCAGCCAGATGTACCCCAAGTATAGCCCAATGACAGAATGTCCCAGAGTGTTCTAAAGAACAACTAGAGCGCTAACAGTCTTACTTATGACAAAAGTATGGCACACCAGAAGCCATCTTGATTGGAATGAAGTGGTAAGTCTGAAAACAACATGAGGGGGTTAATTTTGCCATAGAAAGTATGATTAGTGCTTCAGAAAGAAAAATTAGGGATCATTTTGAGTGACTTCTCAAATCCTCTTCTATTTCATTAAAAAAATTCTGGCATGCAGACTGAAACATGCACTTTGAATACCAGCAGCAGACGTCCCTGGTGAGCAGTAGCTTTACTACAGTGATCTAATGTGCAACTAGAGTACTAACATTCAGAATTTATGGCAAATGTGTGACACATCTGAATGCCTTCTTGATGGAACCAAAGTAAACAAGCATTGAAAATGCAATAGATCTCGCCCTCGTTTAAGTTAAAGCCATTCTGTTTGTAATGAGGTGGCTTTTTAGCTTTGCTTTTATTAGTGTTTTTTCAACTTTCATGTAAATAACATGCATCTGTATGCATATAAGTATATGTATGCATGCATTTATGTTTGTATTTATATAGATATACAGATGATATCTGTTTATATATGTATGTATATATATATATATTCACTGAAAAAAACATAGATTATAGACCATATATAGTTAGGAATTAGCATTTACAAAACCTTGAAAATTCACTGAAAAAACCATAGGTTATAGACCATATATAGTTAGGAATTAGCATTTACAAAACCTTGAAAATTCACTGAAAAAACCATAGGTTATAGACCATATATAGTTAGGAATTCGCATTTACAAAACCTTATTTTACTCACACAAAACCATTGAAATTCCATATATAGTTAGTTGCACTAACTATATATCGCGCACCCGCAATCCACTGCTGATGATGTCACATATTACATCATTCATGACATGTCAGTGACATCACTGATGACATCAGCGATGACATCTCAAATGACATCACTGATGACATCACTGATGACAACATCCAGTGACTGTATGTTTCTGTAAAGTTAAAATATGTCTTACATATTGAAGAATGAGTGGATGTATAAGTGTCTGGATGAAGGATTTAGTAGGTGCATGACTGACTGTATGAGTGAGTGATTAAATGTGTCTCACTGAGTGCATGGGTTAGTGACTAAACTGTCTTAATTTGTGCATCATTATGTCTGTTGTTCTGTAAACTGTTGCATGTGTTGATAAGTAGCTATATGAGTAACTATATGGGTTATTGATTGGTTGCCCAAGTATTTGTATGGGAGACTGAGTGTGTGTGTGCGTGGCTGGGAGGTGTATGACTCTGTGCATAGATGTGTGAGCAGTTGATTCACTAGATGTATGGTTTCAAAAGTGCATGTGGAAACAGCTGTATGGGCGGTTGACTGTGTGCATGAGTGTATTGGTGAGTGAATGGATATCTCAGTGCTACATGTCAAAGTAAGTACATATGTAAAACACAGTACATGTGAGAGTTGACATATATAAATAACTGTGCATAAGAGCCAGTGAATGTGTGAGTGGCTGTATGGATCATTGTGAACTTGTATCAGGGATTGTATAAGAGAGTAAATATGTGTTAGTATATGTTTGAATAAGTAAAGTTTGTATAACTGTATAGTTGAGGAAATGGAGGTGTGATTGATTCTTTGCATGACTGACTAGGTGTGTGAGTAACTCCATGGATGAGTGACAGTCTGTGAGTGTCTGTTTACACTGATTGTATCTAAGGTTATATTAGAGTCTGAAGAGGTTCATCGTATTATCACATGAATTATATCATCAGTGATGTGATCAGTAATGTCAAATGAGATGTCTCTATTAACTACAATGCTTTTTAATGAGGTGCTATCATGTTTATTGGTCCCAAGATGGCTGCCAACACTTCTTGGATGAAGTGCTGACAGCCAATCAGATCAGATGTGTGGTTAGGCTCTGCCCAGATATATATCTTTTTTTGAACCTAAATTACTCAAAATCCACTGGAGCACATATATTGAGACCTAGCAAAGGCACATCGGGCTAACAGTCCCTACAATTTTGCCAAGTTTCGTGCAAATCCATTCAGCCGTTCGAGCTAAAAGTGAGGCCAACCGCCCTATGGAAATTAACATGGGTAAAACGCGTTTTGGGACCCCCCTTTTTTCTCGGCCCCCCCTTGATGAAACCCCCCCCAAATTGTCAGGGGCTGCTCAGAAACAAAATGTTCCATTTTCCTGAAAATTTTAGCCAATTCCGTCCACAAACGCCAAAGTTATTAGACATAGAATTTTCAAAAATCCCATAGAGAAAAAATCCTAACTATATATACCTACTGGCGACCGCCAGTAGGTAATATATATATATATATATATATATATATATATATATATATAGATATATATATATATATATATATATATATGCGCTGCGAGGCCCCAGGGAAGCGCTGTGAGGCCCCAGGGCGGTTATGCGCTATACAAATGCAATTTCTCATTTCATTTAATTTCAATTTTCATTATATATATATATATATTCACTGAAAAAACCATAGGTTATAGACCATATATAGTTAGGAATTCGCATTTACAAAACCTTATTTTACTCACACAAAGCCATTGAAATTCCATATATAGTTAGTTGCACTAACTATATATCGCGCACCCGCAATCCACTGCTGATGATGTCACATATTACATCATTCATGACATGGTCAGTGACATCACTGATGACATCACTGATGACATCTCAAATGACATCACTGATGACATCTCAAATGACATCACTGATGACATCACTGATGACATCTCATTTGACATTACTGATCACATCACTGATGATATAATTCATGTGATAATACGATGAACCTCTTCAGACTCTAATATAACCTTAGATACAATCAGTGTAAACAGACACTCACAGACTGTCACTCATCCATGGAGTTACTCACACACCTAGTCAGTCATGCAAAGAATCAATCACACCTCCATTTCCTCAACTATACAGTTATACAAACTTTACTTATTCAAACATATACTAACACATATTTACTCTCTTATACAATCCCTGATACAAGTTCACAATGATCCATACAGCCACTCACACATTCACTGGCTCTTATGCACATTTATTTATATATGTCAACTCTCACATGTACTGTGTTTTACATATGTACTTACTTTGACATGTAGCACTGAGATATCCATTCACTCACCAATACACTCATGCACACAGTCAACCGCCCATACAGCTGTTTCCACATGCACTTTTGAAACCATACATCTAGTGAATCAACTGCTCACACATCTATGCACAGAGTCATACACCTCCCAGCCACGCACACACACACTCAGTCTCCCATACAAATACTTGGGCAACCAATCAATAACCCATATAGTTACTCATATAGCTACTTATCAACACATGCAACAGTTTACAGAACAACAGACATAATGATGCACAAATTAAGACAGTTTAGTCACTAACCCATGCACTCAGTGAGACACATTTAATCACTCACTCATACAGTCAGTCATGCACCTACTAAATCCTTCATCCAGACACTTATACATCCACTCATTCTTCAATATGTAAGACATATTTTAACTTTACAGAAACATACAGTCACTGGATGTTGTCATCAGTGATGTCATCAGTGATGTCATTTGAGATGTCATCGGTGATGTCATCAGTGATGTCACTGACATGTCATGAATGATGTAATATGTGACATCATCAGCAGTGGATTGCGGGTGCGCGATATATAGTTAGTGCAACTAACTATATATGGAATTTCAATGGTTTTGTGTGAGTAAAATAAGGTTTTTTAAATGCGAATTCCTAACTATATATGGTCTATAACCTATGGTTTTTTCAGTGAATTTTCAAGGTTTTGTAAATGCTAATTCCTAACTATATATGGTCTATAACCTATGGTTTTTTCAGTGAATTTTCAAGGTTTTGTAAATGCTAATTCCTAACTATATATGGTCTATAATCTATGTTTTTTTCAGTGAATATATATATATATACATACATATATAAACATATATCATCTGTATATCTATATAAATACAAACATAAATGCATGCATACATATACTTATATGCATACAGATGCATGTTATTTACATGAAAGTTGAAAAAACACTAATAAAAGCAAAGCTAAAAAGCCACCTCATTACAAACAGAATGGCTTTAACTTAAACGAGGGCGAGATCTATTGCATTTTCAATGCTTGTTTACTTTGTTTCCATCAAGAAGGCATTCAGATGTGTCACACATTTGCCATAAATTCTGAATGTTAGTACTCTAGTTGCACATTAGATCACTGTAGTAAAGCTACTGCTCACCAGGGACGTCTGCTGCTGGTATTCAAAGTGCATGTTTCAGTCTGCATGCCAGAATTTTTTTAATGAAATAGAAGAGGATTTGAGAAGTCACTCAAAATGATCCCTAATTTTTCTTTCTGAAGCACTAATCATACTTTCTATGGCAAAATTAACCCCCTCATGTTGTTCCTTTTTAAATTGAGTGTTTTCAGACTTACCACTTCATTCCAATCAAGATGGCTTCTGGTGTGCCATACTTTTGTCATAAGTAAGACTGTTAGCGCTCTAGTTGTTCTTTAGAACACTCTGGGACATTCTGTCATTGGGCTATACTTGGGGTACATCTGGCTGATATGTGGGCTACATTTAGGCTCTTTTGTCTCTGGTGGCCATCTTGGGAGACTGTATGTCAGAATTTTTTAATGAAATTGAAGAGGGTTTGAGAAGTCACTCAAAATGTGCCCTATTTTTTCTTTCTGCAGCACTAATCATAATTCATATGGCAAAATATACCCCCTCATTTTGTTCCTTTTTAAATTAAATGTTTTAAGAGTTACCACTTTATTCCAATCAAGATGGCTTCAGGTGTGCCATACCTTTGTAATAAGTAGGACTGTTAGCGCTCTAGTTGTTCTTTAGAACACTCCGGGACATTCTGTCATTGGGCTATACTTGGGCTACATCTGGGTGATATTTGGGCTACATTTGGGCTCTTTTGTCTCTGGTGGCCATTTTGGGAGACTGCATGTCAGAATTTTTTAATGAAATAGAAGAGGATTTGAAAAGTCACTCAAAATGTGCCCTAATTTTTCTTTCTGCAGCACTAATAATACCTTCTATTGCATAATATACCCCCTCATTTTGTTCCTTTTTAAATTAAATGTTTTAAGAGTTACCATTTTATTCCCATCACAATGGCTCCAGGTGTGCTATACCTTTGTAATTAGTAGGACTGTTAGCGCTCTAGTTGTTCTTTAGAACACTCTGAGACATTCTGTCATTGGGCTATACTTGGGCTACATCTGGGTGATATTTGGGCTACATTTGGGCTCTTTTGTCTCTGGTGGCCATTTTGGGAGACTGCATGTCAGAATGTTTTAATGAAATAGAAAAGGATTTGAGAAGTCACTCAAAATGTGCCCTAATTTTTCATTCTGCAGCACTAATCATACTTTCTATGGCAAAATATACCCCCTCATGTTGTTTCTTTTTAAATTAAATGTTTTAAGAGTTACCACTTTATTCCAATCAAGATGGCTTCAGGTGTGCCATACCTTTGTAATAAGTAGGACTGTTAGTGCTCTAGTTGTTCTTTAGAACACTCTGGGACATTCTGTCATTGGGCTATACTTGGGCTACATCTGGGTGATATTTGGGCTACATTTGGGCTCTTTTGTCTCTGGTGGCCATTTTGGGAGACTGCATGTCAGAATGTTTTAATGAAATAGAAAAGGATTTGAGAAGTCACTCAAAATGTGCCCTAATTTTTCATTCTGCAGCACTAATCATACTTTCTATGGCAAAATATACCCCCTCATGTTGTTTCTTTTTAAATTAAATGTTTTAAGAGTTACCACTTTATTCCAATCAAGATGGCTTCAGGTGTGCCATACCTTTGTAATAAGTAGGACTGCTAGCGCTCTAGTTGTTCTTTAGAACACTCTAGGAGGCTGCAGTAGAACACAAAGGAATCAACTGACAGTCTCTGTCCTTGTTGGATGTACATGTTTTACTGAGAATGTCAGACTTCATTTTCACATGACTGAGAAAGATAATGTGAATTTACAGAAAATATGCTTTCAGTTTAGCTTATAGATCCCCTTCCAAACCACTGTGGGAAAATCATGAGATATTAGTTTTCTTTCAAACAATATTCATGATATCACAGCAGAAGGTTTTTTCACATGGTAAAATCACCTTAGAACCCACCACAATTCCTAAAACGAGTATGGTACCATCAACAAATGATTTATAATGTAACTAAAGTCCTAAAACCCTCTATTAACTACAATGCTTTTTAATGAGGTGCTATCATGTATATTGGTCCCAAGATGGCTGCCAACACTTCTTGGATGAAGTGCTGACAGCCAATCAGATCAGATGTGTGGTTAGGCTCCGCCCAGATATATATCTTTTTTTGAACCTAAATTACTCAAAATCCACTGGAGCACATATATTGAGACCTAGCAAAGGCACATCGGGCTAACAGTCCCTACAATTTTGCCAAGTTTCGTGCAAATCCATTCAGCCGTTCGAGCTAAAAGTGAGGCCAACCGCCCTATGGAAATTAACATGGGTAAAACGCGTTTTGGGACCCCCCTTTTTTCTCGGCCCCCCCTTGATGAAACCCCCCCAAATTGTCAGGGGCTGCTCAGAAACGAAATGTTCCATTTTCCTGAAAATTTTAGCCAATTCCGTCCACAAACGCCAAAGTTATTAGACATAGAATTTTCAAAAATCCCATAGAGAAAAAATCCTAACTATATATACCTACTGGCGACCGCCAGTAGGTAATATATACACATGTACATATATGTATGTACTCAACAATGTGGAATTGTGCACTGGCACTCTATTGATTACCTTTCTATCCAAGCTGAATTAAGTATAGCTGCTGACCCGGCTTGATGTACATATATATATTAATTTGAAACTGTTTTGAACAATGAGCATTGTTTGCACATGAATAAACATTGACATTTTTTTCAATGTTAAATCTCAAAATTCTATTTGGAATAACTTTGGCACCGGTTGACGAATCTGCTTGAAAATTACCTCAAAATTGCCTCGTCAAGTTCCGGTCTTTCCCTGAAAGTTTGGGGGGGATTCGTCAAGCGGGGGCTGAGATAAAAGGGGGAGCCCAAAACACGCTTTCCCCATGTTATTTTCCATAGGGCGGTCGATTTCACTTTTAGCTGGAACGGCTGAATGGATTTACACCAAACTTGGCAAAATTGTAGGGACTAGTAGCCCGATGTGCCTTTGCTATGTCTCAAGATATGTGCTCCAGTGGATTTTGAGTAATTTAGGTTAAAAAAAATATATATATCTATAGGCGCGCCCCGGTACGCGCACCGGGGAGTGCACCGGGCGCGCCACGCGACTTGCGCGCAGAAAGCTGATTGGCTCTGGGGTGTCTGTAAATATTCTAAACAGTCTGGAGTGGCCGCCATCTTGTGTCTCGGTAAAATCGAGACACAAGAGGTGGCAAAAACAAAGGGGGGAATTGACCATAAGGAGGCAGGGTAGACCCCCTCCTGACCCCCTAGGTTTAATGTGGGGGCTAAAATAGGGTCCCGCGGGGCATTTGAAAAAAAATATTTTTTTCGATTTGCGCGGGGGGAGCGCCCGGTACGCGCACCGGTGAGCGAAGCAAGGGGAAAATCCAGGACCATATTTATGAAGGCCTTGCGCTGCCAGTTTTGCTCCGCCTGTGCGTCACTTTTTGTGATGCACCAGCGGTGTAAAAAAATGCGCATTGTTACGCTATATTTAAAAAGTGACGCATCTAGGTAGATGGGTCACTTTTTAAAACCCTGTGCCACATTATACCTGCGTCAGGTATAATGTATGCAGAGGGGGCGTTCCCCCGCAAAAAGCTTGTTAATAGCGACGCAGTGAAATCTATGAGATTTCACTGCGTCACTTTTAGGATGCTGTTGCGTCAAAATCTTGCGCCTGCCTCACAGCAGGTGTAAGACTGACGCAAGACCTTTCACATGGTGCTTTCCCCATGTGAAAGGACGCATTACTGGAGTTGCGTCACTTTTGTGACGCACTCCAGCAATGCGTCACTTTTGTGTTTACAGATACGTCAGAAATACTGACGTATCTGTAACTCCTTGCGACATGATTTGTCATATATTAAATATGACACATCTGGAATGTCGTAAGGAGTGCGCACAGAAAAGTGACGCATCGCACCAGCGGTGTAAAAAAATGTGCCTCGTTGCGCTATATTTAAAAAGTGACCCATCTAGGTAGATGGGTCACTTTTTAAAACCCTGTGCCACATTATACCTGCATCAGGTATAATGTATGCAGAGGGAGAGTTCCCCTGCAAAAAGCTTGGTAATAGCGACGCAGTGAAATCTATGAGATTTCACTGCGCCACTTTTAGGATGCTGTTGCGTCAAAATCTTGCGCCTGCCTCACAGCAGGTGTAAGACTGACGCAAGACCTTTCACATGGTGCTTTCCCCATTTGAAAGGACGCCTTACTGGAGTTGAGTCACTTTTGTGACGCACTCCAGCAATGCGTCACTTTTGTGTTTACAGATACGTCAGAAATACTGGCGTATCTGTAACTCCTTGCGAATTGATTAGTCATAAATTAAATATGACACATCTGGAATGTCATAAGGAGTGCGCCCAGAAAAGTGACGCATCGCTGTTTTCACGTAGCGATGAGTCACTTTTCAGAAATGAGGCCTCCAGTTTATTCACTGTGTCACCTCTACGACCCTTTCTTGCGTCAATACGTCCCTTTTGCATACATTACACCTGACGTAGGAATAATGTGGCACAGGGGTTTACAAAGTGACGTATTTACCTAGAAACGCCACTTTGTAAATATGAATAAATAAGGTGCATTTTTTATTGGACTGTTGTGTCACAAAAAGTGATGCTTTGGTGGCGTTGAAGTGACGCATGGCTTCATAAATGAGGCCTTCTGCCTTCAAGTCCATCTAGCTTTCAGGAAATGCCTAAAGACAACTCTATTCTAGTAGGAGCGCTGCCCGACCTGTTTCTTCACAGCACCGCGCGGAGATACACCTTCGGGTGTGATGCCGGCGCGTTACAAGCCCATAAATAAATAAATAAATAAATAAATGCATCTTTTCTTATCCTTCCACACCCCTGTTCCTTTTCAACATTTTCATTGAATATCAACATTCCCCATATTCACTCTTCTTCTCATAACTTTCTTTCCTAACACTCACCTTCTTTCAGTCCTCCTACTTCACTTCCTTTTTCCTCTCATACCTTTCTGTTCTTTCTTACTCATTCTCCTTCCCATTATCAATGCACTCTATTTCACTTACTCTTTTTCATTTTTTTAAGAATATAGCTCTTTGATGAGAATTGGAGGTAGTTCTGGAAAGAAATTTTTGGTTTTCTTCAGGAACCAAAACAGGGAATGGAAACTGCTCAACAGAAGCAAAAAAAAACAAAAAAATTAGGTGTGGGAAGGGCAGCGATGGTTTTCTAATGCTCGAACCATGAGCTGTACACTTTGTTCTCCAAAGTTAAGCAGTTGATTGCAGTATCTGCATCTGAGGGCACCATGGGTAAAAGCAGGTTGAATGTTCGGAACCAGCTCTTGTGATCTCCCCCTCCCAGAAGAAGTTGCTCCTCCGGTTGATGTAGAGGCCCCATCACTGGGAACCTCTTGTGCCAGAGCCCTGACACTTTCCCTGGCAAAATTCTGGGGGTGCTTCCTCTCCACATGCCAGATCATTGTGAAGTTCCCAAAAGAGTACTTTTTCAAAGGGTTTCCTCGTGACAGCTCTTCTTTGCAGATCCTGCACTGCACTTTTGGAGCATTTACCTTTTTTAGTCCAGGTAGGATTATAAAAAATTTCCAAATGAAATGTTCCTTAACTTTTCGTTGAGGAGGCTCTTCATTGATGAATTCTGGTTCATCCTCACTGCTGGATTGTCTGGTAGCCATTGTAAAACCAACAAATATCCAGGAGCAAAAAGGTAGGTCTTGCAGTCACAAAAGTGAAAGAAGAAGTGAAGGAAATGGGTGGGGATTTCATTCTTTGTAAAAAAAACTGTTAGCAACCAATGAAAAGTGTTATTTTAAGGTCACATGACCCGACGCGCTTACGCTGCGCGCTCCTGAGCGCTTCCGGGTGCGCAAACGCGGTGCGAACGTAGGCGCTTCCGGGGCGCATACGTGGCGCGTACATAGGCGCTTCCTGGTGCGTTTACGCGGCGCGAACGTAGGCTCTTCCGAGGGCGCTTACGTTGCGCGCCGAAGTGACGTCATCAAACTTTTACGGAAATGCATAATCATTTTCCTTATAAAAAAAACTGATTTTATTTGTATGGTACGAAATGTTTTGCATTATTATTAACTTTTCATTCATATTTTTTTTCACGAACGAAAGTAGCGCTCTCGGTGCGCTTTCCGGTGAGCTTACCGGAAAGCTTACCGGAGAGCTTACCGGAGCGCGCACCCAGAGCGCAAAAGAAAAAAATTATATAAAAAAAATCAAAAATGAATACTTACACAAAACAGCAAATTGTAAAAAAAAAAAAGGTTAGAAACTCGATATAGAAAGGAATTAGCATTTAAAAAACCTTTGAAATTCACTGAAAAAACCATAGGTTTCGCACCAGTTATAGTTAGGAATTAGCATTTAAAAAACCTATTAAATTCACTGAAAAAAACATAGGTTTTACACCAGTTATAGTAACCTGGAAATTTTACTGACATAAAACCATTGAAATTCCCACGTTATAGTTAGTTGGACTCACTATAACTTGCGCGCCTGCAATGCACTGCTGATGACGTCACATATTACATCACTCATGACATGGTCAGTGACATCACTCATGACATCACTGATGACACCATCCTTGTGACAGAGTGACAGACTTCCTTTCAGTGTAATATAAGCCTTGAAACACACATTCAAAAATAGTATTTAACATTTTCAAAAAAGTGGAGATACCCATACCAGTTACAACAAACAATTCAGTAATTCCACCATCTATATACACATCTGCTCATTCACAAACAGTTCTATATAGTCACTCATATATATACTCACTCATCATATGTAGTGATACACCTATACATCCTGTTACACACAGACAGTCATCCAAAAGTTACTCACACACATACTCACACATGCAAATAAACTATTGAACATCCATTTATTTGCATATACAAGTATACACACACTACCACCTTACTTCTAAGGGAACTTACACATACTTACTCTCTTAAACAATCACTTATAGAAACACATACTTAATTAAACAGGAACTCTTACAATCTCTCACTCTCACATATACTCACTTTTATACATCAATACTCACATATACTAGATTAAAACATATGTCGTTACTGATAAAGACACTAGTGACACAGTCATTCACTCACTAACACACACATATACACACTCATCCACCCATACAGTCCTGCACATATGCTCTCTTCAAAACACATACAAACAGTGAGTCAGTCATTGATGCATCTATGTGCTAAGTAATACCCCCACCAAACCATTCAGACACTCATAATGATACTAAAAAAACATCTAATAACCCCTATACACACACATATAGCTACTCACCAACCCATGCAGCCACTTATACACAAAGTGAAACACTGATACATATATTTAAATATTTAAAATGTATTCGCTAATATATGTATTCACTAAGATACATTTAATAAGCCAGTTAACCAATCAACTTTTTTTTTAAAACATCCATTTACACACTTATTAAAACATTTATTCTTCCATCGACCTTTACATATACATATTTAAAACATATTTATTTTTCAGAAAGACACACATTCACTGGATGGTGTCATCAGTGATGTTATGATTGATGTCACTGACCATGTCATGAGTGATGTAATATGTGACGCCATCAGCAGTGCATTGCAGGTGCGCAAGTTATAGTGAGTCCAACTAACTATAACGTGGTAATTTCAATGGTTTTATGTCGGTAAAATTTCCAGGTAACTATAACTGGTGTAAAACCTATGTTTTTTTCAGTGAATTTAATAGGTTTTTTTAAATGCTAACTCCGAACTATAACTGGTGTGAAACCTATGGTTTTTTCAGTGAAATATATATATATATATATATATATATATATATATATATATATATATATATATAATATATATTTATATATAAACATTGGTTTTGTGATCTGCGTACATTGTATAGAATCTCTTTAGATTAATGTAGTATAATTATGTTCTAACAATTTGAATAAACCTAATGTTTCCGCTCTTGACAAACATAGGGTTGAGAGATTTGTTGTGTTCTTCCTCTTTTGGGCTATACTGTGACGTTTTGCTCATTCCAATGTTTGATTAGATATATTACTTCCATCCATTTACAAGGCAGGTTTGTTCGCTTTCTATATTCTCTTTTTCCAATATTCCTCCTGGCTTATTTGTTCTACAGGGGCCCTCTTACATTTGGTCATTTTTACCAGCCCTGGCTCAAGACATTCAGTAGGGAATAATCAGCCCTTTGTGTGGGAACAGGACACTGCCTATCCAGGTGTAAGCATCAGCTCCCCCCTTCCTTCCTTTCCAGGACTAGCCATCACAATGCAGATGAGTATTCGGACACACCTAGCTTTCCTGTGTTAGTGGCTGTCTAGAGGGAATGCACAAAGGGATGCTGTCACCCACCCCAGACATGTACTGGAAACAGGCTGCAGGCACACATAGCAGTAAGAGCAGAGAAACATCCACTTTCTAAAAAAATAATTTCTAAAGCAATAATATTAAATTGAGCTCTAGCAGTAAAGAGGATTTTTCATTAGAATTCTAAAGATATAATCCATGAAGTAACTACCCCATTCTAATTAGGAATTATAGCATAACAGTTTATTAAGGAATTTTCAATGTTAATTTATGCGAGGAGTCGGCCTAACAGTAGTGAAAAACAAATATAGCTGTTTGTCATTACCAGGATATACAAAGCTTAAAAGTACATGTCCTACCTTTTACTTACACAGCACCTTGCCATAGGGGCTACCTAGGGCCTACCTTAGGGGTGACCAAGTGTAATAAAAGGGGAGTTTAACCCCTTCTGTGCGGCCCTGATTCCCCCCCGGTGCTGAGCCCTAATGAAAACGGGCATGGTCATGACGGAATGGTTCCGTCATAAGCACAGCTCGACCGATGCTCATGACGGAACCATTCCGTCATGAGCATGGAAGGGGTTAAGGCTTGGTAAAGGGATTTAAATGCCAAGTAGAAGTGGCAGTAAACTGCACACACTGGTCTTTCAGTGACAAGCCCACAACAATTTTGAAAGGATACTTGTGCCACAGGTCCAAGGATGCTTGATTCCGGTACAGGAAAAACATGGCTTGGCAGTTCGGGCTGGACTCTTCCCATGAGGCTCAGGGTCAAGGCTGATTTGTATATGGCCATGTCTGAACTGGGGTGGTGTGGAGTGCAAAAAAACAATGGATTTAGGCCCAGATCTCTGTACTGGAGTGAATGTATGACAGTGTGCTGCATTCTGTACATCAACTGTTGTTTTTGGATTTGTCACCCCCAGTGGGATGGGTATGCTCAGACGTGAATCCCATGCTCTCCACACCACTGGAGTTAAGCTATCCTGGCTGAAGGCGGCTGATAGCCAGAAACTGGTCCTAGGAGGCTTGAGTCCGGTCCAGGAAAGGCATGGCTTGGCAGTTCGGGCTGGACTGTTCCCATGAGGCACAGGGTCAAGGCTGATTGTGGTGTGGAGTGCACAAAAACGATGGATTTAGGCCCAGATCTCTGTACTGGGGTGAATTTGTGACATTGTTCTACTAGATTATTGTCAAGTTTGTTGATTAATCAAACAACATTTAGGAAGTGGTTCTACTCAAGGAGAACACACTGAATAATATTGATCCTGATAAATACTACTGGATCCACTGAAGCTCCCCGTTTCTCCTTCTTAAGTTGTGAGCTGACCAGCCCAACTTTCCATGAGAAACCAGTGCTTCCCAGGCTTCTTTTTGTCCTGATGAAAACCCCTCCTTAAGGTGTGACGTATACCTACCAGTTTAATTGGGGATGAAACGTCGACAGCCACTACCATCTACCAGTCGATGCAACCTCCATTTTACTTATTGATTAGTAGCATCGCTATTATGGTTTCCTTTTAAATAATGAGCAGCAATAGCTCATTCATTGTACTGGCTCAGGGCTCTGAAGCCAACTATATTGATTGTATATTAATTGTAATTTGATATTTCTGTCACGAATAACCTACCTTCCACACTCCTTTCCCACCCTATCACCGTCCCTTACCCTCCCTCTCCTGGGGCACTACAATATTTTTGTTACGAATTTGCTAGTAAGAAATATGAACAAGCACATTGTGAATAAATAACAGTGTGTGGAATCCTCAGTTTGTGATTGAATTTTTGCATGATAGTAGTTTGTTTGTGTACGTCTGATATTGCCACTGTGACCCTTTAGGCTTATCTTCAAGGCAAGTGTGTAAAATATTTGCAACCACACTCTCAGTAACCCAATGATGACCCACAAATGGACTCCACATGAGTTTAATAGAAAAAACAAGAATATGTTTATATTAAAAGATATACGATGAGACCACACAATATAAATCCAACATATACGTATTTGGAATATTCCTCCTGACCGGTTATTAGGCCAGCCAGCACTTGTAGGTTCTGGGGATATTAATGAGCAATTCTAGATGATCCACTGCAGTCCTAATGCAATGCTAGGCAGTTCTAATGCAAGAATCAGGCACTTTGCAATCTAAAAATAATGCAGTTATGCAACAATTAAGCAGTTTGTAATGCCAAAATAATGCAATGCGTAATGCAACAATCAGGCAGTTAGTTATGCAAACGAATGCAATGCTTAATGCAACAATCAGGTAGTTCCTTATGCAAAAATGGTGCAATGCTTAATGCAACAATCAGGCAGTTCGCAATGCAGAAATAATGCAATGCGTAATACAACAATCAGGCAGTTCGTAATGCAGAAATAATGCAATGTGTATTACACTAATCAGGTAGTTCGTAATGCAGAAATAATGCAATATGAAATACACTCCAGCACCGATCACAGTGCTTTAGACTGCCTCACCGCCACTCGTACTGACTCGCGGACAACTTCCGTCAACAGATGTCCCCAACATGGGTACGGTGTAAACCAAAGTGCAGCTCCGTATTCCGGCCCCGGAACAGCCTCACCTCGGCAAGTACAGGCCGCGATACAAGCTGAAGCAGAGGCTCGCACTGCAAGAATGGGCGAGGCTGAGAGCATCCATCTCCAAGTATGCGCCCGCCCCAGGCGGCGACGCGCGTTACTGGGGGGTGCGACCTCGCTCTACTCTCCCCTTCTTGCGACTTGAGCCTCTGATGTGACGGGATTACAGGCTATTGGCAATAACGTAAATCTCAGGCTGCAACAGGACACACACACACAGTGTCGCTGAGATTCAGTTGAGCTTTGGGTGTGCACGATCACAGGGCAATCCTCACGAAGGTCTCAGGCTGCAAGCAGCGCACACACAGCATCGCTGAGACTCACTTGAGTCCCGGGTGCACACGATCCCAGGGCAATCCTCACGAAGGGCTCAGGCTGCAAGAAGCACAGGTACGCAGCATTGCTGAGACTCACTTGGACTCTGGGTGTGCAAGATAACAGGGCAATCCTCATGAAGGTCTCAGGCTGCACAAAGCACACAAACACAGCGTCGCTGAGACTCACTTGGACTCCGGGTGCACACAATCACAGACAATCCTCACAAAGGGCTCAGTCTGCAAAAAGTACACGCCCAAAGCGTCACTGAGACTCGCTTGGACTCCAGGTGCCCACGATCACAGGGCAATTCTTACTAGGGTCTCAGGCTGCAAAAAGCACATGCACACAGCGTCGCTGAGACTCTCTCTTCCTGAGTTTCCACAATAGAGAGCCAGCTCTCCTCTGGACCTTGGGGTTCAGTTACTTCAGGACACAGCACACAGCAAAGTCCTTTCAAGCCAGAGGACACAGCACACAGCAAAGTCCCTTTATCCTCTCCTTGGTTAAATCAGCAAACTGCGGGCCAGCCCCAGAACACACAGCAAGGGTCAGTCCTTTCTTACAGTCTCTTCAGCTGGTTCTACCTTGACAGAGGTTCTTCTTGACAAAGAAGTAGTTTCAATCCTTTTCAGTCTTGAGCAATCCAACGTTCAGGGGTTTCAGCTCTCATAGTTATACCCTGAAATGTCTTTGAAGTCTTTGGGGGTCATTAGGATGAAGGGCGGACTAGTCCGCCTGCCATCCTATCGGATAATGGACCGCCCACCATAAGGGCAGGGGTCCCGTGGGGGGTATTTGGATGCGCCCATCACAGTGGCGGGCGCATCCTACATTTTTAACATTGTGGCGGGCGGTGTTCCCAGCACCACCCGCCACAATGCTAAAAAGCATGTATGCATTTGCATACACAAAGCGGCAGGCACCGTGCGTTCGCAAACGCAGGGGGGTACCACAGGTACCCCCCCATGTGCACCCCAACCTCGCCTTCACCATGGGGGCCCGCAGGGGGCCCCTGAAGTGAAGACCGCCTGCCTTTCGCCGCCACAGAAAGGCCTCTGTTTTAGCCCATACTAATATGATAGACACCGCCACCATATTAAACCTTTTATGCTCCGGTCGCAAGGCGACCGGGCGGAAAAGCGGCAGACGGTCTTTCCGTCCGCTGCGGTCCCCCCTCCATAGTAATATGGCGGGAATAATTGGGTGGCGGGCAAGGATGTCGGGCGGATCGCCACCGCCCACATGGCGGTGGCGATCCGCCCGACATCCTAATGGGCCACTTTGTGTTCAGGGGGGCACTGACCCATGTCCAAACCAGTTCTGGGTGTCTCCCTGCAAGTGACACCTTCTTCATTTGATAGTGGCAGTCTGGAACCTTAATCACTCAGCAGGAGATGGAGCCATTGTTTTATAGCGGCAGCCCAGGCCTCTTTACCTCTAGGGGCTACTCTTCCACCATACACTCCAGATGCAGGTCAGCCTGTTGCTGTCTTACCTCCTCCCCTGGGTCACGACATTTCACAGAGCCTGGCACATTCAAATCCAGACAGTCAATCCACAACCAGGCAGAGACACACAGAAATGTTAAAACACAAAAACCCAGCCACTCCTAAAAGAGTGGTTTCTAAACACAAAATGCAAAAACTACCTTCACAAAAAGATGTGTTATTGAATTGTGAGTTCAGGCATACTAATCTTCACCTCTCCATCTTCAGCCTTTGGGAAGATACGCTGGAAACATATTACAAAGCCACCCCATTCTACCCAATGGGCAAGATGGCCTTTGAACAGTGAAAAACAAAATGGAGATTATTTCACTGTCAAGACTTGGTACACAACTCAGTACATGTCCTACCTTCCACACGCACTGCACCCTGCCCAGGGGGTTATCTTGGACCTACAATAGGGGTGTCTGATGTGCATAAAAAGGGAAGAGTATGGCCTGGAAAGTGAGTACACTTGTCAGGACAAACTGGCAGTTTAACAAACTGTGCACGCGCCCTGCAGTGATAGGCCTGAGTTCTCTTCTTTAAAGCTACTTGTGTGGGTCGCACAATTAGTGCTGCAGGCCCACTAGTTGCTTTTACATTACCAGCCCTGGCACACATAGTGCACTTTACTAGGGACTTTACTAGTAAGGCAAACATACCCCTCAAGGACAACCAATTACCATTAGACTTTGCACAGGGAGCACTTGCACTTTGACACTGATCAGCAGTGGCAAAGTGCCAAAAGCATCTAAGTTGGCAACACCATGTCAGAAAAAGTTATAGGGGGCAAGCAAAAAATGTAGGGAACTTTAGCCAAAAAGGGCCAAATCCAACAGGGCCTAAATAGAACTCTTTCTTTTTATTTCCACCCTGTTTCTTCTGTTGTAAATCCCGACCACCCTTTTGGGAATCTCCCCAGATACCTTCATCAACAGTCTAGTACTACCCCAGATGTCAATCTCCTCAGCAAGCTTCCTGGGGTCAGAAAGCTTACCATCAGCAGGTGTTGGTGCAGCTCCAGAAAACAAGTATCAGGCATGAGCTCCTTTAAAAATAAGTTGTACAACCCTGAATCTTTACTGCCCCTCAGCCAGCCCTTCAGTGCCTTGCTAGCTTAACCTAAGAAACCCACCCATTTCTGGGATGAGATCTTGTGGCTGGCTCTGAATTGTCGCCTATATTTTCAGGGTTTTCCAGAACTAAAAGGGCAAACCAGTAACCTAGACACCTGAGCTGGATAAATAATTATTAACAAAAAATGGTCCCTATGGGGGAAGTGTAGCACTTGACTTCAACTGCAGTGGTATTGCATGAGGAGTAGAAGAAAATCCACCAAATGAATGAATTTCAGTTATGCAATTAATTAAAAGCACATACATGCTATGTACAAATATATATGCATGTGGCTGATAGGGATTAAAATGAATGTTGATATCCACCATCAATTTCTTAAAAACACAGTACACATATATTATTTGTCATGTGTATGTATATACTTGTACATAGCAGATATACACTTTCGAATCACCTTTTATCACTTTCACTGCACGGTCACCTTTTAGGAGCAACTTGTTTCTAGGAAAAGTATAAACATTGCTTTGTATATATTCATCTAGGGGATATGTATACATAAATGCACTAAACTCATAACTCAAACTCATTCATTTGAAATATTTTCTACTGCCCCTTATACAATACTACTGCTGTGGAAGTCAAGGGCAACAATTCCCCTGTAGGGAACCTTTTTTGAGAATAATTATACTTTTCAGGTGTCATCCCACACTTACTGACCAAGATGGCCTTCATTGCAGTGTAGCTTGTCTTGTCCCTCACCTCTAGTGTGAGAAGTGTGTCCCACTTCACTGTGGGCATGTATATCCATAAACTACCACAACTGAACTCCTCTGGAACCTTGTGTACTCTTAGAGCCACTTTATAGGCTGAAAACCACTTGTCTATGTCATCTCACACGACATACCTGGGTACCAAATCCTTGGGTATCTGGACTCTTACACTGCAGGTATGCTGCCAACATTACTATCTCTGGACCTCACTTCTAAGGCTCTTATGTCCAGCTCTCTCAGGCTCAGCTTATGGTCCATTTTCCTCTCCTCCTTGGCTAGCCTCTTCTCCCTCAAAGCTTGTTTCCTCTTAGCAACAGCCTGCTCTTTCTAAAGTTGGGCACGTTTCTGTTCCTTCTATAATTTATCAAGTTTTAGCTGGAGCTTTCCCTCCTACTTCCAGTCTGCCGGCTCCTCTACACACAAGTCCCTTGATGAGGTACTGTACCCTGCTCTGGGGACCACTACTGCTTCCAGCAAGTTGTTAGTCCCCTCCACGGTCCACCTCCTCAATTTCCTCCTACTCTGGGACCTCAGCCCTCTATCCAGGCTTTCAAAGCCTTCAGCAGCTTAACCCTCTGGGTGAAGCCTTTCATAAATATTTGAAACCCCGTGCAAAAGTCCTTAGGATGGGCCGGAGTGTAGGACTGAAACTTGATCAACTCAAAATCAAGTATTGCAGGTGCAGGTGCAGTTGCTGCTTCTCCAGAGAGAGAGACATAGTTTAGCAAAAAATCAAAAAGGCAATTAGGGGGAATTGAAAAGGTATTGGACTGGTCTTAGTATATTGTAGTAGTGAATGCTGAATTACTACATGATATTGCACAAACACAAGTCATATCATCACAGCTGGTCACCAATGTTTGAAAAGGGGCCATTGGTTGGTAGAGGTATGCACCCTGTCCAAGCAGTAACCACAACCATAGTCTGAGTAAACTAGATGCACACTAAAAACTAAAAAATAACCTATGCTCACCCTCTGGAAGCTTGGCACAGAGCAGTTAAATTCATTTAAATAGGTAATGTGTAAAGTAATTTTTGGCACACATACACACAGTAAAATGATAACAACACCACATATATTTCCACGCAGAGTTAGAAACATAGATTATAATGTTATGAGTAAAATAAGACCAAAACAACAAAACTCCTATAAAAAGACCCAGAGTTATGAAGTTTTAAAGAATATTTAAATATTTAATGCTTAGAGCCTCGGTAAATCCAAAGTTCAGGCTGGCCGCAATGGAGCGTGGGTCGGATACAGGGACTAGCCTTGGCCAACTGAAAAAGTACCGTAGACAAGGAGGATGCATCAACGTTTGAGTACTGATGGAAGAAGCTGAGGAGGCGAAGCGTCATCTTTGATCACTTGGATGTAGGCGATGCGTCAGTTCTGATTCGCACAGTCAGTGAAGCATCATCAACAAACCCCTTTCTGATGCAGGTGATGCATCATTGTCAAGTCATGCAGTCCGTTATTGTTGAGTCCCTGATTTGTCAAAGCAATGTCTTCAATGCAGCACTGCATCAAAGGAGATGCGTTGGTTCCAATCAGATGCATGTATTCCAGAAAACGTCACTTCCAAGGGCCCAGGACTGGATTAGCATCACTTGGCAAGGAAGGACTCACAGATGGCAGAGTCCAGGTGCAGAGTTGCAGGTAGTCTTTAATGTCCCAAGACTTCAGAACAGGGGCAAACAAGCCTGCCCTTAGAGTCACTTTAGGTTCAAGTGAGATGGGTTAAGTCCTTTACTCAGCAGGACAGGTGGTAACCAGCAACAGGGAACAGTCTGCAGAGAAGAAAAGTAATTCTTCCAGACCAGCAGTCCAGCAGAGTGACAGTTCATGTAGCAGCTTAGCAGTACTTCTTCCTGGCAGAGGTCTTCACATATCCAGTTGTGTACTGTCTTGGTAGGGTCAGAGACGCAGTACTTATACGTATTGTGTCTTTGAAGTGGGAGTTACTTCAAAGATGGTCTTTGAAGTGCACAGAGGTCCTTTCTTCCCAGTTCTGGCTCCAGAATATGAGTAGGGGGAATAAGCCCTTTCTGTGGGAACAGGATGCTGCCAATTCAGATTTAAGTGTCAGCTCCCCCTTCACTTCCTGCCCAGGAAGAGCCATCAGAACTAAGTTGAGTATCCAGACACACCTAACCTTCCTGTGTTTGTGGCTGTCTAGGGGGAATGCACAAAGTGAAGTGGTCATCCAAACCAGACGAGTAGTGTAGAAAGACTGCAGGCATACAGAACAGTAAAAGAGCAGAGAAATTTCCACTTTTATTTCTCTTCCGGAATTACAGCTTGAAAGTGTATTAAGAAATTCACAAAGGTAACCTATGAGAGGAGCAGGCATCACAGCAGTAAGAAATTAATTTGACATTTTGTCACTTCCAGGAGAAGCAAACCTTAAAATGCATGTCTCACTTTTTACTTACACAGCAGTCTGCCCTGTGGGCTACTTGGGCCTACCCTAAAGGTAACCTATGTGTAATGAAAGGCCTGAGGCAGGTTTGAAAGGCTACTTGTGTGAATGGCACACTCAGGGGTGCAGGCCCACTAGTAGCATTTAATTTGCAGGCCCTGGGTATATCATATACCACTTTACAAGGGACCTATAAGTAAACTAAATATGCCAATTGTGAATAAACCATTCTTACCATGTTTAGGGGGGAAGCAAATGCGCTTTAGCAGTTGTCAGTAGTAATAAAATGTTTTAAGGCCCCAAAAACAAAGAATTAAGAAAAATAAGAGGTAAGCAGACAAAACGTTTGGGGGAAGACCATCCTAAGGATGCCAGGTGTAACAGACAGCCACTTGAAGACCTTTCGTAGCATGTGTAGGATGTGGAAGCAGGAAGCACTCACTTCATTGACTTGTGCCATCATGATGAGTTTGTCATGTAGAATGATTCCTGGGTTTCTTTCGCATTCAATGGGTGTTGGGTCTAGCTCTGACCGACATCAGGCAGAGTCTGTTGGGGAGGTCTTGTTTCCAATGATCAGAACTTTTCTTCTTGTCAGAATTGAGCTACAAGCAGTATGTTCTCATCCAGTCTGCCACCATGGTAATGCAGTTGTCAAAGTTGTGTTAACAATGATGGGGGTCTCTAGTGTCAGAGGTATGAACCGTTGTCCAAGTAGAGACCTTTGCTTCTAGTCAGGGTAATGTGATTACACACTTTCGATGACCCCTGCTCACTCCCCTTGGTGGCTTAGCACGAGCAGACAGACTTATCCGAAAGGCAATGTGTAAAGTATTTGTACCCCAAACACACAGTAATCCAGTGAAAACACCACAAATGGACACCTCAACAGTTTAGAAATATAATGTATCTTTATCTAAACCAAACAAAACCAAAATTGCAAAAACAAAAATGCAAGATACATGTATACAGATATCACTTTTAAAAGGGTTACTTCAAAAATAGAACTTGTAGAAACAAATAGCTCAACCTAGGGCTATTGCGACCCTGTGACAGGCACAAATCCAAAGTACGGCGTGACCGTGAGGTGGGTGAGTTCGGTACGGAGTCACTCAGACTGCCCAAACAACAGTACCTTGGAAATACAGTCAACAGACATTGCATGGCACCGTGGCTATGAGGTGTCTGTGCCAAAGTGAAGCCAGTTCCTGTCTGCCATGGGGGAGGCGAGGCGTTGAGTCCGTGAGGGGACGAAGCATCGTATCCACGAGAGGTGAAGTTAGGCGGCGTCGGCGATGAGGGGTCAGTTACAGTGAAGCAATGCAAAATCAAAGAGTTCATGGAGTCACCCTTGTCAGTTATTAGCTCCACAATAACATGATGCTGGTGCTGGCATTGACAGTGTCTGTGCGTGCGCTGATGTCAGTAGGTGGTGAAGGGAATCGGTGCTGTGGTACAGGCAGGCCGGTCCCTTGCGCACTTCATGAGTGGTTTCCCCGGCCTTGGTGCAGGTCACGGCGTCACTGTCTGCATTGCTCATGGCATTGAAGTTGTTCTTCTTGCTTTCCAGCACCAACCACACAATTCTCAGGGCCCAGGAACTAGAATTGCTGCCCTTTTGAATGCAGGAGTTCAGTGAGCAGTCCAGGTGCTGGTAAGTGGGTGCAGGTGAAGTCTTTGTGGCTCTGAGACTTCAGAACAGGAGGCAAGCAGACGCAAACCCTTGGAGATTCTTCTTCAAGCAGTTTCACAACAAAGTTCCAGTCATTGTCCTCTCCTTGGCAGAAGCACCAATTACATGCCAATCAAGCAAAGCACACCCAGCAATGGGGCAGTACTCCTCCTTACAGCTCTCCAGTTCTTCTCCTTTGCAGAGGTTCCTCTTGAGTCTAGAAGTTATCTCATTCTCTGGGGTTTAAGGCCCAATACTTATACCCCTTTTTCTCTTTGTTCTCTTTGTGGCAATGGTCTCTGAGCCTAGTCCAAACCAGTTCTGCCCTCTCTAGCCCAACTTCTCTACAGTAGGTGGAGACAGCATTGTGCAAAGGAGACACAGTCTGTTCATGTGCTATGGAAAACTCTTCCCACCACTCTAAATGCAGACAAGGTCTATTCAGCCCAACTTTGAGTCAACCAGGAAAGGCATGACACACCTCACCCCCCTTGTGACTGTCTAGACTGAATGCACATCCCCAACTACTGTCACCTCATTACCAGACAGGGAATAAACAGACAGGCAGAAGCACACAGGATGGTGAAACAAGAAAATGCCTACTTTTAAAAAGTGGTATTTTCAAACCTACAATTTAAAAACCAACTTTACTAAAATATGTGTTAGTAAATTCTGAGTTCAGAGAGTCTAAACTCCATTTCGAAAATCTTGTCCCAGTGGAAAGTTACACTTGTAAGTTGTTACGGTGCAGCTCCTATGTTAGCCCATGGGACAGATAGCCTTTCAATAGTGAAACATTTTATTCCCAAGTATTTCACTATCAGGACAAGTAAACCACACCAGCACATGTCCTACCTTTAACATACACTGCAGCCTTACCATGGGGGGGGGGGCCTTGGGCCCACCTGAGGGGTGCCTTACATATTAGAAAAGTGAAGGTTAGGACCTGGCAAGTGGGTGTAGTTGCCAGGTCAATATGGCAGTTACAAACTGCGCATGCAGACACTTCATTGGTAGATCTGAGACACATTTCCAGGACTGCTAATGTGGGTGGCACAACCAGTGCTGCGGGCCCACTGGGCATTTTATTTACAGGCCCTGTCACACTCAGGGCACTTTACTAGGGACTTAACAGAAAATCAAATATGCCAATCAGGGGTAACCAATCATAATTCCAATTTACACAGGGAGCATATGCACTTTGGCACTGATCAGTAGTAGCAATGTGCCCAAAGCATCTAACCCAGCAAAAATTAAATTCATCACACAGTAAAAATACAAGAAGTAGAGGCAAAAAGTCAGGGGAAGCCACGTTGAGGATACCATGTCTAACAAGCTGGTTTGGGAGGTTGTGGTCTTGTCCATCAAGGAGAGGATGACCTGGATGTTGTCGGAGTATGAGGTAATGGGAATGCCTTGGGTTCGTATGATGTTGGCTAGTCGGTCATGTAGAAGTTGAACAGGGTGGTGCTGAGGGAAGATCCCTGGGAGACTCCGCACATCAGATTCTTGGTCCCTGGTGTGAAAAGTGGCATTCTACCTCTGTGGGTTCTTCTCAAAGAGAGAAATGGAAAATTCCTTTATACAATCCTTTTGTCTGAGTCCTCTTTCAAGGCATAACTCTACTGGGTTTCCCTGGGGTCCCTTCTGAATGGGGTAAGGTGTAATGTATTATATTCAGACACAGGTTTCCTATTTGTTAGGGCCTAAGTGACTCCTTACTTCCACCTTGTAATTGTGTGGTTAATCCTCAAAATAGCAAAACCAAAGGGGATGATGGATGGAGTGTTGAACATTGCTAACACTCACCCCCAGTCAACTGATCTGGGTTTAATCCATCATCATTCTTTAGCCCACTCCCCACTTCCGGTCCAGGGAAGACATGGTTTAGCAGTTCGGGCTGGACTGTTCCCATGAGGCACAGGGTCAGACTGATTTACATATGGCCATGTCTGAACAGGGGTGGTGGAGTGAGCTATAGAGTGATGATGGATTAAACCCAGATCAGTTGACTGGGGGTGAGTGCTTGCAATGTTCAACACTCCGTCCATAATCCCCTTTGATTTTACTTTAATCCTTAAAATAGCAACCAAAGAATGTGGCTATCACAAGGTGTGAACCAAGTCAGATTGTAGAGTATATATTTATGTTCCTGAAATACACTGCTTCTGAGCCAGGACAGGGTATATTTCATATCTCCTGATGCTATTTAGCAAATGAAGTCTAACACAGACATTGGTGTATTTATCTTAGGTTACCTATATTCTGCAAATTCACTTTTGACAGCATTTCCCAAACAAATATTACAAAGTAAAGATCACATCAGATACTCTACATCAGAGGATGTGTACTGTGGCATGGAGTTTCAGGAAAGCATGCAGCCAATAATCATGTTATGTTTTGTAAGCAGTTGGGTGGAAATGTATTAGTCACTCTTTTTCTTATATATCTTTTTATTTTAACAAGGCAGAAATGACAACTTGGCCTTTGTGCACATACAGTCATAGAGAAAACATCATTACAGCACAGTACAGGGTATGCCTCAGCCCCTCTCAAAACCCTACAGCAATCAAAGCTCTCCTTGTTGCAGCATACCATCCGATTTTGCCTGAATCCGGAAAAATAAAGTCTCTCCCACCGGTGGAGTACATGGATTGCCCCTGTAATCATTCCATTTGAACCAAATTTCCATCCATTTTTCCAGGCATCCTCTCTTGACATAAATTGCTTTTTCTGCCATCGTACACCAATCCATGTCTTTTTCAAATCCCGGAGCCTGGGTAGTACAGCTTCCCCTTAATGTCGTGCTATGTTGCATTTTGCCACCATTAAACCTAACGATGCCCATGTTTGCACTGCTCGCCCCAGACTGGAGTCCTCCTATACATTTAGGAAGCAGCATTTGGATGAAAGTGCCAGTTCCTTCCCCATCACCTCCGACATGCACAATATTATCGCCTGCCAGTAGACCTGGATCTCTTGAAATACCTTGAGTATGTGGTAGAAAGATCCCACCTCGCCACATCTTTTGTTACAAAGATTGTCAGTGGTGCATGATATGTTAATTCTATGCAGGATTTTTAACTTGACCGGTCGAAAACAGGCCCTGATGGCCACTTCTATTGGGGAGGCCAGTGCCTCCAGCCAGTCTTCGTCTTGTAAGTCCGTTATGTCATGGATCCTTCTTTCCTTTAATGTTCCAAGCATATCTGGAAGATTATTGGTCGGCTTTCGATATGTGAGTGAAATTGCCTTACGTGTCAGGTGTTCGTCAAGCAGTCTACACTCAAGGGGGAAGATTCTGGTAGCGCTGAACCTCGGGGTACTGCTGCTTGTATGACATGTTAAATTTGGAGGTAGTGGAAATATTCAGTTTTGGCCAAGCCATAAGTCTCCTGCAGTTCCTCAAAAGATAGAATTTTACTCCCCGTGTGCAGGTCTCCCCACTTTGGAATTCCCAGTAGGTCCCATTTACTAAAGAATTGTCTAAGTTTCCATGCCCCCAATTGTTGAGACTGCCAGAGCGGGGTGTCGAGGGTGAGTTTATTTTTCCATCCCAGCTTGGCCAATGACAGATGCCATTGCAGACTTTGACCGCCATGGGACCTTCTATAGAGAGGCGAGGCGGATCCATATATAATGGCTGGAGGTAGCCTCTAGCCTGCATTGAAAAGCTGTTCATTGTATAAGCTGGCTCCGTCAGTGGCTGGTGCACCCATTGATTGACCGTTGCCAGTTGAGCTGCCTTGTAGTATGTTTGAATGTGCAGCAGTGCTATTCCGCCGTCGTACCCACTATGCATCAGTTTACCTAGGGCAATTTTTGGGGGACCCCCATCCCACAGCAACGTGCAAACCAAGCTATCAATGACATTGAAATATGTGTCTGTAACTGGGAAGGGAGTATTTTGGAGAACATACAAAAAACATGGCAGCCCATCATTTTAAACAATGCCGCTCTACCAAACAGAGAGTGGGAGGTCCTGTCAGTGACAGGTGTCGCTTTTGAGGTGGTCCAGAGGGGGCTGAAAATTTCGAGCTTTATAGACCACAGGGTCTCCAGTGATAAAATCCCCAAGTATCTGAATCCCTCCGAGGTCACCTAGGCCTCGCTGTCTGCCGGTAATGTTGGCCTTGGTCCCCTAAGAACTTAGACCACCGATTTTGCCCAGTTGACCGTGTATCTGGAAAACCTTCCGAATGTGGCTAAGATATTTAATATTCTCGTTATTGAGGCTCTGGAGGATGCCACATACAGGAGGACATCGTCTGCATAAAGTGAGATCCTGTCCTCCCAGTCTTCTGACCATCGTAATCCCCAAATTATTATTTCCCTGCGGATCCATGCCGCCACCGGCTCTAACATTGGTGCAAAAATAAGTGGGGAAAAGGGACAACCCTGTCTCGTCCCTCGATGTGAAGGGAATATGCGGGATCTTACCCCATTTACCATCATTTGTTACAGAGTCTGTGTATAGAATTCCGAGCAATGAGAGGAATAGGGGCCCAAATCCTATGTGCTTGAGCACTGCCACCATGTACGGCTACTCAATCGTATCAAACGCCATGCGCACATCTAGGGACAGCACCGCTGCCTTCTCCCTAATTCAATGTGCACGTCCCATGACTACATGAAGGCATCGGAGGTTTACGACAGTGCTATCCCTGGCATAAATCCAGACTAACCCATATGGACTAAGGCCGGAAGTAGGGGTAAAAGCTGCTGGGCCAGCAGATTCTCAAGGACTTCCACTTCCGAGTTTAGTACGTAAATTGGCCTGTATAAGGCACAACTGTCTCTTGGTTTTCCCTCTTTGTGTATCACAACTATCGTTCCCAACCTCTGATCGGATGGCAGTGATCCTATGTCTCTACTTTCCTGAAACATGGCTAGCAGATGGGGTGCATTTATCTGCACCGCAAGTTTGTAAAGTTCAATCGGGATGCTGTGTGGTCCCACAGGCTTGCCCAGCTTCAATGCTCTTATACCCTGAGATACCTCAGTTACTGTTAAGTCACCTTCTAGCTGTTGACTTTCCTCTACGGTTAAGATTGGGAGTCTGATTTATTTCAGGAAATCTAAGGATTTCTGCTTAGTATATTGTGTTTTGTCGGCATATGCCGCCTCGTAATAATCTGCAAAGGTCTCTTCAATCTCTCTTGAATCTTTCATTGTTTTGCCAGTTTGGGTAACAACTGACAATACCCATCTGTCCATCCTTTGGCGCTGGTATAGCCAGGCCAAAAGTTTGCTTGCTTTGTTGCCTGCCTCATATATTCAGTGATACGTCTCCCAAATTGTATTCCTAGCTTCCTCTGTTACGTGGTCTCTGTAATATTGTTGTTTCAGTTTGAGTCTATATTGCAATGCGTCATCTACCCTTCCCACTACTTGACACTCAAGATTCAGTATTTCTTGCTCAAGTGTCGTGACTAGTGCCGTTTTTTTCCTTTTTATACCCTCCGATCAGCGAGAGAGCCTGGCCTCTCACCACTGTCTTGTATGCCTCCCATAGTGTCGGCGATAAGGCGACTGTATCCACATTCTTCTGAAAAAAGAAATTTGTAGCCTCCCTCAAGCCCTTTCCTATCTTTGGGATCTTAATATGCCAGGGGTTTCTGGGCACAGGACCTGAGCGTCACCCCCCTCCTATTGCATATCTTGCACACACGGGGGAGTGTTCCGAGATGACTCTCACCAGGCGTCTAACTTCTGTGAATTGGGAAGGGAGATCTGGAGGGGAAATTAATAGGTCTATTCTTGATTGGCTACCATGCGCCCCTGAATGAAATATATATTCTAAAGCAGTTGGGTTGAGGTTGATTAGTCCCAGTGCTAGGAGACATTTTGTTAGTTGTGATTTTGCTGGCGCCTGCGTTCTGGGAGGTGTGCGGTCTAAGGTGTCACTTCCCGTTATGTTGAATTACCCTCCTAGGAAAAGTCAGCCTGGCAGATAGTCTAGTAACAAAGTCCCCAAATCTGTTAGGATCGAATCTCTGAAGGTGGGAGGGATGTTCAATGATATGATATTCAATACGGCCCCTGCCCATGCCCAGAAATGACTGCATATCTCCCCAGTCTGTCATCATCATCATCATAATATCTTTATTCGGTCATTTGTAAAAAAAGCCATCAAAGTACACACAGAATAAAACATAAATATATCTACAAATAAAAATAGTATTAAACCATTGCAATCTCAAATACAAAATGACATCTTGAACCATTTTAAGAACATAAAAGCATGTACCAACAATCTAATCATGTTAAGGGAAGGGCACAATGCAGTCACCAAGCATATGAAAACTAAACCATTGAGTCAGCTGTGGATGTGAGATACATATATATCATAAAAGGATAGGTAAAAAAGGTTTGAAAATTGTGTCATAATTGGCAAAGACATTTTTTACGAATCAACCAAAAAGATAAGAGAAAACGACTATGGGAAAACTCAATTGGAACAGAAGTGTCTGTTTTTAAAATACTAAATGCAATCTGGTACTTCCTAATACTCATGTTAAGGCATATAGGTCTAATCCATCTCCTACGTACCTGCCTATACTTGGGACAAATAAACAAAATATGTTCTTTAGTTTTGGCAGCTGCGCAGCATGCCGGGCATGTTTCTATAGTTAGGCCCTTCGCCTCTTTCCCCGTAACTTTCAGCAACAGATTACCATACATAAACCTCATTTGCAAGCATTTAGCAAGCGAGGGCAAGATCAGGTCAAGGAACGGTTCAAATAGGGAGCAATATTTTATGATTAGGAAGTTTGTAGTTAGCTGACCGCAAGTTGGGTTATTCATATAGTGCTCGCCCACCACCTTCCAGTAAGTAGCTTTGAGAGACAAAATGTTGCGACTGGTCGCCCTTTCTGGATACTCCCATAAGCCCATTAGGTTCAATAGCTTGCACCATTTAGCAATGTGCTTGAACCAGGGAAGTTGTTTAGCCCCATGGAGCAAAAAACACAGTTGATGGATAGAATGCAGAACAATGTCTTACATTCACCCCAGTACAAAGATCTGGGCCTAAATCCATCGTTTTTTGCACTCCACACCACCCTAGGTCAGACAATGGCTATATGAAAATCAGCATGGACCCTGTGCCTCATGGGAACAGTCCGGCCCGAACTACCAAGCCATGTCTTTCCTAGACCGGAATCAAGCATCCAAAGATTGGTTTATGGCTATCAGCCTTCTTCAGCCTGGATAGCTTGACTCCAGTGATGTGGAGAGCCTGGGACTCACGTCTGAGCATACCCAGCCCACTCGGGGTGAAAATTGCAAAAAACACAGTTGATGGACAGAATGCAGAACAATGTCTTACATTCACCCCAGTACAAAGATTTGGGCCTAAATCCATAATTTTTTTGCACTCCACACCACCCTAGGTCAGACAATGGCTATATGCAAATCAGCCTTGACCCTGTGCCTCATGGGAACAGTCCAGCCCGAACTACCAAGCCATGTCTTTCCTAGACCGGAATCAAGCATCCAAGGACCGGTTTCTGGCTATCAGCCTTCTTCAGCCTGGATAGCTTGACTCCATTGATGTGGAGAGCCTGGGACTCACGTCTGAGCATACCAAGCCCACTCGGGGTGAAAATTGCAAAAAACACAGTTGATGGACAGAATGCAGAACAATGTCTTACATTCACCCCAGTACAAAAATCTGGGTCTAAATCCATCGTTTTTTTGCACTCCACATCACCCTAGGTCAGACAATGGCTATATGCAAATCAGCCTTGACCTGTGCCTCATGGGAACAGTCCAGCCTGAACTACCAAGCCATGTCTTTCCTAGACCGGAATCAAGCATCCAAGGACCGGTTTCTGGCTATGAGCCCAAGTCAGCCTGGATAGCTTGACTCCAGTGATGTGGAGAGCCTGGGACTCATGTCTGAGCATACCCAGCCCACTCGGGATGAAAATTGCAAAAAACACAATTGATGGACAGAATGCAGATCAATGTCTTACATTCACCCCAGTACAAAGATCTGGGCCTAAATCCATTGTTGTTTTGCACTCCACACCACCATAGGCCAGACAATGGCTATATGCAAATCAGCCTTGATCCTGTGCCTCATGGGAACAGTCCAGCCTGAACTACCAAGCCATGTCTTTTCTAGACCGGAATCAAGCATCCAAGGACCGGTTTCTGGCTATCAGCCTTCTTCAGCCTGGATAACTTGACTCCAGTGATGTGGAGAGCCTGGGACTCACGTCTGAGCATACCCAGCCCACTCGTGGTGAAAATTGCAAAAAACATGGTTGATGGACAGAATGCAGAACAATGTCTTACATTCACCCCAGTACAAAGATCTGGGCCTAAATCCATCATTTTTTTGCACTCCACACCACCCTAGGTCAGACAATGGCTATATGCAAATCAGCCTTGACCCTGTGCCTCATGGGAACAGTCCAGCACAAACTACCAAGCCATGTCTTTCCTAGACCGGAATCAAGCATCCAAGGACCGGTTTCTGGCTATCAGCCTTCTTCAGCCTGGATAGCTTGACTCCAGTGATGTGGAGAGCCTGGGACTCACGTCTGAACATACCCAGCCCACTCGGGGTGAAAATTGCAAAAAACATGGTTGATGGACAGAATGCAGAACAATGTCTTACATTCACCCCAGTACAAAGATCTGGGCCTAAATCCATCATTTTTTGCACTCCACACCACCCTAGGTCAGACAATGGCTATATGCAAATCAGCCTTGACCCTGTGCCTCATGGGAACAGTCCAGCACAAACTACCAAGCCATGTCTTTCCTAGACCGGAATCAAGCATCCAAGGACCGGTTTCTGGCTATCAGCCTTCTTCAGCCTGGATAGCTTGACTCCAGTGATGTGGAGAGCCTGGGACTCACGTCTGAGCACACCCAGCCCACTCGGGGTGAAAATTGCAAAAAACACAGTTGATGGACAGAATGCAGAACAATGTCTTACATTCACACCAGTACAAAGATCTGTACCGCTTTTGTCCGCCATAAGTGTGGCAGGGTATGCTCAGACATGAGTCCCTTGCTCACTTTGTCACTGGATTCAAGCAAGCCGGCTGAAGACGGCTGGAATGCCAGAAACCGGTCCTCGGAAGCTTGTTTCCGGTCCAGGGAAGACCTGGCTTGGCAGTTCGTGTTGGACTGTTCCCATGAGGCACAGGGTCAGACTGAAAAGCCGAAAAAATGAAAAAACAAAAAGCCGTAGACGCAGCCGTAGCCACAGCCGAGGTGGTGAGAAGGCAGCGGGCAGCGGTCTTTCGGCAAGCATCAGTTTCAGAGCGGGGGTATTTTTCCTGCATTCCCCGCACTTCGGGCTGAGTGGCCGCCGGTCTTTCTGCACCAGCACCGGTGTCAGGATCGGCAACCACAAAGGAGGTGAGGCTGCTACCGACGGTGGGGCGAAAGACGCGAGCGTGGCCGCCGATAGAAGCGACCGCTAAGTAAGAGCCCGGGGGTTTGACCTAGGAAGATCTGACTATGTCCGATTTTGCCCGCAGATCCCCCCGAGTGCTCCACACACAACCAGTTGCTTTCACAGGCTCTACCCACAGCCCCCTCACAGCCCTTTTTTGTCAGCTATCGCGGGGCTACTGTTTATAAATTGCCCCCCCCCCCACAAAACCTCATCCAAAACCCCTCATCTTTCCTTATAGAAAGCCCACCTACGGACCTACGGATCTACGGAGGCCACAAAGCAGCTAAATAACCCAGCAGTCTGCAGTCTGCATGCACTATAAAACAAAAAAATAACTCCATTGAAACCCAATACTGATCAAACTGCCACTTTAAGACACTTTAGAATACAGGAATCAGGAGCAAGGCCGTAGGGGGCCACACCGCAGGGGCTACAACACAAGGCCCACAAAGGTTCTACAAGCCCCATCAAGGCTCAACAAGCTCAACAAGCTCAATAAGCCTAATAATAAGTACAACTCACCAAATTAATTGCACTCTTTTTTTCCACTAATTGGCCAGAACACTTTTTACACAAAAAAAAAATCTCACCGTCTATTGCTACCGGGGCTCATTGCTGTGTCTCCAGTTCCCTGACTTGCGGCCGGGCTTGGCTCCACCCCCAAACGCTACAAACGACCGGCCGGGCTTGGCTCCGCCGGTCCCACGAAGCGCCTACAATCCCCAGGATCCCACGGGCCAAAACGCTGACGCACCACTGAGCGCGCCAGGAGGCGCATAAAGCAGCGTCAGGTCCCTCGTCCCGCGAGAACGCGCGCAGGACGCGCCGGACGAAGCCCGGACAAAGGGCAGACAGTCTGTGACAGACCGTGACTGACCGTAACTGGGCTGGGCCAGGATCCCTGCCTGTTCCTTTCGCAGTCTACCACTGTCACCCCTCAAGTAGGACCTATCTTTGTCACCCTATCTCTGTATTCCCTGTTCATCTATCCTATTGGTAACCGTTTTTGCTTGCTTGGCTTTGGTAGTGATACTCTTAGTTGACTATTACCCAACTGACTTCAACATGTCCAAGCAAAGGTCTTCATCTGTACCCAATACTATAGACAATTACCTGGTACAGGTTGTGAGTAAAATAAATAACACAAGACGGATATCTCTGGGCTTGAGCTCACCACCTGTCATCTCCACGCAGAGTTCTCTGCTAGATCCTACTATGTTAGAAGTTCCGATACAGGTACATAGTAGTGATATTTCAGCTACCGAATAAAGCCCGATTGTTAACCTTGATTTAAACACATCCGCTGTTGTTCATCTAGACAATGAACCAGGTGAGGAGTCAAACACGATAGAAGATCATTCCCCTTCCCCTGTGTCTGTGCCTGTAACTAGAGCTGTTAGAGCATGCAGAAAGGGTCAGATTAAACGGGGTGGGTTACGCTCCAGTAGGAAAAGAACAGAGTCTTCACCGAAAACTACAGCCATAATAGAGGCGAGCGGGGACCATGGTGAGAAGGAGATATTAAGTGACGACTTGATTAGAAAGCTAGTGAGTATGATAGACTCCAAGATGAATTCTATAATTAAACCTTTGCTAACCAAAATTGATCTATTAACAGCCGAAGTAAATAGACTAGGGGGCCTGATAAACAAGACAACGGAGGAAGTGGGTAACATACCAACTTTAGTGGGAAATAGAGTTGTATCATCTACAAATATCCCTAGGGGTGGGACAGGGGGCAGTGATGGTGTGATACCAGATCCGCCTCCTACTCAACAGTCAGTAGATAAAGGTGCCCGGGTGACAGTTAATGAAGATCTACCACCAAACTCCGTAGGGATCAGTGCAGACAAAGGCCCGGTTCAACTTATTGTAGAGGCCTCTCCTCTTGTGTTGGTCTTGGCCAATGTACCTCCCCTAAAACCAGGTCAAGTAGAATCTACTTCCTCTTTGATTAGTAAAGCATACCATTGGCTATGTAATAATACGATGATAACCCTGAGGGGAAAACAACAGCTAGCCGGGGAAATTACCATGGCAAGAAGGGTGGATTGGATAGGGAATAGCGTGAAAAAACTAAAAGGAGACTGTGTAGTTCTGCATTTCTTAAGGCCAGAAGTACTCCCCGAGCTTCTAAGATACATATTTCCCCCTCAACGTAGGAGTACGAGATTGTTCCGCTAACCTTGGATTTTTTCTATAGAAGAGGTAGCACAGTGAATCCAAGCATTTTAAAAACAAAATGGAACTCGGTAACAAATAATTGGGGTAGGGCCGTACAACCTAGCGAATGGGGAATCAGCGTTGAAAATAGATTTGCCAAACAGAAGGAGTCAGGTCCTAGGCGGGACTGAGGGGGGCTGGACCGTAATATAATGCAGAACAATAGAGACTGCCCACACCTCATAGAATGGAATTGATTCAAAAAGAGGGTAAAAGTGTAACTCAATGACACATGTATAGGTACTTTTATTTATACCCACTGCTCATAATATTTTATGTCTTTGAAAATGTAAACAATTATGGAAAACAACAATTCATGAGATACGTAAATACACAGGACAAAAATATTAACATATGTGTTAATATTTTTGTCCTGTGTATTTACGTATCTCATGAATTTTTGTTTTCCATAATTGTTTACATTTGTATAATTATTGTGTTGATTGTGTTGGTATATCTTTTTCTTGTTCTTAAAATTTTTTGAAGTGTGTGCTGTTGCTTCTATAGTGGATACTAACTTTGAAAACACGTCAGTGAGGGTAGAGGTTACTGATGTTATCCGCCCCGTAGGCATGTCAGCTTGAACTGAACAGGAACTATTTGAGACTAAAATTGAGAATCCTTCATTGACGGACACGGATGGTACTGTGGACAATTTGGGGAAATTCTTCTCATGGAACATTGCAGGCCTGGGTTCTAAACTGGACTCTGGAGAGTGGCTTCAATTTGTCAATTCTTTTGACCTATGTATATTTCAGGAGACCTGGTCATGTGAACCATCCTTTGCACAGGGATACTTGAACTATTCTGTGCCTGCTTTAAAAGGCCCAAAGGGAAGACCAATGAGCGGCCTAACCATTTGGGTTCGGCAGTCCCTAAAACTAGACGTTAAAGTAAAAGAAACTAGTCATAGAGACATTCAACTAATCACAATGAATTCAGATATTCTGGGAACATTAGACATCTACAATGTATATGTAAGGAGTACTAGGGGTGGGAGGTCAGAGGTTTTAGCAGCCTTGGGCTCCCTTCTAGATACCCACTCCCAAGATAATCATATTGTGATTGCAGGTGATTTTAATCGAACATTTGACCCCTTAGCCACAGATGATAATTTCCTTGGGGATGAAGAGGATTGGCATTGGGGGGTCCCAAAACTAGAGCTAAAACCAGTTGTGCGCTGGACCGAGGATGTGATTAGTATGAATGCCTTATGTTTTGAGAAAGGTTTAAGAGCATTACATGGAAGGACGTCTAGTGATAAAAATGGTTCCATGACATTTGACAATGGGCACACAAGAGCAGGATAGATTACGTACTTTGTAGTCTGAAACTATGGCCGTTGTTACGTGACATGGAGGTTGTATGGAGGAGCGAGAGTGACGACAATCCTCTGTGTATAAAGCATAAATGGTGGTCATTATCCACCAGGACAAATGGCCCTACTGTCCTTGTTCCACCCCTAATTGTCCCCACTAACGATATGCGTAGGTTGAGATGGATAAATGTTGCAACTAATCAACAGGCTATGGACAACATCAAAATCGAAGCTGATAAAGCGATATCAACCATGGAATATATTAATCCTTCCAGCTCTGAGCTGAGCAGCCTGGCTCTAATCCACGATACCCTCTTTTCCGTAATTAAAGACCACTTTTTGAAGCCTGCGAAGGGCAAGGGCGAGAGAGTTCCCAAGAACGAAAAATTGTATAATGCCCATTGTGGGATGCGCCAAACGCCCTAGGTACTGCTCTAAAGGGTAGGGATACCATGGCTATTCAATCCGCTAGAAAGGAATATAAAACCAGTATAGCAAACGCAAAGAAAGCCTGGGATGAGCATCACTGGTCCGAATTAAAAAGAGCTAGCGATAAGAAAGATTCTAGACTGTTCTGGAGCATTGTTAAATGGGGTGGTGAGGGGGAACCTGAACCCCCAAATAACAATGTCCCGGAGGAGGAGTGGGTAAAAAATTTTAGAAGTCAGTATGCTGAGATAAAACAGGTTACAGCTATAGAGGATATAAATTATACCCACTTTAAAGATAATTCCTTCAGTCTACAAGAAATCCAGGCGGCTTTGAGTACCGTGAACAGTGGGCGTGCGCCAGGTTTGGATGGTGTACCTGCCGACGTCTTTATCAATGATAAAGGACGCTGGTGTAAGTACATTTGCCTCCTCCTTAACAACATTGCTAGGGGTGCAGAGATACCGACATCCTGGGTGGGAGCCGTAATAATACCAGTGTTTAAGAAAGGTGACCGATCCCTGCCCGGCAATTACAGGCCGATTAGCCCTATTGATACCATACAAAAGATAATAGGGCGTGTGATTGTGAATAGGCTTCTTGACTGGGCTGAGGATAATGATGCTCTGTCACTGTTTCAAGCGGGATTCCGTAGGTCCACAAGTACTGTGGATCAGGTTTTCCGCTTTAACCTACTGCAATGGAAGACCGTGGTGCTGGGCGGGGGCAGCCTATACGCGGCTTTTGTCGACTTGCGGGCTGCCTTCGATCTAGTGCTGCGGTCGAAAATGTGGTCTGTTCTTAAGAACCTGGGTGTTCCTGATGATTTATTGACTCTGATAATGCGGCTTCACGAAGCAACATTCGCTAGAATTCAGTGGGGGGCAGAGGGCTCGGTGACAGTGGATTTCCCGGTAGAGCGGGGCGTACGGCAAGGCTGCTCAATGGCCCCCACTTTTTTTACACTGTTTATCAACGGTGTTGTATCCCGCATGGTATCGGCAGAGTTGGATGCTCCTTCACTAGCTGGTACTAAAATACCAATTTTAATGTTCGCGGACGATACGCTCATCCTATCAAAAACCCCAAGTGGCTTACAGCGTGCATTGGCTATCTTTGATCTATTTTGCGGTGAGCATGGTCTGGAGGTCAATGTGAGCAAAACAAAACTTATGATTTTCAATCCCCATCCCAGTTTTAAATCTAAAATCATCATGAATGGTCGGCCTCTAGAAGTGGTGAACATTTTTACGTACCTGGGTATTCATATCTCAAATAAGAACGGATGGAGCAAACATATTGATATAGCTACGTTGAGGCATAGGCAACTATCAGGTGCTATTTGTTCTGAGCATAGAAAGTCCCTGAGGAAACCTATAAAGCCTGCTTTGCAGGTATATGAGGCAAAGGCTCTTGGCTCTGCACTATATAGTGCTGAATTTTGGGGTTTCGAGAAGGTGGCTGCCCTGCAATTCTCGGAAAATAAGTTTTTCCGTTCTATAACTGGTGTCCCGAAAAGTACTCCGTTGCTGCCCCTCAGGTATGACTTGGGTAGAAAAGCGGTTACAGACTTGGTCAGACTCCGACCGATTCTGTACTGGAGAAGGCTCTGGACTACGCCTGAGCTTTCCCACTACGCTGAGGGGTTTCTAGACATCATCAAAGCGGACATATTCCATAAAAACAGGTGGCCTAAATCCTTGAAGGGTATCTTGAATGAGCTCGGAATGTGTTCGCTTTGGTCAGACCCAGCTGGAACAACTTTCCCTACTAAAAGTGCTTTAAAAGAAATCTATTGGGAAAAGGTAGCCTCTCGGGGTTGGAGTAGCACTAGCTTAGGATCTATAACTGAAGGATTCTTAGAGGCTAAGTTGTACCCTTCCCTGGAGCTCTACTGGGATAGTATAACTAGGCCTGGAGACAGAAAACTTCTATTCCAATTAAGAGCAGGTTCACTACCCCTCAGATCTCTGACAGCTAAATGGGAAGATGACTTAAGTGTTAGCTGCCCCGTTTGTGGTTCCTCTAATGAAACTATGGGCCATTTCTTATTTTCTTGCACAGCCTACTTGGATCCAAGATGTGTTTGGCTAAAACCGATGTGCAGGAACTTAGGGACTACCCGTAGCACAGTTGCCTTGCGTATTATATGTACCAGTAGCGAGATATGGATATTAATAGCAACTGCTAAATACCTTGGATGGGCATGGTCGATCAGACAGAGACTGCTAGTCACTTGACTATTCTCTGTCTGGGAAAACTGTATGGCCGAACAGACAGAGACTGCTAGTCATTCGACTATTCTCTGTCTAGGTAAACTGCCCGTTTAATCTATTCATGTTTCTCTTTTAGAACCTTGTTAGTCCTGGGTGTTTTTTAACTCTTTTAAACCATTTTAACAATGGACAATTATTGATATATGACATTTTTAAATTTTGAACTGTATGATGAGTCATGAATTGTAAATAATATGCTTTATCTTTTTAATGTAATTGATTAACATTTTAATTGTATTTTTAAAAATTTAGATTGGTCTTGCTTTTATGAGTGAAATCTCGAATAAAGCATGTTTTGACTTGCAGGCCTCCTCACCGCCTATGTAGTATTGCCCCTGCCTCTGACTATTGAATGTCTTGAGGACAGTCTTATTGTCCCATCGTGCCAGTGCGTTATTTTGTGCCCTGCGGACTGGTTCTTCATGTGTCCCGTGCACCAGTCTCACCTGTCTCAGGAGCCTAGGCTGGCAGCTCCTACTCGGTGAATGGTATTATTTTTAGATGGACAGCTTGTTAGGTTTTGCACATCCCTTCACTAGTGTAGTTTCTGTTTCTATATTACATCCCTCGTGCGTGGGCACTGCAGGTGCCTCCACTCCTTTCCAGGACACTGTACTGCGTTCCGCCGCGAGGGCAGAGAAACTGGAGATTGCCACTGTCTCCACCAGCACGTCTCCCACTGCCGGGAACACCTTTCTGACTCCACCCCCTCTGCACGCAATGCCACTTACTGCCGGAGGGCTCCACCCAATTGAGACCGGGGCCTCCCTATGTTGCACAGGCCGCAGTTCGAGTGGATGCCTTTTTCTGCCATTGTGGACTTTGGCTGCACGGATAATTGACCGGATATTGCGGGGGTCATGGTCTGCGCAGCTGAGCTGCTCTATGAAGCCGCCATCATCCCTGCAGGAAGGCCACGCCCTCCTCTATTGGTCACTCTTGTTTGTTATAACTGTAATCTGTGGAACTTTAGAGGGGACTTGCGCACATTTGTCTACTGTCTAACCAGGGACACAGGTCAAATCTAATATAACACTATTTATCCTTTTATGAGAGTTTGTGTGGCTGGGTCCATTTGCCATGCAGTAATAATAGCAAAGATCAAAATACCATATACCCAAAGTGAAATTAAACGGTGGGAACAAATGAAAAAGATGGACCTCCTTACACCCTGCAATTTCAGTACTTTGCTCTTTCCAAAAATTGTGAATCATCATGTTGAATATCTTTGGCTTGTGAGCACAGTTGTCGCCAGGCCTTATGTGATCAACCTAAAATGAGGTTTTCGGAATACTACATAGAAGATCTTTGGCTCCACCCACATGTTGGTGTACAGGAGTAAATGCTTTGATTGGGCTGAAGTTGTGTGCTTCAACAGAAAATAGTGCTTTTTCTCCATGCAACTGTGAATATGTTCTTTGCTTATTAAGTTGCTTGAGCCAGCAGCAGTATGACTGCCTAGAAATGGCTCACTAATACACATAAAGTATCAAGCTTACAATGGTATTGAGCTTGATCTCCCAGGCTCATACAGATGGCACTGTAAGGCTGACAAAAAGTCTTAGATCAGGACATAATTTACAATGTTGTGTTTTTTTGCTCTGGAAGAAGCACAAATGAAAGGAGGTCAGTCGTGAGAAAGGTATTGCTGCTTTCAAGCCCCAGCAACTTACCCTTCCCTTTCCATCATTAACTTTATACTTCAGAGTGCAGTTGTGTCTTTGGGAGCATTATTGAGTGCCCAGGTCTACACGAATCTACATGAGTTCTTACATACTTTAACATCACACTCCTGACATAACAATGCTTTTCAATGTAATTCCTGCAATGCGTTTATTTGATTTCAAAGACTAGAATACAGCAATTTGCCTGTCCCCACTGCTCAGAAATACAGACCGTGTGAGACATAATAATGTTTATGAAATGTGTGCCTAATACCAAAAATCTCTTTGAAACTCTTTACAAATTATGGATAGTGAAATATTTTCATTTGTTGACATATTAGCTGCATTTAATACTAGACTGCATGAAATGGTCTTCATAAATGCACTTTTTTCTAGGGGATAAGTTACTATCTGGAGGACGATCATGTCTCAGTTACTTGGGGAGAACAGTTTTAGCCTGATTCAGAAGGAAAAACATGGGACAAATCAAATAGAGACTGTCTACAAAGCATAGTTCTGAATCATTTTAACATCTTCAGTGGAACTAGCACATGTTTAAACTGCAGCAATATGTGTTATTTTGTGTTTCCGGATGCCAGAGACATAGATTAAAAATGAGCAGTTATGGTACAGAGATAACCATGTGTTTTTGTTTCCTGTCGGAAACATAACCAGTAGCAGAAAATATATGCTATTTTGTTGTGGAGATGTTGTGTGTCAGGCAGTCTGGTAAATATCAGAGAATGTTATTTAATTGGCTGTTGTATCTGTAGAGGCATTCTGTGTGATGAGCCAATGGCTAGCTAGTGTGCATGGGTGTTAGGATGAAACAACATATGGTGATGCAGGGCTGAGGAACATCTTCTGAGTTATACAGGAGTCTAAGCATTGCAATAACAGGAACAGTTGCAGTTGCCAAATTCATTTGGTACACTAAGTACACGTCCAAAAATGTGAAAACTACCGAATAGCACTTGGAAACACATGGGTTTAAGAACTGTGAAATCTGGTGTTGCTGCAGATTTGAGGTGCATCAACTGCACTGTTCTGTATGCAAAGTGTCCAGGACAGAAGGTCAATGGGTCCTTGGCTGCCTATAAAAGTGAGGTACATTATCTGGTTCCCAGTCCGGCCCTGTACATTATCAAAGGTGGGTGTATGCTAGAGTTTAGGCACTGTTTGTTTTGCACTAAAGGAGGGCTGGAGGAACCTGTCACACTTCCCAGCACTAAATTTGCCCCAATGTATCATGGTAAATGCAGTGCAAGATAGCACTTACTTCAGTCGCATTCTTGAACTTTTCACCATTGTTGGTGCAGCCTGTGCTGTGTATCTCTAGAGAGATGTTTCTAGATGAATACCTTCATTAATATAGAGCAACATGTCATTTCAGGAGCGTCTCTTTACCACTTACTGGGCACAGGTGCACCAACACAAGCTTTTCAGCTCAAGGAAGCCTTTACAAAAAAAGGAGGGTGAAAGCACACTACCTCATCCCTAAACTAAATTTGGCCCAATGCATTACAGTAAATGTAGAGCATGATAACACTTTTGTCAGTCAGTAGTATTCTTACATATTTCACCCTTGTTGGTGCAGCCTCTGCTGTGTATCTCCAGACACATGTTTCTGGGTTTATTCCTACTTCAGTAGAACAACTAACCATTTTGGGGTTGCTGGAAATACTGCCCAAAGTCTTCTCAGGTCCCTGTACCCACTGGGAGCAGGTGCATTAACAGAAGCCGTCAGCTCGACAGCTCAAGGGGGCCCTTCCAGCCAGAAGGAGGGTGGGAGCACACTGCTTCACATCCCAGCACTACATTTGCCCCAATACATCATGGTAAATGCAGTGCATGATAACACATACTTGAGTAGTATTCTTTAATTTTTCACCATTGTTGGTACAGCCTGTGCTTTGTATCTCCAGAGACATGTTTCTGGATTAATTCCTTCATCAGTAGAGAGCAACAAGTTGTTTTGGGGGAGCTGGAATTGCTGCCCATTAAGGTCTCTGTACCACTTACTGTGTGCAGGTACATCAACATAAGCGCGTCAGCTCAGTAAGTCAAGGGAGCCTTTTAAAACAGAATATCTTCACCAATTATTATTTAGATTACAATGGGATGTTTTTCCTTGCTTGTAGTTATGATTATGAGGTTCCCGACTGCTTATATGCCATTATTGGTTTCTATGCTTTCTGTTTCATTTATTGATTATAGCACATATACATTTTGGGAAGGAATGTGTATTCTGGGCTGCTGCCTTGATACAAGGAGGTAACCACATTGTTATTTTCTTTAATTAGGTACACATTTTCTTCATGTGATGTAACACACACACATTAAGCACTGTATTTTGTTTGATTTGTGCCCGCTTGAATTTGACCCTATCAATATTAGCAAATAATTAATTATGTGGTGCCAGCCTATATATACAGAAAGTCTATCCACTTACATTCTACCAAAACTTACATTAATAGTGGAAGTACCAAGGGAGAAAAAGAACCATGGACTTTCCAATCCAATCCAAAAATTCTTTATTTCGGTCATATAGACCATACAAGATACAATACAAATAACATACATTTTAAAATACATATTAAAAAACACAGTTATAAAAAGTTCCCTTCTTATCCAGCGAGGAGGTGAAAAGCGTATCAGATCAGTGACCACAGTTTAAGGGGCTTTTTTCTTCCTAATTAGCCATACTGCCATTAGAAATTTGGCTATTGCGAACACAATATGGCCAAGAGTGCTGGTTTTCATTACTCTATATGCCTGTGAGTAAGTGTGAGCGGGAAATCCGTTACGCTCGCGGATTTTGCTGATTTTTGGGAAATCCGCAATCCGTGAATTTTGCGGATTTCCCGCAAAATCCGCAAAAAAAAATCCGCGAGTGTAACGGGTTCAAAAGTTGAACCCCCACTCATGCAACTATTTTACAATGGCACCAGCAAGCTGCCAGCGCCGTTGTAAAATAGTTACAAAGTTAGCTTGCACAGGAACCACTAGATAAAACGAAGCAGGTGCTGCTTTATTTTATCTAAGTGCTTACTGTGCAAGCTAACTTTGTAACTATTTTACAACGGCGCTGGCAGCTTGCTGGCGCCATTGTAAAATAGTTACAGCTCACAGCTCACTCAAGGGACCCCTGCGCCCTTCGGGACGATTGCATAGTAACACACACATGGACGCTCGAACTAGTTGATGCTCAAATTCAGTGACTCATTCATTAGCCCAAAAACAATTGTGAGCATCGTCGAGGCTGGACAGGTGTGCCTTCTTCCCAAATCTACCGTGGAAAATCAGCTGTGATGCTGGATAGGCTTTGCATCCTTGACTTTCACGAGCGCAATACCCGTGCTGTTCCTGTGACCAGGAGCTTCTTTCTCTTCATCTGCTGACCTGATCTTTCTCTGACCTTTTATTCACACAAGACGAGGCACATACCCTACTGGGCACATTGTGTTCGCACGGGTTTCTGCAAGTTCGCACGCGTTTTGTACAATTTCGCAATTTACGAAATTGTACAAAACCCTCGCGAACTTGCAGAAACCCGTGCGAACATAAAAAAAAAATCCGCAAATTCGCGGGAATTCGCGGATTTTGCGGATTGCGAGTTCGCAAATCCGCAAAATTCGCAAACGCGAGGTTCGCAAAATTCGCCCATACCTACCTGTGAGTAATTTCTGAACCCCACGTTTCTGCAGAGCGGCGCTATCCAGTATTTTCTAGGTCTGTGATAGGCTGGGCACACAAACATAATGTGGAGGTCGTCTTCCTCATAGATGTTACAACATGGACACATTTTATCACCCCCCTTAATCCATTTGTGGGTACATTTTCTGATGGGGAGTGAGCCTATCCTCCATTGTACAAACAATTTCCTCGCAAGGATAGGGAAAATAAAATCCATAAAAGTTTCAAATACATAAGAATTTTTGGATTCCAGAAATCGCACTGTAAGGGTGCCGCTATTTTGGACATTCATCAAAAGTGAGAGACTCTTGTCTTAATAGATTTGGGTCAGGCCTTTGCGTGAAACCCTTTGGCAGCCTTGCACGGGACCCTCCCATAGCTCAGGTAAGTTCATAGTGAGCAGTTCATTTTTTACGAAAGCGAGCCAGGGGATTTTATTGCTTCGATTCAGGCTCATGACATGGATAAGGTCCTGCCTATAATGGTGTAATTCGTTTGTGGACCAGAGCCTGTGCCAAAACTTCACTGGCTTTGACACCAGCTCCTCATCAATAGAGGGGAGACCCATATCTAATCTCAATGGCAGGAGTGGTGTGTCTCGTGGAAGAGCTAGTAGGCATCTAAGGAAGTTATTTTCCACTCTCGCCAAATCTTGGCCTGCTTTATACCCCCATAGCTCACTCCCATACATAGCAGCTGCCTTAGCTTGGGTCCGGTAGGTTTCAAGTGCCGGGCTTATAGGCTTAAAAGTGGAAGTGTTGGCCACCTTCAAGATTGCGCCCGACAACTGGGACAATTTAAGTCTTGATCTTGCTATCTGTCGATCCCATGATAGATTTTCCTGTAGTGTTTCCCCCCAAATATGTAAAGGTAGTTACCTTCTCAAGGCTGGCAGTGCCCAGGGTGGGATTGGGCCTGGCTTTATTTGGTGGATTAAATATCATGAATTTGGTCTTTTCTGTGTTCACCTCTAGACCATGTTGTCTACAGAAAAGACCAAATCCATCCAAAATCCTCTGGATCCCCATCGGGGATTTGGAAAGCAGGAGGGTATCATCGGCAAACATGATTGCCGGAACCCTCCTGCCTGCCAAAGATGGGGCGTCATTGTCCTTAACGTTTTCTAGATGGGATATAACGTTGTTGATGAAGAGACAGAACAGGGTCGGTGCCAAGACACAACCCTGCCTCACCCCTCTTCGGACAGGGAACCTGGACGAGAGAGTGCCATCCCTCCCGCACCTAACCTGCGCATAATTATTCTCATGTAGCCTAGTTATGATACTAAGTATCTGAGGGGGTACCCCTAACTTTTCCAAAACCTCCCAGAGTTTCTTACGCGGGACTAGGTCAAAGGCTGACCTCAGATCCACGAAGACCATGTACAGCCTTCCCCCCTCCAACATCACCGTCTTCCAGTAAAGCAGGACGAGGCGGAAAATCTGGTCCATGGTCGACGTGTTTTTTCTGAAGCCAGCCTGTAGGGAGCTCATGATATCGTTGGCCTCCACCCAGTCTAGCAGGTGGTTCAGGATGAGGCGCGTGAAAAGCTTTTGGGGGACATCTATGAGGCTAATCGGCCTGTAATTGGCCGGGAGGAGAGGAGACCCCTTCTTGTATATTGGCACAATCTCTGCCCCCAGCCAAGAACACGGGACCGCCATACCTCCTAAGATGGCATTAAAAAGAATAAGAAGGTACGGGCCCAGTCAAAACGTGGCTGGGAAGGGGTTTGGCAGGGGAACCGGTGTGGTCGGTGCCCCATCTGTAACTGCCCAGGCCCCACCTTGTGCCCAACTACAGGTGACAGCCAGCAAAAACAAGCACTACCCTCTCAGTCTGTGAAGAGCAATGTTGTTCTCGTTCACATTTCTTGCTTTGCTTACCCTTGAGTATTAGGTTTTTTTCAGGATAGTGTGTTTCTGTAGTTTTTTCATGCAACATATTACTCACATGTACTCTGAGTGTAAAAGGATCACCTCTATATAGCTGTGTGAGTTCAGTCTTTGGGGGGGCACGATTGCAGAGATTAGACTGAACTCAGTGTACATTTCTCACAGTGTTTGTTGGTGGGACATAAAGGGGTTTGGAACACATGCTCCTCCAATCCATGGCCTCTCTGCAGTGCACATAAAACAATGATCTGGTGTGGCAATTCTATTGTGATTAAATGAAAGAGTGTGGGAAGGCGGTACACAGATGTCAAAATATTAACAGAGCGAAAGTTACAGAAAGTCCAGTGATTACAGTTAAGTGGATGTGTTGTCTGTTGGGGTGGTGAAGTGAAACAGATGCAAGGAAGTATGCACAGGCAAGAGAGAAAAGAGGGATAATATTGGAAATTTGCCCTTGCTTCAGCCTTGAAACCAGCAGCAACCACTCCAAGGAACTCTTCAACATCATCAGAGAATTCTCATCCCCAACAGCCATTGAAAAAACAACCCCACCCACCCAGGACCTCTGTGATGCCCTATCAAACTACTTCCACAACAAGATAGCAGACATCTACAGCAATTCGACCCTCAACCTATGGAGCTCACTTCACCTCGAACCCTGCCGACTTCCTGACTACCACGGCATTGACTGGACACCCTTCAGCACCGAGACCACCGCAACCATGATGATCTACATACACTTGGGCACTCAAATCAACCCCTGCTCACACTATGCCTTCAACCAAGGACTCACATATATCCTCAACTCCACCACCACCCCGGAAAACTAGAAACATGCAGAAGTCTGACCTCTCCTAAAGAAATTAACTGCAGACCCCAACGACCTCAAGAAATACCGCCCCATCTCACTCCTCCCATTCCCAGTGAAGGTCCTTGAGAAAGACATCAACCACTAGCTCACAGACCACCTGGAGAGAAACAACCTACTGGACATGTCCCAATCGGGCTTCCGCTCAAACCATAGCACTGAAACAGCACTCGTAGCTGCAACAAATGACATAAGTAACATCATAGACCATGGAGAATCAGCTGCCCTCACCCTCCTCGACCTCTCCGCAGCCTTCAACACCATATACCATTACATCCTGGTCAAAACTGAGACTGCATCACATCAGTGGCAATGCACTCATACTCATTACCTAGCTTCTCACAGGACACATGCAAAGAATATGCCTACCATCCTTCACCTCCAAACACAAAGACACTATCTGCTGTGTCCCCCAGGGGTCCAGGCTCAGCACCACCCCGTTCAACATCTACTTGACTCTGTTGGCCACTGTTGTCTGCAGCCATGGACTCAACATTATCTCATATGCTGAGGACACCCAACTCATCCAATGTCTCTCCGAAGATAACTCCACCACCAGAGCGAACTTCCTTAACACTATGACAGACGTCACGGACTGGATAAAGAACAAGTGCCTACAACTGAACACAGACAAGATAGAAGTGCTCCTCTTTGGTCATACCCCCTCTCCCTGGGATGAGTCCAGGTGACCCTCCACTCTCGGACCTGCACCTACCTGCATCACCCATACCAGAAACCTGAGCATCATCCTGGACAGCAAGCTCTCCATGAGACGCCAAGTGGACGCAGTAACCTCCTCAAGTTTCCACATGCTCCGAATACTCCGTAAGATCTTTAGGTGGATCCCATCCAGCACCAGGAAAACTGTAATAAAAGCCCATGTCACCAACCGATTGGACTACAGAAATTCACTTTTCTCTGGAATCATAACCCAACTACTGAAATCACTCCAGAATATCTAAAACAAGACAGCCAAACTCATACTGGATAAGTCGATTAACCATAACTCCTTATCTCAGAAACCTCCACTGGCTCCCAATCAAGAAGAGAAGCCACTTCAAACTCAGCCATGGCTCACACCGGTAAGAGCAGTGGGGCGGGCTGGGGAGTGGAGTTTTGATGGACGATGACAATTGAAAATTAATTATTTGTCGAATTTTCCCTCGTCATTGTCTGTCCAAATCCCCCCCATCCGGCCTCACCACCCTTATATGCACGGGAGATGGCTGTTCAAAGTACTCACCTACACGTTCAAGGACCTCCACAACATAGGACCAGCCTACATCAATCATCGACTGACTTTCTACCAGCCCACCAGATAACTCCGCTCAGCCCACCTAGCCCTCGCACACATCCCACTCATAATTGGGCCCAAAGAGGAGACCGATCCTTCTCCTACCTAGTTACCAAATCATGTAACGACCTGCCCCTCCACCTCCTGACCTCCACCACCCTAGATGACTTCAGGAGAGCACTCAAGGCCTGGCTGTTTAATCAAATGGCTAATTCTCTGCGCTGGTATACCCCCCCGAGTGATAAGCTGTGCTCTACAAATCCAAATTGATTGATTGACCCTGAATTATTTTTTAGGTCTGGTGTTTGCTAGGACCTTTTGATTAGAAATAATACATACGTATAATATACCTATTTAAAGGGGCATTTAGCCAGCTGTCTTCTTCTTTAGCGTGTTGATGTGTCATTCACAATTTCCTACCGCCTACTGCAGCATACATCATGGGGTAGGGAGTCAGCACACTTTAGCCACTGGGTAACCTTACTTTGAGTAACTGCATTTTGCTCCTTCTAAAGGAGCACTTCTGCACAGAAGATAATTCTCTTCAGTATCACTGTTTTTATTTTTACTTTATTATTTTGGTGTAGGCTTTGTGTTTGGGGTCTGATGCGATAACAAGACGTTTTTTTACCAGCTCTCCATGTTCATGACATGGCACATTCTAGCTTTATTAGTTTCTGCTTCCTGCTGATGGAATTGCAAATTCCTTTTTGAGTGTCCTTTTTATTGTCTGACTGCTGCTATTTCACAGCTTCCAAATTGGGTCTATCTGAAACTATTCTTCATAAAGTTGTCATTTATTTTTTAGTATGCATGCAATAAAGTGCATTTCTAACTGCACTTTTGTATGTCAAGCTGATATTTATTTTAACTGAGGACTAGCTTGTTCTGTATGTCATGCCTGTATGGATGTCAGTGCTCTTGTATGTCCTCTTGTATGTCCTGATCATATAGACATTTAACTTTTATATTACTAATTTGAGCTCTAATGTTTATTTCAAATTCTTTTCTATCTATCTATCTATCTATCTATCTATCTATCTATCTATCTATCTATCTATCTATCTATCTATCTATCTATCTATCTATCTATCTTTCTATCTATCTATCTATCTATCTAAATTATCTATCTATCTATCTATCTATCTATCTATCTATCTATCTATCTATCTATCTATCTATCTATCTATCTATCTATCTATCTATCTATCTATCTATCTATCTATCTTTGCAACCCTATCTGTCTGCCTGTATCTTTATCTGTCTGTCTACCTTATTACCTATCTGTCTATCTATTTATCTGCATGTCTGTCTAGCTATCTATATGCATGCCTCTCAAGCTATCTACCTGTCTGTCGATCTAACTCCCTGTCTGTCTGTCTGTCTGTCTAACAGTCTCTCTATCTATCTGTGTGTCTGTCTATCTATCTACCTGTCTGTCTGTCTGTCTGCCTGCCTGTCTGACTGTCTGTCTGTCTGTCACTCTATCTGCCTGTCTATCTATCTATCTATCTATCTATCTATCTATCTATCTATCTATCTATCTATCTATCTATCTATCTATCTATCTATCTATCTCTCTCTCTCTGTCTGTCTGTCTGTCTATCTATCTCTCTCGCTGTCTGTCTGTCTGTCTATCTATCTATCTATCTATCTATCTATCTATCTATCTATCTATCTATCTATCTATCTATCTCTCTCTCTCTGTCTGTCTGTCTGTCTATCTATCTCTCTCGCTGTCTGTCTGTCTATCTATCTATCTATCTATCTATCTATCTATCTATCTATCTATCTATCTATCTATCTATCTATCTATCTATCTATCTATCTATCTATCTATCTATCTATCTATCTGTCTATCTGTCTATCTATCTATCTATCTATCTATCTATCTATCTACCTACCACAACAGAAAACAATAAGAATTGCCAAAGGCAAAAGGTTGACGGCAAGCGCCAGACCTCTTGATTTATCCAATGTTTGTTTTCCTTTGTGTTGAACGATATATTTGCTCGCTTTAGAAATCAGTGCTCTTTACTTCTGCTAGCTAGTAGTAAAGGGCTTGAGCTCCTCTTTTCTACTTGGTACAATTAATATACTCCTAATATGCATTTTTAATTTACATATCAGTTCATAGCATATGGTGATAATCAGAAGCTAGTTAAAGGTCACCAGTGGACTGCAGCACCCATTGTGCCATCTAGTGCAGTTGCATTGTGAACAAGACTGCAGGCCGAAAACCAGCAACACTGGGATACAATAATGTTATTCCTGTATGTCAGGAATGGGACTAGCTAGAAAAAGTAGTTAAAACTATTAAGAAAAATGCTAAAAATTGAATTCAATAGTAAGTTGATCAGATTTTTCTGAATATTACAGAAAAATAACTTAATAAATGTTATCTTAGCCCTGTCTGAAGTCCCCAGAAGCTAAATTTGCATTTTGTGCTGCATTTTGTTTATTTGGCCCACTCCATAACATTCTGGAGTTTAGTGTACCCCTACCCAGCCCCATGCCTTATTTTCTTTAAAGTTTCAGGATACGGAGACCATGTCCTCACATCTTGAAGTGGTGGCCGCTACATTTCTCCATGTCTTGTGGCCAGCTGACCAGGCCGGGAGCTCCAATGAAAATCGCAGGAACCATTAATTCCTGATGGGCTCAGAGGAGCCTGTGGCTCCAGTGGCCTAGCAAGGTCAGGTGGTACCCGGTGCAGAACATTTCTTGTCACCCCCGGCTTGTCAAAATGGCAAAATGTCATCCCCCCTCAGTGATGACACACGGGGCGGCCCACACCGACCGTACCCATCTTCCTATGCCCCTGTCTGGCTCCCCGTAGGAGCAAGGCAGCCAACGGGAGACGCTCTCCGACAATCAAATTACTGTACTATTTAAAGTGCTGTGCTTGCAGGACTCCTGTGAGAGTCCTAGCAAACCAAACCGTCCAGAGAGACATACATTTTGAGCTTTTATTTCTCAAAAACTACTGACAGATTTACTCCAAATCACAAAAGGCAGGATTTCTGGGTAAAGACCTTCCTTTCTGCCGAATTTGGTGTAATTACGTTCAGCCATTTGGCCTGTGGTATTGTTAAAAAAAAACTAATAGAAACTGATGGTGGAAATTGCATTTTGGGGCTGTTTGTGGTTAGTAAAGCTGCTGCTCAAGATTAAAAACTACTCAAGCACAGCAGAGAAGCAACGCCATCTGGCACCCTGCGTGGTGCTGTTGACTCTGATTTTGCAGTGCAGAGCAAACTCCTGGTGCTAAAAATCAATACGAGCAGAGTGATGTGCCAATTCTGCCTGCTCGTGGAACTTTGCAGAATCTCATGGAGTTTTCATGTAACTCACCGGAATTTCACGAGTTCCTCCCACCCACAGTTTAAACCATTTTATGTCCCATTTGTAGACTCATTCCGAGGGATTCAATGAAGTAGGGTGCATAAAGTACCCATATAAATACTGTTTGTGTACAATATCCAGATTGGTTGTGCACCCGATTTCAGGTTTTCCACAGTGTCAGTCAGTCAAAATCTTTATTCGATTTTCATTATTGGAGGAAAACCATAAAAGTACAAACTTAACATATATAGACTTAAAATCTTTATTAAAAAAAAGTACATGATTTGACTAAAGGATAAAACAGTAATTAATGAATTAAGATTTGGACGGTGATTTACACAAAATTTTAAAAAACAGGCAATGAATATAGCATGTAATTCATTTTCTAACATCTGTAGTGCTAGAAAAGCTGGGCGGCAAGTTCGGAGTCCTATTTGTTTCCATATCGGGACAATCCATCGTCTGTGTGGAGCCTCATAAAACTTGCAGAACAAGGAAATATGGATTCAGGATTGTGGGTAAGTACAATCACATGGACATGATGGTAAATTCTTAGTCCAGTCGTTCTGCTTTGGAAACGAAATCAGCCTATGAAAAGTATTTAGTCTAAATCGAATAAGCAAACATTTTTCAAATTGATTTAGGTTATACTTCAGATATGGCTGAATCGAAAACGTGGTTTGAATAGTCAGCAGATGTTGCACTGAGCTTTTTCCTATTTCTTGGATTAATCGAAGGTCGCTCAGATGAAGGAGAGAATCCTTTTTAGCTCGCTTCTGGGTATTTCATAGATAGTTTGTGGGTGTATAAAATATCTCTGGAGGCCTAAATCATTAAAAAAGGACTTTACGTAAGCTAACCATCTAATCTTTTGTGTGTTATCAAGTAGAATGCATTCCTCTATGAGGGAACGGGTTAACTCACACTGTTCAGTGGTCCAGATATGCCGCGACAACATTATTGGCTGAGTTCTCTACTGTCTGTAATACTTCAGTGTTTAGATACCCCCATAAACCTGAACCATAACTGGCAACACTGGTGCATTTTGACTGATAGATCTTTAGCATTTCTTCAGGCGATCTCTTGCCACCTTTTGAGCAAATGCCACCAGTGCTTTCGTAGTCCTTAAAAAGGCTAGCTTCCTAGCTTGAATGGCCTCTACCCAATTTAGCTTGTTGTCTATTAGAATCCCTAAATAAGGGTAAGATGTTGTGGACTCTAAGCTAGAATTGTTGACAAATATGTCTTTAGTTTTTTTTTTTATTCTCGAGCCTATATGCATGGTAAATGTCTTTTTATGTTAATTTTAAGATTCAGGGAGCTCATAAAGTTTCAACAGCTGGTTAATGAGCGTTGGAGCTGTACCGGGGTTCTTGTCAAGATAACAGTGTCGTCTGCATATAAAAGTGCCGGTATAGGTTGACGCCGTATTGCTGGTAAGTCTTGGCTCTCTTTAACCATCTCAGACTCCAACCCATTTGTATACAGTGCGAATAGGAAGGGGGCCAGGACACACCCCTGTCTGACCCCCCTCTCTATCCTGAATGGCTCGGTCAGCTCTCCCTCTACCCCATATCTTACCTTAGCCAATGCATCTGAGTAGAGCTCTCTTAAGAAATTCACCAGCGGGGGATCTTCCCCCATATCTAAATATATCGCCCACATTTTTGAATGACTAACGCAGTCGAAGGCTGCTGTCAGGTCTACATAGACCATGTGCAGGGCTCCTCCCTTTGCTGAGACGTACTTCCCTATTAAAAGGGCAAGATTCAATGCTTGGTCGACCCTGCCCGGGCCTTCTCGAAAGCCATATTGTAAATCTGATAATATACTATTATCAGAGGCCCAGACCTGGAGGCGGTCTAAAAGAATTCGTCCAGCGGTTTTACCGAGGGAATCCAAACGCGATATGGGCCGATAGCAGGCCGGGCTGTGACTGTCGCCTTTTAAAAAAATTTGTACCAGAATTGACGTGGACCACGACTCAACTAATCCTATACTGATAGCTGCTTCCAAAACTCTCGTTAAAATAGGAGACCATAAGTCTAAATTGTATTTAAAAAGGTTCACTGGGACCCCATCTGGGCCTGGCGCTTTACCAGATTTCGACATTTTAAGGGCAGTGATGACTTCTTTGTGTGCTAATTTTTAACTGTAAAGGATAATTAATTTGCTTCATACACTCCGGTGGACCTAATGAACAATCATCTTCTTTTCTGAAGATGTTTGAAAAATGTTCGACCCAGGCGGCGGCATCTACAGCCACCTCCAGCTTCGGAGGATCATTACCATCACAAAGAAAGGGAGATTTAACTACCCTCCAAAAGGTGGTATTATCTTTCATGGTGCAGCTCTCGTGCAGCTGCTTCCATAAAGTGTCCTTAATCTGGGTTTTGCAATTTTTTTGCGCTAACTTGCAACTTTTCCTTAGTTCCACAATTTCATTTCTATCCCTTATTTCCTTAGTTAAAGCTACCTATAATTTTGTATAGGCTTTTGTGCAGTCTGTGCTGAACCAACCCCTCCTAGTGGACCCTTTCTATTTCTTCTTACGTAGTAATTCATCTCTTATTGTTTTAGTACTAATATCATAACTAGACAGTACCAACTCAGGGGTAGTGGACAGATCTAAACAAGTAAGCACAGAGGGCAAGGCTTTCTTTAATACATTGCTCATTAATGATTCTTTGTCTACCTTACCCCATTTCAATAAAAAACCATTAAGTTTGTCTAAATGGAGAGATTGCTGGTCCAGGATGCTCCAGTAAGCTTTCTCGGTCATAGCAGAGGGGCTGCTTATTAAGACTCTATTTGGAAAGTGATCGATAACTGCCTTCATGATTGTTTCAAATTTGCCTAATCTTGATGTAATACTATTCGAGGTGAGTATAAAATCAATTATGCTATTAGAACCTCCCCATTAAAGGTTGTAGAGAAGGGAACTGGTGGGCAATTTATTTCGTTTGCAAAGCCCAAGTTCGTAGCTGCCATTATTTCATTCATGTGGTCTCCTGTGATCGTGTGTGAAAAGTGTGTTGAGTTGTTCCCACCCTCGTCCTCAATTCCACAGTTTTTAGTGCCGCTTCCTTTACACAATGTCAAATTAAAATCACCGCCCCATACTAATGTTACAGACTTTTTAATGTATTTCTGAGATAGATCCTGAATTAAAATAGAAGTCTTATTTAGAACATCAATTAATTCCGATGTATTCAAGCTATTATAAAAATGTATAATGATGGAGATGGAGGCAGTATTGTGGGCTATCATAAGGACCTGGTAATTAGTTCCTAACCTTAGAACTTTGATTTTGTTAGCGGGCAGGAGGGCAGTAGATATATATATTATCAAGCCCCACTTAGCTCTTCCAGAGGGAGATGGAACGGCTTCTGAAAAATACGTTTTGTATCCCAGCAAATGTACTGGGGTACATAGCCATGTTTCCTAAAGGCCAATAATATTATGTGTTGTTACTTGTGCTCTCCAGTTAGTATTTGTAAATGTATTCTGTAGTCCAGCCACATTCCAGAAGATAATGTCTAACATTGATTTCTTTTTATCTATTTCAGGAAGAGAGTTAGGATTCGGCGGAGAATGTGCTAATTGGGGTGTTACAGGTGAATAGGACTGTTCAATTACTCTCTTCTCAGATTCGCCTACCATATCTCCAGCAAACGTCAAGCTTCTTAAATCATACATACTGGGTAAAGGGCCCTTGGAAACATTTAGTAAGTCAGTATGGTTTGATACGCGTGGGGCCGTGGGCGGTACATTGTTAAGTCAATCTATCCCATCCAGACCCGTAAATGCAGCAAATCGATTTGAGGTATTGATGTTGGAAATTGAGCCCCCCAGGGTATTCTGATCTGCATTCATTAACCTTGATTGCTGCGGTAATAGGGACCTAGGATAAAAATAACTCAGATCGTGTATCCTGATTCCCTCCCCTCCACTCTCGTGGTACCAATCGTTGAGGTACGGGATAACCCTGCGGTCCCTAAAATTGATGATTATGACATCACCCTGAATGTCTTAAGGCCCCTGTCCTACCCATCTGAGCCTTCCCACGTGCAAGATTTCCCCGTTGATGTTGGGGGGTAATGGTCTATTGCTCCTTAGCCAATAAATAACTTTGTTTTTGAGTTCAGGATACCCTTCGGTTTTCCCTATTTTCAATTCTGGGACCCTTGTCAGTACCGCAACATAAGGGGCCGCTTCTGGCGGCAGATCTATTTGTAAATTAGGGCCATTAAGGTTCCGGGTATTTAACTTCTCCCTATCACTATTTCCATGTATATCCACTAACTTATTTACATGTTCAACGGATCCTTTCGTCCTAGATGTTTTTGGGTCAACGCTTATTTTCGTTGAAATTGGTGTTTTATCAGGCAGTGAATGTGAGGGTTCTAGTGTTTTGTTCGGCTTACTTACATTATGCATCCCAAGTTTCACTGTTAGAGTTATTTTCCTGTTATCATCTCCTAAGTCCTTTAATAAAACTGTGTTTGAGGTGATAGCAGCTTCTATTAACCCCAAATGATTGGCTAACCTTTTAACTCTTTCCACCAATGGGAGTAGTAAGGACTTCACTAGGACCTCGATATTCCTCATTAACTCTTGGTTTGAGGGAGAGGGAGTCGGTGTCTGAGCTAAAGCTGCATTCTCAGTTCCTATAATGTAATTAGTTGGAGGGTGTTGGGAAGTATTAGGTAGTTTAGCCTGCCTACCCTTATGTCTGTTTCCCCCTCGCTTTCTCTTTAATATATGCCCTTTAGGTTGTGTTGGGACTTGAGATTTATTTTTTCAATTGGGCATTATAGGGTTAGGTATCAAGGATTCTTCTGAGATTATTTCTAGTACAGGGTCTATACTAGAATCCTTGTTACTGTATGACCTGCTAAGCTCAGATAGTGTTGTAGCATCTTGGAGTAGAGAGGGAATATCACTATGTATGGAGTTTTCCTTCCCAGCAGTTGCAATCGGAGTGGTCGCTAGTTGGAGGGGTCCTACCGAAGAGCGTCTATTCTGAAGTTCTGTAGAAAGGCGGCGCTCAGTGATGGCTATCTCATGTTCCAGCACTGAGGCCGCCCTTGTAATAAATTAGTCAAGGGTCCCCCTCACAGACCCACCCACTAGGGATTTCCTTCCCTTAACACCCCTTGAGGACATTTTCCAAAACACCTCTATACTCGTTCACTATATGGACTAGGGTACAGTAGTGGTACAACCAGACCTAAACAGACAAAAAACAATATGGCAGTAGGTCAGTAAATGCTGGAACTAAAGTTCAATGTACCTTATGTTGCAGAGTCCCGATTAGCCTGTATTTGAGAGGAAAGGGAAAATGCTTAGCCCAGCCTCCTCTGGCCTCTGAGGGCCACAGAGGGCCCGCCCTTTGCCCGTTCCTAGCCCGCGCGCGGTCCCGCGATGCAGGGGCTGCGCTTGATTTTATGCACCCCCGGGCGCAATGGTGTTGATGACGACTTCCGCCGCAGAGAAGTCTGGGTGTTGTGGTCCAAGGTCCCCGTCCACACTGCGGCCGCGGCAAAGTGGTGACTGCGGCGGCGGGAAGGAGACGGCCAGCGGGTACAGCGGCATCAGAGGGAGAAAATGCAAAGAAGCAATGCCCAGAGTCAATGTGTCAGCGGGTAAGTGGTTCAAAGAAGCGTCGCCCACTTCCACCGGGGCTGCGCTTGATTTTATGCGCCTCCTGGCGCGATAGTGTTGATGACGACTTCCGCCGCAGGGAAGTTTGGGTGTTGTGGTCAAAGGTCCCCCTCCACACTGCGGCCGCGGCAAGGTGGTGACTGCGGCGGTGGAAGGGAGCCGGCCAGTGGCTACAGCGGCGTCAGAGAGAGAAACAGCAAGGAAGCAATGCCCAGAGTCAATGTGTCAGCGGGTAAGTGGTTCAAAGAAGCGTCGCCCCAGTGCAATGGGGACATTTTCAGAAATGTTATTTGCAATAGGCTTTTTCCAAATTATCCTCATTGCATCACTGCTTTGCCAAGCATTTACTTCGAACAGTATCTAGATGAAACAGTGGAAAATATTGTTTAGAGGACAAAAATTGGAATTGCAAAACCCAAACACTGCAGAGCAAAATCAGTGTTAAATTATCATTTGCTGTGTATTGATCTTAGTCATAATTGGAGTGTAGTGGGCCCTTCTGGACTCTGGTGCCATGCACCTACTTCACTAATGATACCTATGCTCCATGAGCAGCAAACATAGTACAAAAAGGGTTCTTGTACTTCACTAGAATGAGTGCAACTTTTCTGTGGTACGGGCCAAACACAACTGGCATGATCCCAAGTACTGAATTGGTAAAAAAGGAATTTTAATTACTGAAGAATCCGTTACAGAATCACAGTTGTACAAAAGATCAATTGCCAGGCAACAAAGTTCATTCTTTAAATAATAACTGAATTTTATTAAAAGATATTTTGTCTCATGTTCAAAATATTTATATATTGTGTCATTTTCTTTCCCAAATGTGTTCTGTGTGTGTTTGTGTACTCTAATGTCAAAACAAGATGAACTTCATTAGAGCTACTGCTACGTACTCCAATTTAAACCCTCCTAGGTGCAATTTGTCTCCTCTTGCCCCATATTGTTCCAGTGACCTCTATAACCTTCGCTCAAATGCAACATTAAATCTTTCTGTATATTAATTGAGGTTTACTTTAGTTTTGTGAATAAGACTTATAGGGGGCAGATATACGACCATTCTATTTTGCAAGTTGTAAATTGCAACATTTTGCGGCAGGTCTCAATTTGCGACCCCATTGGCAATAGCCATCACTTACAGGAATGGTGTTCTGCTGGAGTCAGAAGACCACCATGTCCGTGACTGCCTTTTAAATAAGATATCCTCTAAGTGCTCAGGGAGAAAGATCTTCATTAATTTCCCTCCCTTGTTGACAACACTCTAAATTAGAGGCCCCGGAGCTGTGCACACAGGCAGGAGACAACACGCAAGTAGTGTTTAGACAGTTTGGCTCTTCTTTCCACCCAAGTGTTACTATTATCCTTTAGTCAAGGACGGGTGCCTCATGTTGAGCGACCTATGTTTAATCATCTGTGCAGGATTTGTGTAGCTCACAATAATTGTTGACGTTTTGTTGAGAATGTATCTAGGACCCTAATTAAATATTCCAGATTTATGCCCTTATATGGTTATAATATATCATGCCCTTATAAAGGCATAAGAGTCATACCCATATTTAGTCATAGCCCATGCAGCCCAAATACGGCAAGGCTACTTCCTTAGACTCCTAGAGAGCACAACGAGTTCTTTCAACATACCAAACCTCCTGCAACCTGGGAATTCCCCATGCCTTTGTTTTGATTTGTCATAGAACTCCTGTAAGCACTAAAAGAACGGCCCGTTCTTAGTGACATCTTTATTGACGTCTTATGTCCAACCTTACGCCAAACACGGAACCTTCCAGGTATAAATATACCAACACTTTCCTTAAGCAACACACGGTGGTGTGGAGCAGAGCAGCTATCTACTTATCGGAAGCCCAGCTGATCCGAGAGCCGAAGGAAGCCGTCCCTCCCTTTGACACACCGGGAAAGAAGCTGCCTTTTCTCACGCCGAGAAATCCAGCACCTGTGTTTCCAGTCACCCTTGCAGGTTACTGGGAGATCGAGTCCTGAGATCGAGATACAAGACCTCCTTCATTCTATAAACCAAGTTACGGAGCCACTTTTTAAAAAAAACGGTGCAAACCCCAAGATGCTTGCCAACTTTTGGCCCATCTCCCTGCTGCCTATGTTCTCTAAAGTCCTGGAGAGGCATGTTAACATCCATCTCTCCTCTTATGTGGAGACTACAGGTTTTTTACATCCATCCCAGTCGGGATTTCGACCCATTTTTCCACCGAAACAACCCTCTTGGGTGACTGAGAGCCTTCGCTCTCGTCTCGATCATGGTGAGACCGCGGCGCTTATTCTTTTAGATTTAAGCGCCGCATTCGACACGGTCTCACACCCCATTCTCTTGAGAGCTCTGAGAATGGCTGGAGTGACCGGCCCTGCTCTTGCCTGGCTGGCCTCGTTCTTGAATCATCGCACTTTTCAGGTTCTCTCTTTCGGTTCCTCCTCCTCTGTCCGTTCATATGCATATGGAGTCCCGCAGGGGTCCTCACTGAGCCTTATGCTCTTTAATATCTACGTGAGACCCCTGGCCACCATTGTGGAAGACACTGGCCTATCCCTTTACTCATACGCAGACGACACCCAGATCCTTTTCTCTCTCTCCTCAGCCGCAGCAAACGCTCCATCCGCTCTTAAAGTTGGACTTAGTCGAGTGGCAGAGTGGATGCAGGCGAATCTCCTGAAGCTGAATGGAGATAAGACGGAGGTGCTCATTCTGGGCAAGCAGAAGCACCTCTGGAGCCCTGCACATTGGCCTTCAGAAATGGGCCCACCACCCCTTCCAGTGACCCAGGATCGCAACCTTGGCTTTGTCCTGGATGACTCGCTCTCCATGCGGCATCAAGTGGTCAAGGTGGCAGCCACGTGCTTCTCCATCTTGGGGTGGCTCCGAAAAATCCTATGGATGCTCCCAGTGGGGACTAGACACTCGGTGGTCCAGGCTTTAATCACCTCTCACCGGACTACGGCAATGTACTCTACCTCGGAGCCACCCTGGAGCTTCAGAGGAGACTTCAGCTGGTTCAGAATTCAGCTGCTCGCCTCCTCTGCAAGGTCCCATGGAGATCCCCAATCTCCCCCTTTCTGAGAGACCTTCACTGGCTCTGCATTGCCAACCGAGTCAAATTCAAGGCCCTCTGCCTTATGCATAAAATCAAGCAAGGGTCAGCTCCAGTCTACCTCCAGGCCCTCGTCCAACAATATTCTCCACCACGTCATCTTAGATCATCAGGTCATGGCAACCTTCTGATTCCACGCTTTAAATTTACGAAAATGGTCGGACGCTCTTTCTCTTGTGCTGCCCCCAGGCTATAGAACTCTCTTCCGGCTACACTGAAGCTCGAATCTTCTTTGTTGAAATTCCGCAGAGACCTTAAAACCTGGCTCTTTTCTCAATAACAACTGCGATGTGTAATCACTACTTCTTTGGCGCCGGGAGACCCCCTGTGGGTAGCTGCGCGCCCTATAAATTCAACTACAATGCAATACAATTAAAACCTTAAAGAGAATTCTTGATTCAGATTCTTGGCAAAAACCCAACTTAACTTAAAACTGCAACTTACTTACTCCTTCCCATGTATTACGCTTAGGTGAGGTACACCGGGGTAGGCGTATCTTAGAAGCACCAGTTGAGTTTGTTAGTCAATAAAATAACACCTTTTATTGAAAACGCCCGTCTCCCTATTTCTCTGCACCCTGGTGAAATTAAGCATGCACGATTGACTGAGTGAAATAGCTGTCTATTGTTTCCACACGACTCTGGAGATTTACTCCTTATTCTGGGGGAGCAAAGTTGTCATGTTTTATGGTTGTCCGAAGCTAATTCCTTCTGTCTAAATCAGGGAAGTTAACCCCTCCCTATTCATTCGAGAAAGTTTCTAGTGACCTCTGAGCTAGCTCGCAAAACTAATTAAGTCTAACATAGTCAGTAGAGACCTAGATGACCTCAGTCCTACGTCTACACTGCTGTTTATGTTATTCCAATGTGCAGAGCCTATTGGGAATATAGGAACTACACTACATGGCGCCCAATGTTTGGTAAGGCGATAATCTAACTCTAGATACTAGAGTAACTCAGTCATGCTTTTTCACACAGACCCTTTTTCCCGTAAAAACTCCAATAGATGCCTGGAGTGGGTGAAAAGTTAAAATATCCACCGGAACTTAGTAGGATGAGAATCCTATGTATTAGTTTACGGTATAGTCAACGTTGAAGGATATAGTGTTCCAAAATATTGTGCACCTAATCTTTGTTTCCTTGAAACTTGATCTGCAACAAAAAAAACTGTCATTAAACAATTTCAAGCCATGGCCACAACGAAACCGGTGAAGCCGCAGTAAATGCGAATCAACCGGGTGCAGACCTTACAGGGTTTAATGAAGACGACTATGATGCAATAATCATCCCGGTCAATATAAGAAAAATCATAACTATAAAACTTATAGAAAATAGGGTATCATCGAGAGGTGGTACAGTTGTATTTGTGGTAGAGGCCCATGATTTTCGGCAGACAGAGGTATTCTATTCCTGGATAACTTTTCCAGCAGCACATGCTGTGACACGTGAGTTCCACTACTATAAAATAGCAGAATCTCCAGAGGAATATTCTCCTTTCGAGGAAATTGAAATTCCACTAACATACCAAGAGCACCTGCTCTTATTTAATGGCGCCCTTAAACATCAAAATCACATTACCAGGCTCGGTCCACTAGGTAGACCAGGAGCCATATGGCCGGTTCTAGCCAGCTACACACCTCATTCAGACATTGAAAAATTTTCAAACAAAGGAATCTTAGTGAAGATAAAAGAATTAACAACAGCATATAGAGATTTAGTTCAATTTACACTCGACAGTACAAACTACCGACTAAAACAACTAATTGAAAATCCTGAAAAAACCTTTATTAAAAACAATCTCGATTCTTAAAAGAAGAAGTGGGAGGCTAATAAACAAACCACTCTCAGAAAAAAACTATTTCAGTCCAGAGGAAGGTCTCCCCAATGCAGAAATAGATCTCCAGAAGAGGGAGGCAAGTCTCCCCAAAGGGAGCCCTCTGAAAAAAGATACAACCTTAGAAATAGGGATAAATTAAGAAAACCTGACAGATATCAAAATTTTGATACACGTCCCTCTCGATCTTTTCAGAATTCCTCACAGAAATCGGAAAGAAGAGGACAGTCAGAACACAAGGAAGAGCACGTCAAGTCCAATGACAAAGAACCTGCTCATCAAAGTGAAAAATCACAATTTCCCAGAAAGAAGGTAGCAAGTATTAAAATTAAACATGCAGAGAATCCTGAGGACACAACTGAAAAACGGGGAGTGGGCCCAGACAATGCTAGACAGCGCAGCAGAAGTGACCATAGCTCGGTAGATCCTGATGAATCTTCTGGAGACAGTGGACACAAATGAATACATTCGAGTGGAAACTGCAGAAACGCGAGTTAGCGTGCCCCATAAACTATATGAAATAACATTACGTATCGAGGGAGATAAAACTAGGAAAATAAAAGGTCTCTTTTGGGAGAATCTATTTAGAGGCCATGATATCCTTCTAGCAGAGAAAGACTGGCCACCAGAGTTTGTCAGGGAGTGCCCACATGGCGAAGAAATGATTATGCCTGCCTTCTCAAATCATATCCCAATTCATAAAAAATACACATTTGCAAGAAAATGGGCAGTGGCCCAAGCCCCTGCTTTATATAAAATCATGTAGGATGGGATGAGGATTCTCCTCCCCACAAAATTCAGTTAAAAAATCAACCTACTGCACAGAGGCAGTATCCTGTTAAGCAAGAAGCTAAAAAACAAGTTAAAAAAATCTTATATCAACTTGAATATCAGGCTGTGATTGAAACATGCACCTCACAAATGAACAATCCTTTCTTTCCTGTCTCCAATCCAGACGATTCATATCGTCTAGTTTTGGACTACAGACATCTAAACTCCTGCTGTAAAGCTTTTGCAGTACAAAACTCACACAGTGCAGCACTAATGAATAACATCATGCGCAAAAAATATAAGACAACATTAGATATCTCTAATGGATTCTTCTGTCAAAACATTGAACCTGAAAGCAGGTATTTGACCGCTTTCTCAATAATGGGGTCGCAAAAACAATATTGTCGACTCCCACAGGGATTCAAGAATAGCCCAGGATTATTCTCAGCAACGGTAACAGAATTACTACAAATGTATGATGATGAGGCATTATCCTATGTCGATGACATCTATCTTACAGACGATGACCTGGAGACACACTTGAAAAGAGTGAACACCATAATACTTGGGTTCGCATCGGAAGGTTACAAATTCAGCTTTAAAAAGTCAAGAATAGCCCATCTAACTGTCCTATTTTTAGGATATGAATTATCAAGTGAAGGCAAAAGCCTAGCAGACAATTTCTTAGAGAAAGGTGAAGTATTCCAAGCACCTAAAACGCTGAAGAATTTACAATCAATACTAGGTTTCCTGAATTTTGGAAGAACATACATTGTAAATTATGCAGACAGGGTTAAACTTCTCTACGAATTAATAAAACCTGATTTTAAACCAATTAATTGGACTCAAAAACACACAGAAATTTTGAGGTCATAACAGACAGACATGTAAACTAAAACAAAACTGCAAACACGCTCAAACGAACGCAACCTTGTAATCCGAGTCATTCCAGGAAGATGCAGATTCACATACCTGACCTCTAATAAGGGAGAAACGGTACCAATAGCTTACAAATCACATTTGTACACACAAGCTGAAATGAAATTCAGTTCTACAGAAAAAATTCTGACAGCAGTTCAAACTTCTGTAGCAAAAGAAAGAGCCCTAGCCCAGGGAAAAAGGATATCTGTTTTAACAGCTGTTTCAGCCCTTGAGGCTGTAACAATACCAAGCATTCCTAATGCTAAAGCTCTAGATCCAAAATGGATAAAATGGGAAACTTCTCTTGCAACAGAAGACGTGACACAGGCATTTGACCCGAAAATGAAAAAACTAGAAAATCTAGAATACGAATATGAATATCCTCTGCCAATCGAAATTCTGCCTCTCGAACAGTACACCTGTGTAATCTACACAGACAGATTTGCACAACATTTCGTTGTGGAAAAGAACATTTACAATAACGTGTGCGCGATAGTTAAAGGTCGCTGGCGCTTAGGTAAATTTAGACCAATGGTCACTAAAACCGAATCATTCAGAAACTGTACAGCTCAGCGAGCTGAAATAAGATCTCTAAAAATGGCGCTTGAAAATGCCAATCGCGAATTCCCCACACTGATAGTGTGCGATTCGCATTACTGCGTCCAGTCTTACAATAAGAGCATGCAGACTTGGATTCAAACGGTTACAAGGATGACACTGGTGCCTCAATAAAGCATAAAAAGCTATGGGGACAAGTAGTTCTTTTGCAGAAAGAACTACAAAAGACTCACGTGATACATACACTGAGTCATCAACGTGATGGCGTTCACGTTGCAGGGAATTCATTGGCTGATAGAGCCACAGCGGCAGCTGGTCAACCGGCTTCCGTAGCCACTAAAAAGCATTCAGAAAAACAAATAGTTGGAGAAACCATTCTGGCAGTAAAAGCCTCATTAAAAGGCGACTATGCAGTGTTACCTCTCAACTATCCACTCAATAATACATACATAATTGATGCGAACTCCGTTCCGTTTGCTCAACTCCCTGGAGTGGGGGATAGAGTAATTCCAAACACGAACCGGAGAATCTTCTTGATACAAGAAGCACACATGGGATTGGGTCTGAGGCACCAAGAGATCCTGAAATCTCTAATAGAATTACAATCACAGTACTGGTGGCCAGGAATGAGCATGAAAGTTTATAACTTTGCAATGAATTGTCAGGACTGCAACAGAGATCGCAGTGATGAACCGGACCGACACCTGCCCAGACACCCCTATTAGACAGCATTAGACTATCTATACGCAGACATCCACACGGAAGAATGCGGTCCCATAATTATTAAGACTAGATTCACTAAAGATGTTGCCCCAGAGCTCGGATGACACCAGAACTGTTATAAAAGATTTGCGAGTCTTTATCGGTACATATGCAATTGGCATGCTACATTCTGACCAGGGTCCTGCGTTTAGCTCTCGAGCTTATAAAGAGGCCATGACCAGCATGGGCATTGCATTGCGGTACTCTTCCCCCTTCCATCCTGAGGGAAATGCGGTTGTGGAAAGAAAAAACCGTGACATAAAGCAATCTATAACAGCGAGGGTATTAGGTTTGGGTGATGGGTGGGTCAAACATCTAACAAGTGTCCAACGTAGTCTTAACAATCTGCCAAGAAATTCTCTAAAGGGTTTCACTCCATGCGAACTATTGTTCGGCACTAGAATGAAAATCCAGGATTTAGATTGTCAAACTTCAGTGGTGGAAGAAAAAACCTTTGATATCAAATATCGTTTGGCGGTTTTACAGGACTTAAATGAAACAAGAAAAAGTCTAAGTAACATAAAGTCTAAGCCAACAACCACTGAAGAACGACCTGTCCCAGCAAGACCTGTCTGGATTCCAAAGATTGGAGATCTGGTCAGAGAAAAGATCGCGGTGAAAAAGGAATTTGGGCCTTCTTACAGAAAAGCAGTACCTGTCTTAGCTGTCAGCGGAACAAGATCAGTAGTACTACCGCCACTTGCTGGTAAAAGGGAGAACAGTGTTGTACCCATCGACCTGGTGAAACCACAATCATGTGGCCAATAATAAGCAGTAGGCCCAGTGGACTCCCAAGAAGTAGCAGAAGACCAAATCTTGCTACAATCCAAGAGGTTCAAACTGAGAGACTAATCACTTTCGATAAACCTTCAGTGAATAAAAAAGGACTTTGCAACAAAGCCATGGAACTTGTGCCTCTTGAAACCCAAATTGCAACAGTCCATGAAGAAACACCAGTATACAATGATGTAGCCTCAGACTATACAAATGTAACAAAAGAAAATGCAAAGATCAATGCAATCCGGAAGCAATCGCTCCAATTGACGGAACTGTATCTGGCTACTTTATCAACTTTGATGACTCTTCCGATGATCCGAGTGAACATGGAGACAAGCCAGAAACAAAACCTTTGAAAAAGACAATTACAGAGCTCTTTCATCAACTCAAAGAAACATATCTGATTTCCCCTCGGATTGAACTATGGATTGTGTTAGGTGTACTTGTCCTACTACTTTGGCTCATCTTAGTTTTAGTTTTGGGTACATTTATTGATGGAAAATACAGTACAATGGACACAGCAAGTCAGAACATCAACTTGGTCCTGAAACCACACAGATCCTCTCACATAGAGAAAAGAGAACTATCATCAGTGAACATCACAGCAAAGCCTATACCTTGTGGTATAGCATGGGACAGAACTGACTATGAAATCTGTGGCCTGATAGAGCTCTTGAAATATCCACACCAATTCAAGATTTCATTAAGTGACTTTGTGACACCAAGTTCTTTCTCTGATGATTGGGACTTTGAAAATATGAATAATATGATGTCAGATTTAGAAATGTCAGCAAAATTTACAGAACATGATTATTTACAGGGTTCATCGAATTATGAAGAAATGTATTGTTATAACCACTATGGTCATCATTATCTGCATAAGTCTGCAAATCCTAGAAATGTTTTTACTTATAACCAATGGGAACATTATCCAACTCCACCAATAGGCAGTTCAAAAACATTTTATGAGAAATTCCCATACTTTTCAGGGTTCAATTACACTAATCCAGAAACGTTTTATTTCAAAGTGTTAAATAATACTAAATTGATTTATTCAGAAAAATTTTATGACAAAATGTTTACATTTGGTTTTGAGTTTTGGAAAAACAACATTGAAACAAAAACCATCTGGGGTACAAAAGAATGGCAGGTATATGGTCTAGAAGCATTATTCAGAGCCTGCATTATCCCAGAACAAATATTTTTCCTGAATGATACCATTCAACAAACAACCTGTCTTGGTTTAGCCAAGATAAAAGATTTAAACATTCCGTCTATACCAAAGCCAATGCCTGATAGAAACACCACTACAGATGAGGGGTTAGACATATCTATACCATTTCAAATGCATCCATTGTATTTGGGGGTGGGCTGGAAAACACATGCATACCTATATGTTTCTATATTGCTAAGTATTTAGTAATGATGGACATTATACGTGGAGTGGGTGCTGTGAATGTATCTAGGACCCTAATTAAATATTCCAGATTTATGCCCTTATATGGTTATAATAAATCATGCCCTTATAAAGGCATAAGAGTCATACCCATATTTAGTCATAGCCCATGCAGCCCAAATACGGCAAGGCTACTTCCTTAGACTCCTAGAGAGCACAACAAGTTATTTCAACATACCAAACCTCCTGCAACCTGGGAATTCCACATGCCTTTGTTTTGATTTGTCATAGAACTCCTGCGAGCACTAAAAGAACGGCCCGTTCTTAGTGACATCTTTATTGACGTCTTACGTCCAACCTTACGTCAAACACGGCACCTTCCAGGTATAAATATACCAACACTTGCCTTAACCACATGCGCGCTAGCTGTTTTCCCGCCGAGTGCTGAGATTTCAAAAATCCAGCGTTACGTGACAAGGTCAACTCGTCACACGCACAGCGCAGGTAACGCCTATGACGAGTTGACCTTGTCGCACGCATCGAAGGGGTTAAGCAACACACGGTGGTGTGGAGCAGAGCGGCTATCTACTTATTCGAATCCCAGCTGATCCAAGAGCCGAAGGAAGCCATCCCTCCCTTTGACACACCGGGAAAGAAGCTGCTTTTTCTCACTCCGAGAAATCCAGCTCCGGTGTTTCCAGTCACCCTTGCGGGTGACTGGGAGATCGAGTCCTGAGATCGAGATACAAGACCTCCTTCATTCTATAAACCAAGGTAGGGAGCTGATTAAAACCTTAAAGAGAATTCTTGATTCAGATTCTTGGCAAAAACCCAACTTAACTTAAAAAAGCAACTTACTTACTCCTTCCCACGTATTAGGCTTAGGTCAGGTACACTGGGGTAGGTGTATCTTAGATAAATATTTTATCCGTTTTAAAGTATCATATGGCTAAGAAACCATTCAATGCTTTTACAGTATTATTTCATAATACTCCTTTTACTGTACACACTTTACTTCATGATAAGTATTGCAATTGTGGCAATTCATTTCTCTTGCATGAGAAAGAAGACTGCTCAATAAAATAACACCTTTTATTGAAAACGCCAGTCTCTCTGTTTCTCTGCACCCTGGTGAAATTAAGCATGCATGATTGACTGAGTGAAATAGCTGTCTATTGTTTTCACACGACTCTGGAGATTTATTCCTTATTCTGGGGGAGCAAAGTTGTCATGTTATATGGTTGTCAGAAGCTAATCCCTTCTTGTTTAAATCAGGGAAGTTAACCCCTCCCTATTCATTCGAGAAAGTTTCTAGTGACCTCTGAGCTAGCTGGAGAAACTAATTAAGTCTAACATAGTCAGTGGAGACCTAGATGACCTCAGTCTTACGTCTACACTGCTGTTTATGTTATTGCAATGCGCAGAGCCTATTGGGAATATAGGAACTACACTACAGTTTGATACACACTTGCTATGTTAATGTTTGTTATACATTTGCACATTCACAACATGTTTATGTAACCTAAAATTGTTTCATTACTTTGTGTTATCCTTGATAATGATGAACCAAGAACTTAATGAAAAAGAGACTTGCTTGGAAGCAATCTTCTCATGTAATCACTAACCCCCGTATTGAACTTGTTTTGTGGAAATAATATGCATTACACAACATTTATTAGTAAGAACGAAGCTTGCCTATGCGTTTTATTAATAAGTAACTCAAGTGTGATTCTAAAATGGCCGCTAACTGAAAATCTTTAGTGCGCATGCGTTTACTGCATCTACGTAGTATGACGTATCTTTTGCTTGGAGGGAACTTTCTGCACTTGCACAGTAGCTAACAAAATGCTCACTTGAAACCCGCATTTTTGCCACCTGCTTGCTGGAAAACTAAACTCAGCTATCTTACTAATGCTAATGCAGGGAGAATAATAATATGAGCTTATTATGGGCCCAGAATTGTGAACCACAGTCTATTCCCTCTTGTTCTGCGGCACATGCATAGTGAAACCTAGCTGGAAGACGCCATGTCATCTTGAACTTCGTCCAAGGCTTCCTGTGGAAACTTTCCTGAGAACCATAATTTGTGACAATTACATTGTGAATGCGGGTGGGAAATAAAGTTTGAATAAAGAATTAAGTGGAGGAATTTATTAACAAAGGGCTAACTGAATAGAGTAATATGTAAGCATGGTGTGATGATCACCTCCCCTGGCCTGTCCAATCAGAGTTAATATTTCCATAAGCTTGAAACATTAATTGGTGGTTCCAGCAAACAGAGAGGTATAACTGAGGTAGCATTAGTAAGGTAGTGAGTCTGGAGACAGAGATGCTGAAGCATTGAGATTGGGATGTTGTCGAAGTGACGAAGGATGCTGAAGAAGAATCAAATTGCTGAACCAATTATCTTTAGCAAATTAATTTAGAAGAAGATCGCGGAAGAATCTCGAGGAGGAAGAAAGTGTCAGAAAGAGGTGCTACGCAAGCGTCGATGATAGAGAGGTCAACTGTCCTGTCCTAATTCCTGTCCTGAAGCCTTTGTTCACCAGATCTTTCCTGGGGACCCTTACTAATTCCTATCCTTGGGAGTTGGTTTTCGCACCATTCTAGGTAAATATATGTGAGTATGCGCTGGTGATCTTTTCTCTCTATCCTCTCCTTTTCATGCAGTATCATTGCAAAGTATAAACAAATGCATTTTAATTGATTATTTAAATCTTTCTTTTTATTCTGTACTGTGTAAGTGGTTCACATGAATTAATTTGAGATATAACTTTAAAATTCAACCCGACTCTGTGATCATTTTCACTGTGTAAGTATATTTAAATCTTGTGTCATTTCACCATCAACTAGTTCAACTAATGGTCCATTGACCAGAAGAAAGAACTTTTTAATCAGTGAAAGATTCGTTTGGGACTAGAGATAACTAATCTAGTAAATTACAAACATGATCCCAGCGGTTATTGCCAGTGTGTTGTGATTGAATTTATGGGCCCAGGTGAGTATGTGGTGTTAGATTACTGTTCCTGGTAACCCGCTGGATCAATAATGACATGATTCTGATGAATTGAACTTTTCAGAAAAAGAGTTTATGAAAAGTGGAATAAATCACACGAGCTTTTGAATTCAGTACATTGGCTCGTTATTTGAGTAACTTTGAGCTACTGGATACTTTTTTTGTATACAAATTACTAGAGGTCCCATCCATTTAGCTATGGACCCAAGCAATCCTCAGGTTTCAGTTTTAAATGAAGCAGGTTTTTTTCAAACTGCTGACCGTTTTCCTTAAAGGAAAATAGAATGCATTTAAAATAAAAATGTCTGTTTCAATTTTTAACAGTAGGCAGTAGTCTGTGAAGTAGGTGGTAAACTTTGAGTGTTTTGCGACTGTAATTGGTCACAAAACAATTGTACATAGAAGTGCGAGTCAGGGTCTGGAGTAAATAAAAAAGTATGTATCGTGTGAATTTCCATCCAGGGGTGTAAGTCTGCTGTCCCTTGCAGGCTTCCGTCATAGAATGGGTTGGCATTTGCAATTAGTCACAGAAGGAATCCTGCTTATTAATGAGGCAGGAATTAATGTGACTACTTGCAAGTGATGGTATTATGCTGTGAGTGATTAGTACATTAGTCGCAGTTCACAACTAATTTCTGTAGTAACTCAATGGCATAGTCCCATCCTACTCATAGAGCATTTGTCTCTGTTATCATTGTGAGATGGGTATTTTCATCTTAAGGTGTTACACCACTATGTAAGCCAGGCTGAGCTGCTTGTCTATGAAGTACCTATTGTCTTATTGATTATATGCTAAGGCACGGAGGATAGCATTATGCAACAGCCTTTTATTGGTCTACTCACAACAGCAACAAAAGTAAGAATGTAGAGCGTAGTAACATTCTGAGAATCAATAAAGCACCAGAACAGACACCTAACTTGCTTCTTTTGTTGCTGCAGTTCACAACATAAGCATTCCTGCATCTTTAGCTGATGACTGAGTTTGAAGGTTTGGTGAGGTGATGAAGCATGATTATTTGTTAAGGAAAATCGTGAATTTCGTGGTAGAGTCACTGTTTTGTGCTGTGGAGAGATTTAATAGAGCTGAGTCTGTCAAATTTTACAGAAGTTGTGTTTTGATATATAATATCTTGTTGTTCAGATCAGACAGGTGTTAAATATATTTGGCTGCAGACAAATTGATTTTTTAACATCAGTGAATGGAGTTTATTACGTTTTTATTACGGTAGTCTTTACTTTGACCGTTTGATTTTAGCTAGTTTTCGGTTCTGACAGCTTCTTTTAAAGGGGTGCGAACAGGTTTCAGATGCGGCCCGAGAGACACTATTTGATTCAAAGTGCAATAACAGAATTCTATTAGCTGCTAGAGCTAGCTTTGAGGGGCATGTTAAAGGGAAGATCCTTAGGAAGGGGTAACAACACCATACGTGTAATGTCAGACATTTGCGGCAGCTATCTTGAAGTTTTGGAATGGCTCAGTGAGTTTTGCCTTTGACACCATTTTAATAGGTTGGCACATTTTGTTTTAATCAAAATTGAATGATCAATCCAGGGACAATTATTTTGGAAGCGATTCATAGTACATGGAAGAAACATGAGAGAGGCAAACATGAGGGAGTATCCTGTGAGGCCAAAGGGGGGGAGTATCCTGTGAGGCCACACTTACCAGCACCAGGACGCAGAACGCTGCCTGACACGTAAGGCAGCCAGGGGAAGGCACACTTCAGCCGCCACCGCCAGGAGTCACCGGGTGCAGTTCCTTCGCGTCCCCGCTCCGGGACTACATTGCCCGGCAGGCCAAGCGGCGGCGCGCACCATTGACGCTCACTGAGAGCCGGGAGGCGCATTTAACCAGCGCGACCCCCAGTGAGAGCGGGGGAGTATCCTGTGAGGCCACGCTTACCAGCACCAGGACGCAGAACGCTGCCTGACACGAAAGGCAGCCAGGGGAAGGCACACTTCAGCCGCCACCGCCAGGAGTCACCGGGTGCAGTTCCTTTGACGCTCACTGAGAGCCGGGAGATGCATTTAACCAGCCCGACCCCCGTCTCGCGGGACGCCGAGCAAAGCACGGGCAAAGGGCGGGCCGTCTGAGGCTGTCAGAGGCCGTCAGAGGTCGGGGCGGGCGCACCCCTCTAACATCTCTCACTAAGGTACATGATCCACCTCTGACTGTCTTACTTTGCAGATGAACTGTGGAACATTGACATTAGTGTTTTTCATACGCGCAGGGAGCGCCAACATATTGACTTATACTTCATTGAGTTGCTTTTTCTCTGCACGGTGTGTGGTTTACTACATATCTGGCATTTATTAACCAATTACTCACTGACCGACCCACATAGAATTGCCAACTGACTGTATTCTGGGATTGGGTTAGCATATCAATACCTACTTCTAACATGTCACCAAGAGGCAGCCGCAGTAAAACTGCAGCCAGGGGTGGTTCAGTGACTGGCCCTATAGACAACTTTATAATCAGGGCCAATGATGCTATAGACCAGGGTATCTTACTTCTGGAACGCAGGGTCTCACAAGACCTAGCGCAAGCTAAACGCTCATCCCTTGGACTTATTGCATCTGCTACCACACCCAATCAGGCTACCTCCAGTAATATCAGACCCCTAATTGATGTCCGAGCAGATATACACACTATCCCAATGGAGGTAAATCTATCTGCCTCAATACCATTGATAGACTCTGAGACAGATTTAAGCATGGATCTGGAGAAAACCGCCCCATTTGAATATCAATCCTACACCCAGAAATTACATCAGTAGATAGTACGAGGCAATTAAGAGGTAGACGGGAGGGTGCTATCCAGAAACAAATACCACATGCGCCAAAGTCCTGCATTTCTAAGGTCAGGAAACAAGGGTTGACTAAAAGAAAGATTAGGAAAGGTGCCAACTCTTGCCTAAACACGAGTAAGACAAAGGAGACTATCGAGGAGGAAGATAGCGAGGAGCATCAAAGTGGGATGCAAGATAAGGATGGCAAATCTGATGCCAATATTGTAAATGATCACATGCTAGAAAGATTGGGTGAGCTACTTAGTATTTATCTTTCCCCCCTAGAAAGTAGGCTTACCCGCATAGAAAAGCAACTAGCCGAAATAAGTATTCCCATTAAGAACTTATCTAGAGAAGGCGCTCCTAATGGTGCAGTAACTAAACCTAGTTCTAGTAAACCTGCTGGCACTAAACCAAGTGATCCCCAAGCGTCAACTACAAACATAGTACATAAACCTCTGCAGGTTCCAGATAAAGAGACTACTACTGACCAGTTAGCTCCTAACCCCAATATTATTAAAGTAGCCTCAGATTCAAGGAAGGATCTAAACTCTAAACAGCTGAAGGGGATCTCTATGACTCAACCTCATAACCGTTCAAATAGTTCACCCATGGTTCAACCACCCCAAAAAAACATAATTCAGGTTCCCTCACGTATTAACTTACCACCTGAGTGTGGGGCATATGTGTTGGTCCTAGTTAACGTTGCGAAATTAAGGAAGGACCAAGAAGAAACCCCTATATCCCTTAAAAACAAAACCCTACACTGGTTGATTGCAAATTGTAATTTCCCTATAGAAGGGGCAAGGGAGATCAACCACACCCAAAGAGTGGGCTGGATAGGCCCACTGAGGAAAAAGTTTGAGGGAGACTGCGTAACTATAAGTTTTAAAAATCCCCAATGGGCGGAGAAAACACTTGCTAGCACTACATTACCTTCACCATGGGAATTTAATACTGCCCTCCTTCCACTAGGCTACTTTTATAGACCTTTGATATCTCCCAAACAAACCATGGTAAACAATTCTACCATTCCACATCAGGATTTGAATTTTGGAGCTAGGATCAAATCACCGCTTTTTTCTCAAAACCAAGATTGTAATTACCCAAATGGACACACATGGCGACATCAGGCCCCAATGCCACCACCTCCTTCCTATCCTATGCATTATCCGCAATTCCCTATAATGCCCCAGCATGAGTATAGAGAAAGGTCCTACCCAGCTTTTGCCTCAAATCTACTCAAACCGATAACTGAAGCTAGGCCCTTTTTTAACATCCCTACTCATAATCGGTTCGAATATTTCTCCAACTTAGATGAGCAGGACTGACTGGACAAACTGGCCAAAAGTAGCACCACTAGCCAAGTCACAAATAATAGTTATGTGGAACAGCCAGTACTAACTGAAGAATGTCCGGCCCAGAACACCTCTATAAATACCATGATCACTAACTGTACATTATCTGTTGCTATTAACACCATCAAGGACAAAACGGGGAGTATCGGGGGCAAGCCTAGCAAGCCCAGTAAGTGTCGTAATATCCATGGCTTATCGATTCTCAGCTGGAATCTGGCAGGACTTGAATCTAAGCTTCCGGACCCCGCATGGGCTGAGATAATTGACGACATGGATATTCTTATGTTCCAAGAAACGTGGGCTGTTAGGAATTTATATATAGAAGGATATCACTGCTTTAGCATAACATCACCCAAACCTAGTTTTGACAGAGCAGTGGGTGGCCTGTTCATTGGAATCAAGATCTTAACAGGTGGTTCAATTAGAGATCTGTCTAGCGATAATCCCAACATCCAAATCTTAGAACTTAAGCTAAAGTCAAAGACCACGCTTTATTTAATTAATTTTTATAATAATGATTTTTATCATGTACCGAATAAGAATTTTTTGGCACTGTCAAAAGCCTTAAGTAAATTGGAATTTTTTTTATCATCAGATACAGAATCAGGGATTCTAATAGGGGGTGATTTTAATGCTAAACTAACAAAGAGACATGGGTTTGAGAACGGGACTTACCAAGATCAAGCTGAACGCAGGGGTACTGAATTATCTAATATATTAACTGAATTCGACCTTGCCGACGCTATGAGAGTAGGGTATAGTCCTAGTTCCCCTTACGCCCCCACGTTTATAAGTAGGGACAGTAGCTCCATTATTGATTATATATTTACGTCACCTTTGTTAACAGATTGTATAGTAAAAACTGCTGTGGTGGCGACAACTTTCAGTGACCATAATCCACTAACTGTAATTTTGAATCTCGCACCGAGCCCTATTTTTATGAACTTAAATGGTGCAAGGGACATCACACCATCAATTGATGGTCTACTATTAAAATGGAGGGGAGTTGACTGCGGCAATTTTAGATAAAGTACAAACGTCACAGCCGCAGCTGATTGAGTCTTGTCTGTCCCTAAGTGGTAATCACGACAAGATAATCGCTGATTTTGAAGTACTGTGTTCCACCATAAAAACCCTTTTGTCAGTCCCACTACCCAAGGAAGGCAAAGAGCCAAGGTGGTTTGACTCAGCCTGTTCCTTGGCAAACAGGGAGCTAAGCAAGGCACTTTCTGCTAAACCTAGGTGCAAAATGACAGTTCAAGCAGCTAGGAAACATTATAACGCTAAAATATCTGAAAGAAAGGCTAACCTGCTCTCTGAACAGTGGCAATTATTGGTGACTAGTGCAAATCTGGGCGGCAGCGCCCCTTTTTGGGCCGCCGTCAGAAAAACGAGAGAAATGGGCAAGAAGCTTACCCAAATCAGTTGTAACATTACAAGCGATGCATGGGAGACTCATTTCTCTAAAATTTATGCAGCCCTAATAGAGGAACACCGTATTTCCAACTCAGGACAATTGTGTGTTCTACAAATCGAAGCCCACGAAGTCAAAATAGCTATAAAAGAGAGTCTGGGAAATAAGGCGCCCGGTCCTGATGGCCTTCCTATAGACATCATTAAGCATAACGCCGAATTATGGACACCAATCCTCCCTAATGTCTTTAATAGCCTTCCAACAGCAGCTATGCCGGCCACATGGGCAACCAGTATTCTCGTCCCAATCTACAAAAAGGGAGATAGGTCAGAACCAGCTAATTATCGTCCAATCTCCCTTTTGGATAATACTTTAAAAATTTTGGGACGTATAATCTATAATAGAGTACTGGAATGGGCGGAAGATGCAGATTTCCTTGACCCCTGTCAGATGGGATTCCGGAGCGGGGTAGGAACAGTGGAGCAATGCCTGAATTTGAAATTAATAATTGATAAGTACATCATTGCTAAAGCATCCCCTACCTACCTCGCTTTTATGGATCTCTCATCTGCATTTGACTTAGTGAACAGATCCAACCTTTGGTCAATTCTATCACACAATGGCCTAGATGAGACTTTTGTGAGATTCCTTGCCTATCTACACACCGACTTGAAAGCACGTGTACGAATCGAGATGGGCGGAGAAGTCTCAGGACCCATTAATATAGGCAGGGGTGCGTTTTAGCACCTCTGTTGTTCATCATCTACATTAATGGTTTATCTAATTGCCTGAAAAAAGTCACAACAGATGTTCCGACAATCTCAGGGAAACCTCTACCAGTGCTTTTATATGCAGATGATGCGGTGCTTATGGCCCGTACACCAAATGCTCTTCGTCTGCTTGTACACAGTTTTGTTAATTTCATGGAGGGTCTGGATTTGAGGGTCGATTTAAAAAAATCTTTTATCATGTCCTGTGGTCCTGGCAAAAGGAAACTCAATACTATACAGATAGGTACAGACAAATTAGAATCTGTTCCTACATTTCCCTATCTAGGGTTAGTTTTCGCTGCGAACAGCTCGTGGAGTGGGCATTTGGCCCACGCCACGAGCAAGTTCTCGAAAGCCACCAATTCTGTTTTGAGTCTTCCGTGCCCTAAGAAAATTGGTGCCACTAAGGCTATCTTAAAGATTTTTAAACTACAGTGCTCACCTGTTGCCTCGTATGGAGCGGAGGTCTGGGGGTCGGGAAGCAGCCATTGTATACAACGAGAGGAAAGTCGCTTCTGTAGAAAAATGTTGGGCGCCCGATCTCATCCTCTGATTTTATTTGCCATAGTGAATTGAATCTTCCATATATAAGTGATTTTATTAGAGCCAGACCAGCACTTTTTTGGATTAGAGCCTGGAGGAATAATGCGGCCATTCTCAAACAAAATATTATAAAGGACTGTTTAAATTGTGATCATGGAATGGCTTTCCCATGGCTCCTAGAAGTTTTCAAATCACTTACTGCTGTGGATAGAGGCACTTTGTTTACTGACCCTATGTCAATTGAAACCAAGGATAAACTTGAGGTCAAAAATGCACTGTATGCACTTTATAAAACTGAAAGGATGGGAAAAGAATTGCAGAAATCAAGTGTTGCAAAATATGTAGGGTACGAACTGTGTAGACAACCCCTCCCGAATTATATGTCCCTTCCTATGACTAGTTGGGAGAGATCACTTCTGTTTCGCCTAAGGGCGGGTACCGTAAAATTTTTGTTGTCTTTCCCCTTGGGGTATCGCCACAGTGTTGATTTTAAATCGTGCCCCTGTGATGGTGTTAATACACAAGATGATTTGCACTTCCTATTCTTTTGTAAATTTTATCTTAGATTTATTAAATGGCTCTTAACTCCTTATTTTAAGAAACTCAGGCAACTTTCACTTAAAGAATTATATAGTATGTTGGTTTCCCTGGATACTGATGAATTAATTTTTCGCACCAGCACCTTTTTAAGACTGGCTACAAGAGTGCGCAAAACGATGGAAAATCCCTGAAAATAGAAACTAGCTTTACTGGAGCTTTTTGCACTATATTGTAATTGTATGGAACTCTATATCATTGCACTATTTTGTAATTGTATGAACCCTATTTCATGAAATATTTTTAAATTTTAATACTTTTTCTTCTTTGTATGTATGTATATTTTAATGAATTGCTGTTATTACTTGCGGTACTTTTATGAATTTTATGAAATTCGAATAAAGGTCTTTTGAACTTGAACTTGAGAGAGGCAAATATTGATTTGAGATCAGAAGAAAAAATAGAAGATTATGTAAATAGGGCTCTTGGGAATCTAATAGGCTTCATCACTGAATCACAGACAAAAAGGCGGAGTATTTAGGCACATTTGAGATATAAACTGGTTGAAGCAAGCGAGGAATGGACTTTTAACATACTTGAAGGATCAGCCTGCAGTGGATGGCTGGGCTGAGTGCAAAGCATTTTTTCCAAATAGGATTCATCAATCGTCACAGATGCATCTTTTAGCTCTAACCTTGTCATCCAATCGTCCTACAGTAAGTTATCCCTTAAAAGATTAATTCCTTCCATTTTGAAGTGGTGATAAACCACTCAATCATTTAGATCTTTTAGATTTATGACAGAACTTGTTCCCATGTCCTTATATTTTACCAAAAAGATAAAGCTTACAAAACCTACCTTTCCCTCTATCACTTCTGAAATTGCTCCTTTTGCAAACAAGTGCTCTACTCCCTTGTCCTCCAAGACCATTTAATATTGTCAATGTTAAGTTTATTTGCATAAGTTAATTAAAACCATTGCATACAAGTAAAACCATAAAACCAAGCAAAAAAATAATCTACAATTACATTTAAAACTCAGTGACTCTGGCACCTGATGGAAGATTTTGTTGGAAGAAATACTAATGGGCTCAACATTAAGAGTTATAAGTCGTGGTACTGCTTCGGTTTTTGTAAAGGTGTGCCCATTGTAAAGGTGTGCCCATTGTTGCTCAATTCTTCAGCAGTGAGCACTCCACCAGTTGGTGTTCCATCAGATCTCAGTTGCTTATCCCTATCCCTTTGATTTTTAGTGTAGTTCCTATATTCCCAATAGGCTCTGCGCATTGGAATAACATAAACAATAGTGTAGACGTAGGACTGAGGTCGACTAGGTCTCTATTGAATATGTTAGACTTAATTATGAAATGCCAGCTAGCTCAGAGGTCACTAGAAATGTTCTCGAGTAAACAAGAAGGTGTTAACTTTCCTGAATAGACAAGAAGGGATTAGTTTCTGACAACTGCATAAACATGACAACTTTGCTCCCCCAAAGCAATAGATATCTATTTCACTCAGTCAATCGTGCATGCTTAGTTTCACCAGGAGTGCAGAGAAATAGAGAGACGGGCATTTTCAATAAAAAGGGTATTTATTGAGCAGTCTACTTTCTCATGCAAGAGAAGTGAATTGCCAAAATTGCAATACTTGTTATGAAGTAAAGTGCGTACAGTAAAATGAGTATTATGAAATACTACTGTAAAAGCATTTATATGCTTTCTAAGCCATAAGATACTTAAAATGGATAAAATACATACAACGATATAATAATGACTAAACGTACTCAACTGGTGTTTCTAAGATACGCCTACCGCAGTTTACCTAACCTAAGCCTAGTACCGGGAAGGAGTAGATGAGTTACAGTTTTTGCCAAGAATCTGAATCAAGAATTCACTGTGGGTCTAATCAGCTCCGTACCTTGGTTATAGAATGAAGGAGGTCTTGTATCTCTTTCTCAGGACTCAATCTCCCAGCAACCCGCAAGGGTGACCGGGAAACACTGGAGCTGGATTTCTCGGCGGGAGAAAAGACAGCATCTCTCTCAGTGCATAAGCAGGGAGGGTCGGCTTCCTTCGGCACTCGCATCAGCAGGGCGTCTGGCAAGTAGATAGCCGATCTGCTCCAAACCACTGTGTGTTGCTTAAGGCAGATGCTGGTATATTTATACCTGGAAGGTGCCGAGTTTGACCTAAGGTTGGACATAAGACGTCACTAAGAACTCGCAGTTCTTTCAGGACTCCAGGAGTTTTAGGACAAATCAATACAGAAGCAGGGGGAATTCCCGGGCTGCTGGAGGCTTGGTTTGTTTAAGAACGTGTTGTGCTTTCTAGGAGTCTATGGGAGTAGCCTTGCTGTATTTGGACTGCATTGGCTATGTCTTAATATGGGTATGATTCTTATGCCTATATAAGGGTATGATATGATATAACCGAATAAGGGCATGAAATCAGGAATATTTACTAGAGTCCTAGAATCATCTACAACACCCACTTCACGTATAATGTCCATCATTACTAAATACTAAGCAATGTTTAAGCATAACTATGCATGTGTTTTCCATCCCACCCCGAAATACATAAAATTCATTTGAAATGGTATAGACACGAAAAAGAATATTATACTGTACGTTTTTTGTAAGCAGTGGTGTCATTCAGATAATGCATATATTGTACACTTAGAATGTTGACTGAATGAATCACGAAATTTACATTTATGAAATGGCTCTAAATACAGAAGAGAAGGTCGAGACCATTCCATCACATATTTATACATGACTGTACATGTGCTAGAGACTAAGTAAATATTGTCTCTAGAGTTTCTAAAAATAGAAATCTTGTTCTCTAAGAATAGTTCTACTTTAAGCAGAGTATCATGTGCCAAAAAGGTCAATATTTTGGGAACTGGAAAAAATCAATTTCGCTTACTGGGAAAAAAAAAATTGTTCAAAAGTTTTTTAGCTTCTGTTTACCAAAACTGAAGGCCGAATTCAGATTTCAGGGAATGCCATGTGCTTGCTTTTTCAACAGTTATTCTCGTTGTTAGGGGAGTACATCAACTCAGATAGGCTAGCAAAAAATTTGTCTACAACAGTAGGTGAAAGTTGGGCCCTTTCTGAAAAAGTGGAAATAGTGCATATGTGAGATGCATTACCGTCAGTGTTATCTGGATCAGCAATGTTCACAGAAGGTTGTACCTGTGTGCCGCTTTCATCTCGTACCTCACCACCACCTAATCGTAATGGTGAGATCTCAACGAATGCCATCATCAGAATGGGAAGCCGCTGGGGACAACACGTTGCATGAGCCGCTACCGAACCAAGCAAAGTATCGATAGCCATAGGTACTGCTGATGGAAGTGTGAGACAGACGTCTAACACGCATTCTTCTCCTCATAGCAGGCATTGTAGAACAGGTAAGTTGCAATCTTGCCAGATTGGTCTGAATGAAAGAAAGCAGGTAGTATTCAGATCCCTTAGCCGAGCCAAGCCGAGGACTTTAGTAATCCGCTCTCGGTATTGCATTACTAGGATTGTGTCTTCCATTGTAGCCTGAGTTTTGTCTGTGACTTGACTTGCCATATCGGAGCAGAAGGAAGAAAAATAGGATTCCTGCTACGAGTCCCAAGATGAGAGGCAGGCCGCCGAACACAGAGTGCACGAAATTCGGGAAGATGCTCAGGACTGCTTCAAAGGGTGCTAACAGTCCCGAAAAAATTGTCTTAAATACATGTGCGATGCCACTGGTATCAGGCATGTTTAACATGTTTAAGATTTGGCTTAACATTTCTACGAAATGTACGGGGCAATTTGTCGATAATAATGTATGTATCTCTGCTGCTGTCCTTGCAACTTGCAGATCATACGTTTCTCTAGACGAGGTTAAAGGCACAGTTGGTTGTAAAAGAATAGACTTCATTCTGCTTAAAGTATCAATTCAAATAGAAGAGATATTCAAAGAAGGACATATTGCTGCCTCCATGTCTAGCTTGTTGTTTGGATACAATACTTGCATACAACAAGTGACCCTGGAAGTAACAATCACAAGATAGGCCGCTCCTGGCACCATGCCACAACAGCTGTGGTCACTTATTAGAATGTAGCTGCCGTTGTAAAGCTGTCTGAACAAAGGCTCTATCTGTGTAGCAGGGGTGCCGTGCAGGTGGCATGAAAGGTTATTTGATGAACCTTCGCAGGGTCCGTGTAAGTTAATTCATTGACAAAGAAGTGTACCACTTAGTGATTTTTTTTTTTTTTTTTTATGTATTTTAGAAAGTTTGGTTTCTGCCTCTGAAGCTTTCTTTTTGTACCGTCACTGCCCAATGGTCTCTCTTGTCTTGGGAGTTATTCCCTTGTCTTACTCGATCAGAGGAGAACCTTTTCCATTTACATATAAACATATCTGTAGTCGAGAGGGGGGAGCTAGCCACCTTGGCTACTCTATGAGTATCATACTCATAATCCAGAATACGCTTTCGCTTTAACCCCTTCGAGGCTAATGACGAGCTGGCCTCGTCATGGCGCTTACCTGCCGTGCGCGGATGACAAGGCCAGCTCGTCATGAAATAAAGGAAAACAATAAAACTCAGCGCAGGACGGGAAAACGCCTAGCAGCCAAGTGGTTAATCATAGGACAGTGTGTTCTGCCCTATCCTCAGAGGTCAGATGTCTTTCCATGATTTCCCAATATTCAAACCTCTTGCTAATTTTTCCCCTTCTGTCTAATTTATTTATCTTGATAGCTGAGTTCAACCACTCTACATGCGTCGGGGGTTGAGGACCAATCCACTTAATGCAGATCTCCCTTCTAGCTATCACCATTAATACAAAAAGTAACTTTGCTTCCATTACTGTTAATTTAGCTATCCCCGTTATGCTATCAATCCCAAAGAGAATAAGAGTTGTACTTACATTTAGATGTTTTTGAAATATTGAGTTTAGCGTCTTACCGACTCCTTCCCAGAATATTCTCAGGGATGGACAACTCCAGAACATGTGGACATCGTCTGCCCTTTCTTCCCCACATTTAGGGCATTTTTTGATTCCCGCATTTTTGAATTTTGAAAGCTTTTTTGGTGTCCAATAGGCTCTATGCAGGGTATACAGATGATTTATTTTTAATGCCGCGGATTTTAACGTTGACCAACATTTCTCTATTGAATCTTCCCATATATTTACTAAGTCTTCTGAAGCCAGATCTTTTCCCCAGATTTGTTCTACCATCTGGGAGCTATCGTCTTCTTCTGTTATAAAGGTCCAATACCATTTTGCTACCTCCTTATTTATGGGTAGGATTTTTATCATTTCTTTTTCTAAAGTCTTGTTATCTTTATCATATGTTGATAGTGTCTTTGCCCAGCTGTTTAGTTGATAAAACTTGAATTTTGATATTGTTCCATTGGAGATCTTATACATTTCTTCCCATGTTATTAATGTTGACCCACTTAGAAGTTGACCCCAATATTTGATATTGCATTGTTTTAGAGGGGTGGCCATAGCATCTTTTAAACAGTCCGGAGTTCCAGGAGAGTTCCATATCGGTGCCATTGCACTATAATAAGGGATTTTTAAGATCGTTCTAATTTGTATCCAAAGTTTAACTGCCTCCTTTAGAACTTTTGTCCTTTAGTCCCTTGCTCATTGCACCATCAGGATTCAAGCAAGCCGGGCCGAAGAGGCTGAAATGCCAGAAACCGGTCCCCGGTAACTTGTTTCCTTCCCAGTGTAAGAATTGGCTTTTGTAGTTTGGTTTGCCCTGTTCCCATCATGCACTGGGACAGGAACAGACTAATTTGCATACAGCCAGGTTCTGAAACTGGGATGGTGCAGTGAGCTAAAAAACGGTGTTGGATCTAGCCCTGATCTCTTGACTGGGTGAGAGTATTCTGTTTAATTCAGAGACTCTGTCCCTCACCACCCCTTGTTGTAAATATTTTTGTCCACCCTAAGCGTGGAAGGGTATACTCAGATGTGAGTCCCTTGCTCATTGCACCATCAGGATTCAAGCAAGCCGGGCCGAAGAGGCTGAAATGCCAGAAACCGGTCCCCGGTAACTTGTTTCCTTCCCAGTGTAAGAATTGGCTTTTGTAGTTTGGTTTGCCCTGTTCCCATCATGCACTGGGACAGGAACAGACTAATTTGCATACAGCCAGGTTCTGAAACTGGGATGGTGCAGTGAGCTAAAAAACGGTGTTGGATCTAGCCCTGATCTCTTGACTGGGTGAGAGTATTCTGTTTAATTCAGAGACTCTGTCCCTCACCACCCCTTGTTGTAAATATTTTTGTCCACCCTAAGCGTGGAAGGGTATACTCAGATGTGAGTCCCTTGCTCATTGCACCATCAGGATTCAAGCAAGCCGGGCCGAAGAGGCTGAAATGCCAGAAACCGGTCCCCGGTAACTTGTTTCCTTCCCAGTGTAAGAATTGGCTTTTGTAGTTTGGTTTGCCCTGTTCCCATCATGCACTGGGACAGGAACAGACTAATTTGCATACAGCCAGGTTCTGAAACTGGGATGGTGCAGTGAGCTAAAAAACGGTGTTGGATCTAGCCCTGATCTCTTGACTGGGTGAGAGTATTCTGTTTAATTCAGAGACTCTGTCCCTCACCACCCCTTGTTGTAAATATTTTTGTCCACCCTAAGCGTGGAAGGGTATACTCAGATGTGAGTCCCTTGCTCATTGCACCATCAGGATTCAAGCAAGCCGGGCCGAAGAGGCTGAAATGCCAGAAACCGGTCCCCGGTAACTTGTTTCCTTCCCAGTGTAAGAATTGGCTTTTGTAGTTTGGTTTGCCCTGTTCCCATCATGCACTGGGACAGGAACAGACTAATTTGCATACAGCCAGGTTCTGAAACTGGGATGGTGCAGTGAGCTAAAAAACGGTGTTGGATCTAGCCCTGATCTCTTGACTGGGTGAGAGTATTCTGTTTAATTCAGAGACTCTGTCCCTCACCACCCCTTGTTGTAAATATTTTTGTCCACCCTAAGCGTGGAAGGGTATACTCAGATGTGAGTCCCTTGCTCATTGCACCATCAGGATTCAAGCAAGCCGGGCCGAAGAGGCTGAAATGCCAGAAACCGGTCCCCGGTAACTTGTTTCCTTCCCAGTGTAAGAATTGGCTTTTGTAGTTTGGTTTGCCCTGTTCCCATCATGCACTGGGACAGGAACAGACTAATTTGCATACAGCCAGGTTCTGAAACTGGGATGGTGCAGTGAGCTAAAAAACGGTGTTGGATCTAGCCCTGATCTCTTGACTGGGTGAGAGTATTCTGTTTAATTCAGAGACTCTGTCCCTCACCACCCCTTGTTGTAAATATATATCCTTTAGAACTTTTAGCTTAATTTTCTTAAAGTATTTTTGGTGACCAAATTTAAAAAGAAAATGATCCTCAGCTTCTGTCATTACTTGCAGGTATTCCGGGTAATATTGATGAATTCTTAAGAGAGTCTGAATATTTTTAAATTGAAAGGCCCTGCAGTATTCTGTTAAGTCTGGACTTGCTATCCCTCCTTTCTCTTTTTTTCTCCTGAGTTTTTTCCATGAGATTCTGGTTCCCTTGGAGGCCCATATAAAACTTGCTATCTCTCCTTGCAGCTTTTTTAGTTCAGCTTTTTTAAAATCCAAAGAAATAGTGTTAAATAGGAAGGTGTATTTTGAGAGTATAGTCATTTTTATAATATTAGACCTCCCTATGAAGCTTAGGGGAAGGCTAGACCATACTTTAAGCAATTTTCGCACCTCTCGAGCTACTTTATTTAGATTGTTTTGTGATATTTTGTTAAGATTCTGATTAACCAAAATGCCCAGGTATTTTATCTCTTCCTTTATGTTGGGGCTGTTGAAATTTGTATTCCATGTCATTATTTCTGTTTTTGCGTGATTAACCAAGTATCCTGAAACTTCACCGAATTTATTGATGATTTTTTCTATCGCTGGTTTAGATTTTAGATATTCATCTGTGAATAGCATCAAATCGTCTGCGTAGAGTGCCAGCTTTTTCTCCCATCCTTGATATTTAAAGGGAAATATTTCTTTACAATTTCTAAGTTCATTTGCTAAGGGTTCTATATATAGGTTAAAAAGCAGGGGTGAGAGGGGACACCCCTGTCTAGTGCCTCTGCCGATTTTGATGTTGTTCGTAAGACTACCATTTACCAAAATACTTGACCTCGGATTTTTATAGATTTCTCCTACTGCATGTAAAAAGGAGTCCCCTAAATTATTTTTAATCATTATGCTGTTCAGGAATGCCCAGTTTACTCTATCGAATGCCTTAGCGGCATCGACCGTTAATATTGTTAACGGAATATTTTTTTCCGTAGCTATATCTATAGCACTTATCAGTTCATGTGTTAGTTCATGTAGTTGTCTTCCTTTTGTGAAGCCTTTTTGATCTGAATGTATAAGTTGAGGCGTGAGCTTTCCCAATCTTGTTGCCATTATTTTAGTAAAAATTTTATAATCTGCATTAAGCAGAGATATCGGCCGGTATGATTCACATTTTTTGGGGTCCTTTCCTGGCTTTAAAATGATTGTTATTACAGCATCATTCCAGGTATCTGGCAGTCTTTCCTTTCGTTTAAAAACCATATTTGTTAACTCTGTTATATGTGGGGCTAATCTATCCATTAAAGTCAGATACAGCTCATTTGGCAATGCGTCTGGGCCTGCTGCTTTTCCTTTTTTTAGGGATTTTATTATATTTTTAACCTCAGTTGGTGAAATTTCTTTATTTAGCTCATTCTTCTCCTCCTCCGACAGTTTTAAGACTGGCATGTCTGCAAGATATCTCTTTATTTGTTCTTCAGATGGGTTGACATCTTCAGTGTATAAATCCGAAAAGAAGGTCATAAATTCATTTCTAATTTCCTCTTCCGCTGAAGTCAGGCTTGTTTGACCTTGATCTTGTCTTATTAGAGTTTTTACTCTATTTCTTGCCATATCAGTTTTTAATTTCCATGCGAGCCATTTTCCGCAACCCTCCCCGTATTCGTGATTTGCCAGCTTGCTTGCTTCCCACTTAGTTTTTACTTTTTCTTCTAGGATGTTACTCAGGGAGTCCTTTTGTCTTTGTCTGTCTTTTTGCAGGCTTTCTTTTCTGTCTGGATCTTTTTCTATTAATATTTGGGTATCTAGGATGTTTATGTTTTTTTCTAAATCTGTTATTTCTTGTTTCTCTTTCTTTGATTTATGTACACCAAGGTTAAATAGTTTGCCCCTTAGTACGGCCTTATATGTGTCCCAAACTATTTGTTTCGAAATCCCTGTTTTATTGTTTTCAAAAAGTCTTCTGTTTCTTTTTTAAGTGCTTGTACAATTTTCTGATCTAAAAACATGGCTCTCTGCACCGTAAACCTTCAATGTATCTGGGCTGTCTTAATTTGTAGCGTTAATTGTACAGCGGAATGGTCTGATAGGTTGGCTGGAATATGAATTAGATTTGTTACATTTTCCAGTAATTTTCTATCTACTAGGAAGAAATCGATTCTAGATTTATGTCCTAGTCTTTTGTTGTGAAGTGTGAAAGGTTGGCTTTTGTCTCCTTTTTCCTTCCATATATCTATTAGTTCCAAGTCTTTCCTATAAATACCAATCCACTCCCTCATTTTTGGTAAATTAGGTAGATTAACATTTCTTCCTGGGGGGGATCTATCAGTTTTAGGATTTAGGATGAGGTTAAAGTCTCCTCCTAGAATTATTGGGGTGTTTCTGTAGGGGCTCAGAGTCGTCGAGGTTTGGGCCATAATACCCTGCTATTGTAAATGCGGAGTTCCCCAATTTTATTCTTGCTAGTGCCCATCTACCTTTACTATCTACTTCCGAAGATTCCAAAATTGCATTGAGGGAGTTTTTTTAGAACAATAGCTACACCTTTGATATTACATTCTTGATTTGTGCATATATGTATGTCCGCCCATCCTAGTTTTTTCATGATTTGATCCCATTCCTCTTTCACTAGATGTGTCTCCTGCAGGATTATAATTTCGCTTTCAGATACTTTAAGGTATTCAAGAATTTTATTTCTTCTACTTTTTGTTCTCATGCCATTCACATTCCAGCATAGTATTTTTATATTTTTATTGATTTCTCCCATTATTTTTATTTATTTTTATAGTTTTTAGTTTATTTGTCGCAATAGCTTCGATATTGTATTGTCGATGTTCCATACTTTTCCAATTTTCTTTCCATATTGAGGATTTAATTTTTTGTTTTTTTTTCCCCCTTTTGCTCCCCACCCATTTTTGCTTTGTTGATTTTTTTTTATTTTTCTGGTTTTGTGTTTTGTTCTTACCCTCCCCTGGGAAGCCTCCTTCTTTTTTTCTTGGGGTTTCTATCTTGACCCCTTTGGGCTCCTCCACCTTGGACCTGGAATATCTGTTTTACTTCCTTTTCGCCGGCATCTAATTTTTTCAAGTTTTTTTTTTTTTTTTCAGATTTTAGAGTTTTCCATCTGGATTGTGTCTTTCATTAGACTGATCAGATTTTTTACCTCTTCAGGCTCTCTAATATTCCTCATTTTGTTACGCCACATTATTCGTAGAGATGGTGGGAACTTCATTTGTACTGTGGCTCCTAGGGATTGTAGCTCTGGCATGAACTTTCCCAGCTCCCATTGTCTGTCCTGAGATGCTTTGGACATATCAGATCTAATTCAGAAGGACCAAGAGTCTTTACTGTAGTTTCCCTTTTTTAAGGCCTCGCCCAGGAACTTCTCTTTCAATGTATAAGTTTTGAAATTTATCAGGATTTTCCTGGGTGTTTTTCTGTCTTTGGCCTTTCCAAACGGGTCTCTGTGAACTCTTTGAATGTCTTCTTCCAGCATCTTAGCGTCACTCCATGGAAAGTGTTCCACTAAAAGACCTACAATGAATTTCTTTATATCAGTGCCTTCTTGGTTTTCTGGAACATTTAAAACTCTTATATTATTTTTCCTTGCTTGGTTTTCAAGAGACTCCAGTTTCTCACTCATACTTTTCCCCTCCTGTCTCAGCGTGTATAATTCCTTCCTGTTACTTTCCACCCTTTTGCTCAATCCGCTCACTTCCCTTTCTATAGCTGTGACTCTCTCTCCTAGAGCATTTAGTTTATTGTCTAACGTTTCGCATACTTCTTGAATCTTATCTTGTTTTGCTTCAGATATAGCAAACTTGTCTCTCATTTCGGTCCATATTTTTTCCAGAAGCTCGTCTGTCGGGTTTTTAGCAGTTTTAGCAGTTTTAGAGCCTGGTTTTCCATCCTTCCCAGAATCTTGTTTTCCCTGCATATCAACAGATACCTGCTCTTTGCTGCTATTTTGCCCTCTTTGTGCTAATTAAGCTTCTGTTTCTTCTGACTCTTCTGTTGTGACTGTAATATTTGTTGGTGTTGTGGTACCTTCAGCCATATTTTGAGGGGAGTAGTAGTTTCTAGGCTTGTCAGCTACTTTGTTTTCCAGTCCAGCTTCTAAGCCAACTGTAATAGTTGTATTTGGAATTTTATTCTGCAGTGTGTAGAAAGGGGTTTCTTGTGAGGTTGTTACTGGTCGATTAATATCGCTCCTTACGTGGATTGTCTGCTGCTTTTGAACCTTAAAAAAGGTTCTCAGTGAGGGTGTAATCTTTGTTTTCTGGGATGTTTCTAGTTTGTCTCCAAATGATTTTACCTTATCCTTGTATTTTTTTTTAGGCTCAAAAGAAGTTTTTTTCTCCTTCCTTCTGGTAACTTCTCTGGGCGTAATATTTTTGGGGAATTGTTCTTGTTTAAGGAAATTTCTATTTCTAAGACTATAGCTAGAAACCACAGTTGCTGCGACCCTTTTTTTTCTGTATCTTTCTGTCTAATTGGGTTCTTTATTAGTTCACTTTTCTGTTGAAGGTGAGTGTCTGCGTTTTTATCCTTAACTTCTCTGCTTATTCCAGGATTTCCCTCCCCCTTTAGCACTGTTTCCTTCATGTGCTGCCCTGATAGCGTAATCACTTCTCTTCTTTGCCAAACTGTGTTAAGGTTTATTGAAACATTTGCTTTCCAGCGCTTTTCTCCTTTACTTTGACTTTCCTCGCGGGTCGGGACCTCCCGATGAGTTTCTCTACCCGACCTGCAGTGAGCCAAAACTAAGCCCCGCTCACCTCCAAAGCAGTCGCTGTCTCTGCTGCCAGTGCCCCGGAACAGGAAGCCAAGCCTTCCAATTGCTCTCCTGTGGGCCGCTCTTGCTTTCCCAGCCTCCACCCAAACTCCAGGGAAACTCGCGCTGCAGTCCGAAGCCTCTCCTGCAGCCTGCAGCCCCCTCGCGTCGTGCTTCTCTCTCGTCGGCAGAGTCTTCACAGTCAGGCAACCTACCATCCCAGGAGGAATTGATCGGGTGTCTTTGCTGTAATTTGAGGTTCCGGAGGGTTTTTTTTCTTTTCTCCCTGGTATCATCTATTCAGTCTGTGACGTTTAGCGATTTCATATCTCCGTTGCACATTGTTGTTTCTTTTTGAGTATGCACGGAGACGTTCTTTGTGATATCCTTTCTCGTGTTTCTTGCTGCTCAATTTGGAAAATCTTTACTTCATGTTAGCGCCGCATTATAGCGTATTTCCAGGTCTCTAGGTCTCTTGACGAGGAGCTCACCGACTGAGCGTCCTACTCAGCCGCCATCTTCCCTCGCATCACCACTTAGTGAATTTGTACAGTTGTTACCACTAAGGAATACCTCTTTCTTGCCCCCACTCAATCATCTATGTGTGTAAGGTAAATTCCAGGTTGACTTGATGTACCCTTTACCCAACCTTTCATACAGGCCTGCTGGTATATACTTTTGGCAATATTGAAACTGAAAAGTCGTTATCGGAAATGTAATGGTGCCATGTGTTATCCATTCAATGACAGGTCTTTCGGAGACTGTCAGTGGTAATCTTTCTAGTTTTTCAATGCTCAGCATCGTATAGTCTGCCCCTCTTTGTGCCAAAGTGATTTCTTTATCAGTAAGATTAAAGATAGAAAATAATGACGTTGTGTTTATCAGACGCCATGGCACGTAGCCTGAAAGCAGATTTTGCAACGTCCAGCCTAACTGTACAATAGAACGTAATTGGGACGGGCCATGTTGTAACATTAGCATATACTGTTCTATTATATCAATAGCAGATGATACAATACTGTCCAGTGAATAAATTCTGGAGGACAGAGTCGTTAACCCATTGTCCACTACAGAAAGTGATTTTTCCAAATTAATACAATCAATTTCTCGTATTTTTTCTGCAGTTTCAATTTGTGTTATTTTCCAAGCTTCATTGCAAGCTGCGTATATACCGGCGTATATGAAACATTTTTGACGCTGTTTGCGAGTTCCGAAAAGGGGGTGGTGCTGAACAGAGTGTCTGAATTAAGCAGACCACTCTTACCCAGTCCAAAGATCAGGGCTTGATCCATCGCCGTTATTTATCTCACTGCACCATCCCAGCTCAGAACCTGGCTATATGCAAACCAGTCTGTCCCTGGCCCAGTGCATCATGGGAACAGGGCAGACTAAACTACCAAGCCAATTCTTCACCAGAAAGGAGACAAGCTACCGGGGACCGGTTTCTGGCATTTCAGCCTTCTTCGGCTCGGTTTGCTTGAATCCTGATGGTGCAGTGAGAAAGGGACTCATGTCTGAGTATACCCTGCCACACCTATAGTGGCCAAAAACGATTCAGAAAAGGGGGTGGTGATGAACAGAGTGTCTGAATTAAGCAGACCACTCTTACCCAGTCCAAAGATCAGGGCTTGATCCATCACCGTTATTTATCTCACTGCAACATCCCAGCTCAGAACCTGGCTATATGCAAATCAGTCTGTCCCTGGCCCAGTGCATCATGGGAACAGGGCAGACTAAACTACCAAGCCAATTCTTCTCCAGAAAGGAGACAAGCTACCAGGGACCGGATTCTGGCATTTCAGCCTTCTTCGGCCCGACTTGCTTGAATCCTGATGGTGCAGTGAGAAAGGGACTCATGTCTGAGTATACCCTGCCACACCTATAGTGGCCAAAAACGATTCAGAAAAGGGGGTGGTGATGAACAGAGTGTCTGAATTAAGCAGATCTAAAAAAAGACAAGGGCGTCCCCACGTACAAAAACACACAAAGTGAGTGTTTTACTCTAAGATCAGCATGCCGTCATTCCGGCGGGAAAGGTAAAGTTACAAAATTTCTTGAATTCAATTTCTAAAAGCGTATTTCAACTGGGGATGCGAGTTCCGTGTGTTAATAATCCTGTATCTCTACAGTTACCAAGTCCTTAGTGAAAGGCCTATTTTAATTCACAATTATTGTGTAACTTTACCTTTCCCGCCGGAATGACGGCATGCTGATCTTAGAGTAAAACACTCACTTTGTGTGTTTTTGTACGTGAGGACGCCCTTGTCCTTTTTTAGATCTACTATCCCCTCAGTCCCCTATCAGCCTGTGTGGGGTCCTCCTGTAATTTCATAATCTGAATTAAGCAGACCACTCTTACCCAGTCCAAAGATCAGGGCTTGATCTATCACCGTTATTTATCTCACTGCACCATCCCAGCTCAGAACCTGGCTATATGCAAATCAGTCTGTCCCTGGCATTGGGCCAGGGTCAGACTAATTTGCATATAGCCAAGTTCTGATCTGGGATGGTGCAGTGAGCCGAAAAACGGTGATGGATCAAGCCCTGATCTTTGGACTGGGTAAGAGTGGTCTGCTTAATTCAGACACTCTGTTCATCACCACCCCCTTTTCTGAATCATTTTTGTCCACCATAAGCGTGGAAGGGTATACTCAGATGTGAGTCCCTAGCTCATTGCACCATCAGGATTCAAGCAAGCCGGGCCGAAGACGGCTGAAATTCCAGAAACCGGTCCCCGGTAGCTTGTTTCCTTCCCAGTATAAGAATTGGCTTGGTAGTTTGGTCTGCCCTGTTCCCATTATGCACTGGGCCAGGGTCGGACTAATTTGCATATATCCAAGTTCTGATCTGGGATGGTGCAGTGAGCTGAAAAACGGTGATGGATCAAGCCCTGATCTTTGGACTGAGTAAGAGTGGTCTGCTTAATTCAGACACTTTGTTCATCACCACCCCCTTTTCTGAATCACGTTTGCGAGTTCCCAGTAAGAAATCTCACAAGTCAGCACCTTCTTTAAGTAAAGTCAAGTGTTGCTTAATTTCAGGCAGTGTGAATTTCTGTAGCCATTCGAGGCATAGTTTTCCTACACTATAGGTTGTTACTATCCCTGGATATTGTCTCTGGGAATATCTTGGGTCTGGCCTATTCTGTTTGAACCCTAGTATTTTGTACAGGAATCTATCTTGACAGTTATTAGTCTCTGTGGAGCAGATCAACCATTTGTTCCAATTAGGAAGTGTTCTGTTATGTTTTAAAATATGGGATAGGTCTATCTCCACTTCTGTAGTGCTATTACTATCAGGTATGGGTTTTGGTATAGGCGGTTTGTTTAGGTCTTTTATCCTGGCTAGGCCAAGACAGGTCGTTTGTTGAATTGTGTCATTCAGGAACATTATTTGTTCTGGGATCATGCCGGCTCTGAATAATGATTCTAAACCTTGTACCTGCCAGTCTTTTGTACCCCAGACAGTTTTTGTCTCAATGTTGTTTTTCCAAAATTCAAAGCCAAACATGAACATTTTTTCATAACATTTTTCAGAGTTGATCAGTTTAGTATTTGTCAACATGTTTTTAATTCCTGTCATATTCATAATTTTAAAATAAAAAGTTTCTGGATCAGTGATAGTAAACCCTGAAAAGTATGAGAATTTTTCATAAAATGTTTTTGAGATGCCTTTTGGCGGAGTTGGACAATGTTCCCATTGATTATACATAAAAACATTTCTAGTATTTGCTAATTTATGCAAATAGTGATGCCCATAATGATTATAGCAATACATGTCTTCATAATTTGATGAACCTTGTAAATAATCATGTTCTGTATATTTAGCTGACATTTCTAAATCTGACATTATATTGTAATATTTTCAAAGTCCTAATCATCAGAGAAAATACTAGGTGATACAAAGTCACTTAAAGAAATCTTGAATTGATGTGGATACTTCAAGAGTTCAACTGGGCCATAGGTGTCATAATCAGTAGTGTCCCAAGCAACACCACCAGGTATAGGAATGGGTGTGATGTTCACTGATGATAGTTCTCTTTTTTCAATGTGAAATGATCTATGAGGTTTTAGAATCAAGTTGATGTTCGGACTTGCTGTGTCCATTGTACTGTATTTTCCATCAATCATTCTTCCCAAGCTTAGAATCAAAATGAGCCAGAGCAGGAGGAAAAGTACACCTAACACAATCCACAATTCAATCCACAGTGAAATCAGATATGTTTCCCCAAGTTGATGACAGAGTTCTGTAATTTTGTCTTTGAAAGTTTTGTTTGTTGGCTTGTCTTCATGTTCACTTGGATCATCAGAAAAGTCATCGAAATTGATGAAGTAGCCAGATGCAGTTCTGTCAATTGTTTGAATGGCATCAGGATTGCTACTAATCTTTATAGTTGCTTCTTCCTTTTTCATATTGGTATAGTCCGAGGCTACATCATTGTAGACAGGTGTTTCTTGACAAACTGTTGGAATTTGGGTTTCAAGAGGCACAAGTTCCATGGCTTTGTTGCATAGTCCTTTTTTATTCACTGCAGATTTATCAAATGTGATTAGTCTCTCAGTTTGAATCTCTTGGATTGTAACAAGGTTTGTTCTTCTGCTACTTCTTGGGAGTCCACTGGGCCAACTACTTATTATTGGCCACATGGTTGAGGTTTTACCAGGTCGATTGATACAACTCTGTTTACCTTTTTACCAGTAAGGGGCGGTAGTACGACTGATCTTGTTCCGCTGATAGCTAAGACAGGTACTGCTTTTCTGTAAGAAGGCCCAAATTCCTTCTTTACCGCAATTTTTTCTCTGACCAGATCCCCAATCTTTGGAATCCAGACAGGTCTTGCTGGGACAGGTGGTTTCTCTTCAGTGGCCGTTGGCTTTAGCTTTGTGTTGCTTAGACGTCTTCTAGTTTCATTCAAGTCCTGTAAAACAGCCAAATGATCTTTGATATCAAAAGCTTTTTGTTCCACCCCTCAAGTCTGACAATCAAGATCTTCGATTATCATTATTGTACCAAATAAAAGTTCATACGGTGTGATTCCACCCAGAGAATTTTTCAGCAGATTATTAAGACTATGTTGGACACTTATTAGATGTTTGACCCACCCATCACCCCAACCTAATTCCCTCGCTGTTATAGATTGCTTTATGTCACGTTTTTTTCTCTCCACTACCGCATTTCCCTCAGGATGGAATGGACTAGGGTACCACAATGCAATGCTCAAGCTGGTCATGGCCTCCTTGTAAGCTCGAGAGCTAAATGCAGGACCCTGGTCAGAATATAGCATGCCAATTGCGTAAGTGCCGATAAAGACTCGCAAATCTTTTATAACAGTTCTGGCGTCAGCCAAGCGCTGGGGCCACATCCAAATGAATATTGTGCAGGAATCCACTGTGACCATGATATATTTATAGTTGCCATCCCTTTGCAAGGGACCACAGTGGTCCAGGTAAACACACGCTAATGGTTTATTTGAGATCAGAAGGGGGGTCTGTGCTGGTGGTTTTACTGTTGATACTTTCATTCTTTGGCATATTTCACATTCAAGAACATAATTTCTAGCTTGTTTTCTCATACGTGGCCACCAATATCTCTGTTTTTATAATGATATTGTGGCGGAAATACCAGCATGTGCAGAAGCGAGCCCTTCATGTGCCGCTAAAATTAGTCCTAATCTGTGTTCCATGTTTGGAATTCCCCTATCCCCCACTCCAGGGTTTACGTCAAAAGGAACATTATTTGCATTCGTTTTGTATGGGTACTTTACTGGAAATCCTTTCTGGAGTGTCTTATTACTGTTTTTTACTGAAGCACTAACAGCTTGTATTTTTTTGCTGTGTATTTTTTTTTTGACCGGGTGATTGCAGCTACGTAAGCCATTTGCACAGTCGCATTTGCTGCCTCTTTAGCCAATGAATTCCCTACAACGTGAACGCCATCACGCTGATGTCTCAGTGTATGTATCACATGAGTCTTTTGTAGTCCTTTATGTAAAAGAACTACTTGTTCCCAGAGCATTTTATGCTTTACTGTGCCACCTTTTACATCTTTCAAACCATTTTGAACCCAGTTCTGCAAGTATTCATTGTAAGACTGGATGCAGTAATATGAATCGCACACTATTAGTGTGGGGAATTCGCGATCGGTATTTTCAAGCGTCATTTTAAAAGCCTGTAGTTCAGCTCCCTTAGCTGTACAATTTCCAAGTGATTGAGTTTTAGTGACCAATGGTCTAAATTTTCCTTCGTGCCATCGACCTTTATCGATCGCGCACACAGCACTATATGCTTGTTTACCCTCTACTGCGGGTTGTGCTGAACCGTCTGTATATATTATACAGCCGTAATGTTCTAGAGGTAGAATTTCAGTTGGCAGAGGGCATTCGTATTCGTATTGGAGAAATTCTTGCGTTTTTAAGTTAGGATCAAATTCTTATACTACGTCTGATGCCGCAAGAGTATTAACCCATTGAAAAGGGCCACCAGGTTGATGACCTGAGATGGTGCATTCTAGAAGTTGTTAGTCTGAACAGAAGAGGTGGAGACCTAACCAAAAAACGTAAGAAAAAGGAACAATATTACATGTCCAGGTTCAGCACTTACAAAACAGGACTGAATAATAAATAGGAATGGGAGAGAATCCTATAATGCAGAGTCTAAAAACGAAATGACGGGTAGAATAGAGGGGAAAAGAACATGCTACTACCAGTGAAGTCCATTCTGCAATAATCCTGTAATACTGATACCCTCATGTCTGAACATATAAGAATGTCTTTGGGGAAAATAGAGTCAAAGAAGTAAATTAGTTCCAATACTAAAGCATACACGAAACAGACAGCAAAAAAGTGGGTGAGCAAGCTAGCAAGAGTGAACTGACAGCAGAAGGGGATAACATGATAGAATAAAGATTGTAACAATAGGGTATAAAATTTTACTTAGGATCTTTCATCAAAGGTAGGACAATTGAATATGAAATTCTGGTTGATACAAAGGAGATAAAATTCCCTTCCATTGTCTTCTAGAAATAAAGGAGGAATAATACATAGGATAATTGAGTATTAAATTAAGTTTTAATAAAGTAGTAAATTCCTTTTTAATAAAGTAGTAATTTTCCTTCTATCATTCGATTTACAAAAGAGAAACAACATGTAAGATACTTGCCTTTTGAAACATCAGGTGGATTAATGATAACTTAATGGTAGATGTTAACAATAAAAAATACTGCAAAGCATATTACATAAACAATATGACAATTGCCCAACTCAAAATGGCGGCCGCTTAACAAGTTAGGTAAACGGCGATTGGAACGCCCAATATTAGAACCAGAGGTACAAGCATGGGGAATAAACCGGGAAACTATTGATAATACTAACAACAAGGATAATACTATAATGGCCACAAAACATGAATGATCGTGGATTAAATGTGACCCATGGGTCTTTTAATTCTTGAAATAGCCATTAAAGAGGAGCGCACATAAATTGAGTGCTGTTGATAATAAATCGTAGCAAACAAAATCAGAGATCGTGAGAATACTGTAAAGCATTAAACGAACAATCCGATAGTTTCCCAATTCAAAATGGTGGCCACTTAAAAGGTCTGGCACACTCTTAACATCAGGAATAAAGGCATAGAAATGGTGAACAAGATTGAAGGCACAGAAATGGTGAACAAAATGAGGAATTGAATTAGAATGTTCACAATAGAGCAACCAAGAGGCCAATACAAATTGACGCTCTTGCTCCGAGTGCAAAACAAACAATAGTGAGAATTCGAAGAAATGACGGCACATATCTTAGTTTTCTCACATCGGAGTCCTAATGAAAAATAATTAGTACGATAAATAATGACCAATGAGATATGATCGAAAGCCAGCCCAATAAATAACAAATAGGTGATTCAACAATATAAAGAAAGGGTACTTAACCCGTTACAAGATGGCGACCACGCTAAGGACATCAAACTCCTAGGTACACACCGCTAGAGCTCAACAGGGCGACCAGGTGCGAGCAATTGGCCAATTAGTGAGAGTACTTATACCAGACACACTGAGAGAGGAAATCATTATCTAACAGCCCGGGAAGGAGGAGGATGCCACGCAGCTCAGCTACCCTAAACAAGTAAGAAAGAGAGGGGTTTGTTACCTAAAATTGACATTAGGCAGCAGGTATATTACACTGCTTCAACAGTAAATTTAGACACTGTTTGTTGCTTTTCTAGAGTTGGCAGCTAATTTATAAAAGCCCAATGGAGTGACCCTTGATTTCACACTAAAGAAAAAAGAAGGAGGAAATCAAGTTTAAAGCAGGTCTTTTCGCTAAGAAGGTAAGATCTTTAGGACAGCGGGTAAGGATAATTAGAAGGGAACTAAAGCCCAGAGAGTCTAAAACATAAATTATCTTGTAGACAAAGTGGTGAGAAGAACAGCGACGGGTAGCTCCCAGAGGCGTCCTTCCAACCCTTTAAGACACCAAGAAAATAGGACCGGTAAGCCCTTTCTTTTAAGACAAACAGGGAGAGACGGCTATGAGACAGTGGAGAATACCCATAGTAAGGTGATAAAAAGGCAACTCCTTACAAAAAGAGATGTTTTTCTGTTTTGACAGGATTGAAGTTGGTCCATTTTTTAATCAACCCGGGTGCAGTGCCTACGAAACTGACATATAAGGTAAAAAATAGGATTATATTATGTCAAAATGGTGAAAAGAGCCCAAAGAAACAGGGTAACTAAAAATAAGGTGCGTTTTCTCCTAGAATAAGAAAGAGGAAAGCAAACAAAACTTCCTTAGGAGAACATAAGAGCGGAAGAGAACCTGCTCAAAAGACCGAGAAGGTAGTGCCAGGAAGAAAATACAAACCTGGGTAAGAACATAGAGGTACTTGAGGGTGGGACTCTATAATAAAGAAGGGACAAAAATCTGACAGCCCTTCTTTACCTTTATATACAGCCCACTTGTGTCTGATAAAAGTAAATTGATGACACCACATCCTAGCGATAAAAATATACCACTCTAGTTAGGTCTTTCCTCTCAGTAATACTAAGGTGTGGGAACTTAGTAATACAGGGGACGCAGGGAATAGATCCGGATTACAAAATGCCGGGGTTACCAAATATTAGGAGACTAGCTAAAATGTTAATGAATCAATGTGCAAATGTTAGGTTAAATATTGGACCTAATGTAATGCATTGTGATATGTTCTTTATAGATAAGATTTAAATGAACAAGTCCTGAAGAATGTGCAAGATTATTTGAGGCACCGAAACGCCCTGTAGACAGTTTGTTCCTTTTGTATATTAAATATGATGTATATGTGGACTTGCGTAACAATGCTTAAACAGCATTTTTTTTTAAATTTGAGTTTTTTTAAAGCTGAATAACAGCAAAGTCGAATGTGCACAAGATTGTTTTTATGAAATAATGTGTTATTATTTTTAAATTATTTGAATAAATGAATGAAACTTTTAATTTTTGTGTATGCATTGTTTTCATGCTATCTTTTGGTCTGATGCATATTAAGTTGTAAATTTGGTAACCTACGCAATATTTAAATCCCTTTCACTGATGCAAACGGCCCCCATGGGAATCCAGCATCACTAATAATTTGCCAAACTCAGGAGAAGGAGTTTTTTGTTTTCATAAGATTGTTGTCCCAATCCTTTTCCTGTCAAAAGGGTAGCTCCCTCTTTATCTTTTGATATTAACCCATTGTATCCATCTCGAATGTAAGGCTTTAGCATTCGGAATGCTTGCTCTTGTTACTGCTTCTAGGGCAGGTATCGGTGTGACGATTATTATGCGTTTACCTTGTGCCAGGGATCTTTCTTTTGCTACAGCAGTTTGTACCATAGTTAGAATCTTTTCAGTGGAACTGAATTTCATTTCAGCTTGTGTGTACAAGTATGATTTGTAAGCTATTGGTATTGTTTCTCCCTCATTAGAGGTCAGGTATGTAAATCCGCATCTCCCTGGGATGACTCGGATTACAAGGTTGCGTTCGTTCGCACGTGTTTGCAGTTTTGTTTTAGTTAACATGTCTGTTTGTAATGATCGTAAAATTTCTGTGTGTTTCTGTGTCCAATTAATTGCTTTAAAATCAGGTTTTATTAGTTCATAGTGCGGTTTAACCCTCTCTGCATAATTTAGAATGTATGTTCTTCCGAAGTTCAGGAAACCTAGAATTGATTGTACGTTTTTCAGCGTTTTTGGAGCTTGGAGTACTGCACACTTCTCTAAGAAGTTGTCTGCTATGCTTTTGCCTTCACTTGATAACTCATATCCTAAGAATAGGACAGTGAGGTGGGCAATTCTTGACTTTTTAAGTTAAATTTGTACCCTTCAGATGCGAACCCAAGTATTATGGTGTTCACTCTTTTCAAGTGTGTCTCCAGGTCATCGTCCATTAGATAGATATCGTAGACATAGGATAATCCCTCATCATCATACATTTGTAGTAACTCTGTTACTCTGGCTGACAATAATCATGGGCTATTCTTGAATCCCTGTGGGAGACGACAAAATTGTTTTTGGGGGGCCCATACTGAAGAAAGCGGTCAAATACCTGCTTTCTGGTGCAATTTATTTATTTATTTATTTATTTATTTATTTAATTTCTTGTATAACGCAAGAATCAACCCCATACGGGGTATCTCCGCGCTTTGCTCGCTAAGATGTAGAAAGGAGGAACTATTGCAAATGAGCTGTAGTCTAGTAAGCTAACAGTCTAGTTATTCTTCTAGGAACAGGTTGGTTTTTAACTTTTTCCTGAAGGCCAGGTGGTTAGAAATTTGCCTAATGCTGTAGGGCAGGTTGTTCCATAGGGTCGGCCCAACCAGGGAGAAGGCACGGCCACCCTGTCTGGTGTTTTTTACAAGAGGCGTTTTTATCAGCAGTTGGTTGCTTGAGCGTAGGGATCTGTCTGGTTTGTAGAGATGTAGTTTTTGAGTCAGATAGTTGGGGGCATTCCCGAACAGGCATTTGTGGACAGTGCAACAGATTTTAAATTTGACTCGTTGTCGTATCGGTAGCCAATGGAGTTCTCTCAGTAGAGGCTTGGAGGGGGTTCTTGGAGGGGCATTCAGAATCAGTCTTGCCGCTGTATTCTGTACTACCTGTAGGCGGTTTATGGCATCCTCGTTGGCTTGTATCAGGAGCCCATTAGGGTAGTCTAGTCGACTTATCACCATGGTCTGTTCGAGGGTCTTTCTATAATTGTCCGGTAGATAAGGGAAGACTCGTCTCAACAGGCCGATGGTGTGGAAACATGCCCCAGCGATCGAATTCACATGTTCCTTTAGGGTTAGATTTTGATCTAACTTCACCCCCAGGTTCTTTACTGTCAATTTTGGGGAGGGTACTGGCCCTAGGTCCAGAGGCCACCAGTCAGGGGACCATAGTATAGATGCTTTTCCAAAGAGCATTACGTCCGTCTTCCCAACGTTGCATTGGAGACGGTTGGAAGCCATCCAATTAGAGATAGCCCTCATGCCTTCAGCAAAATTTTCCCTAACATTGGAGATGAGGGAGTGGAAAGGGTAGAGGAGTTGGGTGTCGTCAGCGTAGGACACCGGAGTGAATCCGTATTTCCTCACAATCTCAGCAAGGGGGGCCACGTACACATTGAACAATGTGGGGCTTAGGCATGAGCCCTGTGGCACCCCCTTCGTGAGCACCCTTGATGAGGAACGATAGGGGCCCAAGCTGACGGATTGTGAGTGCCCGGACAGGAAACTCTCCAACCAGGAAAGGGCCTGTCCTCCAATGCCCACTCCCTTTAAACGGCTCACGAGAATCTTGTGAGACACAGTATCAAAGGCGGCCGACAGCTCTAACAGCACCAGAATCATTGAGCCTCCTCTATCCTGTGACATCTTGATGTTATGGGTCACGGAGAGGAGTGCTGATTCGGTGCTGTAGTTGGGCCTGAACCCAGATTGTGAGTGGTCCAGGCCCCCTGTCGCCTCTATGAAACTGGACATGTGGGTGTTAACATGTTTCTCGGCCAGTTTACTCAAGAGGGGCAAAAGAGAGATAGGGCGGAGATTGGAGAGCTCTGTCCAAGGGGAGGTGGAGTTTTTCCGTATAGGATTCACTACTGCCTCTTTCCATTACTGAGGAAGTTTCCCTTCTTTGTAAGAGAGGTTCAAGACTTTTTGGATAACGGGGCAGAGTGCTGTGCTCAGAGTGTTCATCACTCTGGGGGGGAGAAGGTCAAGGGGGATCCAGTTTTTATATTGTTTAGTAATGATCTTATGTCATCCTCGGTGGTTTCAGGGATGTCAGTGAAGGTCTCAGTATTAGTCTGTGTGCAAGAGGCACTGGAAGTCTCTATAGTATTAGGGTGTTTGGCCAGAATTTTATTATAAATGGTATCGATTTTATCTTCAAAAAATTGCGAGATATTATTACACAACTCTTGAGAGAAAGTGTCAGGGCTTTCGCATGCTGAGGGGTTGGTGAAATTTCGGAGAATTTTGTATAGTTATCTAGTCGAGTTGTCAGCTTCATCAATTTGAGATTGAAGACTGGTTTTCCTTGCCTTTTTTATATTTTTGTAGTAGGAGGAAACAGCCTGTTGGTAAAGCGCCTTACTTTTACTGGAATGATTCTTTCTCCATAGTTTCTCTAGTTTTCTACATTTTTGTTTCTCTAATTTTAGCGTTTCAGTGTACCAAGTTTCCTTTTTATTGGTCGATGGTTGTTTGACTAGTTTTTGTGGGGCTAGGAGGTCTATGGTATCGAGGAGAGAATTGTTGAGTTTGGCTAGGGCCGACTCAGAATTGTCAGAGTCAGTGAACATCGGTTTTCTCCAGGCTTCTGTAAATGCATCTGGGGGGATCTTGTGCCATGATCTTCGTTTGATGCTCAAAGTAGCAGAATGGTCAGAAGGTTTGGTTAGCTGCATGATGGAGAATTCCAGCATGCTATGATCAGACCAGTGTACGGATCTGGGGGGATGGCAGTGTATAGATGGGTCATTAGAGAAGATAAGATCTAGGGTGTGGCCTCCCCTGTGGGTAGGGCGGCTGCTCCGCAGATGTAGACCTAAGAGGGCAAGGTCAGCTAGAAGAAGCTTGGTAACAGGATCCTCTGGTACATCAGCGTGGAAATTAAAGTCCCCAAGTAAAATGAAATGTTCTCTGGCCTTCATGTGTGGAGCAAGTGCTTCAGTTAAGGTTAGTGAAAAGCCGGTGTTAGGGCCGGGAGGTCGGTATACTAAGGCTCCTTTCCAGTGATTCTTAGTTCCAGTATTTATTTTAAAGATCATTATCTCCATAGAAGGGAGCAATGTCTTGACAGAAGAAATCATTTGAAATATATAATGTTGTTTTATATTTTTTGCGCACAATGTTATTCATCAGTGCTGCACTGTGTGAATTTTGTACTGCAAATGATTTGCAACAGGAGTTTAAGTGTCTGTAGTCCAATACTAGACGATATGAATTGTCTGGTTTGGATACAGGAAACAAAGGATTGTTCATTTGTGAGGTGAATATTTCAATCACCCCCTGGTACTCAAGTTGATCTAAGATCTCCCTGACTTGTTTTTTAGCTTCTTGCTTAATAGGATGCTGCCTTTGTGCAGTAGGTTGGTTTTTTAACTGGATTTTATGGTGAGGAGAATCCTCATCCCATCCTACATGATTTTTATATAATGCAGAAGCTTGGGCCACAGCCCATTTTCTAGCATATGTGTATTTTTTATGAATTGGAATGTGATTTGAGAAGGCATGCATAATCATTTCTTCGCCATGTGGGCACTCCCTGACAAACTCTGGTGGCCAGTCCTTTTCTGCTAGAAGGATAACATAACCTTTAGAAGAGACCTCTTATTTTCCTAGTTTTGTCTCCCTCTATATGTAATGCTATTTCATATAATTTATGGGGCACATATTTTATAATTTATGGGGCACACTGACTCTGGTGTCTAAAGTTTTCATTTGAATGTATTCATTCATGTCCACTGTCTCCAGAAGATTCATCAGGATCTTACGAGCTATGGTCACTTCTGCTGCGCTATCTAGCATTGTCTGGGTCCATTCTCCGTTCTTAAGTTGTGTCCTCAGAATCCTCGGCATGTTTTACTTTAATACTAGCTACCTCTGTCTGCCGACATTCATGTGCCTCTACCAGAAATATGACTGTACCACCTCTCAACGATACACCATTTTCTATAGATTTTATAGTTACACTCTTCCTTACATTTACCGGGATGTTTTTCGCATCCAGGTCATTTTCATTAAACCCTGTAACGTCAAAACCCGGTTGATTTGCATCTACTGCAGCTCCATCGGTTTTGTTGTTGTCGCCGTTAGTTGACATTGTTTAATGAAAGTTAGCAGAGCAAGTTTCAAGGAAACAAAGATTAGGTGCACAATATTTTGCAACACTGTATCCTTCAACGTTGACTAAACCAAAAACTAATACATAGGAATCTCTTCCTACTAAGTTCTGGCGGATATCAACCTTTTACGCACTCCAGACGTCTATTGGAGTTTTTATGGAAACAGGGGTCTGTGTGAAAAGCACGACTGAGTTACTCTAGTATCTAGCGTTAAATTATCGCCGCATTACCAAACGTTGGGTGCCATGTAGTGTAGTTCCTTTATTCCCAATAGGCTCTGCGCATTGGAATAACATAAACGATAGTGTAGATGTAGGACTGAGGTCGACTATGTCTCTATTGAATATGTTAGATTTAATTATGAAATGCCAGCTAGCTCAGAGGTCACTAGAAACTTTCTCGAGTAAACAAGAAGGTGTTAACTTTCCTGAATAGACAAGAAGGGATTAGTTTCTGACAACCGCATAAACATGACAACTTTGCTCCCCCAGAATAAGGAGTATATCTCCAGAGTAGCGGAAACAATAGATAGCTATTTCACTCAGTCAATCGTGCATGCTTAGTTTCACCAGGAGTGCAGAGAAATAGAGAGACGGGCGTTTTCAATAAAAAGGGTATTTATTGAGCAGTCTACTTTCTCATGCAAGAGAAGTAAATTGCCACAATTGCAATACTTGTCATAAAGTAAAGTGCGTACATTAAAATGAGTATTATGAAATAATACTGTAAAAGCATTTATATGGTTTCTAAGCCATAAGATACTTAAAATGGATAAAATACATACAGCGATTAAATAATGACTAAACATACTCAACTGGTGTTTCTAAGATACGCCTACCCCAGTGTACCGAACCTAAGCCTAGTACAGGGAAGGAGTAGATGAGTTACAGTTTCTGCCAATAATCTGAATCAAGAATTCTCTGTGGGTCTAGTCAGCTCCATACCTTGGTTATAGAATGAAGGAGGTCTTGTATCTCATTCTCGGGACTCGATCTCCCAGCAACCCGCAAGGGTGACCAGGAAACACTGGAGCTGGATTTCTCGGCAGGAGAAAAGACAGCGTCTCTCTCAGTGCATCAGCAGGGAGGGTCGGCTTCCTTTGGCACTCGCATCAGCAGGGCGTCGGGCAAGTAGATAGCTGATCTGCTCCAAACCACCGTGTGTTCCTTAAGGCAGATGCTGGTATATTTATACCTGGAAGTTGCCCAGTTTGACGTAAGGTTGGACAGAAGACGTCACTAAGAATTCGCAGTTCTTTCAGGACTCCAGGAGTTCTAGGACAAATCAATACAGAAGCAGGGGGAATTCCCGGGCTGCTGGAGGCTTGGTTTGTTTAAGAACGCATTGTGCTTTCTAGGAGTCTATGGGAGTAGCCTTGCCGTATTTGGACTGCATTGGCTATGTCTTAATATGGGTATGATTCTTATGCCTATAGAAGGGTATGATGTGATATAACCACATAAGGGCATGAAATCAGGAATATTTACTAGAATCCTAGAATCATCTACAACAGATTAAGCCACAGTCCCTCTCCTCTGATAAAGTGCATGTGCTTTGTGTAATCCTATGTTCTGAAGCTGGTGTGAGAATGTTTAAACAGAAAAGACAGTTTGTAAGCTTTTTCAAGACGGAAAGAGATAGGGTAAAGTGCAGGTGCCAATTTATAGTAGTTGAGGTCAGAGGTAAGTAATTTGCTTTTGAAAGTTCCAGTTACTTTTCCAAAAAGATCATCTTCCTTCCTGGTTGATCAAGAAAATCTATTCTGTACCCTTTGAATGTTTCTGAAACCCTGAGGATCTTTTGTTAAATCCTGCCAATTTACATAAAATTGGACGATTTTGCCACCCTACTACTAAGGGGTCCTTAAGATCTTGAATACCCCTAGACATAGGTGTAACTGCACCAGCTGCACTAATGATAGTGATGCAGTGCGAAGCTTAACACCTTTATAACAATCTTATCTTACTAGGCCCATTTAATCATCAACCCGCAGTCTCACAACGGTCTCAATAAATTCATAGATTTCTACAAACTATGGTTCTCCGATGGATTTTTTTGTGCAGATGACAGGGACTAGAATAATAGAAAATGTGAATACTTATTCTCTGAGGATCTGGAATAAGATAACTGTTACCTCAAACGTAAACCAAATCCTTTCTGAGCCACAGGTACAAATGCCCTGAGCAAGGAATATGATCAAAAGAAAGAGACAGAAACAATACAGATAATTTGTGTATTTATCTAATGCCTCATGTTGCATAGCCAAGGCCAGAAAATACATTTGAGATCAGATTTAATGCTATTGTATTATTATAAGTATCCTCACAACACAAAACAGAGCATTATTAGACAGCCGGATGGAAAAACCTCGGTGGAGAGAAAAACAGGATACATTTGAGGTTTGTTTACTAATCATACAAACCAAAGCAAGGATGATTGTTTTGAGTTCGTCCTCAGTTCGATCTGGACAAGTCTGATCTGCTGTACCATGTGCTACAGTCGGAGTCAAATAGACTCTCAGCCAAAAAGTTATTTTCCTGCACACTTTACCAGCTGGCAAAGTACAGTATTTGAGGTCATAGTTAAATATAGTTCAGTTTATTAAAGTCTATTCCACTCAGTGTGGATGGAAAGGGGCATAGAAAAGACAATAGGGATCAAAAGTCTGTCTGACAGCATGTCAGGCAAGAAAGGGAAATGACAGAAAGCCTCCTCCTCCGATGGGGCAATTATATCACCAAATGTTCCAGGTTTACACCCTATAACGTATCAATTCCATCAATCCATGCTGTTGTGGAGTGATCAGTAAATCACACAAATCCGAAAGAATTAAGTAATCTTTTTGCAGTTTTCGTTAAGATTTATTAAGTTCAATTATATTCCTATTTCATCCCTACCACAGAAGTGGGTGGAACTTTACTATGCTCACAGTCCGTCCGTTCCCAGGAGCTTTCCACTGGGTTTGCAACAATACAGTTACATTTCTATTAACTATGCTTCTTAGCCAGAAGTGAGTCCATTGTTAACAAATACAGAAATGAAACTTCACAGAACCTTCTCATAGGGCTTGGGGGACTGTCTCACATGGATTTACATTAGCTCAGGTAAAGCAGAAGGACTTGAGGCCTACTTGAAAATTAGCTGAATCATTACCGTTTAATTTCATTATAAATCACACATTATAGTTTTCATTCAGGTACTACATATCAATATTAGGTACTACTAAAAAAACGTTTTCTTGAGCATTATTTGTACGTTATCATTTTCAAGGCAAAAAATGTATGTTTCACTCTCAATACATGTGTTATTGTATAAACGTTACAGACGCTCAGATTTGCTCTACGTCAAACATCTCTAATTTAAGCAATTTTACATTTCAATAACTTTATTATGCATGTATATTATTCACATCGTCATCAAGAAATATTTGTCGTAAGGATCTTTTACAAGTAATAATTACTAAAGATAGACGTCAACTAATTATCTACGCTCCATCATTAGCTACAGGTATCTAAGATCCTCATTCTACCTTAATTTCTCCCTCAATTCCCTTCTCTCATTTTGGACTTCATTCCATGTTCTCTACTCCCAACTGATCCTCTATATCTCTTCTCTTCCTGTCTAGCACTCGTTCTCATCTACTTCCTGCTTTTCTCTACCTATTTCTCTATTTGCTTCAGAAAAAACTTTCCATTTCTTTCTCTTCTCTTTCTTCATTCCCTATCTTTAATACCCTCTATTTTCTATCTGCATCCTACCCATCTCCTTCCAAACACTGCTTAATGTATATGAACTCTTTATCTCCTTCCTCCAGTTCTTTTCCTCACATGCTTATATCTGACCCCTTTCTCTTCTATTTTCCCTTTGCTCATCCTCATCTACTTCCTTCTTTCTGCCACTTTTTCTTCTCTGTTTTAGCATTTTCTTTACCTTTTCATTTCAGTCGTGTCTCTTTCTCTTTCTGGTATCCTCCTAAATCCTTCCATCCTGTGCCCTCCTCAAAGAGTAAAGTAAGTTGTCGGGCCCATCCATGATCTCAGTTAAAAATTTTCAGGAAGAGTTACCTGTAATCTAATTTCAGCCAGTGGAGGGCAGGATGGGCCACGGTGCCACTGCACCAGTGGCACCACTAGTCGGCATGGCCACGTGTAGCTGTTACGGAGCTGAACTCCTGGGAATGGCCAACTTGAATGGATTGATTTTCTCCCAAAATGATATTGTCAAGAGAATTGCTGCATCCTAAAACCGCACCTTTAGTAACCCCAATTATAGAACTGAATCCTGTTAACGTTGCCACAGTACCACTCTGAAATGATTGATATTTTGGCACAATCTTCAATTACATTTCAAGGCAGCACTGTTTCAAGAATGTCTGTATGTGAGGAGTGCATTCTTGCCCGTTCATAGCTGTATTATCCTTACACAAATTGTGTTTGTTTGAGCTTTTAACTAAAATAAACAGATTGTCTTTGACGGCTCACTTAGTGATTAAGTATTATTTTGCTATCAATTCATTTTTTTGAGGACCATAATGTCTTTGATTGATTGTAAGCTTGGGCCTGGATATTCTAAATTTACAAAGCATGAAATAAAGTAATATCTCAAATAAGCTGAGCCATAGAGCCTTCTCTGTATTTATAATATTTCATCTGGGGGATCTCTTTTTGAACAGCTGTTCCTCAAAGGTGAATGACCATACATCAATTGACTTGTGCCAGTGATGAATGTTCTAAGGAAGGGGAGAGCCCACTCCTATGTCTATGCCCACTTTATTGTGGCCTAAGGAAGAAATGGTTATGAGTTCTCTAAGGTGATTGAGAGCCTGTTACTTTGTAAGAGCACTAGTGAGCTTTTTGTGCAATATTGCCATCCTACGTTTCTTTGAGTAGATTGGTTTCGCAGGTTTAGGATTTTGCAGTAGTGATAAAATATGAGTTTTTATTTTCAAAATGGAGGTTATAAATAATATGAAAGTTATTTCATTTAAAATCAAGTGTTCATTTTATTTTATATGATTTTATTTCTTTTGTTTTTAAATGATTGCTTTATGTGTTATAATGTGTGCTGTCCAATAACTGGACTGATTTCAAAATTAAATTACATTAAATTAATCAATCTTCATCATTTTAGCAAACTAAGATTAGCCTTATTGAAACAAGCGTCTTGTTGTGTTTATGCAAGTCTACATAAAGGTTCACAGCAACAAAGCATTTTTCTTTCCTAAGTTAATCGTATATGTGGATGATATAATCTACCTACACCTTTGAGTCTGCCAGCTCATGCTACGAAAGTTGGGGTCTCCATGGGGATGGTTGGGAGAACGGTTATTGTTGGCAGTGCTGGCGAGCAATGCAGTTGGTGGTGCTGATGTGGAAATAAACTATTGGAAATACTAGCGGATTATACTTTTGTTACTGGCGACGAGCATCTGATTGGGGACAGGCGTCACACACCACAAATTTCCCTACTTGACCCACTTAATGAGAAAGAAGAGAAGAAGGACCCACTGAATGGAAAAAGGTGAAGAAGCAAGATACTACAGAAGGTATCTCTGATGCGGACCTAATTTTGAACATACTTCCATGCTTTTACCTGAAGGCAATTACGACTTGGGATCTGAGACAAGGAATTAGTGGGATTTTCTACTGTTGAACCTCGAGCAACAGCATGCACTGGATCTCCCGCTTTGCTCTGAGGTACTCCATTGTTTCAAGTTCGGGTTCTCCACATGCTTCATGTTTGTATTTGGTTCTGTCGACATCACAATTTTATCAACGGCAGGAGTTCACCACATATTTTTGCCACCATTGCGGCTGTCACGTTGTCGTCACATGCATGACGGGATGATGTCATGCGTCTAGCGACATGCCGCCATCTTGTTTGTTTAGTGAAGTCTTCTTGCACTGCACCCGCAGTATTACCAGATCATCTGGGGCATCAATGATTTTGAACTTTGGGAGGTAACATAATTGACAGAACTTGTGGTGAGAATTTAGATTTTTTATGATGTTAAGGATTTTTTTTAGATTACTTATTACCAGATCATTTGGGGGCATCCCTGAATTCGAACTACACACCATTGGTAAAGCCTGTGGTGGGATTTATGGTTTTCTGAACAATCACCCGATTTGAGGAAGTAGTGCACAAAATGACAACTACCAGCAAGTCACAGCCACGTGCCTTTTTCTCAGAGAAAGGTGAACCGATTTTGCCATGGAAAAGACGGAAGAACCTAAAAGAGTCCTACATTGCAGCTATAGGTGGGAAAAATTATCTGCCTTCAGAAAACAGGGCATATTCCTGCACAATATCGCCACTGAAGGAAGGAACATTTATGATAGCATTGTTGAACTTCCAATTGGTAATGGAGATTGGAGCCTTCAGATTTTTATGAGATGTCCATGAGTACGCAGAGTGGTATTTCGGTCCTCGCATCAATTTTGTGTTAGAGCGTCAAAGGTTTTTTACACGAGTACAAGAACCTACTGAGAAGGTGGGTAACTATGATGCGTTTCTTAAGACTTTAGCCCACAAGTGTGATTTTGGAGAGTTATCTGATTCGCTAGTCTGACATCAGTTGGTCAGATGTGCCATCAGCAACAGGGTGCAGGAAAAATTACTATCAAAGAACCCATTTTTGGTGGAATCTGTAGCCAGTGTCATAGGGATGGAAAATATGTCAAGTTGGGTGAAGGAAATGAGTAAGAGCACAGTGGACAAGAATGATGTACAGACTAGTATCAATGGGGTAACAGAGGTTGAAGTACCCCAGGCTGGAGGTGATAATATTGATAAAGTCGTGTTGAACGTGACTCACAAGCATGTGGATATGAACGTGACTTTCAGGGGCGCAGAAATGCAGATTCACAGGGAGCCAAGTGTTTCAGATGTGTACGTTTTTCGCACTTCTCAAATAGTCCAAATTGTTATGCCAGTGGGGCAGTATGCAAGAAATGTGGCATCAGGGGAATCATGCTAGAGTGTGTAAATCTGATGAAAAAACTAAAGGGATGGAAAATTTGCCAGATGAATACGCACCATAGTTTTGAATGTGAATGACAAGAGTGGAGAGGTGGATTCAGGGAAAGTAACAATGCCAGAGTGTGACATTGAGGTGGATGGTAGAGTATTTGTTGTATTAACTGACTCTGGTTCACCGTTCTCCATGATTGGGAATTAATAGTGGGATGAGAATTATGACAAGGGGAATTTCAAATTGATTCCACCAGATATCAAACCCGTCAGCTATGGGGGGGGTCAAGTAAGGTTCTGGGTTATGTGGTCAACAAGATTGAGTTCAAGAATATGATTGTAGAGCCATTGAGAGCGGAACTGAAGAGGCTGTTGGATTTGGGCATCATAGAAAATATTGAGGCCTCTGAGTGGTTGGCTCCAGTGGCACCCAAGGATGGAGGCAGTAGTATCAAACCATACACTTCCGAACATCTCGTAATCCATCAGTGTGTTGAAAAGGGCCAAGGTCTTTTGTGTATTGGACCTTTCGTCAGCTTATCATCAGGTGATGCTACATTTTCAGATTCTGGCCCCTGACTTCATTTGTGAGACTATTGAGAGCGTATCACTTAGGAAGGATGTTGTTTGGTCTAGCCGTGGCAGCAGCCTGTTTTCCTAGGATAATGAGGATGGTACTGGGTGATTTGGGTAATGTCCTCATTTTCCAGGATGACATCCTGATCTATGGCAAGAACGATGAGGAGCATGAACATTTTATGGGATCTATGTTGAAAAGATTGAGTGAAAGGGGGCTCACAGTAAAGAAACAGAAATGCCTGTTGGTAGATTATACCTCTAAATCGGTTGTAACTAAATGTTTGAATGTGGACAACACTGGGACGGTGTTAGAGTTTCTTAAGGATGTTTTCGTGAGCAAGGGTGTGCCAAAATATTGGGGGCATATTATCAAGAACGGCATTAAAATTATTGCCAGTTTAGCAGTAGAAAACTGCCGCTAAAGCGGCAATAATGGGCTTGATAATATGCCCTGGAGAATTCCAATAGAAGCCCATGTTCACACCAGAACATGGACTTCTATTGGAATTCTAAAGGGCATATTATCAAGCCCATTCTTGCCTTTTTAGCAGCTGTTTCTGCCACTAAACCGGCGATCATTTTTAACGCCGTTCTTGATAATATGCCCCTTGGTGACTGACAATGAAGTGCAATTTGCATCACAGGAGATGCAAGTTTTCCTCAAGGATCTAGGGATTGTACATCAGAAGACTGCTTTCTATGCACCACAGGCCAATGGCCTGATGGAAGGGATGAATAAAGTGGTTAAGAGTTGTGCACAGAGAGCTTAGGAAACTAGAGTGTCTTTTAAGAGTGTGTTAAGGGAGACATGGTGGGAACATCGTACTGCACCTAACCATGTCAAGCAAAGGTCTCCATTTGAAGTTCTCAGGTGTAGGATGGCTAACTATAAGTTGAATACTGTATGGTTGCCTATCAGAAGCAAGTGTAACAATAATGACAAGTTGAATTCTTATCAACAAAAGTACAAGCGCAGGTATGATGTGAAGATGTTAGTCAGAACTAAAAAGTACAATGTGGGGGATCAGGTCCTTGTGAAGAAGCTGAGGCAAAGGAGGAAGGAGACATCTGGCTTCACAGGCTCTTTCACCATTGCTGATGTAAAAAAAAATTGTGACTGTGAACACAGGTTGTACATGGAGCATGTCGAGGCTTGTCAAGTACGTAGGAGGGACCCCGAGCATCATTGCTCATGATGTAAGTGTTAGTGATCCTGATGTGTTGTGCACACCTTCCTCAACGAGTTTCAAAAAAGTACCTGTAAGGTTTGAGGATTATATCATGCACTGAGTTACAGTTGGTATTAAAAACATTTTGTGTTGCTAAGTTTCCTTTCTATTTTGTTACGTAAAGGGGATGTGTTATAATCTACCTACACATTTAGGTTCGCCAGCTCATGGCAAGAATATTAGGGTCTCCATGGGAGTGGTTATGAGAACGGATATTGTCTGGCAGTGCTGGTGAGCAATGCAGTTGGTGGTGCTGATATAAACTCTTGGATATACTGGTGGAACATACGTTTTATTCGTGGAAATAGAATTTACATTTGGAAAATGTTGATACAAATGCAGAATCTCCGCTACTATGACTGAAATGCCACATTCACATGATTTAATGATAGTGATGGGTTTAGGGATTTTCTTGGTGCATCCCCTGTAAAGAAAGTGAACACACAATAAGAAATTGTTATGTGTGAACGAGAACTGCCCCTGCGAGTTGAAACAAGTAACAGGTGAGCTTTATTAAACCACCCCACCCAAAGAGTGTCTCTCTCCAACTGCCACAAAAGAGCAGTGCATGATGCATAAAATACCATTCTGGAACAGAACAATGAAGAAATTACTAGGATGCATTACTAGGGCAAGTAGGCCTTGGTAACACTCGGGCCTCATTTATGAGGAAGTCATGCAGTGCTGTGCAACAATACACCCTGCTGCGCTTTACTGCGTGATAGGGAACCGGCAAGCATGCACAATATTTAAGCCAATGCAGTGCATTCCTGTCCTTTCCCTTGTACTAGCACCCTTTTAGCAGTCTAGGGCCATAGCATGCACCCTGGCACTGTGGTGCAAAGGTGCCTGTGTTGCATGCAGGATGTTTTCGTGCAGATAAGGGCTCTTTCTGGCACAAAAACGATCCTGGGAGGAGTATGCAGAATGCAGCACACATAGACAGAGGAAGAAACAAGAAGAAATTAAGATATTTCTCTGTGTTACTTCTTCTCTGAGAAGGTGACAATATTTGCACATCCCTAGGTTTACAAGTTTCTGTAAATCTGGGGATGCGTCAAAGTCCATGGGAGTTGCATGGGAACACCCACACAATTCCCATTTAATGCCTGCCCAGGGCTAGGTAACACAATGCATCGATTTGTGGTGTGTAGTGTTACTCCAGGTTTTTGAAGCCACTCGGAGCAAGGCAGAGAAGCTTTGCGTGGCTTCAGAAATTTGACTTACTGGTTTGCTTCACACATGTACCACATTAGTGGCGCAAATGTGACACAAGCCTCTCATAAATTAGGCCCTCTGCATGCAATGCTGTGATGTGCAGTCCCTGTTCCATGCTTTCATAGTGTCCCAAAAAAGTTATGTATGCAAAGGCACAGTTTTGCCTCATTTACAAAAAAAAGAAGTTTCCACCTGGTGGGAAATCTGTAAGTGTACATCTTATGCATTGGAGTACTGCAAGATACCTAGGGCTGTCATACATCCCATGAGCACGCTCGCTATTTATTGAGAATCCTGGAAGGTAAATTATTTGTACTTCAAAACTGCTCAGGCTAATGTATTACTTCTCAACTGGTCTTCTGTGAATAGCGCACTTATGTTTTTTTTAAACATCATGTTTGCTATACAACTTTCTGTGCACACAGCTATGCATCAGATTGTATGATTCAAAATAGTTTCACAATTACACTTTTTTAAATTGGTAAAGGAAAAATCAAGCAAGTAAGATATGCTATTACATTTTGGAAACACTTTTTCAAGTTCACACAATCTGTTTGTAAACATTCACTGAAAGTTTCAGCAAAATAGGGCCCGATTCACAAAGGACCTCCGTACTCGTAGCGGAGACCACGCAGTCGTGGTGAATATGATGGAGCAAGGATTTGCACGTAATGCGACTTGCTTGTAATCAGTCCTCTCGATATAAAGTTAATACATTAATCAACATGTTTGTCTTATTAATACTGCCTTTCACAAAAACATTGGGTATCTAGAAGAAGCTTGCATATGTGTTTCTACTAGTGTTAATCCGCTTGCAATAAAATGGCTGCTGCAATGCAGGATTTCTTACTGCGCATGCGTCTGTCACACTCATGTGACATGACGTATATTTCGCTTGGAGGGAAACCTTCGCTTGTGCGCCCTAGAACTAAAATGGCTGCTCTGTGTTACCGCATGCATGAAGCTTGCTCAGCTGCTTTTCCTAAGCTGTTTGTTCTGCCTAATTCCTAATGCAATAGTTAAAATAAAGTAATGGGAATAGAATAGAGATAAGTGGTATACAGTCCATTCATTTTTTCCGTGATCTCAAACTGTTTCTTTTCTATTCTTACATGTAAATCATTTTGGGCCTGACACCTATCGCTGAACTCCATATTGAAAGAAACTGCATCTGTGCAGAAGAAACACAAACCCTGAAGCACTGGTATTGAAACCCGGCCAAGTCATGACTTGCTAGAAGATGTTCAAGGGAAAGTCATCATCTGACCCCTGTGATGGAAGCTAAACTAAAATATGGACTACATTGTAATCATTATTGATACATTTGCTGCCGGGTGGAATAAAAGTGCATAAGAAAATAAATTGATGGGCGGGAAAGCAAACATTAATATTCATCTCGAAAAGTTTCATTTTGGTATGATGTGATGACCTCTCCTCATTTCTTGTCCAATCAAAATTGGGGATCCTTACACTTGCAACATTGGGGGGTGGTACACTGACATGAAAATAGTATAACTAGGGAAGGCTTAGCAAGTTAATTTGTCCGACTTGTCCGAATAGCTGATCTGTCACTGACCCAAAGCACTCAATAGGTAATCGGGAGCAGAGGTGCTGGCGGAGCACTCTGTCAGAAGGTTCAAAACCCATATCGGTGTTTTGGAAGCTGAAGTGATGGAGGAGCATTTTGTCAGGGAAATCGATAACCCAATCAGGGTTCTGGCTGTTAGCTGCAGAGAGGGAGTAACGCAGGCGTTGCAACTTTAACTGTGGGTGCCGGTCTTTGCCCTTGGTGGTCTTGTCCGGATCCAATTTGGCTTTACCTGTCCTGATTCTGATATGCACTGGCCTGCCTTTATAGTGCCTGAACTTTTGGGGTTCTGTCCTTTAAACTGACCCTTGGCCGGGGTTAGTTCTTCACACCATTCTAGGTAAATATACTATGTGGGTATATCATTGATTTGATTCCTTTTCTCTTCCCACCATAATTTTAAATGATAAAAGTTTTACATATTGTCGTATATCAGTGTTCGGATTCCTTTCTCTCTCCCCACCCTATTGTCAAATGCGTAAAGACTGCTTTATAAGAACTCTTCACATTTTCATTCTAATCATTATTTTCCTAATCGAGAATTTTCTATTATTCAATGTATGGATTATGACAATTTAAAGATTTAGATAAAGAGTTTAAATCTTTCCCGAGTTTGTGGTTATTATATGAGTGCAAATGTTATTTTCCTATTATTCTAACACCCTTGATCCCTTAGGACTTTGGGTACAGACTACAAGGATTGGTAAGTCAATGATATAGGTCCTAAATGACATTCATAAATCACTGATTAGAGTAAGTGCACAGGTTACCTGATTTAATCTCATCATTTATGTTGTTTATGGGCCCAGGTGAGTATGGTAATCTGAATCGGGTGACCTGCGCGCTCTATCAGATATTCCGCCGAGATTAATTGTGATTGCATACTATGCCCACACCATCTAGTGACTATATCTAATCATTCAGTGCTGATCAACAAGGGATTGGTAATTCTGCACTTTCAGAAGTAATTTTCTAATGGGGTGCAGATTTATGATTTTTCCAGAATTTACAAAACTTAGTAGCAGTATGCTGGAAAGCTGAACAAGTCATATCTTGCTAGACATACTACTGCATGACTCATGTGGTTTTTTAATTTAGAAGGCTGCTATGTCCCCAACTAGCAGTATACATAGTGTATGCAGTGTAGAAAGGCAATCAAATGTGCAAATGCATAGTTTTATAACTTGTTTTACCGATGAGCAAACAATACTTCCCCATGAAATGCTTTCCCATATATGCCCACTAAGTTTAGGTATGACTCAGCTATTAGCTGGATATTTAAGAGTGGTAAAGAGTTGCATCGAAGTTTGTGTATCTTCACAAGCTTACAAGGTAACCATGCCCTTTTCTGCCCACTCTCCACCGCTTGCAAAGGGTTTACTCTTCCCTAACTCATTGAACGTGTAAAACAATTTACACCTAGCAAGTATCCATTTTTTGGACAACTGCCAGGCATAAGTGAAGACATTTATGAACATGGAAGGCTTTACGAATGAGGCCTTCACTCAACAGTAGCAGAGCACAGTGAAAAGTGAAATTGAACATAAGGTGAAATATGATTGAAAGCCCCGCACCTCAGAATCTGAGCGCTTACAAAGCTAGTTGTTGGACCTGGCCCTCTCTGCAGGGTCTTCATCCTCTTTTTTTCTAAACCTGTTGTTTTGGCATTTAGGACTCTGCCCACTTTGCCACAGCTAACCAGTGATAAAGTACTTATGCTCTGTCTTTTAAACATGGCTGTTTGTTAGAAATTGGGCTGTAGGTTGACTGGAGTGTGAAACATGGTCAAGGAGCAATCATAATCCTTATCAGGGTAAGGCACAAGCAAACACCAAATACACCTGTGCTCAACCTCCTGGTAGCTGGGCACAGAGCAGCCAGGCTTAACTTGGAGGCAACCTGTAAAGTATTTGTGCAACTCTTCAAGCAGTAATAAAGTGAAAAATACCAAACAAAAAGTATCCCACACCAAGTTAGAAACATAAATCAAAATTTATTAAATCACACAAGACAAAAACAACAACATCCAAGTCAAGATTTTTTTTTAAATAATGAGTGAAAATAGGGCCAAAAAGAACAAAGCACCAGCTTGGGTATCTGGTCAGATTGGACTAGGTCAAAGTCAAAGGTTCAGACTTACCTGCAAAGTGGTACTAAGATGCACCCAAGGCCTGTACATTAAATGCTACTAGTGGACCTGCAGCACTGATTGCGACACCCACTTAAATGACCATTAAACATGACTCAGGCCTGAGATTGCAGCCTTTGTGTGCAGTTTTTAGACTGCTTTTTTGACCTGAACCTTTTTTTAATACATATGTCACCCCTAGAGTAGGCCCTGAACAGCCCACAGTGGAGGGTACAGTGTGTTTAAAAAGTAGGACATGCACTTTTAAGCTTTACATGTCTTAGCAATGAAACATTCTTTAATGTGTTTTTCACTGCTGCAACATTGGATTTACCTGATTACATTTAATTGACTGTAATTTGCAATTGGGAGAAGACAGGCAGGCCGGGTGTGGTGGAATTAAAAGCCCTCTTTAATGGAAAAGTCAGAATTTTAATCACAATTCTGAAAATACCAATCTTAGAAAGTTGGCATTTTCTTTTTCTAACCATTTGGTGCTTCTGGTCTAATCCTGGGTCACATGACTAGGTGTAGCAGACAGTTGGTCTTTGTGTATAGCTCCCAGACAGTGATAGGTGTTGGCAGGCTGCACCACTCTGAGTTAACGAGGGGGAGCAGCTGTCACCTAACACACTTGCACATCACAAAGGTCATGTTTGAGCACTCCTTTTGTGGCCCCAGACAAGCTGGGTTAAGTACTGGGAGATAGGGAATACCTGACAACTGAGGGGTGGAAGTGTTCTCCCATTCACAGTGGATATAACTATTGGACCCTTCACCAACTTTTTAGTACACTTCTGGAACTGTGGACTGTGCCTGGAAGAAGGGCTGCACCCCTGCTGGACTACAGCTCTATAGTACTGATGCCCTGCTAAACTGCCACCCTGCTGCCCTCTTGCCTGTTTGAGAAGGAGTGGACCTGCATCTCTAAACACAGGACCCCAGAGTGACTTCAATGGCTAGTTGGCTGCCCTTCTGATCAGAAGCGACATAACAGGCTTCCTACAACCTTAAACCCAGCACCTTCTCTCTGCCATCTGTGAGTCCTGCTGTCCCAAATGGTCCCACCCCACTCCTGGGCCCTTTGATGTGGGCCTGAAGGTGCTCTGCCAGTTCATCTGTGGATTCAGCGGAACTGAGGAATCCCCTCCGCAGCATAGCACATCTCCCACAAAACCGGTTCATCACTCTCTCAACCAGCACATCACATATGTTGCGCTTACTTCCCCAATGCAAGGATTTCGCATCTCCCCTCACAGATCATCACAGCCAACACATCTCTATGCAAAGAAATTGCATCACACTTCACAGTTCCCCAGAATCATCACTACGCAATGCATTTCCTCACCCTGACATCACATCACCTCTGCTGCGCAACAACTCCCCAACGCGAGATTCCAAATCTTTTTGCAACCAGGATTAAGGTACGGTGTTCAGCAGGCGTAAGTGGGGCCCTGTAGTTGGCATGGGTTCCATCGCAGTCGACTTGAACTTTTGACTGTGTGGCGGTCTGACGAGACCATGTAACCACAGTTGTAACTTTGTGCTTCTTGGTGCTATTTTTACTTACATCTTTAAAACTGCATATTTCCAGTTTTACTGATTGGACTTTTTAATGTTTTGGTCTTGATTTAGCTATTAAAATATACTCTAGTTTTCTAAATTTGTGTGGTATTTGTCTTGAAGTGATGAATAAATACTTTACACATTGCCTCTATGTTAAGTCTGATTTCTTTGCCAAGCTACCAGAGGGTTGAGCAAAGGTTAATTTTGGGTTTGCTTGTGACTTCACCATGACAAGGATTGTGCTTCCTGCTTGAGTAGGGTTTTACCCCCCTCAACTAGTAACCCAGTTTCTGACACCAGTGACAGAAAAAAACTGACCACTTGGTGTAAGGGCTTTTGAGGCACTAGTTAAGTATAACGTCATATTAAAAGATAGTATATGTTCATGGGGGCGTGGCTAGCAGCCAAGCATGGCGGCCGCATAGAGTGAGAGCTCCCGAGGGCACTGTGGCCTTCTAATATATCCGACACACTTATCCGCTACCTAGCCCGCCTGAAGCGGCGGCGTTCGAGTCCGGGACCAAAGCGGTGTCACCGGTCTGATTTTCGGAGAAATCGGTGCACCGGAGCCTGACTTACTTCGTGTGGCGAGTCGGGGCCTACAGCCGGAGGAACAGCACCGGCCTTGCGTACCATCCAAGCCCCGGCGGAAGTGCGGCCGAGCCGGCCGAGAGAGGTGGACGCACCCCGGTACCTGCCGGACAGCGCAGAACCAGCCTGACACTCCTGGTGGCATCATCCGGCGACACACGGACTGCCACATCCTCCAAGCGGGACCGGAGCAGCGCGAAGGTCAGTGCAAACCCAGCCTTGGCCGCGCGGAGCGGAGCCGACACCTTGACCCCCCCCCCCATGGGAGCCTAGCGGGCGGCAAAACACAACGGAGGAACTCGTCGGACCCCGCGTAACTGTGGGGTAGCAGTGGACACAAGTACCGCCCCAGACCTGAGGTGAGAGACGTCGGTGCCCCCGGGGGACGGCGCCATACTGACCATAAACGCGGGAGCTCAGGGGGGATCCTCAGGACCCGCGTCCTACCAGACAAAACCAGCAGCACTGACACAGAGGCAGAGACCCGATTCACGGCGGCCTGTCCGGTGTGCGGGGAAGCGGCTGCCCGGGCCCAGAACCTAAACTATCCGATGTGACCGAGAGAGGCAGGCCGGCGCGGAAGAACGAGAGTGGGGGCCGCAGTGGCCGTTCCAGCCCTGAGGGAGAGTATCAGGGGCAACAGCATGGAGTATACCAGCGGTTCACTAAAAAACCCACACAAACGACCAGTGAGGCTTGCGCAGACAGCGGAGGGTGACACTCTGTCCAACACCCATCAACCTGCTGTTCCCTGGCTGATACCTACAAACGGCGACTTCAGACGTCGCGCAGGTCACGAATGCGCAAGACAAGACTCTGGACCTCGCAGGCCCCAGCACCATGGCGGGTAAAGGCCTCAGGAGTGGGACCACGCAGGCTAAATTGGACAAATTCGCCTACGGACACCAAGGACAACAACAAACTACAGGGCGGTCCTCCACAGGACATGCCCAGGAAGCGGAAAAAACGACAAAAATAACGCTGGAAGACAACATGAGAACACTCTCAGAGGTGAAAACTACAGTGGGCGCCATCTCCTCGGAAGTCTCACTGCTGCGAGCAGACTTTCACAAAATGGCGGAGAGGGTGTCGCAGGTGGAAGTGGTCACAAAGTCACTTGTGGAAGACACCTCAGAGCTCCAAGTGGCCATGGAAAAGATGCAGAAAGTGATCAAGCTCCTACACGACAAGCTGGACGACCAGGAAGGGCGTTCACGATGCAACAACGTACGCATCCTTGGGCTTCCAGAGACGGAGGGGAAAGGAGCCATGGACCTCTATGTAGAAGACCTCATCAAAAACAAACTCCAGCCCAAAGGCCTATCCCACTTCTTCTCGGTGGAGAGAGCGCACAGAGTCCCGGGGGGCCCGCCCAAGACGGGGGCAGCACCAAGACCTGTGCTAGCCCGGCTCTTTAATTTTAGAGACAGGGACGCACTTCTACAGGCAGCAAGAAACTCACCACCAGTGCGGATTCAAAATGCAACCCTAGCGTTTTTCCCAGACTACACAGCAGAAGTGGCCAGGCGACGCAAGTCCTTCACGGAGGTTAAAAAGGCGCTACGCGACAGGGAACTACCGTACTCCATGATGTTCCCTGCTAAACTACGGATTGTGGCCGAGGGGAAGACTTGGTTTTTCGACACGCCAGAGGTGGCACAAGAATGGCTGGAGGGCTGGAGACCAGCGGGGCAGCGGCACCGCTCACAGCGAGACCGACCGCGACACCCAACTGAAAAAACAATACCCAGTCAGTCCTCCCAACTGCCACATCAGGGAGGCGCGGAGGAAATAGAATCAGACCTTGAGAGAGACCCGCTGGACTCTGGACAATTGGCTCCGGTATGAAGCTGGACTATATTGATTTCAAGACTGAGTGAGCCGCAGGTGCCTTGGTTCGGACGCGGCTGAGTAAGGTGGGCACAGGCAGTGCCCAAAGGGGACTCACCAACCCCACAAGCAAGTAAGATGACTAGGGAAGGACTAAAGCACTCTGCACAGTTGGGGAAACGGGCGGGGGTTAGTCCGTGGAGCAGGGTAGCAGGGAGGGGGGATGGGATTGAAGTTTTCATGTTGGAATGCTTAATTTTGTTTGTAGTCATCGTTCAGCACCTACATTGCACTATCACCCTGACAACTGTATGTCTCCTACGCAACAAGACACGAATCGACACATGGGTTACGCCACAGCACATGTTGTGTGCAAGACTCCCTCATCAGCTTAATGGCCAGGCCGCTTAATCACACGCCCGCCGAGGGCTCCTCCATAGCCGGGGGGATACCCCCACTACGCATGCTAACATGGAATGTCCGAGGCCTGGGTGACAAAATCAAAAGAGGCTTGGTCCTGCAGGCCATAAAACGACAAAACCCAGATATGGTCCTCCTACAAGAAACCCACCTCACAGGGTCCACCTGCAAAGCACTAGACAGATGTGGCTACACAATGGCGGTACACGCAGACTTCACTACTGGCTCCAGGGGAACAGGCATACTAGTGAGAAAATCATCCCCCTTTATTGTAACCCGCCGTGTGGCGGATGACCAGGGTCGCTTTGCTGAGATCCATGGGCAGTGGGAGGGCAGGGCTCTAAATGTGATATCAGTATATATCCCCCCAGCTCTACACTCTGTGGCCCTACCAGCGCTGGGCAAATTCCTTCTTGACCTCCCCGATGGCGACACGATTGTTGGGGGGGACTTTAATGCAATCATGGATCCACTTAAGGACACCTTTCCCTCTAGGACCCGGCCACGAGGTACTGCACCGCTATCGGATTTTGTGGAAGCCCTAGGCCTTATAGACATCTGGCGACAGCTAAACACCGAGGCCACCCAATACACTTACTACTCAGCGGTACATAATAGCTTATCTCGTATAGACTACTTCATGGCACTGGGATTGGGACTAGACATGGTGGACAAGGTGGACACACTACCCAGGGGAATCTCCGATCATTCTCCAATTGTCCTATCGCTTACCACCGGGGGAAAGCGGAGTGCTCGGATCTACCCAATCTACCCAAATTTTTTAAAAATCCCCAAGATTCGAAAGAAACTAAAACTTGTGACAACGCAGTATTTTGCTGAAAACACAGGCACTGTGGTGTCACCATCCACCCTGTGGGAGGCATACAAGACAGTCCTCAGGGGGGCGGCCATTGCAGCGATTACGGGACACAAACGGGACTCCCGAAAGGAACTCACAGACTGGGAACTTGCACTCGACACGGCCAACAATACACATATGACAGACCCCTCCCCGTCCACGGCACACACCCTCATGGTTCGGCAACAACAATACCTAGCTCACCTCAAAACGACTGAGAAAGGATATATCGCAAACACTCGACATAGAATTTACGATGTGGGCGACAAAGCAGGTCGTATGCTGGCATGGCTAGATAAGAGAGGGAGTGGAGCGAGAGGTATTCAGAGACTTAACACAGAGGATGGGCGGACACTGGTGCACCCAGAAGAAATAGTTTGCGAACTAGCACGACATTATCAGGCAATATACACACCGGAAGGGAGGGTCACACAACAAATGGCAACAGGAAACACTCGCGGACATTACCATCCCCAGCATTGCACAGGAAGATAGGGACGCCCTAGAACTAGACCCGACGGAGGAAGAAATCCAGCTGGCGATCCAGGCGTTACAGTCCGGTAAAGCACTGGGCCCTAACGGGATACCGGTAGAGTGGTACAAGTCCATGGCTCTGGACCTCAGTGCCCCATTACTGGCCATGTATTTAGAGAGCAGGGACAGAGTAGAGCTGCCGCTGGATCAACGCACGGCCACGATTGTAACGATACCCAAACTGGGGAAACCCCCGACAGAGTGTACCTCGTACCGCCCGATATCATTATTGAACATCGAGGCCAAGATAATAGCTAAACTTCTAGCTACCCGCTTGCTGCCCCACCTCAGTGCCTTGATCCACCCTGACCAGTCGGGCTTTATGCCCCACCGGAGCACTGCGATGAATCTCAGAAGAGTCCACGGCGTGTTGGCCCGAGCGCACCTCCTCACGGAGCAGGCTGTGATTCTCTCTCGCGACGCTAAAATGGCGTTCGACCTAGTAGAGTGGGAATATCTCTTCGTGGTACTGGAACGCATGGGAATTGGGCCGAAATACATAACATGGATACGGCTGCTTTATACGAAGCCCGTCGCACAGGTGGTAGCCAATGGCCACATATCGCCGAGATTCCCACTGGGCAGGGGGACTAGACAGGGCTGCCCCCTGTCCCCCCTGCTCTTCGCACTGGTGCTTGAGCCTCTGGCAATCCAGATCAGATCCACACCCCTGTTCGCAGGCATCAAATGGGAGGAGGGATGGGAGGACAAAGTCTCACTATACGCGGACGACATGCTCATCTACATGACCGCACCTGATACCGGCATCCCAGCCCTGCTAGACCTATGTAACACGCACGGGCGCACATCGGGCTACACTCTCAACTGGTCGAAATCTACCTTATATACGTTAAAAGGCCCGGCGCCGAGACTACAGGGGAACTGTCCTCTGCTTACGACATCGGCCTCCTTCAAATACTTAGGTATTGTCATCACGAGCGTGGAAGCAGACTTTTTTGTTAGCAACCTAAAACCACCCATAGATCGCCTGCGAGCAGATGTTAAGCATTGGGCGGCCCTGCCCCTGACCCTACTGGGTAGGGCGGCATTGTACAAGATGATGGCCCTCCCGAGGCTCCTCTATGTTCTGGAAAATACTCCGCACCTGGTACCACCACGTTACTTCAAGCAGATAGTGGCGCTGGTCACTGTCCTGCTCTGGAATGCGGGCCCGGCGCGTATAGCGTACGACAAGCTGGTAAAAAGCTGGTACGAGGGGGGCATAGCGCTCCCCAACATTCAGCTATATTACTGGGCGGCCCAACTCAAAATTATAAACTACTGGATCCACGCCCCAAAAGACGACCCGGCCTATCGGGCGGATTGGTCACAACTTGGGACGGACTGTATGCTGTCCGTGCTCTACAACAAGTCACAACTGAAGACCCTAATTGGTCCGACCAAACACACGGCAGCCCTATGGCACATGGCACAGGCCCGTCTGGGATGGGCAGGTCGAATTACCAAAATGACGCCATTGTGGGACACGAAGACATTGGGGAACCTGAGAGGCTGTAAGGGGTTTGAGCGGTGGGATTCCATAGGCATCTCTACAGTAGGGGACCTCTGGGACAATGACACAGTAATACCGTTTCCACACCTACAACAGCAGTACAACCTTGGACCCACAGAAACATTTAGATATGTCCAAATTAGACATGCATTACTGCAGGCAATCCCTACAGGCACCACTCTGCCGGACTCCTCCCCGTTGGAGGATAGACTGCTAACGGAATTCATGCTCCAAAGCGCCACCTCCCTTACATATAAAAAACTGATCAATAATCTCAAAAACCCAACGCTGAAACTTAAAGAAAAATGGGAGGGGTGAGACGGACGAATTCGAATGGAATGAGGCGCTGGCCTCCCCGAAAGAGGTCGGAATCTCTAGTAAGCTCAGACTGGTACAACTTAAAATCCTACACCGCATCTACTACACCAGGACACTGTTGCATAAAATACAGAGAGCACTACACCCCTTCTGTTTGAGAGGCTGCGGGGAGGAAGGGACACTGATACACACACTATGGGAATGCCCACAAATACGCGAATTCTGGAGACAGATACTCCGCTCAATCTCCCAGGCCCTTAAACTTTCCATATTACCTGAACCACGCAAATGCCTTTTGAACATCTGGGACCCCAATGACCTGGGTAGATACGAACTGATTTGGGCAACATTGGCTATGACAGTGGCTAAGCGGGATATAGCACAGAAATGGGGTGCGCCAGACGTACCCACCGCCAGTGGATGGGCTAAAAACATGGACATTCTAATGGTAACAGAGAGAGCAGTTTACGTACTTCGTGCAGCGCCCCGAAAGTGGAACAAAGTGTGGGCGGCATGGAACATATACAGAGGGGAAATCTGTGAACCCTTACCAGAGGGAGAGGACTTGGACTCGGAGGGGGAGGAGGAGTAACAGAGCGGATGCGGGGTAGTTACCTCAATAACAAGACAACGCGACATTAGCGGCACTAACCTGGCCATATACCACAGTGCAAGTGGAGACACAGGCTACTACGAGATGTGGGTGAAACAAAAGGGCTATGATGACACATGGTTGGGGGGGAAGTTGGGAAGTTTGTTATTAATGTTTTAAATGAAAAGTGATGTTACCATTGAATAATAAAGGAGGGAGGGGATATCAGAGGATTGCAAATTTACACAATGAAACAGACGATTGATGTATATACAAGTCTCGGGAAGCTTCAGGCGACACAGTCCTTGTCACGAAAAAGTCGCTCATCAAATATAGAAATGATAATTTGTACAATATGTAATGATTGCCAAAAGAATGTATGCAACTAATTAACCACTATTCCTTCCTGTCAATAAAGTTTAAAAAAAAAAAAAAGATAGTATATGTTTACGTTTTTGTAGACTACATTTTTTATGCAAACCAAATAATATCGGTCCAGGAGGAAAAACATGTTTTATGCCTTGCATCTATTTCAGTGGAAAACTTCTTTGAAAGACCCAGCTCTAGACTGCTGTGTGGAACTAGAACACTGCACACTTTGACACCGCCTGAATGACCGGGGAAAGTCGGGGAGGGGAAAGGGGAGGTAGGGGGCTGTTGTCAAGGATGAGGGCGACATGGAAGGAGTCCCCGTCTGCTGGCGCCAGTTTGTATTGGGAATATCAGGGTGCTAATCAGTATGGCAATAAAGTGAATTCCCCCTCAGCCTGCAGGCCTCTGGCCATCGTCTGCCTGGGCCCTTGAATGTTTTTTAAAAAGGCATCTCATGTCAGGGCAATTGAGCGCTACCAGAGCCAACAATATTTTTCTCTCCACAAAGCATATCCCTCTTCTGCGCACCAGTGTAAGACTTCCTCCCACCAACTGGTCCATATTGGGGCATGAGGAGGCTTCCAGCATCTTGTGATTAGTCATTTGGCTAATAGGAGGGCCAGGTGAACAAAACACATGGCAAGGTTTTATGATGTTTTGTATAATGCTCCCAAACTGTGGAATGCTCTCCCACTGTACCTTCATAAAGAACCAAACCATCTTGTTTTCCGGAAGCATTTAAAGACCTGGCTCTTCCCTCTAAATCCTTTAATCATGTTTTTTTTTGGTTTTTTTTCTTGCGATTGATCAGCACTGGAACACTACCGGGTAGCCATGCGCTTTATAAGAACCCTTTTCATTTAATTTCATTTCATGTAGTATGACGTACAATGTTCATCACATAATGTTTATTCCTGCAACACTACATCTACATCTGTTCACCCACGTTCATTCTATCTCTGCTTCAGGACCACACTCTACTCTATACCACTCCACTCTATGCCACTACTCTTCACCACTACATTCAATGCTATTACACTCTATGCCACTCAACTCTATGTCACTCTACGTCACTCCAAAATAAGCCACTCCACTCTACACCATGCCACTCCACTCCTCACTACTCCCCTGCATGCAATTTTGCTCTACGTCACTCCATTCTATAACATTCCTGTCTATGTCACCCCACTGTACCCCCTCTACTCTACGGTACTCCACTCTATGCTATTCCACTGTATGCAATGCCACTCCACGACACTACACTCTATGCCAGTGGCTCTTGAACTATGGTCCAGGGAACCCAGGAGATCCACAAAGCCTACTCAGGAGGTCCACAGTGACTCAGAAAATGAAATATTAACATATTAATGAAGTGTATTTAAATAGGCAGAAATTTGACAATTTTGAAAAGTTTCATAAATGTGACAGCATTTTAAATTGGGGACTAAAAATCAAGTTAGTATCAGATTGATTTTCGGGAGCAGTGCAAGTGCATAACACAGAAAAATAATAATAATAACATTATTTATAGTGTCATGTCCTTTAGGATAGTCCCATCATGTACATACACATTACATACATTTTGTCCCATTCATACGGCTTAAAGGTTCTACACAGGAAACCTAGTAGCTTACTTCTGTCTCTACAACATCAGGTTCCTGGTACCCTGTTTTAATCCCTGAACCTGACATACATAAACAGGTCCCCAGGCACAGCAGATTTATTCCATATAAGGGTCACCACTTTCTCCATCCATAGACAACAGCCAGCTGTGCCTGATCATGTTTATTTAGAAAAGGATTAGCAGAGGATTAGTGAATGTTTTCAAAACATATTGATTCTAGAAGACACCTTGGAGTGACCACTTTATAATATAAGACCATCACTCCCCCTTACAGAGAGAGAGAAGAATTTCTTCCAGGCTGGACTGAGACTCTGCACGTTGATCCTTTGGAAGGCAGAGACCTGACATCCCTTGCGGGGTGCCATCTTCATTCAGAAACATCAGGTGAGGGGGTAGGACTTACCCGGGGGGTTCTTCGCTCCATTAGGATCTAACGTGGCATTTACAAACACAGGCTTCACATACATATCTAGGCTAGGTACATTTAGGTAGGCTTCACATGCTATTGTTTATATAATGTGCTTTTATTCATCTTATTAGCACTGTGGTAGAAATGTATCTGCTACTTACGATATTGGTGCTAGCGACCACATTTGTCTGCTCCTGTCTTTTGATTGTCGCAGCAAATATGTTTCACACTAGACTAACGCTTGACCAGTAAATACTTATTGGAACCGTTCCAATCGTTATTCTATGTGTATTCTAAGAAAAGTAAGCATGAGTGACTGATACCGTATTGTTTTCCATGATACCTGAGGAATCATGGCTGTCCTGTTCAGTGGTTGGCAAAAACTACACACACCACTGTAGAATACAGGGGGGTGGTAGTGGCAACATAGGGCTAGCTGGTGAAATGGCTGACTCATCCTCTGATCATGTCCAGAGTGTGTCTGGACACCAAGCCCTCAGTTTAAGTCATTTAAAAAAGGTGCAGGTCCTGGGGCGTCCTAGGAACTACACGGCAAGAGAGCATGTCTACTTCAACCAAAGTGTCCCTGTGCTAAGATTTCATTTTCCGGCACAGCACCTATAAAGCACGCTCCAAGAATGGCTCTTAAGTCTGTCTAAATAGCCAAGTTTTGAGTTTCTTGCAAAAGGCATTTTCATTTCCTTCCTATCTAAGTGCCAAAGGCAGAGCCTTCCACTTTTTGTAGGCCAGCAAACTAAAAGAGTATCATCCCATCCATGCTCTTTTCACAGAGGAGATAGCGGCTAAAAGGTACTTGCAGACCTGAGACGTCTGCCGGTAAGATAGGGTTCAACAAGCGAGTGCAAATAATGAGGCTCTTTTCCATTCAGGATTCTGTGATGTAACATATGGCTTTAAAAGACACTGTTTTGTCCAATGGCAGCCAATGCAATTCAGCAAGAGCTGGATCCATCGGTGATAACCTCCGGAGGTGAAGCAGCAGATGAGCTGCAACAATCTGCGCGCTCTGTAGTCTCCGCAATCTACATTTTGAGAATCCCAGATACAACACATTTCAATTGTCCAATCTGGACATTGCCGGGTCCTGGACTACTGACTTTCTGGTGACTTCTGGTAGAAACATCAAGATCTTTTATAGAATTTTCAAAACATTTCCCTGCTAGGCTGGTTATCTGACTGTCAAAAAAGAGTCTTGAAACAAACCAGATGCTGAGATTCTTAACTTTTGACTTGGGATCAGGCAGTGGCCCAACTAAATACGGCCACAAAGCAGAGGACCAGATTGATGGTTGCTTCCCTAGGATAACAACCTCAGTTTTTCTGGCATTTAGTTTGAGGCAGCTATGATTTAACGACTCAGCTAAGTCTGACAGACAGGATCTCAGCAGATCTGCAGTGCCCTTTTCATCCTGAGACAGAGTGAAGATAAGCTACATATTATCAGTGTATGACATGGTATTAAAACCATAGTGCTTGAAGATATCAGATAGGGGCGAATGTACAGATTGAATAACATGAGGTTTAAAGATAAGCCCTGTGGACCCCCTGTGGCAGTGGTAGATCCTCCAATAGGAAAGGTTTTTGAGCCACCTTTAAAGCGCTATTCTGTACAAAAGATGCTAGGCACTTCAATGTTTTAGCTTCAATGCTGTGATTCTACAACCATTCGAGCAGAAGACTGTGGGTCAAGGTATCAAAGGCTGCACTGAGATCCAGCATTATCAGTGCTGCAGAGTCACCCTATGTTCACAACGTACATAAGGGATTCAGCGGCTAACAGCAATACATATTCTGTGCTGAACTGCAGGTCGAAACCCAACTGGGTCTCATGAAGCAGTTCCGTAGCTCCAATGAAGCTCGACAGTTGTTTATTTACATGCTTTTCAACTAGTTTGGAAAAGAAGGGAATCAGGGATATGGGCCTAAATTGTACCAGCTACATGGGGTCCAGAAGAGGCATTTTTAGGAGCGGGACTGTAGTGACATGCTTCCGTTTCATAGGAACCTGACCTAACTGAAAGGAATTACATAGCGTAGGCAGTTTTGCCTTCATCCCTCGTTCCAAAATATTGGGTGAGACAACATCAGATGGTGAGCCTGACTTAACCTCTGTCAACAGGGGAAGGGGATCCTCTGTGGTTAGGGGATTAAAGCTGAAAAGTACTACTCCATCTGCCAGACTTCTAGACATGGAGCTTCTCTGACAATCTCAGGGAAAGAAGCATAGTTAGAGCACAGTCAGAGGTGACTTTCAGTGAGAAAAACTGAGCAATCGCGTTAATGCCATCTACTGAGGGTATAACAGATGCTGAGGTGCAGTCCAAAGAGGATAACGATTTCACAATAGAAATAGAAAACTGTTCCTGATAGGAACTTTGTGCTCACTCAATTTTTTCCCTGTACAAACAACGGCGTGAAGCCCTAATCTGTTTGTGATATTCCTTCAAGGATCTTGAATAATGATCTTTATCATTTGGGCAGCGCCAAACATGCTCTAAGTGTTGCAGGTCTTTTTCTAGCATGAGAAGCTCCTCATTAAACCACTCTGGTGAAGGTTTGGTGCATCTGACCATTTTATCTATGATGGGAGCGATTTGATCAAAGTGCTCCTGTCTTCTATACTGTTACCGCCCAGATTGCATGTCCAAGGGGCTACAGGGAATAGGACAGTTTGGGAGCCTTTTAATACTATCATGCGAGTCCTCACAAATTTGTGTACCACTCTTTAACATGGAATGATTGACTTGCCTACCCTTTCCTTTTTGGTGTCTTCTTCCAACACCTTTTTTTTCCTTTTTCTGTTTTTATTTTACGCTCCCTGATCATATACTCTCACAAAAGTATGCCATAAAGATTCCTTGAACTCGTCACATGTGGCTTGGCGGCATGCCTATAAGAATGCACGTTATTTGTTGCCAAAGTGTATGGCTTTCCGCCGCGCACACCTCCTCGTTGCAGGTAACCAGGCGCAGCTATTCCATTTGGGTGGAAGGGCCCCACCCCGCCCCCTTTTTCCCCTACGAACAGTGTCTGTCAGGCTGAACAAAAGTCAGCCTGACAGACACTATTCACTTTCAGTTTGAGCAGCCAGGAGAAACGCATGCACATTTAGTGCTGGCTCCTGGCTGACCGGACTGAACTTTGCTGGGCTGAGAAAGTCACAGATCCGTTGGGCGTGACTTTCTCAGCTCAGCAAAGGTTGCTGAGGTCCTCCCCTCAGGGACGAGGGGTAGCGTCACGGATTGCCTCGCACCTGGGTGCTTCAGTTTTAAGAACCCGAAGCGCCCGGGGTCGAGTGTCAATCAGTAACACTTCATCACAGAATGGGGTGTGGTCAGTAGTGTCCCTAACCCCATCCCACTCTGTGATGACAATAGAACTGCTGCCTTCCCTCATTGGCTAACCTTAGGTGAGGACATTAGGTCAGCCAATGAGGGACGGCAGAAGTCCAAAGCCTCCTGGAACCTCTGAGGCAGAGCAGAGCTGGCTGAATGGAAGTGTGATTAATTTTCATTTTACATTTTTTGGTGCTTGCGTGCGTGCATGTATGAATGTTTGGGAAAGAGTGTTGTTAATGAATATGTTTCTGTGTGTGCGCCTGGCTGTGAGTGTTATGTGTATGTGAGCGTGTGTGTGTGTCCCGCCCGCCTCTCTCCGCCCAAATCTTACAAGCCGCCACTGTAGGTAACTGCTCGAGAGGTTCCTCTTTGTGATGCAGTTCCTCATTGTGCCATCATGTGCCCGGCAATTCCGCTGCACACTCCTCCTTGCCTTTGGGACTTTGGGAGCAGTTCTTCACCATGACACCCATGTGCTCAGGCGTTCCGCTGCACATGCACCAGGTTCCTCTCATTGGAGATTGTAGGAGCTGGTAAGAGTATGCAACTCTTGAATTTCGGCATCGTTTCACACACCCTTCACCGTTCCTGCCTGGTTGGATCTTCCCTAAAAAGTATGTCTTTTTTGGGGGGGTTCAGTGTACTGTCCTATGGACTGATAGGCTTGGTTTCTTGTTGGGGTATTTTCTGTTTCCTTATGGAACATGTCCTTTTGGGAACAAACCTAAGGTTCTTTCTGGACTTACTCTGAGAAAATACCTTCCCTGTGCTGTTGCCAGTGTGAACATATACCCTATGACTTCTGATAGGGATCCTCACCCTTGATCAGTCATTTACATGCCCTGGACTTATTCTTGGTGGTTGTTTTTTCTTCTTTTTTTTGGTTTTGGTGAGTAGTTTTATGAAAATGGGAAAAGGGGAGGGATTGTTAGAATTATCAGAGTGTGAATAGAATTCTCCTCTGCTGCATGGTTTCCTTGCACGTACCTGTTCTCTGTGTGGTTGGGTTTTCCAGATAGTGGGGGTACCAGTAGTCCAACCAAAGAGAGACTGACCCATCCTGTGTCTTATTTCTTCTAAAGGAGTTCTTTTGCCCTGCTGTGCTGACGACTTCTCCCTGGTTTTCATTTCCTTTTTTCCTTACATTCCCCTTGGGACAAATCGCCCATGCTGCTTGATCATGGAGGTGAGAAGCGGGACTATCTCCGCTTACGCGGCTCCTGGTTTTCAGGTGAGTGGGATCGTGACACATCCCTCCAGTTACACATTGGCTGTGTCTGCACAGTCTTTCGAGATAGAGGTGTCTGCCAACACCGCTATAAAAGCAGTAGGTGTAACCTTAACCCATTTACGTATCTTAATCTGCTTGACTGCGTTAGATGTTTGCGATGGTGTAGTTAGAGAAACCTGGAAATTAATGGCACAATGGTCAACCCATAGAAGAGGAATGGGTGGATCCAATACCAGTTTGGTAGAGTTAGAAAAATGGGGTTCAATGTGTGTCTCAATCTATTTATAGGGGCACATGCCAGCTGCCTAAACTGAAGGGCTTCCAGGTAAATAATTAACATGGCAGCCGCCAGGCATGTTTTGTTCTCAAGGTGAAGATTAAGATCAACTATGACTATAGACTTGGCATATCCTAGAGAGAGTGAAGGCAAGATGTCTGCCAAGACTGCTGTGAAATCAAAAGCCGTACTTGGAGGGCAAAAGATCAGAAACCCTGCTAGAGTAAAAGGGTTGGAATGAGTCAGAGGGAAAAAGGCTGCCTCACTGGCTACAAGTGTTATCTCTACAAATGTACAAGTGATGGTCTGTTTACAAATTAATGCGACCTCGCCTACCCTTTGTGTCTGTCTATCCATCCTGACTATTGCATATTCTTAGGGGATAGCAGTAAGTACATCAGACATCAAACTTTCCGTTAACAATGTCTCAGTTAAGAGAATGGTGACTGGCGGATGGTCAATCGAGAAATCAGACATCCCTATTTTATGCTTAACTAAAGAGCACCAGTTTAGGGAGCAGCAGCGCACCACAAAATGGTATGGGCAAAAATAACTTCCCCCTTGCGATGCTGAGTTGGAGGTCATGAACATAAACCCACACCTACCACATCCCATATCTCTTGGGATGGGTCCAGAGCAATCTCTCAAAGTAGTAGGCATCAGTTGCAATAGCTCCACAGAGGTGTAATGCTTATTAGAAGATCCCAAACGGGTAGGGGTTCTAGCACCTGGTGCTGTCCAGGCATGGATGGGCACAGCCAAGCTTGCCTTAGGTGCACCTTCGGTGTGCTAGTGACCCATCTGAGCTCACATTGGCTATATATGTAGACTATTGGATAACAACTACACTGCTAACCCAGAATGTGGTAGCACGTTAACCAGGAAGGGTGGCAAGTGCAGAAGAACATCTGATTCACAAACAGCCCCAAGAGACAGCAGCGGACCAGACAGCATGACGGCGCGAGTTAAAATTACACAATAAAGCAATGTTAGGTTCACACAACAAAAGAAATGGCTTTACAAATCGGGGGCTTGCCTGAGCTGATACTGTACATTTGTGCTTGTGCCGGCATCAGCTAATTATGTAGACCAGCATTCTCCAATGTCTGTCCCGGAGGGCCAAATTTTTACCACAGCCACATTTAGATAAATGTAGTTATCTTAAAAATCTGGCATGGATCCAGTCCTCCAGGGCTGACTTTAGAGAACCCTGATGTAGACTATTCGGAAGCAACTGGCCCGCTAACCCAAATTATGGTAGTAAGTCAATCAGGAAGTGTGGTAAGTTTCACACAGAACTCAACAAAAGAAATGCTTTAAAAAATCAGGGGCTTGCCTGAGCTCAAACTGTGCATATTGCGGTGGCATCAGCTATTTATGTAGACTATTGTGTAGCAACTAGACCGCTTACCCAAAATTGTTGGCAGGCCAACCAGGAAGTGTGGAAAGTAGAGAAGAGCTTTTTCAGCACAAAGAGCCCTGAGAAACTGCAGCAAACTGGAAAGGGTGATGGCACAAGTTAAAAGTACACAATAAAGCAAATTCAGTCAGTTTCACATAGCACACAACAAAAGTAATGGTTTTAAAAATCAGGACCTTGCTTGAGTTGAAACTGTGCATCTGCGCTGGCATTAGCTATTTATGTAGACTATTCGGTAGCAACTAGACTGTTATCCAGAATATGGCAGCAAGTCAAACAGGAAGTGTGGCAAGTAGACAGAGGCTTTCTCTGCACAAACAGCCCGACAGACTGCAGCAGACTAGAAAGCATGACGGCATGAGTTAAAAGTACACAATGAAGCAAACACAGTCAGTTCCACACAGCACACAACAAGAGAAATGGTTATAAATATCAGGGGCTTGCCTGTTGTCCTATGGACAGTGAGAAAAGAGCCAAACTTCCCATTCAAATTCAAATTCAGTTTTTTTAACTTATATATGTTTGTGAATTAAAATATTTAATAATTTGTGTATTTATTTGATGAATGCGTGGTTCTGTATGATTAGTGTAGAGTTGTGTGGTTCAAATCATTGACAATGCTAACAAGATGCAGACAAGTTAACGCCGTCTCATCCTCTTGCTTCAACGTACTTCGTATGCTCAAAAAAATCTTCTGCTGGATCCCCACCAAAACAAGAAAGACGGTCACCCACGCACTGGTCACTAGCCGACTGGACTATGGAAATACCCTCTATGCCGGAACCACAGCCAAATTACAGAAAAAACTTCAACGCATCCAAAATGCATCAGCCAGACTCATATTGGACATCCCGCGCCAAGCTCACATTACCGGCCACCTGAAAGACCTCCATTGGCTTCCCGTCAACAAGAGAATAACGTTCCGTCTCCTCACCCACGCACACAAGGCCCTCTATAAACTAGGTCCCGAATGCCTCAACACATGACTGTCCTTCTACACACCCACCCGCCAACTAAGATCCTCCAATCAAGCGCTCGCCGTAGTTCCGCCCATCCACAGACCCACCATGGGAGGAAGATCCTTCTCCTACCTGGCGGCCAAGACCTGGAATTCAATCCCCACTCACCTCCGTCTCACACAGAACCACATTTCCTTCAGAAAGGAACTTAAAACCTGGCTATTCGATAAATAATGCACCCCTCCCACAAGCGCCTTGAGACCCTCTGGGTGAGTAGCGCGCTATACAAATTCCTGAACTTGAACTTGAACTAGGCAGGGCTCCATGTCTCTAAGAAATTAAAACATGGGGTTCCACAGAAGTCAAAAGGTTAAAAATTATCTGATCAACACTATTCCATGTTATGTCACTCCATTGTGTGCAACTTCATTGGACACCACTGCGCTCTACACTATTCCACTCTTTGCCACTCCACTAAGCGTGGGTGTAAAATCCGTTTCCCAGGCGAATTTGCGGATTTTTGGCAATTTCGCGATCCGCGAATCGCGCAAATTTGCCCAAAAATCCACAAATTCGCAAGCAGCGAATTATTTTGCTTGGTCCCGCTTGAAAAATACAATTTTGCACGCGCGGCGTTGACTTACCGTGATTCTGAGTCCGCTGAGTTGTTTTCTCTTGCACAACGAGAGTTTGACAACGCGAGTATGTCATAAGGGCCTGCGAGCACGCATTGCAGGAGTAAACAATGCCGAACACTTAAATGCGGCGCGCAGCTGACTTCCGGCGGGAGATTTGAACAGCTTGCGTTCCCAAAATTGCAAAAATTTCAATTCTGCACAATAAATCCACCGCAGGAAGCATAGACCTTGTGAAAATGATGATTTTGATCAGAATAACTCCTCAGATTGACATTTGGCCATATTTTTTTGGGGGGGGGGGTGGGAGGAAGGAAGTGTTCCAGAGTCTCCAACTTCCTGTTCCTGTCCAGCAGGCTCCTCCCAGTGCTTTGTCCACGTCCTGGTCACTTTTGATTTGGATCTGGAGCTGGAAGCTGGAAGGATTACTTTTTGTGGCTGCTGCTGGATATTTGTATTTGAGGACTTTTTGGACTTTGGAGTTTGGATCACTTTTGGACTCAAGATTTTACAAGTAAGTTGGTGTTGTTTGTTTGGGGCATTGCAGTTGAGGCATCACAACTTAAAAAAACATTTATTGTGGATAGCCACAGTATCCAGTAGGGCCAGGGTTACTCATGGGTGCATGATACAACTGTTTCTGTGATTTTTTTTAAACTTAATTCTCATTTATGTCATGGAATTTTAGCTCACTGTTATATGTTGAATTTTTTAAATTTATTTTGGGGTGCCTGTAAAGCCTCACTAGCCAGTAGGCTCAGGTGTAGTGAGTGGCGCATGGACCTAGTCTTTCTGTGGAGTGTCTTGAATTTAAACATCATTGAGGGCATGGATGGCATTGGATTGTGGTGATTTTTGTGTGTTTTTTGACTTATTGGGGTGTTGTTGGGGTCTGGCCATGTGGGTGGGGGCCATTTTGAAGCCTGGTACAGGCAGGGCCTGGACATGTGGTGGGGGTTAAGGGGCCATTTGAAGCCAGGCCTGCACCCAGTTTGCCTTGCTTTCAACCATTATGCCCAGGGGTACTCAGTGGTGCATGGACCTAGTCTTGCTGTGGGGTGTCTTGAATTTAACCATCATTGAGGGCATGGATGGCATTGGATTGTGGTGATTTTTGTGTGTTTTTCGACTTTTTTGGGGTGTTTAACTGATGTTCCTCTGGCTTCCATTGCTTTTAGGTGAACAAGAGAACCACCAGTGCCAGGAAGAAGTCCTGCAGTGGTGTGTGAAGCACAACGTCACGTACCATCACGTGTGGCCACAGACAAGACAACTCTGCAACCTGTGCAACTGCGGCCGGCTGTTTGACATCTGAAGAAGATCGCCCCAAAGAAAGGCGGCAGTAGCGCCTCAGTGAAAAAAGTTGCCAGTGCCACTGCCAGTAAGAAGGAGCAGAAGAAGCAAGTGGCACCACCTACCAAGGAGACTGGTGTGCCCACCGACACCTTTTTTGGGAAAAAAAACTACGCCTGCAGCAGGAGCGGTGTCTGCTGGGGACCAAGCTGGAAGCAGCACCTCCGCTTCATTGGGCTCAGTGCCACCACGCCAAGTTAGGTCCAAGACCATGAGTGCTGCTGCACCAGCCACTTTTGTTGTTCAATCACCATCGACCAGTGATGTTGGCTCATCACAAGAAAGTACCATCCAATCAAAGCCGGGTGTAGCTCAGCTAACCAGTGTTCAACAACCACAGCCGCAACGACAACCACAGGTGCAACTAGTACAAGTGCAAGTACATGGGCAAGGAAAGGCGCAAGAAGAGGCGCAAGGAGAGGCGCATGGAGAGGTGCATGGAGAGGCGCAATGAGAGGCGCATGGAGAGGTGCATGGAGAGGTGCAACTAGAGGTTCATGGAGTGGCACAACTGCCTACAATGCTTGTTCCTCCAGAAGTAGGGGCACATCGGGAAATTGATATTCAAGCGTTATCATCCGAGGAAGCCACTCCTTCCAAGGATATTCCATTGTCTTCCAGATCCCCATCAAGAAAAATGTCACGGAGGGCTACTACTACTACAAGTTCTTCTTCAAGCCCCCTTCATTCTGATGACCTTGATCCTGATTGGAACCCACAAATGCAGTCCGAGAGTGAGGCACACGATGAGCCGACAAAGGTAGCTAAGCCTAAAAGGAAGGTTCCTGCATGGCTTCGACTTATGTGTGATGACGAACGAACAAGAAGTGGTGTCTTCTGCTGCTGATGAACAGTCTGACGACGACCCAGTCATCACAGTCGTCACTCCAGCCCCAGCGGGCATGCAGCAGACAGACATTTTCACCATATCCCAAATGGCTGCTGAGCGGGATGTGGGCGGCATGGCACTGGTACCACCACAAATGCAGTTAACTACAACACCAACACGACCTACAGCTTCCATATTTTTTAGTCAGAAGGGCCGGCAGGGACCTCCATCCAGCTCGACCTCAAGTAGTGGTGCTGTAAGTGAACAACAGAAACGAATTCAGCCACGCTCATCCTCCACTTCATCTGGCATTGAAAGTCAAACTAGCACCTCCACAACCAGCAGACATTTCCAGTCCCCAGTTTGGGACTTCTTCACTGTTAGCGAAAAGGCGGAAAACATGGTCGTTTGTTCGATTTGTAAAGTATTGGTTAGTTGGGGTAAGCTTGGTACCAGCCATGGTACCGGAGGCCAGAGACGTCATCTCAAAAAACACCACCCTATCCAGTGGTATACGCACCTACGTAAGATCGAGGAAGTCCAAAGTAGAACTGATCCAAATGTATCCATTCACATTGCATCTGATGCTGACGAGGGGCTTATTGTGCAGGGGGAAGTCAAGAACTGAGCGACATTTTTTCTGGTACAACTAGTACCCCTGTCAGCAGCATTGCAGTGGTAGCGCCCACACCCTCAACCCCTGCAACATGTATGAGGCACAGTAAGAGTCTTGGACAGACACCAATGCAAAAAAGTCCATCAATGAACCTAACTGGTTTGAAGTCTGCATCATCATCATCATCATCAAGTAAAATGGTCCAGCCCACCATTAGAAGCATGCTTTGGTTGGAGGCGCCATTTGAACGCAACCACCCAACGGGACGTCTGTATAACGCAAAGCTGGCTAAAATGCTAGCGCTGGACCGTCTCCCTTTTTCTTTTGAGGAAGGGGTGGGGTTTCTAGAATTTGTGGCAACAGTCTGCCCTAAATGGAAGGTTCCTAGCTGGTCCTATTTTGCCAGAGTTGTGGTTCCAGCATTACATCAAGATGTACTGGAGGTGATTGGGGCAGCTTTGCAGAAGAGTGCTGTTCACACTATCCACTTGACAACAGACATGTGGACCAGTTGCTCTCAGGGGCACTTCGGGTGGAGCAAACAAAATCAAAAACCAAGCCTATAAAACCGGTTCTTGTCGTTTACGACGCCAAAGCTATAGGGTCAGCCCTATATGGGGCAGAAGTGTGGGGTTTTGAGAGACTTCTTCCCTTGCAAACATCAGAGAATAGGTTTCTAAGGGGAATTACGGGGCTTCCCCAGAGTGCGCCATTAATCCCGCTCGGTCTCGATCTAGGGAGGAGATCTGTTAGCGACCGAGCTAGACTACGGCCTATTCTCTATTGGAGACGCCTCTGTACCACCCCAGAGATTCAGCATTATGCCGACGGTTTCTAGCCCTAACTAAAGCTGACACCTTCCACAAAATACCATGGTTGAAGAAACTCAGGGTTGTTTTGGGTGAGCTCGGCCTCCCTAATCTCTGGGATAACCCATCTGGGGAAGTATTTCCAAGTAAAAACACCATTAAAACCCTGTATTGGGACTACATAGATGGTAGACTCTGGAGAAGTACAAAAATTGATACAATGGGGGGAGATTTCTGAAAATTAAAATGAGTCCTGTATTAGAATAGTATTGGGACAGTATTACTGTCCCAATGGACAGGAAGTTATTTTTCCAGTTAAGGTCTGGTTCCCTTCCCCTGAGATCCCTGATGGGTAGATGGCGGAGCTCGAATACCTCATGCTGCCCGGTGTGTGGTGCAACCAATGAAAGCATAGGCCACTTTTTATTTTTGTGTGAGGCCTATGCTCTCCCGAGGAGAGTATGGCTGGCCCCAGTTTGTCGAAACCTTGGGGCATCTAGTGGTGTCGAGTGTGAGAAGTTGGCCCGATATGCAACGTTCGCTATTCTAGCGACCGCTATGTATCGTTCCAACGACCCTTATGGTGTTTGGTTATAAGTCAACCTATAGACCAGCTATCCTAGTAGCGTGGATACGAGCAGTCTAAGGCTAAAGACTCGAGAGGGCGTGTTAAGCCAGCTGTTTACCACACATGTACCCCTTGAACACCCAGTGAAAGGACACCACACAAGTGTTATGAAAATAAACAGTATATTTATTAAGAATCACAACAGCCCTGTACTCTTTATGAGGACAGGGTACTAAGCACAAACCAAATCTCTTTAGTAAATACTTCAAGTGCACAGTTTAAAACAAGTGTCCGGGGACACGGAAAGGTTAAGGCAAGTCGGAAGCGAGGGACTCGGGACCCTAGAGTAAGGAGGCTATGCAGGCACCGAAATGCCGAGTTACCTAGCCACGAGGGCTGCGGCTGCACAAGTCTTACAGGCGTCGGGGTCTTCGCTGACGAGCCAGGAGCCGGAAGAAAAGGAGTTGCTGGCCGGCGACCAGTGCTGAACAGTTCGTGGAGATCCAAGCCTGGATCGGAGACTGATGAAACCTGAAAGCAGAGGGGACCAAGTTCGTACTACTAGCCAGTAGTCAGAGGGTACCAGGAAGGCACCGGTTGGCCGTCACCTCGACCAGGTGAGTGGGCGACGCTAGGCTCTGCAGTCTCTCGGACCAGGAGGCGTTGTCGGCGACCACGGTGGAGGTGCGAGCTGTCCCACGACGGATGTCGCTGTCGGCGTCTGGAGTGGACCAGGAGGGTCCGGGGTGCTTCTCGAAAAGATGGAAGCAAGGGCCAGTCTGGAGCAACCAGACCGGCAGTGTTGATTCTCGGATGTCGTCACAGAAGGACACGAGCCAACGGCTAGTGACCAGACAACGTGCTGAGCGGCGAGCAGAAGGGCCCCACGCAGATCGTGGAGATGCTGGGAGACTGCACTTCGGTGCTGGAGCGGCTCAGGGTCGGGGCTTCTCGGACCCCAGAGCACTCACCAGAGAGTTACCTCGATGGTCGTGCTGGTTTTTAAGAGCGTGCAGGTTCTGATGATGGCCGGTCCCTCGAGGTCTCGTCGCACCCACAGATCACAGCTGAGCTGATGACGTGGGTAGAGGTCAGAGGTGCCAGGGAAGCCGGTTCTCGTCGAGCTGGGCCGTCGGATTCCTTGAGGAAGGACTTACAGCAAACCGCAGAGTTCTTAGATGGTGCCCGCTGATGCAGGGTGACTACTCCTTAGCCACAAGGGAGAAATCTTGAGAAGAGTCTTGAAGGTCCTTTCGTAGAAAGTAGTTCTTGATTCAAAGATGATCTAATTTGGAAGGGTCCCCACTCCGGCCTTTATCCTAAAGAAAGGGGTGGGTACATGACTAGGTCCTGCCCTAAGGGTGGGACCAGGAAGGGGGGTAGTTACGCCCCTCTCCCCCTGCCGGGCTTTCCCCAGGCCAGGGCTGTCGCCCCTGGAACTGGTTCTAACCGGCAGATGCGTAGTGAGCACCGGGGTGCCACTCCGCAGTCACCTTCTCGCCAAAGCCCTACCTACCCAGAATACACAAACCCTGTCTGGGACGGTGCGAACACCGCCCTCGACAGGAAACCCTTTGTCCAAGCGCTCCTCGCTGGAAGGACTCCCAGCAGCAGGAGGTCAGACTCGTGTCTGTGGTGGCAGCGTCCATTTTGTGGAGCTGAGGCTTCAGTTAACTTTAACCGGGGTTCACAGTTACGTGCATGTCGTGTCCCTCTAGAAGGGCGGAATGCTAACCTCATCGCCAGAATTGGTGAGAGGGCAGCACCCCGATTCGTATGACACCTTACTCGACATGCCTTGATAACGCGACACCGAAGTTACCGATATGGTACGCGTTATCATGGAACAGGCATTGGGTCTTGATTCCGCAAGCTGCAACCGGGCTCGGCTCGGGCCTGAACCTAGCTCACACGAGCCCACGCACTCTGCCTTCAGGATTGTTAAGGCCTGCCATAGGAGTGACTGATAGGAACTCGGGTGTCCATTGTATGGTTAGATATAGAGCTACTATACCTAAAGCAAAGGGTGATTACACGACTTCGCCCCAGCTGTCATGCAGCCAGTTGTGTCAGATTTAGGAGGCCAGCCAGGGGTGGCATAATACATGCTGCAGCCCCTGGCGGCCCTGGGTACACCTATGCCCTGGGTTACAGGGTCTGATAAGGTGGCCCAGTACCAATTGGTAAATGCACCTAGGGCACATATCGTAATTTAGAGAGAGAACAGCCAGGCTGTGGGTCTGATTGGCAGGCCCACAGCCAGAGAAAGTCGTAAACCAGTGAAACAAAAGCAAAAAATCTGGGTGATCATAGGATTGCAGACCCTACTCTCCTACATGACCCCCCCCCAAACGTCGGAACAACTAGCTAACCTTGACCAGGTGAGTCTTCTTGTTCTAAGTGGAAATATCTGGAGAGCCCATCGGCATTGCCATGATCAGTACCAGGTCTGTGTTCCACTGTGAAGTCCATCCCCTGTAGGGAAATGGACCACCTAAGCAGTTTGGGGTTTTCACCCTTCATCTGATTTAGCCACAAGAGGGGCTTATGGTCGGTCTGAATCTTGAAGTGAGTGCCAAACAAGTATGGCCTCAGCTTCTTCAGGGCCCAAACCACAGCAAAGGCCTCCCTCTCAATAGCTGACCAATTTTTCTCTCTAGGGGTCAGCCGTCTGCTTATAAAAGCAATGGGCTGGTCTTGACCATCAAAATTCAGTTGAGAAAGAACAGCTCCCACACCCAACTCAGAAGCATCTGTTTGGACAATGAATGGTTTGGAGTAGTCCGGACTCTTGAGGATAGGCGCCGTGCACATGGCCTGCTTTAGGTCATCGAATGCTTTTTGACAGCTCGCTGTCCACTGAACCTTTTTTGGCATTTTCTTACTTGTCAGTTCATTTAATGGTGTCACGATGGAACCATAGTTCCTGACAAACTTCCTGTAGTAACCAGTCAGGCCCAAGAAAGCTCGAACCTGAGTCTGGGTGGTTGGAGGAGCCCAGTCCCTGATTGACTGTATCTTGCTCTCCAGTGGCTGAACCTGACCTCCACCTACAAGGTGGCCCAGGTATACAACCTGTGTCTGCCCTATCTGGCACTTGGTGGCCTTGATAGTGAGGCCTGCCGCTTGCAGCGCCTCCAATGTCTTCCGCAGGTGGACCAGGTGATCCTCCCAGGTGGAGCTAAAGACAGCAATATCGTCAAGATACGCCGCACAGAAGTCATCCAGCCCAGTAAGGACGTGATTCACCAACCGTTGGAAGGTGGCAGGTGCATTTTTCAGACCAAAGGGCATCACCACAAACTGATAATGCCCACCAGGGGTTGAAAATGCGGTTTTAGGCTTGGCGTCCTCAGCTAACCTGATTTGCCAATACCCAGCTGTCAGGTCAAACGTACTTAAGTAGTTGGCCGAGGCCAGCCTGTCAATAAGCTCGTCTGCCCTTGGTATTGGGTGGGCGTCAGTCTTAGTGACTGCATTGAGACCCCTGTAGTCTACGCAGAACCTCATCTCTCTCTTACCACCCTGGGTGTGAGGTTTCGGCACTAGAACTACGGGACTAGCCCAAGGGCTATCCGAGGGTTCAATGACTCCCAGCTCCAACATTTTCTGCACTTCACTTTTGATGCAGTCTCTAACGTGATCAGGCTGCCTGTAGATTTTACTCTTTACGGGCAAGCTGTCACCAGTGTCGACCTCATGGGTGCACCAATCGGTCTGACTGGGTGTCAGAGAGAACAGATGTCGGAACGACTGAAGAACCTGTTTACAGTCGCTCTGTTGATGTTCGGAGAGGCTGCCACAAAAGACAACACCATCTACCGAGCCATCGTCAGGATTCTGAGAGAGCAGGTCGGGGAGAGGGTCACTCTCCTCTTCCTGTCCCTCATCTAGGGCCATGAGCAAACTCATGTCCTTCCTGTCGACATATGCTTTTAGCCTGTTGACATGAAGCACCCTGTGGGGGCTCCGGGGAGTTCCCAGGTCGACCAGGTAGGTGACCTCTCCCTTTTTCTCCAGGATGGTGTGGGGCCCGGACCATTTGTCCTTGAGTGCTGCTGGGGCCACTGGCTCCAACACCCACACCTTCTGTCCGGGCTGGTAAACAGTCAAGACAGCCTTTTGGTCATGCCAAGTTTTTTGGAGTTCTTGGCTGGCCTTAAGGTTTTCGGATGCCTTCTCCATGTATTCAGCCATCCGCGAGCGGAGGCCGAGCACATAGTCCACTATGTTGGTTGCAGGCTTTTTGAGAGGTCTCTCCCATCCTTCCTTCACCAAACACAGGGGTCCTCTTACAGGATGCCCGTACAAAAGTTCAAAAGGGCTGTAGCCAACCCCCTTCTGTGGGACTTCTCTGTAGGCGAACAAGAGGCAGGGGATCAGGACGTCCCATCTTCGCCGAAGCTTTTCCGGTAGTCCATGAATCATCCCTTTTAGGGTCCTGTTGAATCTCTCAACAAGCCCATTGCATTGTGGATGATAGGGTGTAGTGAACTTGTAGTTGACACCACATTCCTTCCACATAGCAGTTAAGTAGCTCGACATAAAGTTTGCACCTCTGTCGGAGACGACCTCCTTAGGGAAGCCCACTCTGGAGAACACTCCAACTAGGGCTCTTGCCACAACAGGTGCTGTAGTGGTCCTAAGGGGAATAGCTTCAGGATACCTGGTGGCATGATCCACTACCACCAGTATAAACTTGTGCCCTGATGCTGTCGGTGGTTCCATGGGACCGACGATGTCGATCCCCACCCGTTCAAAGGGCACCCCCACCACAGGCATTGGTATAAGGGGGGCCTTTGTCGTGCCACCTGACTTACCACTGGCTTGGCAAGTGACACAGGAGCGGCAAAACTCCTTGGTATCTTCGTTCATGTGAGGCCAGTGAAAGTGCGAGACAAGCCTGTCCCACGTTTTCGTCTGGCCTAAGTGACCTGCTAAGGGAATCTCGTGGGCCAAGGTAAGTAGGAAACCACGCTGAGACAAGGGGACGACCAGCCTCCTGGTCATGCCAGGCTTGGGGTCTCTTGACTCAGTGTACAGGAGTCCATCTTCCCAGTATACCTTGTGGGTACCTGTGGCGTTCCCAGCAGCCTCAGCAGCAGCCTGCTGTCTGAGGGGTTCAAGAGAAGGGCAGTCTAACTGGTCCTTCCCCAGATCTTCCCTTGAGGGTCCCCCTGAGCCCAAGAATTCAACTTGATCAAGTTCGAACTCTCTCGGCTCAGTTTCCCTCAATTCCTGTAGGTCAGCCTCCTCTGAGACTTGATCCTCGACCTGGGGCAAGGGGGAAGGCGCAGCCTTAACCCTACTGCTCTTTTTCTTGGGAGGTGTCTGGTCCGTTGTTCCAGGATCCAGCACCTGTTCAGTGGGGCATCTCCTGACCTGTGACCTAGTCACAGCGAACACATGTGCTGGCAAACCTAACATTTCCATGTGAGTCCGGTGCTCCACTTCTGACCATTGTGACGACTCCAAATCATTGCCCAACAAACAATCCACTGGGAGGTCTGGACTAACTACAACCTTCTTTTGGCCAGTTACCCCTCCCCAGGAGAAAGCTACAATTGCCATACTGTGATTGGTAGTGACATTGCTTGCATTGGTCACCAGGAATTCTGTACCTGGCATGATCTGTCCAGGGTCCACAAAGTTAGGCGTCACCATGGTGATGCTGGCACAAGTGTCCCTATAGGCCTGAGCCATCTTTCCATTTATGAAAGGCGTCTGTCTGTATTTGCCCAAGGTATTGGGGCTTACGTCAGGGGACACGTCCACGTCCCCTGTACTGACAAGGACAGCCTGAGTGAGCGTGCCAACTAGGTTGTCACGCCCCTCAGAACCCAGGGTTAACCCTACTAAACCCTTGGGAGGCGCACTACCACTGCTGTCTGTACTAGGGGGCACAGGTGCCTTAGGGGCTGCAGTGGCAGGAGTCTGCCCTCCTCCTTTCTTGGTGCACTCACTAAACCAGTGAGATTTACTTTTACAGTACTGGCACCATCGTTTGGATTGGCCTTCTTTCTTCTTTTGGGGAGCCTGACCCCCACCCTCTTTGGGTTGTTGGGGACCTGTTGAAGACTTCTGGTCATTTTGTTCCCCTTTAGAATCTTTACCCTTTTGGTCTGCTTTCTTCTGACCACCTTGATTCTGGCCCTGGTTCTGTTTAACTCTCGTACGAACCCATTTGTCTGCCTTCTGCCCCAATTCTTGAGGAGAGGTCAGATCCGAGTCGACAAGATGCTGATGCAACAACTGGTTCTGACAATTGTTTAAAATTTGTTCTCTCATCATCAAATTGTACAATCCTTTGTAATCAGTAACCTTACTGCCCAGCAACCAGCCCTCAAAAGCCTTAGTGGCACAATCGACAAAATCAGACCAATCTTGAGCCTGCGTTTTCTGGGTATCCCTGAACAGCACCCTGTACTGCTCAGTGGTTAGGCCGAACCCTTCAACGAGTGTATTCTTCAAGACTTGGTAATTGTTAGCGTCCTCTACCCTTGTGGTGAGGAGCTTGTCTCTTCCTTTACCTTCAAAGGAGAGCCACAAGATAGCTGCCCACTGACTCTGGGGAACACCTTGCACAGTGCAGGCCCTCTCCAAAGCAGTAATCCATTTGTGGATGTCGTCCCCTTGTTTAAAGGGGGGCACTATCTTCCCAAGGTGTTTCGTATCGAAACTCTTTTCCCTATTACTAGGTACATTGCTGCCACCAGTGGGGACTGCCCCACTTAACTGTTGCTCTCTAGCAAAAGCAAGCTTTTCTTTGGCCAGGGCAAGTTCTTCCCTTTCGATCCTCAGATTAGCTGCCCTTTCCTTAGCTTCGTACACTCTCCTCTGAGGGGACGTCATCCCTCTTTGAGAAGAGTTGCGAGAGCCATTGGTTCGAAGGGATCTGTTAGAGCCTCTTGATAGAGACCTAACTCGTCCATTCCCAATGTTAAGCGCACCTGACAGTAGCGCCGGGGGTCCCCCAGTACCACTATCATGTCTGCTTAAGTTGGACCGTGTCAGTCTGACGACTTCTACCTGTCCCTTATCTGCCTCGTCCCCAGAGAGATCCTCATCCTCATCCTCCTCGTCATCTTCGTTCTCAGTTGCGAGGTGAATGAGGTCAGGATCGTCCCGGGTTCCCTCGAGGGGAGGCATGCCTCCTTCTGGATTAGAAGGGCTAAGAAGCTTCTCAGCCTTTCTGGCATCATAAGTCTCTAGGAGACCAATCAGAAAGGAGGTGGTGGGGTTAGCCCCTTGCTTAATCTTCCTAGAGGTACATACTTGTCGTAACTCATGGAAGTTAAGCGCAGTATATCTTGACGGGATGACCTGTGGAGGGTCAACTGACACAAGGGGAGACTCAGAGTTTCCACCTTTGTCCGACATACTGGTTCTAGTGTGGTGTAAGTGATGCACCTACCTACACTATGTGTTTACCTACTTTTCCCTTGCTAAGAGCTGTAGCCAAGGTGTGCTAAGCCTTGAGGAGCTACAACAGCTGGTTCAGTAGAACTCAGAGTATTCTAAGCTTTAGTTATATGTACTAACAGTACTTGTGCGATCTTTCAACAAGATATTCTTAGGATACGTGTGGTAAAACAACAGCAAGCTCAAATCCCAACCGCTGCTCACCAATGTGAGAAGTTGGCCCGATATGCAACGTTTGCTATTCTAGCGACCGCTATGTATCGTTCCAACGACCCTTATGGTGTTTGGTTGTAAGTCAACCTATAGACCAGCTATCCTAGTAGCGTGGATACGAGCAGTCTAAGGCTAAAGACTCGAGAGGGCGTGTTAAGCCAGCTGTTTACCACACATGTACCCCTTGAACACCCAGTGAAAGGACACCACACAAGTGTTATGAAAATAAACAGTATATTTATTAAGAATCACAACAGCCCTGTACTCTTTATGAGGACAGGGTACTAAGCACAAACCAAATCTCTTTAGTAAATACTTCAAGTGCACAGTTTAAAACAAGTGTCCGGGGACACGGAAAGGTTAAGGCAAGTCGGAAGCGAGGGACTCGGGACCCTAGAGTAAGGAGGCTATGCAGGCACCGAAATGCCGAGTTACCTAGCCACGAGGGCTGCGGCTGCACAAGTCTTACAGGCGTCGGGGTCTTCGCTGACGAGCCAGGAGCCGGAAGAAAAGGAGTTGCTGGCCGGCGACCAGTGCTGAACAGTTCGTGGAGATCCAAGCCTGGATCGGAGACTGATGAAACCTGAAAGCAGAGGGGACCAAGTTCGTACTACTAGCCAGTAGTCAGAGGGTACCAGGAAGGCACCGGTTGGCCGTCACCTCGACCAGGTGAGTGGGCGACGCTAGGCTCTTCAGTCTCTCGGACCAGGAGGCGTTGTCGGCGACCACGGTGGAGGTGCGAGCTGTCCCACGACGGATGTCGCTGTCGGCGTCTGGAGTGGACCAGGAGGGTCCGGGGTGCTTCTCGAAAAGATGGAAGCAAGGGCCAGTCTGGAGCAACCAGACCGGCAGTGTTGATTCTCGGATGTCGTCACAGAAGGACACGAGCCAACGGCTAGTGACCAGACAACGTGCTGAGCGGCGAGCAGAAGGGCCCCACGCAGATCGTGGAGATGCTGGGAGACTGCACTTCGGTGCTGGAGCGGCTCAGGGTCGGGGCTTCTCGGACCCCAGAGCACTCACCAGAGAGTTACCTCGATGGTCGTGCTGGTTTTTAAGAGCGTGCAGGTTCTGATGATGGCCGGTCCCTCGAGGTCTCGTCGCACCCACAGATCACAGCTGAGCTGATGACGTGGGTAGAGGTCAGAGGTGCCAGGGAAGCCGGTTCTCGTCGAGCTGGGCCGTCGGATTCCTTGAGGAAGGACTTACAGCAAACCGCAGAGTTCTTAGATGGTGCCCGCTGATGCAGGGTGACTACTCCTTAGCCACAAGGGAGAAATCTTGAGAAGAGTCTTGAAGGTCCTTTCGTAGAAAGTAGTTCTTGATTCAAAGATGATCTAATTTGGAAGGGTCCCCGCTCTGGCCTTTATCCTAAAGAAAGGGGTGGGTACATGACTAGGTCCTGCCCTAAGGGTGGGACCAGGAAGGGGGGTAGTTACGCCCCTCTCCCCCTGCCGGGCTTTCCCCAGGCCAGGGCTGTCGCCCCTGGAACTGGTTCTAACCGGCAGATGCGTAGTGAGCACCGGGGTGCCACTCCGCAGTCACCTTCTCGCCAAAGCCCTACCTACCCAGAATACACAAACCCTGTCTGGGACGGTGCGAACACCGCCCTCGACAGGAAACCCTTTGTCCAAGCGCTCCTCGCTGGAAGGACTCCCAGCAGCAGGAGGTCAGACTCGTGTCTGTGGTGGCAGCGTCCATTTTGTGGAGCTGAGGCTTCAGTTAACTTTAACCGGGGTTCACAGTTACGTGCATGTCGTGTCCCTCTAGAAGGGCGGAATGCTAACCTCATCGCCAGAATTGGTGAGAGGGCAGCACCCCGATTCGTATGACACCTTACTCGACATGCCTTGATAACGCGACACCGAAGTTACCGATATGGTACGCGTTATCATGGAACAGCCATTGGGTCTTGATTCCGCAAGCTGCAACCGGGCTCGGCTCGGGCCTGAACCTAGCTCACACGAGCCCACGCACTCTGCCTTCAGGATTGTTAAGGCCTGCCATAGGAGTGACTGATAGGAACTCGGGTGTCCATTGTATGGTTAGATATAGAGCTACTATACCTAAAGCAAAGGGTGATTACACGACTTCGCCCCAGCTGTCATGCAGCCAGTTGTGTCAGATTTAGGAGGCCAGCCAGGGGTGGCATAATACATGCTGCAGCCCCTGGCGGCCCTGGGTACACCTATGCCCTGGGTTACAGGGTCTGATAAGGTGGCCCAGTACCAATTGGTAAATGCACCTAGGGCACATATCGTAATTTAGAGAGAGAACAGCCAGGCTGTGGGTCTGATTGGCAGGCCCACAGCCAGAGAAAGTCGTAAACCAGTGAAACAAAAGCAAAAAATCTGGGTGATCATAGGATTGCAGACCCTACTCTCCTACATCGAGGGGCTAAGAATCATCTGTACATCCACTGACATGCCTATTGTTCTGGGAACAGCAAAGTATTTGGGGTGGGCATGGTCCATTAGGCGGAGGGCGATATCTGTTAATGCAATCTGATATTTGTTTTAAAGTTTAAACAACCTGTTTATTGTTAAAGCTTGCACAACTGTTTTAAAAGTATTTACATGTATGAAATACTGATTTTAACTAATATGTGTTTTTAAATGTATGTTTGTGCTTTTATGAGTATATACCTCGAATAAAGCTTTATAACAGCTAAGCCCTTGATTACATGTGCATCACTGCACACTGGGTCTCTTTTGCAGGGGTTAGAGACAAGTCAAGTGCAGGTGTTGACCCGGACACACTTCTTCAAGCTACTCAGAAACATGCAACAGAAGCCATGTTTGCCATGGAGAAAACTCATACTGCACCTAACCTTTTGGAGGAGTTTGATAGGAAGGTCTCTGAAAGGCTGCATCCAAGAAATCGCATAGTTGGTTATGTTTCCACGGATAATGGCAGTAATATAGTTAAGGCCATGCAGCAAGGTGACTATTTCAGAGTGCTGTGTTTGGCGCACAGTATTAACATTGTGGTGCAAGATTTCTTGAAAAATGAAAACACAGTCAGCAAGTTACTGTCCACCTGCCGAAGAATCTGCACACATTTCAGCCATTCTTTTAAGGCCCGGAAGCAGCTGAGGGGCATTCAAATGAACATACACTGCCAGTCAAAGGACTCATCCAGGAGGTGGCAACACGTTGGAACTCAACCTTTTACATGCTTGAGCGTCTGTCTGAGCAGTGGATGGTAATCATTGAGTATGTCTTTCAACGGGGTTCTACTATGAAAGACATGAGGCTAAAGTTGGAGGAGTGGAAGCTAATTAAAAGCCTGACAGACATGCTTCGTCCTTTTGAGGTCTTCACGCGTGAAGTCAGCAGGGAGGACTGTTCTTTGGGAAAAGCTATCCTATTGCTGGTCATGCTAGAGCACCAACTGAAGGTGGTGTCTTCAACGTTCAGAGATGATGGTGAAAAGCAAGATGCATATCAGTTGGCGGAGAGGTTATTAAGCCGCCTAGTTCACAATGAAAGGCTTAAAAATATACATACAGAACAACATTACATTTGTGCCACTATTCTGGATCCATGGTACAAAAAGGCAGTGGCCAGCAAAGCATTCATTCCTTTTGATGAAGCAGATGCTTCAAAGTACAAACATTGGCCAGCTGTGTCAGCCACTCGGGTTCGAAAAAGATCGGCAGAAAATTCAAGGAGCCGGCAGAAGTCCAACTGAATCAGCAGGCCATCCGGCGTCAAGTTCCACTTCTGAATCTGTGGGCGAAGGGAGTCACTTTCCCGCACAGCCGTTAACGACACCAGCAGCAACCGTATCATCATCCTCACCTGCACCAGGCCCAGCCATAATATTGTCGGAAGCGGATTGGCTAACTCATCAAGGGTTTGTTCGTTCCAGTCCTGCAAAGGCCACAGATGGTACGCAAAGTGGAGCAACCGTGGAGAACCTTGAGTCGATGGTTCAGGCCTATCTGGATGACCCAACAGAGGTCTTTGTTTACAAGATCCCATTGCTGTATTGGTACAGGAACATGCCTCTATGGCCACTGATCACCTACCTGGCTATACATTATTTGTCTTGCCCACTCGCAAGCTTTTCTTCTGAACGTGTTTTCAGTGCTGCTGGTGCCATTGTAACTTCAAAAAGGACCCGCCTCTCGCCCAAAAATGTGGAGAGGTTAACACTGATCAAGATGAATCGACACTTCATACCACCAGATTACAAAGTACGTGAATGCACGCAGGAAGAAGAGGACACTGACTTAGGTGACGGAAGTTCTTCTCTGTTAGCTGACCTACTCCTGTCTCAATTCATAGAGTTTGAGGACGAGCTCTACTTCCCGGACTCCGAGGCCTGAAAATTACTTACTTTTTTTCGTCCTTATTCTCTTTTATTCCTGTGTGTCTTTCTTTGTTTTGCAACTTTTACCACAACAAAACTCTAATCACCTATCACAAAAAGTCCATCAGCAGCACTGTCTTCATCTTATATTCCTTATTGATTTGAAGGTGCCACAGTCTGCATTCCTGAGGTTCACAAGTTCACAACTCAATCATGCTCCTCTATACTCCTCCTCCAGACTCCCCCTATCCATTTCCCTCAAGGCAGATGGATGGATTACGAGTCTCCTCAAGTGGGACTGAAATTACTGACTGACTACATGCTTGCTGATTGCTGACATAGTTACTTCTGATATTGACAGGAGAGGCTGTCCTGTGGGCCCTCACTTTCCGAAGAAGATGCGGACAAAAAGTAGAACAGGTAATGAATTATTGAGAAGATGGCATGCAGTGGACAGCAATGGCTGTCTGGCTCTGATGAAACCAATTGCTGTTTGTTTTTTGTGCATGAAGCGAAGAATCATATGTCTTGTCTTAGTTAATATTTAATCTTTTACACAGTCATTGTAACTCATGTCAACTACTCTGTTTTTTTTACCTTGTTTAATTCAAATTGTACTTCAAATTCAGGGACCACTATATTGCATTTCACAATATGCAAAATGTCCTTGGAGCGGACTCTTTTCTTTACAGTCAATCACTGGGGTGGATGGATCATCCGCGTCAGTTTACGGAAGAACTATGGCCAATTAGTGAGTGGCAAACAGGTAAACCAATCTACAACAACTACTACAGCAGAACTACATGTCTGTCTATTCATGGTATGTAGTGGTCAAGGGCGAGGCAGTGTACTGTTGTTGTTATGCCAGGCAGAGTCCACTCCAGACAGCAGTTCATGTAAAATTGGGGCTATGTGGCTTGCTGCCTACAATTAGATATGCTTTGTCTGTCTGACAAAGAGCCGAGGTATGCTACATCAGGTTGCTTCACTCAGTGGTGCCTGCCTTGACCGTCCGCATGGCACTGCCTCAAGCTTGGGCCAAACATCCGTTATGTTTGCAAAATTTGCTGTTTTGCGGTATTTCGCAAATCTAGCGAAATTACTGAAAAATCGCAATTCTTGAGCGGAACGGATTTTTGGCCCATGCTTGCGGCAGGGCCATGCAGACGGTCAAGGCAGGCCCCACTGAGTGAAGGATCCTCCTGATGTAGCATACCTAGGCTCTTTGACACAGACAGACAAAGCATATCTAGGGTTTAGAGTTCAGTGCGATTTACTAAGGTTTTTGGGTTTAAGTTGGTAGGGTTCCCGCAGAGTCTAGGGCTCAGAGCCCGATGCAGGCTCGTTCATAATGATGTTGGCAAGGATTTAGGGGGGTTTGGTGTTTTTTGGTCCAGAATTGGCAGAATTTTGGTCTTTTTTTGGTGTTTTGCGGGCGTGTGTGTTTGGGTGAAAACTAAGTGAAAACTAGTCGTAGACCTTCTTCTTCTTCTTCTTCAAAGAGCGCAGTGGTTCGATTTTGTTCTGCCTTGCTGAGATTCTTGGGAATCGCTGGAACAAGTGTCCAGGTAAGTTTCAAGAGGATCTAAGTAGTGGAAGTGCTGAAAACAGCAATGTTTTGTGAACAGCGCAATTTGCCATGTTTTGAATATACCAGTATTGCATGTTTTTGGGGGGCTGTTTGGGGGTGTTCTAGATTTGTGGGGGTGGGTCGGGGGGGCTGGGTGCACTGCTGGGATAGTCTAAATTTGATTGCCAGTGGTTTGAAGAAAATCCATGGTGGAAAAGGGGGGTTTGGGCCTAGTTGCAGACAGCGTTTTGGCACACTTTAAACTGAGGCCTAGCAGTATTGTGTTTTGGGGGGGCTGTTTGGGGTTTTTCTAGATTTGTGGGGGGGTCTGGGGGTCTGGGAGCACAGCATAATTTTGATTGCTAGTGATTTGAAGAAAATCCATGGTGGGAAAGGGGAGTTAGGGCCTAGCTGCAGGGCGCGTTTGGACCGATGTCGACTGGTGGCTGAAAATTTTCAAAGTATGAGTTTTTGCATTTTTGCTTTTTGCCTGTTTCAGGGTGTTCTGCTTTTTTGCGGGTGGCTGCAGGGGTCTGGGGGCATAGCTGGGAAGGTATAATATCGGAATCAAGTGGTTTGGACAAATTCCATGGTGAAAAAGATTTTCACTTTTCGCTCACTTTTGTGTTTTCGGGGGCTGTTTGTGGGGTTCCTGGTGTTTGGGGGGGGGGGGCGTTGGGGGGTCTTGGAGCAATTCTGGCCTTGCCTAGTTTTCTTTGCAAGTGGTTTGGAGAAAATCCATGGTTGAAAAGGGGAGTTAGGGCCTAGCTGCAGAGCGCACATGGAGTGATCTGGGTACTAAGCCTAAATTTTTCTAAGTGCCCATTTTTGCATTTTTGCTTTTTGCCTGTTTGGGGGTGTTCTGCTTTTTTGCGGGTGGCTGCAGGGGTCTAGGGGCATAGCTGGGAAGGTCTAATTTCGGAATCAAGTGGTTTGGACAAAATCCAGGGTGAAAAAGTTTTCCACTTTTCCGACTTTTCGCTCACTTTCGTGTTTTCGGGGGGATGCTTGGGGGGTTCCTGGTGTTTGGTGGGGTTGGGGGGTCTTGGAGCAATTATGGGCATGCCTAATTTTGGTTGCAAGTGGTTTGGAGAAAATCCATGGTGGAAAAGGGGAGTTAGGGCTTAGCTGCAGAGCGCGCATGGAGTGATCTGGGAACTAGGCCTACATTTTTCAAGTGCCCGTTTTTCCATTTTTGCTTTTTGCCTGTTTGGGGGTGTTCTGCTTGTTTGTGGGTGGCTGCAGTGGTCTGGGGGAATAGCTGAGAAGGTCTAATATCGGAATCAAGTGGTTTGGACAAAATCCATGGTGAAAATGTTTTTCCGTTTTTGCTCACTTACCTGTTTTTGGGGGGCTGTTTTGGGGGCTTCTAGGTTATCGGAGGAGGGTTTTGGGGTCTGGGAGGACTGCTGGTACAGTCTAATTTTGATTGCATATGTTTTTCAGAAAATCCATGGTGGAAAAGGGGAGTTGGGGCCTAGCTGCAGAGCGCATTTGGACTGAATTGAAGGTAGGCCCATTTCGCTTTTTGCCTGTTTGGGGGGGGGTTCTGCTTTTTTGCCGGTGGGTTCAGTGGTCTGGGCCATAGCTGAGAAGGTCTAACATCGGAATCAAGTGGTTTGGACAAAATCCTTGGTGAAAAAGTGTTTCACTTTTCAGACTTTTCGCTCACTTTCGTATTTTCGGGGGGCTGTTTGGGGGGGGTTCCTGGTGTTTGGGGGGCTTGGGGGGGTCTTGGACCAATGCTGGGCATGCCTAATTTTGGTTGCAAGTGGTTTGGGGAAAATCCATGGTGGAAGAGGGGGGATTTGTCCTAGTTGCAGAAAGCGTTTGGCACTATTTTTAACTTAGGGCTCGTTAGGGTTAGCAGTATTACATGTGTTTGGGTGTGTTCTAGATTTTTGCGACTGAGTTCTGTGTTCTTGGAGCACTTGTGGGAATGTCTAATTCTGGTTGCAAGTTGTTTGAAGAAAATCCATGGTGGGAAAGGGGGGTTTTTGGGCATACTTCCTGAGTGCGTTTTAACACGATTTGAAATTAGGCCTCTGCGAGGTAGGCAGGTAGCAGTGTTCTGTACGTTTTTGGGAGGGTAATGGGGGGTGTTCTAGATTTTGGGGAGTGATACTATCTCCTCTGAAACTGAAAGTGTTTTTTTGCACTACACAGCGTACCTTATATTGTTTTTAATCCGTGGTGTTTTTTATCACTTACTGTTGTGTTTTTCGATCAACGATTACAGGCAGGCTTTTACCCTGTGCCATCAAACGATGTACTCAGGCTTACCATTAGCGATCCGCAATTCCGCATCAGGCAGGCAGTGGACAGACTGTCTGGTCACCAAGATTGATCGACGGAGCATCCGATGGAATGAAGGAGTACCGCGAATAAAAGGAATGGGTGGATGCAACATACAGTATCCTCTTAAATTCTCCTTATCTTTTAAATGATATTGTTGTGAACTTGAACTTACTTCTACGATTGTGACTCTGTGCGTTTGTTTGATCTCTGCTTCAAATTCATCCCTCCAGCTATTTGATACGTCTTTGCTATTTTTGAAACTAATTTAATGTTCTAATAATAAGTCTTTATTCTCTCTGAGGGCAGAGAGGCAAGTGAAATTGCGTAATTACTGTAGCCCTGTACTGTCAACTTGTTTCTTCGTAGTTACTAGTAAGTTGCAGTAAGTAGTAGTACTACTTTTCAGTAACCTAACCATCCATTTAGCAAACAACTTCATGCATGCAGTAGTGCACTTCCTTTATTCCCTAAGATTTATCAATATCTTCAAATCCTAAGATTTGTTTCTCTTCATTTGTTGTTCTTCCATGCTGTATTTTTTTTCCTCTCTACCAAACTTTCCCAAAAAATCCCATTCCCATCCAATTTGCAAACCCTAACCCTCTTCCTCCGGGCTGTGTGGTATTTCATTGAGGTGTGACTGACAACATCAATAAATTCCACACACTTGCTGGGGAGGATTAGGTCAAAGCAACCTAAATCATTCCAATCAGAAGTTCATATGCGCCATCGTGGATTGATGATCATCAAGAACATCCTCCTCCTATACGACATCAAGAATCAAATGTTTAATGCTTACGTTATGTTAATGTGTCCTTTGCCTTAATTTCTTATAGCAGTCAAACTCCACGCAACTGTTATGTTATGTTATGTTATATTTATTTTTGTATAGCGCACGGCTACTCAAAAAGAGTGTCCCGGCGCTTTTTTTTTATATTGAGACCTATAGCAGAATAACACAACACAATGATATAACAACAGAATAAAAAGCAGAACAGAAAGATAAAGGCCTAGAGGGCAAACAGCCAGGTTTTAAGGCCCTTCCTAAAAGCAAGTAAATTAGTAGCTCCGCGCAGTGTCAGCGGCAGAGTGTTCCACAACTGTGGCGCCAGCAATCCAAAGGAGCGGCCTCCAATACGGGCTCTTTTTACTCGCGGCACCACCGCCAGAAACAGAGATTCTGATCTGAGAGAGCGAGCCGGGTGGTAGAAGGCAAGTCTCCTTTGGAGATACTTAGCTCCCACAGCATGAAGGGCTTTATGGGCCAAAGTTAACGCCTTGAAGGCAATCCGTTTTCGGATAGGCAGCCAATGGAGCGACTGCAATAGGCCAGCAGCGCTGGCTCGCCTATTTAGGCCATAAATGGCCCTCACGGCCAAATTCTGCACAACTTGAAGCCGCTGCAGTAGATACTCTGGCAGGCCCAAGTAGATGACTTTGGAATAATCCAATCTTGAGACAATCAGAGCTTGCACTGTCAGCTTCCCGTGTTCCTCTGAAAGAAGAGGCAGAAACTTCCGGAGCATCTTAAGGAGGCCAAAACATGTTCCCGTCACACCAAGGATCTGAGACCTCAACGTCAGACCCTTGTCCATCTTGACCCCCAAGTTCTTGGCTAGTTGGGACGGGCAAGACGGGGGAACATGTTAATAGGCCACCAAGCCTGGCAGTCCGGATCCGATGGGCACCCGAAGAAGAGTACCTCAGACTTATCTGAGTTGCACTTGAGGCTGTTCAGCTGGAACCATTTAAAAACAGCCCCAAGGCAATCCCGGATACTCTCTCCATCAAAGTCGCCTCCCTTCTTACACGAAAAGAGGAGCTAGGTGTCATCGGCATAAGATACGATCTGGGCCCCGAAAGACTCCGCCAATGCCGCCAGAGGGGTCATAAAGATGTTAAAAAGAGTCGGGCTCAACACAGAACCCTGCGGAACCCCTACTCCCAAAGGCGGCATCACAGCAGAGTCAGGGGAGGCCCAGATTGTTTGTCGGCGGCCAGCTAAAAAAGATGTAAACCAGCTGAGCACCGTCCCCCTTAGGCCGACCTCATAGAGTCTAGCGAGAAGGTCCTCATGGGGGACGGTGTCGAAGGCCGCCGACAGATCTAACATGACCAGCATGGCTTTGCCCCCGGAGTCCAGTACCTCTTTAATGGCTTCTGACACCTCCAAAAGCGCCGTTTCCGTGCTTAAATTGGGGCGGAAGCCAGATTGGGTGGCATGCAGAATCTCATGAGTTTCCAGGAAATTAGAGAGCACCGTATGCACATGCTTCTCCAAGATTTTTGTAAAAGCAGGGAGGAGAGAAATAGGCCTATAATTGGCATGGACCTCCGGATCGAGACCAGGCTTCTTCAGCAGATGGATGACCATTGCCTGCTTCCAGGCCTGCGGAACCACTCCCTGGCTCAAGGAGAGACTACTACTACTTATATTTACATTCATTTAGAACTGTATAGGCTACAATTTATGGCACTGTTCTCCACCGTACTATCTATTGTACTGTTTCTAATGCTACGCTCAGGCCACTCAATGTTTCATTTCCTTTTTTTTCATATGCTGCTACTGCCAGTGTGTACCACTACAGCTACCAGCACAACAATGATACTGCATCCGTCGAGGATTCAAGTCAACAACCAACCTTAATCAACATTTGCAATGCAGGCAGCCCTGTGGCTACCCCTATTCTCAAACACGAATCACAGGTAAGATAAGCATTTTGGAGAGGTAGAATAATGGGCTAGGACTGGGAGGAGAGCAGAGACTGACAGTACTACTAGTAAAGTACAGAAGTAGGGCTACTGAATTTACTAACTCGGTTACTTGCATTTTGGTACATTTCAGGACTAGATGTTTTATTCATGCTGGTAAGTTTGAAGAAACCAAACGTCCAGTAACCACCGCCAACCCCCACACAAAATAATATGAACATGTATACTGTGTTTTGGTATGAAAAATATAATTATTAAGAAATATATATTATTGATGTTGTCACAAAAATAAAATAAATTACCCCAACTCACCCCCCTCACTAACCAAACCAATATCCAAAAATCCAAAAGTCCCCTTTCACAAAAACCCAATTGCAACCCCCCAACAGTCTTTAAAAAAGGGGCAAGGGACAGTCACTTTCTCCGGGGGCGTAGTGTGGACAGCTGGTGCTGCACGTCCTGCAGCTCTTTGCGGAGGTCTCGGAGCTGGCGCTGATGTTTTTCGCCCAACTGCTCCAGGTATTCCACTCTATTACGGAGCCGCGCTGACGTACCATCCAGGATCTTGGGGGGGGGGCAGCTGATTTTGTTGCTGCTGTGCGACGGCTCCGTTTGGCTGGTGGACCCGGGGGCACTGGAGGAGGATGTAATGGTTGCTGTCTCCTCCTGCTCCCGAGCCCACAGCTGCTGATACTCGGCACAAAGGGCCTCCAGCTTACGGGCCCTGGCCCGGACAGCCATCTCCTTGCGGGTGAGCATTTTTAGAGTAGCATCTATGAAGAAAGAAAGAAAAATACTGTAGCCAATAGTCTTTAATATAAAGTTTAAATACTTCAACGGAAAGTTGACTCTCAGTAACACCAGCAACTAGCAAACACAGTATAACATTTTGGCATGTATCTTTCTGCCGTCTTTGTAAGCCTGTGACATTACTGGGAGTTTCAGGAATCCCACTAGCAGCACTATGGGTGGACTCACTACTACATACATAGTCAGAGAGTACTAAAAAAAGTCCTTTTTTACTTTTTTCTCTTGTTTTGCAAAATAAATTACTAGTACGTGAACTTGTGGTATCCGGCATATTGGCAGCTCACTCAGCTTGCACCCAAGAAATACAGACACAAGCCATGATGACGCAGACTCGCAGTACTTTAAGCAGTACATGTAGGTGGGGATAGGAAGGTCTTACTTTTCTATAGGGTTGGCACTGCCACTGGCCATACTTGATCCACTCAGCGTCTGCTCTACTACATCATACACCTCTGCTATCGATGAGGAAAAAGAAGATAACATCCAGGCTTCCAAAGTACGTCTATGATTCTTCTTAATGCCTCAAATGTACCAGCATTTATTTTTGTCAGCAGGTAATCTTGCTCCATAGATTAACATGGGGGAGGCTGGTCCCAATGGATACCAGCCTATCTTTCCATAGGAACAAGATGGGAAATAAGTGATTGATATCCCTGAACTCAGAATTTAATAACACATCCTTTAGGAAAGGTTGTTTTTAAATTCTGTGTTTGAGAATCGTACTTTTAGAAAGTGGCTGTTCTCTTGTCTAACCTTTCTGTGTGCCTGGGACTGTTTGTGGATTGACTGTCTGGTTTGAGGGTGACAGGGGCTGCAGAGCCCCCAAGAGGATGTCTGAGTCAGCCCGTGGATGAAAGGCAGCATCTGCTGCCAAGGAAGTGGGAGGAGATAGCACCTGGGAGTGACTAGGGATGTGCCTGCCTGACCACAACACTGGCTCCACCTCCCGCTGGGCGACTGTCACCTCTGTCCCTGATACTGAAAGAAAGAAGGAAGCCAGGAGACCCCCAGTGCCTCAGCAACACCCAGAACTGGTTTAGACCGGGCTTAAGGCCCACTTGCACAAAGACTTCAAAGAACTTCAAATACTTTTTGGGGTATAAGAGAAGGACCCTTGACAACAGAAAATCAGATTCTACAATCAAGAGGAACCTCTGCTGGAAGAAGGACTGCTGGAGAACTGAAGGAAGATTGCCTTGCTGTGTGCTCTAGGGGCTGACCTGTTCTGATGTTCAACTGAAAGCTGAGAAGAAGAAAGGGACTTTGCTGTGTGCTGTGACCCTGCCTGCTTGACCTGCAAAGACTTTGCTGTGTGCTGTGTCTTCCAACTGAATCTCGAAGGGCCTGAGAAGAGCTGGCCTCCTGCCTGGGAACCCAGGGTCAAAAGGTTCCCCTGTAACTGAACTACGCCAGAAAGATAATGCTTTAACTACTGCTGAGCGTGGAAGGGTATTCTCAGATGTGAAACCCTTGCTCATTGCACCATCAGGATTCATGCAAACCGGGCCGAAGACGGCTGTAATGCCAGAAACCGGTCCCCGGGAGCTTGTTTCCTTCCCAGTGTAAGAATTGGCTTTTGTAGTTTGGTTTGCCCTGTTCCCATCATGCACTGGGACAGGAACAGACTAATTTGCATACAGCCAGGTTCTGAAACTGGGATGGCGCAGTGAGCTAAAAAACGGTGTTGGATCTAGCCCTGATCTCTTGACTGGGTGAGAGCTTTCTGCTTAATTCAGAGACTCTGTCCCTCACCACCCCTTGTTGTAATTATTTTTGTCCACCCTAAGCGTGGAAGGGTATTCTCAGATGTGAGACCCTTGCTCATTGCACCATCAGGATTCAAGCAAACCGGACCGAAGACGGCTGTAATGCCAGAAACCGGTCCCCGGGAGCTTGTTTCCTTCCCAGTGTAAGAATTGGCTTTTGTAGTTTGGTTTGCCCTGTTCCCATCATGCACTGGGACAGGAACAGACTAATTTGCATACAGCCAGGTTCTGAAACTGGGATGGTGCAGTGAGCTAAAAAACGGTGTTGGATCTAGCCCTGATCTCTTGACTGGGTGAGAGCTTTCTGCTTAATTCAGAGACTCTGTCCCTCACCACCCCTTGTTGTAATTATTTTTGTCCACCCTAAGCGTGGAAGGGTATTCTCAGATGTGAGACCCTTGCTCATTGCACCATCAGGATTCAAGCAAACCGGGCCGAAGACGGCTGTAATGCCAGAAACCGGTCCCCGGGAGCTTGTTTCCTTCCCAGTGTAAGAATTGGCTTTTGTAGTTTGGTTTGCCCTGTTCCCATCATGCACTGGGACAGGAACAGACTAATTTGCATACAGCCAGGTTCTGAAACTGGGATGGTGCAGTGAGCTAAAAAACGGTGTTGGATCTAGCCCTGATCTCTTGACTGGGTGAGAGCTTTCTGCTTAATTCAGAGACTCTGTCCCTCACCACCCCTTGTTGTAATTATTTTTGTCCACCCTAAGCGTGGAAGGGTATTCTCAGATGTGAGACCCTTGCTCATTGCACCATCAGGATTCAAGCAAACCGGGCCGAAGACGGCTGTAATGCCAGAAACCGGTCCCCGGGAGCTTGTTTCCTTCCCAGTGTAAGAATTGGCTTTTGTAGTTTGGTTTGCCCTGTTCCCATCATGCACTGGGACAGGAACAGACTAATTTGCATACAGCCAGGTTCTGAAACTGGGATGGTGCAGTGAGCTAAAAAACGGTGTTGGATCTAGCCCTGATCTCTTGACTGGGTGAGAGCTTTCTGCTTAATTCAGAGACTCTGTCCCTCACCACCCCTTGTTGTAATTATTTTTGTCCACCCTAAGCGTGGAAGGGTATTCTCAGATGTGAGACCCTTGCTCATTGCACCATCAGGATTCAAGCAAACCGGGCCGAAGACGGCTGTAATGCCAGAAACCGGTCCCCGGGAGCTTGTTTCCTTCCCAGTGTAAGAATTGGCTTTTGTAGTTTGGTTTGCCCTGTTCCCATCATGCACTGGGACAGGAACAGACTAATTTGCCTACAGCCAGGTTCTGAAAGTGGGATGGTGCAGTGAGCTAAAAAACGGTGTTGGATCTAGCCCTGATCTCTTGACTGGGTGAGAGCTTTCTGCTTAATTCAGAGACTCTGTCCCTCACCACCCCTTGTTGTAATTATTTTTGTCCACCCTAAGCGTGGAAGGGTATTCTCAGATGTGAGACCCTTGCTCATTGCACCATCAGGATTCAAGCAAACCGGGCCGAAGACGGCTGTAATGCCAGAAACCGGTCCCCGGGAGCTTGTTTCCTTCCCAGTGTAAGAATTGGCTTTTGTAGTTTGGTTTGCCCTGTTCCCATCATGCACTGGGACAGGAACAGACTAATTTGCATACAGCCAGGTTCTGAAACTGGGATGGTGCAGTGAGCTAAAAAACGGTGTTGGATCTAGCCCTGATCTCTTGACTGGGTGAGAGCTTTCTGCTTAATTCAGAGACTCTGTCCCTCACCACCCCTTGTTGTAATTATTTTTGTCCACCCTAAGCGTGGAAGGGTATTCTCAGATGTGAGACCCTTGCTCATTGCACCATCAGGATTCAAGCAAACCGGGCCGAAGACGGCTGTAATGCCAGAAACCGGTCCCCGGGAGCTTGTTTCCTTCCCAGTGTAAGAATTGGCTTTTGTAGTTTGGTTTGCCCTGTTCCCATCATGCACTGGGACAGGAACAGACTAATTTGCATACAGCCAGGTTCTGAAAGTGGGATGGTGCAGTGAGCTAAAAAACGGTGTTGGATCTAGCCCTGATCTCTTGACTGGGTGAGAGCTTTCTGCTTAATTCAGAGACTCTGTCCCTCACCACCCCTTGTTGTAATTATTTTTGTCCACCCTAAGCGTGGAAGGGTATTCTCAGATGTGAGACCCTTGCTCATTGCACCATCAGGATTCAAGCAAACCGGGCCGAAGACGGCTGTAATGCCAGAAACCGGTCCCCGGGAGCTTGTTTCCTTCCCAGTGTAAGAATTGGCTTTTGTAGTTTGGTTTGCCCTGTTCCCATCATGCACTGGGACAGGAACAGACTAATTTGCATACAGCCAGGTTCTGAAACTGGGATGGTGCAGTGAGCTAAAAAACGGTGTTGGATCTAGCCCTGATCTCTTGACTGGGTGAGAGCTTTCTGCTTAATTCAGAGACTCTGTCCCTCACCACCCCTTGTTGTAATTATTTTTGTCCACCCTAAGCGTGGAAGGGTATTCTCAGATGTGAGACCCTTGCTCATTGCACCATCAGGATTCAAGCAAACCGGGCCGAAGACGGCTGTAATGCCAGAAACCGGTCCCCGGGAGCTTGTTTCCTTCCCAGTGTAAGAATTGGCTTTTGTAGTTTGGTTTGCCCTGTTCCCATCATGCACTGGGACAGGAACAGACTAATTTGCATACAGCCAGGTTCTGAAACTGGGATGGTGCAGTGAGCTAAAAAACGGTGTTGGATCTAGCCCTGATCTCTTGACTGGGTGAGAGCTTTCTGCTTAATTCAGAGACTCTGTCCCTCACCACCCCTTGTTGTAATTATTTTTGTCCACCCTAAGCGTGGAAGGGTATTCTCAGATGTGAGACCCTTGCTCATTGCACCATCAGGATTCAAGCAAACCGGGCCGAAGACGGCTGTAATGCCAGAAACCGGTCCCCGGGAGCTTGTTTCCTTCCCAGTGTAAGAATTGGCTTTTGTAGTTTGGTTTGCCCTGTTCCCATCATGCACTGGGACAGGAACAGACTAATTTGCATACAGCCAGGTTCTGAAACTGGGATGGTGCAGTGAGCTAAAAAACGGTGTTGGATCTAGCCCTGATCTCTTGACTGGGTGAGAGCTTTCTGCTTAATTCAGAGACTCTGTCCCTCACCACCCCTTGTTGTAATTATTTTTGTCCACCCTAAGCGTGGAAGGGTATTCTCAGATGTGAGACCCTTGCTCATTGCACCATCAGGATTCAAGCAAACCGGGCCGAAGACGGCTGTAATGCCAGAAACCGGTCCCCGGGAGCTTGTTTCCTTCCCAGTGTAAGAATTGGCTTTTGTAGTTTGGTTTGCCCTGTTCCCATCATGCACTGGGACAGGAACAGACTAATTTGCATACAGCCAGGTTCTGAAACTGGGATGGTGCAGTGAGCTAAAAAACGGTGTTGGATCTAGCCCTGATCTTTTGACTGGGTGAGAGCTTTCTGCTTAATTCAGAGACTCTGTCCCTCACCACCCCTTGTTGTAATTATTTTTGTCCACCCTAAGCGTGGAAGGGTATTCTCAGATGTGAGACCCTTGCTCATTGCACCATCAGGATTCAAGCAAACCGGGCCGAAGACGGCTGTAATGCCAGAAACCGGTCCCCGGGAGCTTGTTTCCTTCCCAGTGTAAGAATTGGCTTTTGTAGTTTGGTTTGCCCTGTTCCCATCATGCACTGGGACAGGAACAGACTAATTTGCATACAGCCAGGTTCTGAAACTGGGATGGTGCAGTGAGCTAAAAAACGGTGTTGGATCTAGCCCTGATCTCTTGACTGGGTGAGAGCTTTCTGCTTAATTCAGAGACTCTGTCCCTCACCAACCCTTGTTGTAATTAACTACTGCTGAGAGCGTGGCTTGCAATTGTGGCCCTGGAGGAAGATCGTCGTGCTCATCGGCACGTTTTGGCAGAAGATCGGAGGTTGACTGTGTTTTCCTCCGTGAACTACTCCCCAGCCGTGTGGTGGCTCCACGAGCACTCTGCTCGCCTCTGGTTAAGTGAAAAGCCCTTGCCGCCCGTTCACCGCCGCTGCCCGTGGCCAGAAGCCCCCTTGTAGATTGCCGTCCCGATCGGAGCTGCTGGCGCCGGCACTGGCGGTCATCTGTGCCGCATCAGATGTTGTGACGTCTAGGAAAAACATGTCAAATTTTCAGATGCCATACACAACCCCCTATTTTGTTTTGTAATGGAAGTAAATGTTACATAACACATTTTTAATTACTGAGATTGAAAAAAAGTAACAGTTTTGGGAAGGGTGTTAACCTTTTATATGCTTATTCCATTAAATGCTACACTTCTTATGACAGCAGATGAATGCTTGCTTAACGGGCACCATTTTTCTAATTACAGAAAGAAGATTCCATTGCCCTTCTGCCAACAGGACGATTCATCAACTACTAGTATGTCATCACCAGCAGTTCTTTAGGTACTTTAAAGAAGGTGGGGGCTCCCGCACAGTTATTCTAATAATTTCATGTGTCTGTTAACTAATATTAAGTTTGATTAATACTAATTTTATTCATGGAAATGTTGTTTAAACTTTAACATCATCTTCATCCATCACCATTGCTCGCTCTGAATACTACGCTATTAAAAATAAAGAAATCATGTTTTCATTTCTTAATTGAAAATAAAACTTTAAAACTAACTAACACTGTGTGGTTTTTGTTCACGAGTGAGTGAGCGGAAGGGTTTGAACTACTACACTTGGCAGTCATGTTTCAGTGACTCAGATAGGCCGGGACTCGGTGGTAGTCTTCTTCTGTTCTTCTGGGTCGTAAAATCATTGGTCAGACACACTAGATAGTCGGTCAGGGGATTGGGGGTTCAACTTCTGTTCGGACTAAGGTATGTTGAAAGGTGAACTGCACCCATCATCAACAATGTCCTATTTCTCTTGTCCATACTTCTTTATGTGCAGAATAGTCCCTGAAACACTAGCGGTATGGGATGTGCTCCTCTAAAATCAGAAAGGCAACTGCTACCTTTTACTTGGTGTAAACAATGACATTTTGTTGTTGGAAATTGTCAAAGCAGTTACATTAAGAAGACTGGAATAGACAGCAAGGGCAACCCAGAGGACTGCACTCAGTACCTAGAGCTATTGCTGGATCAGAGTTTGGTTTAATACCGTTTGCCGACTGGGCAAGGTTAGCTACCTACACAGACCGACTCATAATCGTAAAAAGTAGTAGCACATAGAGTGATGGTAGAGGCAGGATAAGAATGTAGAAAGTAGTCTAGATTAGAAGAAGATCAAAGACTATTTTGTAAAACATAGAATTAGGAAACAGTTTGAAATGAATAGGAGCTGTAAAAGTTAGGGAAGTACAAGTATTAATATAACAATAGAACAACTTACTGGGGCCACTAGAAGAGCCTGCAAGTGATGGATCCTGTCCACCTTCTTACACCAGAGTCTCAGTCACCTTGTCCCTGGGAGGTGCTGATGATCTTGAAATAAAGAAACACAACATGGATGATTGTTTTTTTGAAATATTTGATTTCTTTCAACACAATCTAAAATTATCTCGGGGAAACAAATTAACAACAATTGCATCTGATCTGGTCAACGAGGAGGATAGTAGTACAGTATTGCAGGATTCGCAGACCGTCTAATAGGAAAGTTATGTAATTCATTAACTACACCAACAACAAAAAGGTTCTACTACGACTACCATCACTCAGCACCACGAGACGTCACTTGACAGACACAGTCCGTCATCATGATTGCAGACCACTAACAAATGTCCTATAACAAGTAATAAATATTATACTCAACATATCAATCCACCACTATCTCTTCAAAGTGGCAGCAGCAGGAGTACAAAGAAGGACGAGACTTGAGTCTTACTGTCTCTAGCATTACGCAGTAATGCTCTCAAATGAGCAAAAAGTTGCAAACAAGTAAGCGTAGTAGCAACGCCAATACCCAGGTGAGCACCTGCAATGACAGAAGCTAATTAAAAATTAATTTACCTGCAATGTAATCGAATCAGCAGCATTTGTACTCTTCAGGAAAAAATAGATTAGCAATATAACAGAGCAGAAGAAAACAAAGTAGTTATTAAATAGCTACTCACCAAGGCCAGGGATCACAAATCCAAGCAGGTGGAGCATGTCCTGCTCCCGGTCAAGGATGTCAGACCAACGGTGCGTCGCTTGCTGGTTGGTGCGCCGGACCCCAGACTACCTATGCATGGCCCGGCACACCTTCTCCCACAGCTGGCGACGCTCCCGGAGGCCATAACCGGAAGCAATCCTCCCACCTGCTGCCACAGTCTTAGGGAGGTGTCGCTGAACATAAAACATCAAGGCGGACACCTCCACCGCAGAGAAGATCTCCCTGGCCTGGACTTGCTCCCCCCTCAAACGCCTGCAAGGGAGCCGGCTATGGGGTGCTGGGCCCTTCCCCTTGCCCTTGTCCGCTCCCTTTGCCATGGTCCTGGGCACAAGAAGTAAAGAATAGGTGTGAAAATGAAATAAAATAAGAGAGAGAGCTAAACAAATAAAGTCGGTAATAAAGAAACAAAAGTTGAAAAAAACACAAAATATAGATGTAGGAAAATAGAGAGATAGATAATAAGCAAAAAAGTGCCAAAAAAACTTCAAACAAACAAAGGATGGCAAAGATTGAAGCTGGATAGAAAAAGCATGCCCAAAACCATAGCACTGAATGATAAACAAGATGGCCGTGCCCATAGAGGACCGCGTGGGTAAGTTTGCGCGATATTTCCCCCGCGAGCACGCAAAAACGCCAGCGAACCCGTAAGCGCCACGCGCACAGCGCGAGCATGCAGAAAGCCCCCGGAACCGGAAATATGCAACGATAACAAGAAGGCCCTGCCCATGTAAGACCAAATGGGTACGGTCGCGGTCGATGCGCTGAAAGCGGCCCGCAAATACTCAAAAAACCCTGCGAACACGCAAAAAAAAGAAATCTGCAAATTTGCACGAATTCCCGAATTTTGCGGATCGCAAATTCGATTTTGCTTGAATTCGCGGACCGCAAATTCATAAATTTCGCCCATACTTAATCAATCAATCAGGAGTTTGTTAAAGCGCAACTACTCACCCGTAAGGGTCTCAAGGCGCTAGGGGTGGGCGGGGTGGGGGGGTGCAGGTTCCATTCCATCAAGGAGGGGGTCTGTCGAAGAGCCAGGTCTTGAGGTTTCCTGCGAAGATGGGGAGCGATGTTGTCTGTCTGAGGTGGAGCGGAAGGGCGTTCCATGCTTTGGCCGAGAGGAAGGAGAAGGAGCGGCCTCCCGATCTGGTCTTTCTGGTGCGGGGGACCATGGCGTAGGAAAGATGGGCTGATCGTAGGGTCCTTTGGGGTGCGTGGAATTTGAGTCGGCTATTCAGGTATGCTGGTCCGGTGCCGTGGAGGGCCTCGTGTGCGTGTGTGAGCATCTTAAAGGTAATTCTCGCCTCGACGGGGAGCCAGTGGAGTGTGCGCAGGTGCTGGGAGATGTGGCAGTGTTTTGGCAGGTTGAGGACCAGTCTTGCGGCGGCGTTCTGGATGTTCTGTAGCTTGCGGATGAGGTTTTTGTTTATTCCGGCGTAGAGTGTGTTGCCGTAGTCGAGTCTGCTGGTGACCAGGGCGTGAGTGACTGTCTTTCGGTGTTCGAGGGGGATCCATTTGAAGGTCTTACGAAGGAGGCGGAGGGTGTGGAAGCAGAAAGAGGAGACAGAGTTGATCTGGCGGTCCATTTTGAGCTCGGAGTCCAGGATGATTCCCAGGTTGCGTGCGTGGTCTGTGGGGGTTGGCGAGTTTCCGAGGGCGGTGGGCCACCAGGTGTCGCTCCAGGCGTCGGGGTTTGGGCCCATGATGAGTACTTCTGTTTTGTTGGTGTTTAGTTGAAGGCAGCTGTTTTTCATCCATTTGGCGACGGCTTCCATGCCTTCTCAAAAGTTGCGTCTGGCGGTGTTGGGCTCGTTGGATAGTGAGAGGATGAGCTGGGTGTCGTCTGCATATGACACGATGTTGAGTCCGTAGGTTCTGACGATGGGGGCAAGTGGAGCCATGTAGACGTTGAAGAGCGTCGGGCTGAGGGAGGAGCCCTGGGGACTCTGCAGGTGATCGGTGTGGGGTCCGAGAGGAAAGGGGGGAGTCTGCCCCGCTGCGTCCTGCCGGAGAGGAAGGAGCAGATCCAGTCGAGGGCCTATTCCTGGATTCCTGCATCGTAGAGTCTGCGTATTAGGGTGCGGTGGGAGACTGTGTCGAACGCCGCTGATAGGTCGAGGAGGATGAGGGCTACTGTTTCTCCTTTGTCCAGTAAGGTGCGGATGTCGTCTGTTGCGGCGAGGAGGGCGGTTTCCGTACTGTGGTTTTTTCTGAAGCCGGATTGGGAGGAGTCGAGGATGTTGTGTTCTTCAATGAATGTGGCGAGTTGGCTGTTGATGGCTTTCTCAATGACTTTCGCTGGGAACGGGAGCAGGGAGATGGGTCTGTAGTTTTTGAGGTCGGTGGGGTCCGCTGAGGGTTTCTTTAGGAGGGGGTTGACCTCAGCGTGTTTCCAGTCATCGGGGAACGAGGCGGTCGCCAGGGAGCAGTTGATGGTTTGGCGGAGCATGGGTGCGATGGTGTTGGCGGCTCTGTTGAAGATGTGGTGGGGGCAGGGGTCCGTGGGGGCCCCTGAGTGGATTGACTTCATTGTCTTCAGTGTGTCTTCGGTGGTGAGGGCTGTCCAGTCATCAATCGCTGGTTTCCGGGTGTCGGGGGTGGTTGGTGAGGGTTCAGTGTGTTGGTTGTCTTCGTCGAAGTTGTCGTAGATGCTCTTGATTTTGTGGTGGAAAAAGATGCTGAGTTAGTCGCAGAGGTCTTGTGAAGGAGGGATGTCGGTAGACTCGCTGGTGGGTTGGGCGAACTCCTTGATGATGCTGAAGAGTTCCTTGCTGTTGTGTGCGTGGGTGGAGATTCTGTCTTCAATCGCTTTTTTCCTCGTTTCTCTGATGAGTTGATGGTGGGCGTTGGTGGCTGCTCTGAAGTTGTTGTGGGCTTCTGTGGATTTGGTGTTTCTCCAGGCCTTTTCAAGGTGACGGCATGTGCGCCTGGACTCTCGAAGTTCGGTGGTAAACCATCTGGCTTTCTTGGCACCGGTATTGTTTTTCTTGAGGGGGGCTATGGTGTTGATGCTGTCCGAGATCCATCTATGCAGGGTTCGGGCTGCGGTGTTGGGATCGTCATTTTCCGCGATGGTTGGGGTGGAGTTGTTGAGTGAGGAGGTGAGCTGGTCATCGGTGATTTTGGTCCAGTTTCTTTGTGGAAGTAGGTGCTGGTGTCTGTGGATGGTGGGTGTTCTGAAGGTGAAGTGGACGCAACGATGGTCGGTCCATGGGAGTTTGGTGGTGTGGCTGAAGGTGATGGAGTTTCCTGTAGTGAAGAGGAGGTCGAGGGTGTGTCCTGCTGAGTGCGTGGGCTCGGTCACGATCTGGCGGAGTCCAATGTTGTGGAGGTTGTCCAGGAGGGATGTGGTGTTGGGGTCCAGTTGATTGTCGAGGTGGAAGTTGAGGTCTCCCAGCAGGGTGTAGTTGGTGGATGCGATGGCCTGCGGGGAGATAATGTCCGTGATGGAGTTGGCGAAGGGTCCGCGGGGTCCAGGGGGTCGGTAGATGAGGGTTCCTCGGAGAGCGGCGGTGGGGCTGGCCCGTATCTTGAAGTGAAGGTGTTCCATCAGTTCTGTGGACTCGTCAGGGAGTGTGCTCAGGCAGAGGCTGGATTTGTGGACAATGGCGATTCCTCCTCCTGGGTGGATGGGGCGGTCCTTGCTGGAGATCTTGTATCCTTGGGGGATGGTGATGGCGATGTCCGGTCCCGAGGTGGTGTTGGTCCAGGTTTCGGTGAAGAATGCTATGTCTGGGGTGGTGCTGTCGAGGAGGTCCCAGATTTCTGTTGCGTGTTTGTGGAGGGATCGGACGTTGAGAAGGATGCATTGCAGGGTCTTTGGTTCGGTTGTGTTCTTGTGGGCGGGTTATGCTGGATCCGTGTTCTTGGCGGTGCTGCAGGTGTGCCGGCAGCGGTGACAGCTGAAGGGTCCATGTGTGTCGGCTGGTGATGCTAGCTTGCAGTTGTTGTTGCAGCCTGGGTTGAGTGGGTGGAGTGCTGCTGGGTCGTAGCGTTGGCGGGGCGGAGGTCCAGGGTTCCTGGTGCTGGTTGCAGACGGGTCGCAGACGGGCGCTTACGTGCTTGCCTTTGACGCGCCTTCGGTGCACCAGCGACGCGCCCACAGCCCGTGGCCCGCGGCCGCGCAGTGGCCGCCATTAAGTAGGGGTCGGGGAGGGCTGGACAGCTGGGAGGCGGGGAGGGGAGCTGGATTGGGCCGGTCGTGCTGGGGAGGGGAGGGGCCGCGGGGGCAGCAGCGGCGGGGAAAGGTAAAGGGAGGAAAGAAGGGATAAAGAAAAAAGGGAAAATAAGCAGTAATAAGGCACAAAAGAGCAGAGATGCAGAAAAGAGCAGAAAGGTGAAAGATAGAAAGGGTAAAAAAACGAGTGAAAACGAGTGAAGGAGCAGAGGGAGAGAAAGGGAAAATGGGCAGAAATAAGGCACAAAAGAGCAGAGGTGCAGAAAGGTGAAAGATAGAAAGGGGAAAAAAACGAGTGAAAACAAGTGAAGGAGCAGAGGGAGAGAAAGGGAGAATGGGCAGAAATAAGGCGCAAAAGAGCAGAGGTGCAGAAAGGTGAAATATAGAAAGGGGAGGAAAACGAGTGAAGGAGCAGAAAGAAAGAAAGGAGACAGAGGTCCACTGGACCACCAGGGATGAGGCGCAGGGAAACCTGCGGGTGGAGGAGGGCCTCGATCACCAACACTGAAGAGTGCAGGGGCAGGGGCACCTCACTTAATGGTGGAGCTGCGAGGGTGGGAGAGCAATTTCACTGACAATGAGTCAGTGGTCTTGCTCCTCCTTACTTACACTCCACTCAACGCCAGTCTACTGTATCCCACACCACTAAACACATCTCTACATCTGTTATAGTTAGCTGGACTTTTTACTCATACAACACCATTGAAATTCCTCTGTTAAAGTTAGTTGTACTAACTGTAACTCGCGCACCTGCAATCCACTGCTGATGATGACACTTTTTTCATCATTCATGACTTGGTCAGTGACATCACTGATGACATCACTGATGACATCTCAAATGATATTGCTAAAAAATATAGAGTATCATTTTCAAAAGAATGACACACCAGCATAACTTTATAAAAACCCACTCACTGCTTTGTAGATCTACACCCACATCTAAACACTTACGTATACATTTACACCACTACAACCGCCCCTCTTGACCTCTCTCCCCCTACTACCTCAGAGGCAGCGCAAAACAGGACAACAAACCTTCCCAAAACAATATATATCCTCAACAGCACATTAGCTGAATGTTCAGAGATGTGGCAACCAACTATGTATAAGGGAGGGAACTTGCACATCAACAATAATTTACACAATCCCAAGACTACCGGTGATATGCTATACACAACTCACTATACAAACCAAAAACTTTTCCGTGAGTAGATATAGTAATGATAATTTTAGTGTCATGCACAGTGGAGGCAACCATATTTTCTCAGACACTGGTGTATATCTCGATCATGTAGCTGTTTTGTCCCCTCCCCTTGAAGCAGAAGCGGAGTGGGCTGGTCCAACGTACGCAACTCCAGCATAAGAGAATAAATACATAGGCTATGCCTTGGGTGTGGTTCACTTGTGTGAAGACAAAAGACTCTGCCACAGCGAAGGACCTCACCCTGCCATGTGGCTGCTGCCATAAGCATGTGCCTCCTCGATACAGGCCCATTGGGCTCTGGTACTTACAAATCAGGCCGCCGCTGAGTGAGAGCGGTCCTGCCCCCCCCTCGAGAAATCGACAGAGCCTCCGGCTCTCCTGCCGCATTAGAACTTCCGGGCCCGCCATCTTGGGTGAGGAACCCGATCACCTTGCTAGACCCCTCCCACCCGAGGCCCCAGCTACTACAAAATGATTTCCCTACCCAGGAGGCGCAGCGGACGGGCGCAGCGGCGGCGCCGGCGGGGCACCGAAGGCGCGCCAAAGGCAAGCTCGTCTGCGCCCGTCCGCGACCGACCGGGACCGGGGGCCATGATCACTGGCCAAAATTCTCCCACACATTACTCCTCCAACAAGCTACACCAACTACGAGGATACACTAATGATCTCTGCCTCGCATCATGGGATCCCACCACAAAACACTTCAATTTCCCACACTGTAAGTATCAAAGCCACCCACCCACACCTCCCCCCTCGTTCCACATGCTTCTGCTTAACTGCAGATCCCTCCCTAAACATGCCACAGAAATATCCCTGTTGATTTCGGACAAAGACCCCGACGCCATTTTCCTCACGGAAACATGGCTCCAAACTGACTCCGACCCCGATGTCATTCAAGCACTCCCTGTAGAATACCAAATACTTCGGCCTGATCGCTCTTCCGGGAAAGGCGGCGGCATAGCTATCATTTATAAAAATTGCTACACCTGCCGCACATCTCCAACTAACCTATCCAGCTGCGAACACCTCACTTTCTCACTGGATTTCTCCCCCACCTGCACTTTTTCAGGGACTCTTATCTATCGACCACCTGGCACTCCGACTAACTTTATAAACCAGCTCGCCCCAGAGATAGCCAATGGTATCTGCTCCTCACCTAATTACACTCTATTAGGTGACCTAAACGTGCACCTGGACGACCCCCTGGATTCGGCTGCCGCCGAACTTCGCAATAATCTACTAGCACTAGATCTCTCCCAGCTAGTACTGCAACCCACCCACGAAAAAGGTCACCTTTTGGACCCAATCTTTAGTAACTGTACCAATTTTACAGTTAGTCCACCCATCACCCTCCCATGGACGGACCACTTTCTGATCCCTTTTTCATGGGCACCATCGGAATCTCCCCCCACTCCACCCCCCGCCCTAAGTAGAAACTGCAAATGGTCACAACTCAATACCAATTTGTGGACATCCACACTGGAAGCTTCTGCTCCAGAAAACAACCCCGATCTGATTATCAGCAATGACAACTTTAACACCTGGATTACCACCTCTTTAGACTCTACTATTCCACTTAAGGACATCAAACCCAAACAAAGACCAAAAAATGCCCCTTGGTACTCACAGGACCTTCGCACTCTTAAGAGAGAATGCAAAAGACTGGAACGAAAATGGCGCCTTGACTATTCACATACCAGCAAAATTGAATATCGGGCGTCCATAAAAATCTATAAAATCAACTTAAAAAAATCTCAAGCCAGTTTCTTCGAAAATAAGATTAACGAAGCAGCATCCAAACCCAAGGAGATATACCAGATTGCAAAAAGTTTGCTCAAACTCCCCGACAAGCTACCGGATCCCCTGACCGCTCAAACTCGTTGCAATGAACAGGCCGACTACTTCTACAACAAAATAGCCATGATCTACTCCTCCTTCCCCCCACCACTTCACCCCCTATCAGAACAGCAGTACACCAGACCTACCCCTCCTACCTCCCTTGAAACCTTTTCACCTCTGGAGCCCACCAGCCTAGAAACCATAATACTACAGGTTAAGTCTGGCTCCCCTAGTGACCCAGCCCCAGCTCGTTTCCTAAGAACAATTACCCCCGCCATCCTACCCATAATCCTGAACTGGATCAACAACTCTCTTGCAACAGGGCTTGTTCCCCCGAAGTGGAAACAAGCTACAGTTAAGGCCCTCCTGAAGAAACCCAATCTCGATCAGATGAACCCGGGGAACTACCGCCCGATCTCCTTGTTACCATGGATAACAAAAATCGTGGAAAAACACGTAAACTAATGCCTCACAGATTCATGGAAACTAACAACTCTCTGGACACCTCTCAGACGGGGTTCCGCCCCATGCACGGAACAGAAACTGCTTTATTAGCAGTAACAGAAGGAGCTAGAAAAATCATGGATCAGGGCGGCAATGTGGCCATCATCTTATTGGACCTCAGTGCCGCCTTCGACACTGTGAACCATGACATCTTACGCCACAGAATGTCAGAGCTAGAGATAACCTCCACTGCTGCAGCCTGGCTACACTCCTTTCTTTCAGACTGCTCTTTTCGAGTCTGTGAGGGCAAGACCACCTCGCCCAGCAAACCGCTCAGTTGTGGGGTTCCCCAGGGCTCGCCCCTGAGCCCCACACTGTTTAACATTCACATGCTCCCCCTCACAGAAATAATACGCCCTTTCGGCGTTCAAGTCGTGTCCTACGCCGACGATACGCAACTGGTAGTTACACTGACTCATTCCTCCTCTCACTCCAGCGATCTCAGAGGCTGCATGGAAGCCGTATGCACCTGGATGAGCCAGTCTTAACTGAAGCTGAACGGTGACAAAACAGAGCTAATGGTGCTAGGCAACTCCCCCCAAAAATCCATTGACTCTCTGTGGCCACCAGCACTAGGCCCAGCACCCCCAGCCAGGAATACCATCAAGAGCCTGGGCATCTGGCTGGACAACGCACTTACCTTCAGCCACCAGGCAACAAAACTAGCAGCCACCTGCATGGGCATCATTAGACTCATACGAAAGATCCTACCACTCCTCCCTTTCAAGGCCAGACAGATCATGGTCCAGGGTCTAATCCTCTCCCGGCTGGACTTCGGAAACGCCCTATACCTTGGAGCCCCTGAATTCACCCTAAAAAAACTGCAGGTTATCCAAAACTGCGCTGCCCGTACTCTCCTGCGCATTCCCCGCCGGCAATCAGTGAAATCTGAACTAAGAGCCCTTCACTGGCTGCCAGTGAAGGATAGAGTTAACTTCAAAAGCATGTGCATCTCCCACCGTGCCTACTGGAGGAAAGGAGCAATCCTGAATCACACCTTAATCACCCCCTAGCACCCCAATAGGCAGCTGAGGTCGACCCTCGCTTTCCAAGTCATCAATCCCAGGTTCAAAAGAGAAAGAAGTGGAGGAAGAATGTTCTCAACAAACGCGCCTATGCTCTGGAACTCCCTTCCACTCTCTATCCGCTCGGAACCTAACATCTTGCTCTTCCGATGAAAACTGAAAAACCTTTTTCTTCATCAGATAAACTTGACCCGCCTCTCCCACCGGTATTCTACTAAAGCGCTGGGACTAAGCATGGGCGTAAAATCCGTTCCGCTCGTGGATTTTGCGGATTTTCGGTAAATTCGCAATCCGCGAGATTCGCGAATTTCCCGCAAAATCCGCAAATTCGCACGCAGCGAATTTTTTTTTTCTTGGTGATACAATTTTGCGGCGTGCGGCGTTTACTTCCCGTCATTCATCGTTTGTCGAGGTTTTTTTCTAGATATTTTGCGAGTGCTGCGCCATTTTGGATCTTGCTGCGGGATCCCGCGGGAATTTGGCAAGCGCGATTACGTAATCGCGGCTTGCCAACTTGTACAGCAAGAGTTTGTCAACGCGAGTATGCCGTGATCACGTATCGCCGTACTTCTCAATTGCGAGCTTATAGATGCGGCGAGCAGCAACAATCTTGCACTCGCGAAAATATAAAATTTGCAATTCTGCACAAGAAATCCACCAGCAAGCAGCATAAACCATCTGGAAATGATGATTTTTATCTGAATAACTCCTCAGGTTGACATTTGCCTGCACTTTTTTTGCGAGGAGTCCATTTTGGGGAGGGGGGGGATGGGAGGAAGGAAGTGCCCCACAGTCTTCAACTTCCTGTTCCTTTCCAGCAGGCTCCTCCCAGTGCTTTGTCGATCTCCTGGTCACTTTTCATTTGGATCTGGAGCTGGAAAGATTACTTTTTGTGAATGCTGCTGGATATTTGGATTTGAGGCCTTTTTGACTTTCTTTGGATCACTTTTGGATTAGAAATTTCACAAGTAAGTTTGTTTGGGGCATTACAGTTGCTGCAACTACAATTTTGGAATTTTCGATTTTTGGGCTGTTTTGGGGCCTTTTGCCCAGGGCTACTCAGTGGTGGGTGCACTGAGTCTTTCTGTGGGGTGTTTTGAATTTAAACATCATGGAGGGGCTGGATGGCTTGGGATTGTGCTGATTTTTCTGTGATTTTCGTTTTTTTGGCCTGTTGTGGCCTTTTCACCCGGGGTAGTGAGTGGTGCATGGGCCTAGTCTTTCTGTGGGTTGTCTTGAATTTAAACATCATGGAGGGGCTGGATGGCTTGGAATTGTGCTGATTTTTCTGTGTTTTTCGTTTTTTGGGCCTGTTGTGGACAGGCCATGTGGTTGGGGGCCATTTTGAGTGCTGCTACAGGCCCTGGCTATGTACTGTGATGGAGGGGGCCATTTTGAATGCAGGCAGTGTTCTCAGGCCTGCACCCATTTTGCCTAGCTTTCATCCATTATGCCAAGGGGTAGTGAGTGGTGCATGTGCCTAGTCTTTCTGTGGGTTGTCTTGAATTTTAAACATCATGGAGGGGCTGGATGGCTTGGGATTGTGCTGATTTTTCTGCGATTTTCGTTTTTTTGGCCTGTTGTGGCCTTTTCACCAGGGGGTAGTGAGTGGTGCATGTGCCTAGTCTTTCTGTGGGTTGTCGTGAATTTAAACATCATGGAGGGGCTGGATGGCTTGGGATTGTGCTGATTTTTCTGTGATTTTCGTTTTTTTGGCCTGTTGTGGACAGGCCATGTGGTTGGGGGCCATTTTGAGTGCTGCTACCAGCCCTGGCCATGTGCTGTGATGGAGGGGGCCATTTTAAATGCAGGCAGTGTTCTCAGGCCTGCACCCATTTTGCCTAGCTTTCATCCATTATGCCCAGGGGTAGTGAGTGGTGCATGGGCCTAGTCTTTCTGTGGGTTGTCTTGAATTTAAACATCATGGAGGGGCTGGATGGCTTGGGACTGTGCAGATTTTTCTGTGATTTTCGTTTTTTTGGCCTGTTGTGTACAGGCCATGTGGTTGGGGGCCATTTTGAGTGCTGCTACAGGCCCTGGCCATGTGCTGTAATGGAGGGGGCCATTTTGAATCCAGGCAGTGTTCTCAGGCCTGCACCCATTTTGCCTAGCTTTCATCCATTATGCCCAGGGGTAGTGAGTGGTGCATGTGCCTAGTCTTTCTGTGGGTTGTCTTGAATTTTAAACATCATGGAGGGGCTATATGGCTTGGGATTGTGCTGATTTTTCTGCGATTTTCGTTTTTTTGGCCTGTTTGTGGTATTGGGTTCTCCAGGCCTACATACTCCGCAGAATACCCACTACACCGTAAGAACTGTTGGCACGGAAACTAGAAAATGTAAAAGACAAGTTTATTAAGACCCCATGGGGTGGTGGTACATTCCTACAGCACCCTTCGGCAATGCAAGAAGTATCACACCGAACATCGGTGCAAGTCCTTCTTTTATACAGTTTACAGACATAAAAAAGGTAGGTGGTACATGGTTACAGAGTTTTAGGTACATATATGGTCATTTTTGGAGCACAGCCAACTCATGGGAGGGGTTACAACACCACTGGTCAGTTTGGCGGAACATTCCTAAGTGATGACTGGTCAATCGGAACTGCGCATGTGCGGGCTTGACCGTTACTAAAAATAGCCTGTTGCTGGGCAAACTCAAGTGGTCAGTGGCACGGACAAAGGACTAAAGGCCACGCTGACCACGAGGTAGCTCGTTCTCTAAAATGGCCGCCGTAACATACAGAATGGCGTTTTCAAGTAAGGCCCAGATAAGGGAAATAACGTGTAGCAAAGCTTAACGCTAACCCAGTCATTGTCAAATTACGACATGTTGTGGCCTTTTCACCAGGGGGTAGTGAGTGGTGCATGTGCCTAGTCTTTCTGCGCGTTGTCGTGAATTTAAACATCATGGAGGGGCTGGATGGCTTGGGATTGTGCTGATTTTTCTGTGATTTTTGTTTTTTTGGCCTGTTGTGGACAGGCTATGTGGTTGGGGTCCATTTTGAGTGCTGCTACAGGCCCTGGCCATTTGCTGTGATGGAGGGTGCCATTTTGATTGCAGGCAGTGTTCTCAGGCCTGCACCCATTTTGCCTAGCTTTCATCCCTTATGCCCAGGAGTAGTGAGTGGTGCATGGGCCTAGTCTTTCTGTGGGTTGTCTTGAATTTAAACATCATGGAGGGGCTGGATGGCTTGGAATTGTGCTGATTTTTCTGTGATTTTCGTTTTTTGGGCCTGTTGTGGACAGGCCATGTGGTTGGGGGCCATTTTGAGTGCTGCTACAGGCCCTGGCCATGTGCTGTGATGGAGGGGGCCATTTTGAATGCAGGCAGTGTTCTCAGGCCTGCACCCATTTTGCCTAGCTTTCATCCATTATGCCCAGGAGTAGTGAGTGGTGCATGTGCCTAGTCTTTCTTTGGGTTGTCTTGAATTTTAAACATCATGGAGGGGCTGGATGGCTTGGGATTGTGCTGATTTTTCTGCGATTTTCGTTTTTTTGGCCTGTTGTGGCCTTTTCACCAGGGGGTAGTGAGTGGTGCATGTGCCTAGTCTTTCTGTGGGTTGTCGTGAATTTAAACATCATGGAGGGGCTGGATGGCTTGGGATTGTGCTGATTTTTCTGTGATTTTCGTTTTTTTGGCCTGTTGTGGACAGGCCATGTGGTTGGGGGCCATTTTGAGTGCTGCTACCAGCCCTGGCCATGTGCTGTGATGGAGGGGGCCATTTTAAATGCAGGCAGTGTTCTCAGGCCTGCACCCATTTTGCCTAGCTTTCATCCATTATGCCCAGGGGTAGTGAGTGGTGCATGGGCCTAGTCTTTCTGTGGGTTGTCTTGAATTTAAACATCATGGAGGGGCTGGATGGCTTGGGACTGTGCTGATTTTTCTGTGATTTTCGTTTTTTTGGCCTGTTGTGGACAGGCCATGTGGTTGGGGGCCATTTTGAGTGCTGCTACAGGCCCTGGCCATGTGCTGTAATGGAGGGGGCCATTTTGAATCCAGGCAGTGTTCTCAGGCCTGCACCCATTTTGCCTAGCTTTCATCCATTATGCCCAGGGGTAGTGAGTGGTGCATGTGCCTAGTCTTTCTGTGGGTTGTCTTGAATTTTAAACATCATGGAGGAGCTGGATGGCTTGGGATTGTGCTGATTTTTCTGCGATTTTCGTTTTTTTGGCCTGTTTGTGGTATTGGGTTCTCCAGGCCTACATACTCCGCAGAATACCCACTACACCGTAAGAACTGTTGGCACGGAAACTAGAAAATGTAAAAGACAAGTTTATTAAGACCCCATGGGGTGGTGGTACATTCCTACAGCACCCTTCGGCAATGCAAGAAGTATCACACCGAACATCGGTGCAAGTCCTTCTTTTATACAGTTTACAGACATAAAAAAGGTAGGCGGTACATGGTTACAGAGTTTTAGGTACATATATGGTCATTTTTGGAGCACAGCCAACTCATGGGAGGGGTTACAACACCACTGGTCAGTTTGGCGGAACATTCCTAAGTGATGACTGGTCAATCGAAACTGCGCATGTGCGGGCTTGACCGTTACTAAAAATAGCCTGTTGCTGGGCAAACTCAAGTGGTCAGTGGCACGGACAAAGGACTAAAGGCCACGCTGACCACGAGGTAGCTCGTTCTCTAAAATGGCCGCTGTAACATACAGAATGGCGTTTTCAAGTAAGGCCAAGATAAGGGAAATAACGTGTAGCAAAGCTTAACGCTAACCCAGTCATTGTCAAATTACGACATGTTGTGGCCTTTTCACCAGGGGGTAGTGAGTGGTGCATGTGCCTAGTCTTTCTGCGCGTTGTCGTGAATTTAAACATCATGGAGGGGCTGGATGGCTTGGGATTGTGCTGATTTTTCTGTGATTTTTGTTTTTTTGGCCTGTTGTGGACAGGCCATGTGGTTGGGGTCCATTTTGAGTGCTGCTACAGGCCCTGGCCATGTGCTGTGATGGAGGGTGCCATTTTGAATGCAGGCAGTGTTCTCAGGCCTGCACCCATTTTGCCTAGCTTTCATCCCTTATGCCCAGGGGTAGTGAGTGGTGCATGGGCCTAGTCTTTCTGTGGGTTGTCTTGAATTTAAACATCATGGAGGGGCTGGATTTCTTGGGATTGTGCTGATTTTTCTGTGATTTTCGTTTTTTGGCCCTGTTGTGGATAGGCCATGTGGTTGGGGGCCATTTTGAGTGCTGCTACAGGCCCTGACCATGTGCTGTGATGGAGGGGGCCATTTTGAATGCAGGCAGTGTTCTCAGGCCTGCACCCATTTTGCCTAGCTTTCATCCATTATGCCCATGGGTAGTGAGTGGTGCATGTGCCTAGTCTTTCTGTGGGTTGTCTTGAATTTTAAACATCATGGAGGGGCTGGATGGCTTGGGATTGTGCTGATTTTTCTGTGATTTTCATTTTTTTGGCCTGTTGTTGTGGCCTTTTCACCAGGGGTATTGACTAGTGAGTGTTGCATGTGCCTAGTCTTTCTGTGGGGTGTCTTGAATTTAAGCATCATGGAGGGCATGGGATTGTGCTGAAATTTCTGTATTTTTTTCGATTTTTTTGGGGTGTATAACTGAACTGATGTTCCTCTGTCTTCCATTGCTTTTAGGTGCACAAGACTCAAGAGAACCACCAGTGCCAGGAAGAAGTCCTGCAGCGGTGTGTGTGTGCAGCATAACGTCACGCGACGTCACGTCTGGCCTCAGACAACTCTGCAATTCGTGCAACTGCGGCCTGCTGTCTGACCTGCTCTGAAGAAGATAGCCCCAAAAAAAGGTCTCCGTAGCTCCTCTAGCAAGAAAGTTGCTAGTAAGGAGCAGAAGAAGCAAGTTACCAAGGAGGCTGGTGTGCCGGCCGCCGCGTTTTTTGGGAGCAAAAAAAAAAGTACGCCTGCAGCAGCAGCGGGATCTGCTGGGGACCAAGCTGGGAGCAGCACCCCCGCTCCATTGGGTTCAGTGCCTCCACCACCACGCCAACTTAAGTCAAAGCCCTTGAGTGCTTCAGAGGCAGTCAGTGTACTTCTTCAATCACCATCGACCAGTGATGTTGGCTCATCGCAAGAAAGTAGCAGCAATGTCCCTGAATCAACACAGGTTGTTGTAACTCATCTGACAAGTGTTGTACAACCACAGCCGCAACAACAACACCATGTGCAAGTACAAGCCCAAGTGCATGTGGAAGGAGAGGCAGCGCAAGGAGATGAGCAAGCAGAGGTGCATGGAGGGTCACAAGTGCCCACAATAGTTGTTCCTCCCGAAGTAGGGGCACATCAGGAAATTGACAATCAACCCGAGGTATCATTTGAGGAAGCCACTCCTCCTGATGATCATTCATTGTCTTCCACATCCCTAGCAAGGAAAAGATCAAGGGCGGTGTCTACATCTTCTTCAAGCCCACCTCCTTCTGATGATCTGGATGAAGATTGGGTACCATCATCACGGCAGTCTGAGAGTGAGGCACACCATGATCTGACAAAGATACCTAAGCGTAAAAGGAAGGTCGTAGAAAAACTCATAGCTATGGAGTGTGATGAGGCTCAACAAGAAGTGACGGATACTGCTGCTGATGAAGCCTCTCACGACGACGAGCCAGTCATCATAAAGGTCACTGCAGCCCCAGCGGGCATGCAGCAAAGAGACATTTTGACCCTATCCCGAGAAGCTGCTGAGCGTGATGATGATGTCGACGAGGAGGCAACACAACAATCATTGGATTTGGAGTTAACAAGTACACCAACACCTACCGCTTCCATATTTCTTCCTCGCAAGAAGGGACCTCCATCCACCTCGACCTCAATTAGTGGTGGTGAAAGTGCAAAACGTACTGAAGTTCGGCAATCCACATCCTCCACTTCATCTGGCATTAGCAGCAGGACCACCACCACCAGTATCGCCGCCTCCTCCGGCCCCCAAAGACATTTCAAGTCTGCAGTTTGGGACTTCTTTAGTGTTTGCCGAAAAAAGGAAAACGTAGCCATTTGTAGCATTTGTAAGCTTCGAGTTAGTAGTGGTAAGTTTGGTACCAACTATGGTACCGGAGGTCAGAGAGGTCATCTTAGGAGAACCCACACTGTCCAATGGTTTGCGCACCTAGAGGCGATCAAGGAAGCCTGAATTGCACATAATGAAAACGTTGATGTTTCATCTGATGATGACGAGGAGGAAGAAGACGTGTCAAACACTTCACTTACACCCAGTACCCCTGTCAGCAGCACACCCCATGTGAGCCACACTAAGAGTGTGGGAGAGAGTGAGACACCAATGCGAAAAAGTTCATCAGCGAGCGTAACTGGGTCGAAGATATCATCATCATCATCCCGTAAATCCTTGGTCCAGGGCAACATTAAAAAGATGTTGTTTACAGAAGCGCAATATGAACGCAACCACCCACTGACGCGTCTGTATAACACTAAGCTGGCTAAAATGCTAGCTCTGGAACTTCTCCCTTTTTCTTTTGTAGAAGGGGTTGGTTTTCTAGAATTAGTGGCAGCGCTCTGCCCTAAATGGAAGGTTCCTAGCCGCCTCTATTTAGCCCGAGTTGCGGTTCCAGCGCTACATGAAGATGTTCTGGAGGTGATTGGGGCAGCTTTGCAGAAGAGTGCTGTTCACACTATACATCTGACAACAGACATGTGGACCAGTGGCGCAGGCGCTGATTACATGTGCATCACTGCACACTGGGTCTCTTTTTCAGGGGTTAAAGAAAGCTAAACGCAGGTGTTGACCCGGACAATGTTTTTAAAGCTGCTCGGAAACATGCAACACTAGCCATGTTTGGTTTGGAGAAACGTCACACAGCACAAAACATTTTGGATGTGTTTAACACAAAGGTCCTTGACTGGTTGTCCCCAAAAAAACGCCAGGTTGGTTATGTTTCCACGGATAATGGCGCCAATATAGTTAAGGCCATGCAGCTGGGTGACTATTTCAGAGTGCCGTGTTTGGCGCACTGTATAAACCTGGTTGTCAAAAAATTCTTGAGTGATAAAGACAGTGCAGCGTACAGGGTAGTGGACACCTGCCGAAAAATGTGCAACCATTTCAGCCATTCTTTTAAGGCCCGGTAGCATCTGAGGAGCCTGCTATATGAACGTCAAATGCCAGTGAAAGCACTCATCCAGGAGGTGGCAACACGTTGGAACTCAACCTTCTACATGCTTGAGCGTCTATATGAGCAGTATACGGTACTCGATCACTATTTCTTAACACAGGGTACAGCTCAGAAGGAGGACCTGAGGATGGGTGTGGCGCAATGGGACATAGTTAAAAGCATGACACGCATGCTTCGTCCTTTTGAGTTCTTCACGCGTGCAGTCAGCAAGGAGGACTGTAATTTGGGAAAAGCTATCCCATTGTTGTACATGCTGGAGCACCAACTGAAGGAGGTGTGTTCTGTGTTTGAAAAAGATGAAAAAAACCAAGACCCTTTTGTTCTGGCGGAGAAATTATTAGAGCACCTACAAGGTGATGAACGTCTTAAAATGATCCACTCAAACCAGCATTACATTTGTGCTACTATTCTGGATCCACGCTACAAAAAGGCACTGGCAGGCCAAGCATTCTTTCCTTTTGCTGATGAAGATGTTACAAAGTACAAACAGTGGCTAGCCTCCTCAGCCAAGAGGTTTGAAAGAGAACGGCAGCAAATTGAAGGAAAAGGCAGTACATCAGCATCAGCAGGCCATCCCCAGTCACAACAATCCACTTCTGCACCTGTGGCTGCAGCACAAGTGACCTCTCAGCCGTTAAAGAGACCGCCAACCGGATCATCTGCACCACCAGACACAACAGTAACATTGGAGGCTGAAGAGGATTGGCTAGCTCGGCTTGGGTTTGGTTCTCAAAAGGTCACAGCAACAGCTAAGCAAAGTGGAGGAACCTTGGAGGAGAACCTTGAGTCGATGGTGAAGGACTATCTGAATGACTCAAAAGAGGTCTATGTTAATGCTGACCCATTGGCGTATTGGCATGGGAAAAAAGAATTGTGGCCACAGCTCTCCAACCTGGCTTTAAACTACTTGTCTTGCCCACTCGCAAGCGTGTCTTCTGAACGTGTTTTCAGTGCTGCTGGTGGCATTGTAACTTCCAAACGGAGCCGCCTCTCGCCCAAAAATGTGGAGAGGTTAACAATGGTCAAGATGAATCAGCACCTCATACCACCAGATTACAGAGTACGAGAAAGCGCGCCGGATGAAGACGAGGTGGACAGCAACATAGATGAGGGAATTTCTTCTCTGTCAGGTGACACTGAGCTCACCCTGCCTGAATTCGCAGAGTATGATGACGAAGCCTTATTCTTATTCGTGGACCGTGACACCGATCCCTGAAAATGAGACAATGAATCAATAACTTTCTTTTTCGTCCTTATTCACTTTTATTCCTGTGTGTCTGTCTTTCTTTGTTGTGCACAGTTAATATAATTCAAACTTTAATCACCTAATCACAAAAGCAAGCCCATCAGCAGAACTGTCTTCACTTGTTTGCTTATTGATTTGAAGGTGCCGCAGTCTGCATTCCTCAAGTTCACAAGTTCAGAAGAACATGCTCCTCTATCCTCCTCCTCCAGACTCCTATTTCCATCAAAGCAGAGGGCTGGTTTACGCCCAATGAATAAAGAATCAGCACTTGTGGGGGTGTTGTTCTACCTCTTTGCGGGTGAGTTGACGGCTCTGGGGGCATTGCTGGGAAGCTCTAATACCGGATAAAAGTGGTTTGGACCAAATCCGAGGCGGAATTTTTTGTGTGTTTTTGCTGACTTGCTTGCCTTTGAGGTGCTCTTAGGGGGGGTTCCGGCTGTTTGTGGGTGAGTTTCGGGGTCTGTGATCACTGCTGTGACACTCTAATCTTGATTGCATTTGCTTTTCAGGAAATCCGTGGTGGTAAACCGGACTTATGGCCTAGCTACACAGCGCGTTTGGACCGAAGGCCGAGAAATATTGTAAGTATGAGATTTTGCTTTTGGCCTGTTTGGGGGTGTTATGCTTTTTGGCGGGTGGGTTGGCGGGTCTTGGGGCATTCCTGGGAAGGTCTAATATCGGATAGAAGTGGTTGGGACAAAATCCGCGCTGATTTTTCTTTTGCTATTTCTGACATTTTGCTCAATGTAGCGTTTTGGGGGCCTGTTTGGGGGGCTTCCTGGTGTTTGTGGGTGGGTTTCGGGGTCTGGGAGCACTGCTGGCTATGGATACTTTACTATGCAAGAGGTTTGAAGCAAATCCATGGCGGCAGAGGGGAGTTAGGGCCTAGCTGCAGAGCGCGCGCGGAGTGATTTGGGAAATTGGCCAAAAAATGACTAAGTCCCCATTTTTGTACTTTTGCTCTTTGGCTGTTTGGGGGTCTTCTACTCGTTTTCTCCTGGGTTGACGGCTCTGGGGCCATTGCTGGGAAGCTCTAATACCGGATAAAAGTGGTTTGGACCAAATCCGAGGCGGAAATTTTTTTGTGCTTTTGCTGACTTGCTTGCCTTTGAGGTGCTCTTAGGGGGGGTTCCGGCTGTTTGTGGGTGAGTTTCGGGGTCTGTGATCACTGCTGTGACACTCTAATCTTGATTGCATTTGCTTTTCAGGAAATCCGTGGTGGTAAACCGGACTTATGGCCTAGCTACACAGCGCGTTTGGACCGAAGGCCGAGAAATATTGTAAGTATGAGATTTTGCTTTTAGCCTGTTTGGGGGTGTTATGCTTTTTGGCGGGTGGGTTGGCGGGTCTTGGGGCATTCCTGGGAAGGTCTAATACCGGATAGAAGTGGTTGGGACAAAATCCGCGCGGAAAAGCCTTTTGGCACTTTTTGTAACTTAGGGTTCGTTAGGGTTAGCCCTAGCAGCAGGATTGCATGTGTTTCGGGGTGTTCTAGATTTTTGCAACTGAGTTCTGGGGTCTTGGAGCACTCGTGAGAATGTGCAATTTTGGTTGCAAGTCATTTGAAGAAAATCCATGGTGGGAAAGGGGGGATTTGGCATAGTTAAAAAAGCCTTTGCCACTATTCTTAACTTAGGGTTCGTTAGGGTTAGCAGTATTTCTATTGCATGTGTTTGGGTGGGGGGGTTTTCGAGTCTTGGACTGATGCTGGCTATGGATACTTTTGCTTGGTTGCTTGCAAGTGGTTTGAATACAATCCACGGTGGGTAAGGGGGTATTTGGGCCTACTTTTACTTTCAAAGTACGTTTTGTCACCAGTTTTCTGCTAGGCCTCGTTTTTTGAGATTTGATTGGGGGTCTTCTACATTTTTGCGACTGGCTTTAGTAAGGTTCTGGGTGGGAGCACTGCTGGGAAGATCTGATTTTGTTCTAAAACACAGTTTACAGTACACCTAGCTTGAGGGGAAGGATCCGCTACATTAATTTGCCCATACTTATTTATCCTTCAAAAGGTGACTCAGACAGAGTACGCACTTTCAAAAATATTGTACTGTCTACTAGGAAAATCAAAGTGTGACTTTTTGCACTCCACAGCCTATATACCTTATATTTATTTATCAGTGGTGTTGTAATATTATATCACTTCCTGTTTTTCTTTGAATAATTACAGGCCGGGTTTCAGTCTGTGCAAAGGGGAAAAAGGATGGAGTCAGGCTTCACATTAGCGAGCCGCAATTCAGCATCCGCCAGGCAGGCAGTGGACTGGGTGTCTTCTGGTCACCAACATTGATGGACGAAGCGTCAGATGGAATGGAGGAGTGCCGCTAATAAGAGGAATTTTTTTCTGCATGCAACTTACTTACCAAATTCAACAGGACAACTACAACAACATACAGATACAGTATCCATTGTTTCTTTCTATGACTGTGACTGCATTTCTTGGATCTCTCTCTGCTTCTAAATTGATCCCTTAACACATCACTTAGTCCACTCCACTATCACATCTGCACCACACATAGTCATTTGTAAGTGCTCCTACGTAATTCGCAAGTCGCAGCACGCCCAGCCCGTAGAGGACTGGGATGGCCCCAATGATGAAGCATGTCACCAAGGGGCAACCCTGGTGAGTGAGGGTACACCTAGAAAAAGAGCAATTTCTCCTTTTCTATCTACTATACCTTTCAGACCAACCCCATTGAGTGTTGTGAATGGATTTATAGTGACCAGCAAGTCTCTCGGGTATCTGGCAACAGAGACCTTATGTTGAATATAGTTATCAATAATTCCACACACGCCCTGTACTGTCGCATTCTTTCTTCCACAGTTGTCGAAAGTACTACTTACTTTTCACTGACATGCATGCAGTAGTGCATGCACTTTCAAAGATTGATGGATAGGTTTGTACCCAAAGATTTGTTTATGTTCAATTGTTTGTCCATGCTGTGCTTTTTTTACAGGGTGTCTTCTGCTGACCAACATTGATGGACGAAGCGTCAGCTGCAATGGAGGGGTGCCGCTAATAAGAGGAATTTTTTTCTGCATGCAACTTACTTACCAATTTCAACAGGACAACTACAACAACATACAGATACAGTATCCATTGTTTCTTTCTATGACTGTGACTGCATTTCTTGGATCTCTCTCTGCTTCTAAATTGATCCCTTAACACATCACTTAGTCCACTCCACTATCACATCTGCACCACACATAGTCATTTGTAAGTGCTCCTACATAATTCACAAGTCGCAGCACGCCCCAGCCCGTAGAGGACTGGGATGACCCCAATGATGAAGCATGTCACCAAGGGGCAACCCTGGTGAGTGAGCTGACACCTAGAAAAAGAGCAATTTCTCCTTTTCTATCTACTATACCTTTCAGACCAACCCCATTGAGTGTTGTGAATGGATTTATAGTGACCAGCAAGGCTCTCAGGTATCTGGCAACAGAGACCTTATGTTGAATATAGTTATCAATAATTCCACACACGCCCTGTACTGTCGCATTCTTTCTTCCACAGTTGTCAAAAGTTCTACTTACTTTTCACTGACATGCATGCAGTAGTGCATGCACTTTCAAAGATTGATGGATAGGTTTGTACCCAAAGATGTGTTTATGTTCAATTGTTTGTCCATGCTGTGCTTTTTTTACAGGGTGTCTTCTGCTGACCAACATTGATGGACGAAGCGTCAGCTGCAATGGAGGAGTGCCGCTAATAAGAGGAATTTTTTTCTGCATGCAACTTACTTACCAATTTCAACAGGACAACTACAACAACATACAGATAGAGTATCTATTGTTTCTTTCTATGACTGTGACTGCATTTCTTGGATCTCTCTCTGCTTCTAAATTGATCCCGTAACACATCACTTAGTCCACTCCACTATCACATCTGTACCACACATAGTCATTTGTAAGTGCTCCTAAGTAATTCGCAAGTCGCAGCACGCCGCTGCCCGTAGAGGACTGGGATGGCCCCAATGATGAAGCATGTCACCAAGGGGCAACCCTGGTGAGTGAGGGGACACCTAGAAAAAGAGCTATTTCTCCTTTTCTATCTACTATACCTTTCAGACCAACCCCATTGAGTGTTGTGAATGGATTTATAGTGACCAGCAAGGCTCTCAGGTATCTGGCAACAGAGACCTTATGTTGAATATAGTTATCAATATTTCCACACACACCCTGTACTGTCGCATTCTTTCTTCCACAGTTGTCGAAAGTACTACTTAATTTTCACTGACATGCATGCAGTAGTGCATGCACTTTCAAAGATTGATGGATAGGTTTGTACCTAAAGATTTGTTTATGTTCACAATTGTTTGTCCATGCTGTGCTATTTTTTCTTGTCTCCCAAAACCTTTCCCAAAACCCCCCGTACCCATCCATTTTTCAAACCCTAACCCTCTTCCCCCGGGCTGTGTGGTTTTGATTGATGTGTGACTAAATTACAGCAATAAATCCACACACTTGCTGGGGAGGATAAGGTGATAGCAACAGGCTGGTGAAGAAATCCGAGGATATATTCTTACTCTGCTTGACAAAGACCCATGGCTAATGTCAAAGAACTTCAACCGAATTAGTAGTTATACTTTACCATTTGTTAGGCAACAATCTGGCACTGTTCTAGTGTACTGTCACCTGCTATATTCTCTATTGGACCGTTGTATTGCTCAGGAGGACAAACCAGATTTCATTTTCTTTTTTTTCATAGGCATGCAACTGCCACTGTGTCACACCACTAGTACCACCGCTATGAGGAAATTTTATCCACCCAGGATTGCCAAACTTATTCGCTGTTTCCCGTGGAGCCAGCCCTGGGTCTAGCCCTACTTTCAAACACAAATTACAGGTAAGATAAGCGTTTGGTGGGAGGGAGTGTAATGGAGTATTAGGAGAGACGAGAGACTGACGGTAGTACTACTAAAGTCCTAGGACTCTTGAATTCACTTCACTTACTCTGTGAGAGGCACTTAGTGTTGAAAACATTTGGGCATTTATACTTAAAGGAAGAAAACGGAACTAAACTTTCAGGAAAACAAAGTTACTGTTAAACCCCCACCCACCAGGCAAGCAGTAAAAAACAGGTATGCTCAGATAAAGTTTGAAAAAGTATATTTATATCCCTAACAAGATAATCTCCCGCAAGACCCTCCCTAACCCCAATGGTTGTCCTTTAAAAGTCCCAAACCCAACTCCCGATTCCCACCCCCCAAAAGTCTCTAAAAAAGGGGAAAGGGACACTATGGGTGGATGCTGTTTACTTTTTGGGCCAGGGCATCATACTCCTGGCGGAGCAAGGCGTGCTCTACGCGGAGCCCCTCCAACACGTTTGTAAAGTGGTGGAGCTCCTGCTGAAGGCGGGACACCCTCAGGGTACTGCGGCGCAGGCGTGCCTTGCAGTTACAATGGCTGTGAGAGGCAGCTTTTGTCCTTGCTGCTCGGCGTTGGCGTTTGGCTTTGGCAGCCCGGCTCAGTCTGGCTGGAGCACTGTGCTGGGTGGCAGCCCGTGGGGGCCCGGAGGCCGATGCAGATGACGTTGTTGTTGTGGTTGACTGCACACTTTCGTCGTCCTCCAGGGCCACCAGCCGCCGATATTCTGCAACAGTGGCATCGATCCTCCGTTGCCGGGCCGCTCTAGCCAGCTCCTTCCTCCTTGTTTGTTTGGAAGGAGCATCTATGTGAAGAAAGAAAGACATAGTCTGTAACCAATGCTCTTTAAGATTAACTCAATCATTCAGCAGAAATTTGTGTTGCAGTACAACTAGCAACTTGCAAGCACTTTACATAACTATTGAGGCCAGTATCTATCTAACCTCCCACTTCTTCATCCTTGCTCTAACATTAGTGGGAGTTTAAGGAACAAATTTTACGAGCACTATGGACTTCCATTGGAGTCGACTATGAAAGTACACCAGTCTTATTCTTCTTCTTGTCTCTTGTTTAGGAAAATTGGTACGTTATCTTCGGCAAGCCGGCATAATGCCAGCGCAGTGAACTTGCACCCGAGAAAAAGAGACGCACGCCATGATGAGTGACCTAGACTTGCGTTACTGTACCGGTCCAGTACATGCAGGTGGTGAAGCTCTTACTTTTCTATTACGGGTGGCACTGAGAATACTCTGTTACAAGGGCTACTGCTTAATTAATTTTACTTTCACCCTACAGTGAAAATGAGTACTAGAAATGGAAAAATGAAGAAGATAAATAATCTGATTATCTATCACTTCAAATGGGATGTTCTTGCTTACATATGGGATGACTTTAGGTGCTTTGCTTTTTATTGTGTGACCAGTGATACATCAACACATGAATGACTGAGTACTACTAAACTTATTAAGAGAGGTAGGAAGTGGCCACCGTAATAACCGGATCTATGCTGTGCTTGCAATACAAACTACTGCTACTATTGATGGTAGTATTTGGACAAAATTACTACTTCTTTTCCTTGCCTTTCCTACACTGGAATGGACGTGCGGGTGCAGTGTTACATGCTCTTCAAAGTTACACTTAGTTCATCCACTGACCGTCTACTATCTCTAGATCATGGGTACTCACAAACTTTCTCTCAGGGGCTAAATTTACAGTGTAGTTTGTGGCCGAGGGCCGCACTGGTGGGCGCGGAGTCAGAGGGGGCGGGGCTAAAGCAAAACAAAAACTTGTGACCATGAGGTTGCACACAGGTCCCTGCAGCAGATGCCTTCATCCACTGAGCCACCAGACCCAGCATTTACATACATCTCTCTCCCTCCTGCTCTCCCTCCTGCCCTCCCTCTCCATCTCTCTCTCCCTCCTGCCCCCCCTCTCCCTCCCCCTCTCTCATCTCACTGTGTGTGTGTCTGTCTGTGTCAGCCTTCAGCCCGGGCTGAGACAGCTTCCTCAACGCCACACACAGACAGCCACACCAAAGTACTTAACAGGTCTTTAAAAGACCATTAACATATTATTGAGGCTTTGTTTGTTGTAGCGCCCCTGCATCTCCACCCTGACAATCACTGCTTGCCCCTCCCCACAGAGCAGAGGCTTTGTTCTATTTCACCTCTTTGTGGCCCTGCATCTCCACTCTGCTCTGTGGGGGCCGGGGGAGCAGTGATTGTCAGAGTGGAGATGCAGGGGAGCTAACAGGTGAAATACAACAAAGCCTCTGCTCTGTGAGGGCCGGGGGAGCAGTGATTGTCTGCAAGGTCTGCGCACCGCCAAGGAAGGCTTGCCGGGCCGCAACCGGCCCGCGGGCTGTACTATGAGTACCCCTGCTCTAGATACACATATGCTATCTAAGAGTCAGATAGTAGCATGATCCAGGTATATTATGGACACATACAGTTTCTTTGTCACCCACCCAGGCTATTGTCCTTCCACCAATCATTGCTTCATCATTCACCCAGCCATGCATCTCATATTCTTTCCTTCCCAGCCACGTCTTCAATCTCAATAAGTAAGGAATATATAAGAGCTTACCTCTGCCCGCCACCACCACCGTCTCAACTCTCACAGCCGGCACTGGAGCCGCCGCCTCCTCCCCTGAAGAATTGCCCTCCGCCTAAGCATGAGCGAATTTTGCGGATCTCGCGTTCGCGAATTTTGCGGATTTGCGGATTCGCAATCCGCAAAATCCGCGAATTCCCGCGAATTTGCGGATTTTTTTTTTTTTGTGTTCGCCCGTGTTTCTGCCAGTTCGCGAGGGTTTTGTACACTTTCGCAAATTGCGAACTTACCTGTCGGGTCGCAAGTTTCGCGAACTTGTTGTTTCTACGTGTCCAGCCTGTTTGGGACACTCTTCTTCATCACTGCCACTCTCTGTCACCACTGCCACTCTCTGACTACTCATGCCACCCTCTGGCCCACCCATGCCACCCTCTGTTTCATCACCACACCCTCTGGTTGTCCAGTGTACATTATTTTCGGCAAAGCAAAGCACACCTTCCCTGCCTCAAGTGACCTGAATTAATTTGGGGCTGATTCATGTGTCACAGAATATTTTTTTAGCTGGCACCTGCTTCCTTAGTGCGCCCTGATTAGTGATCTTTTGCACTTGCTAAGTGCTTTCATTGTTGCAAAATTAGTTACAACACCTGCCCTGCCCCAACTGACAATAATGAATTAGGGGCTGATTAATGGATTTTAACTTCCAGCCTGGCTCCTGCTTGTCTCCCTTAGCTGTAATTCAGGACCTTTGTGGCATATGTGTAACTATTCTGAGGTTCAGAGCAGGGTCACATAATAGTTTCAACTGGCAACTGAACTCTGGAGGGGCCCCTCAGGAAGCACTCCAGGAAATGGCTACTAATGATGAGCCTGAACTTTTGAACCTGGTAAGTAGTTACTTTCAGTTTTGCTAAGATCGTATTTCTGCAATTTTGCACTTATTCGCGGGGCGCGAACTCACGCGAACAGTGCGAGCAGTGCGAGCAAAATCCGCTGCTCGCGGATTTGCGGATTTTGCGGGAAATTCGCAAATCTCGCGGATTGCGGATTTCCCGAAAATCCGCAAAATCCGCGAGCGGAACGGATTTTCCGCCCACGCCTACCTCCGCCTCTGTGTCTAGCACCACCACCTCCACGCTGGCCCCGCCACCAGATGTTCCACCTACAAAGTACATTTAAGAATGTTAGAATAAACCACTCACTAGTATTTGGTCTAGGAATGAAGACATGTGAAAACAATGTAATTTGTGACTGTCTACTCGAAAGTAAAAAAAAATGTCCCTTTTTCCAGGGAAGGGTGTTGTCTTGCTGCACTTTTTGGCACAACCGATGAAGGCTGGCTTTTTAACACGCACCATTTTTCTCCACATAGACAGAAGATGGACTTCTAACAACAAGATCAAGTTGAAACCATTTCAAAAAGGGGGTGGGGTCGCACACCACTCGCTCACCAGCGGGATCGTCCCTAAGGACTATGGTCAGTGTAGTTTAGTATTCCGCGATGTATCCTTCTTCGCCATCCCTGGACACGTGTTTCAGGGTATTTACCCCTCATCAGCAGGGAATAGGCCATCTTCTTATTTTCTGGGGTTGCCGGTGGCTGCCAAATATTGCCAGGTCTAGTACCACACGGGCGCGTGGGTGCGGGGTCCCAGGCTCGTCAGCCCGCTTAAACATTTCAAAAAGGGGGTGGGGTCGCACACCACTCGCTCACCAGCGGGATCGCCCCTAAGGACTATGGTCAGTGTAGTTTAGTATTCCGCGATGTATCCTTCTTCGCCATCCCTGGACACGTGTTTCAGGGTATTTACCCCTCATCAGCAGGGAATAGGCCATCTTCTTATCTTCTGGGGTTGCCGGTGGCTGCCAAATATTGCCAGGTCTAGTACCACACGGGCGCGTGGGTGAGGGGTACCAGGCTCGTCAGCCCGCTTAAACATTTCAAAAAGGGGGTGGGGTCGCACACCACTCGCTCACCAGCGGGATCGCCCCTAAGGACTATGGTCAGTGTAGTTTAGTATTCCGCGATGTATCCTTCTTCGCCATCCCTGGACACGTGTTTCAGGGTATTTACCCCTCATCAGCAGGGAATAGGCCATCTTCTTATCTTCTGGGGTTGCCGGTGGCTGCCAAATATTGCCAGGTCTAGTACCACACGGGCGCGTGGGTGCGGGGTCCCAGGCTCGTCAGCCCGCTTAAACATTTCAAAAAGGGGGTGGGGTCGCACACCACTCGCTCACCAGCGGGATCGCCCCTAAGGACTATGGTCAGTGTAGTTTAGTATTCCGCGATGTATCCTTCTTCGCCATCCCTGGACACGTGTTTCAGGGTATTTACCCCTCATCAGCAGGGAATAGGCCATCTTCTTATCTTCTGGGGTTGCCGGTGGCTGCCAAATATTGCCAGGTCTAGTACCACACGGGCGCGTGGGTGCGGGGTCCCAGGCTCGTCAGCCCGCTTAAACATTTCAAAAAGGGGGTGGGGTCGCACACCACTCGCTCACCAGCGGGATCGCCCCTAAGGACTATGGTCAGTGTAGTTTAGTATTCCGCAATGTATCCTTCTTCGCCATCCCTGGACACGTGTTTCAGGGTATTTACCCCTCATCAGCAGGGAATAGGCCATCTTCTTATCTTCTGGGGTTGCCGGTGGCTGCCAAATATTGCCAGGTCTAGTACCACACGGGCGCGTGGGTGCGGGGTCCCAGGCTCGTCAGCCCGCTTAAACATTTCAAAAAGGGGGTGGGGTCGCACACCACTCGCTCACCAGCGGGATCGGCCCTAAGGACTATGGTCAGTGTAGTTTAGTATTCCGCGATGTATCCTTCTTCGCCATCCCTGGACACGTGTTTCAGGGTATTTACCCCTCATCAGCAGGGAATAGGCCATCTTCTTATCTTCTGGGGTTGCCGGTGGCTGCCAAATATTGCCAGGTCTAGTACCACATGGGCGCGTGGGTGCGGCGTCCCAGGCTCGTCAGCCCGCTTAAACATTTCAAAAAGGGGGTGGGGTCGCACACCACTCGCTCACCAGCGGGATCGCCCCTAAGGACTATGGTCAGTGTAGTTTAGAATTCCGCGATGTATCCTTCTTCCCCATCCCTGGACACGTGTTTCAGGGTATTTACCCCTCATCAGCAGGGAATAGGCCATCTTCTTATCTTCTGGGGTTGCCGGTGGCTGCCAAATATTGCCAGGTCTAGTACCACACGGGCGCGTGGGTGCGGGGTCCCAGGCTCGTCAGCCCGCTTAAACATTTCAAAAAGGGGGTGGGGTCGCACACCACTCGCTCACCAGCGGGATCGCCCCTAAGGACTATGGTCAGTGTAGTTTAGTATTCCGCGATGTATCCTTCTTCGCCATCCCTGGACACGTGTTTCAGGGTATTTACCCCTCATCAGCAGGGAATAGGCCATCTTCTTATCTTCTGGGGTTGCCGGTGGCTGCCAAATATTGCCAGGTCTAGTACCACACGGGCGCGTGGGTGGGGGGTCCCAGGCTCGTCAGCCCGCTTAAACATTTCAAAAAGGGGGTGTGGTCGCACACCACTCGCTCACCAGCGGGATCGCCCCTAAGGACTATGGTCAGTGTAGTTTAGTATTCCGCGATGTATCCTTCTTCGCCATCCCTGGACACGTGTTTCAGGGTATTTACCCCTCATCAGCAGGGAATAGGCCATCTTCTTATCTTCTGGGGTTGCCGGTGGCTGCCAAATATTGCCAGGTCTAGTACCACACGGGCGCGTGGGTGCGGGGTCCCAGGTTCGTCAGCCCGCTTAAACATTTCAAAAAGGGGGTGGGGTCGCACACCACTCGCTCCCCAGCGGGATCGCCCCTAAGGACTATGGTCAGTGTAGTTTAGTATTCCGCGATGTATCCTTCTTCGCCATCCCTGGACACGTGTTTCAGGGTATTTACCCCTCATCAGCAGGGAATAGGCCATCTTCTTATCTTCTGGGGTTGCCCGTCGCTGCCAAATATTGCCAGGTCTAGTACCACACGGGCGCGTGGGTGCGGGGTCCCAGGCTCGTCAGCCCGCTTAAACATTTCAAAAAGGGGGTGGGGTCGCACACCACTCGCTCACCAGCGGGATCGCCCCTAAGGACTATGGTCAGTGTAGTTTAGTATTCCGCGATGTATCCTTCTTCGCCATCCCTGGACACGTGTTTCAGAGTATTTACCCCTCATCAGCAGGGAATAGGCCATCTTCTTATCTTCTGGGGTTGCCGGTGGCTGCCAAATATTGCCAGGTCTAGTACCACACGGGCGCGTGGGTGCGGGGTCCCAGGCTCGTCAGCCCGCTTAAACATTTCAAAAAGGGGGTGGGGTCGCACACCACTCGCTCACCAGCGGGATCGCCCCTAAGGACTATGGTCAGTGTAGTTTAGTATTCTGCGATGTATCCTTCTTCGCCATCCCTGGACACGTGTTTCAGGGTATTTACCCCTTTTTGAAATGTTTAAGCGGGCTGACGAGCCTGGGACCCCGCACCCACGCGCCCGTGTGGTACTAGACCTGGCAATATTTGGCAGCCACCGGCAACCCCAGAAGATAAGAAGATGGCCTATTCCCTGCTGATGAGGGGTAAATACCCCAAAACACGTGTCCAGGGATGGCGAAGAAGAATACATCACGGAATACTAAACTACACTGACCATAGTCCTTAGGGGCGATCCCGCTGGTGAGCGAGTGGTGTGCGACCCCACCCCCTTTTTGAAATGTTTAAGCGGGCTGACGAGCCTGGGACCCCGCACCCATGCGCCCGTGTGGTACTAGACCTGGCAATATTTGGCAGCCACCGGCAACCCCAGAAGATAAGAAGATGGCCTATTCCCTGCTGATGAGGGGTAAATACCCCGAAACACGTGTCCAGGGATGGCGAAGAAGGATACATCACGGAATACTAAACTACACTGACCATAGTCCTTAGGGGCGATCCCGCTGGTGGGTGAGTGGTGTGCGACCCCACCCCCTTTTTGAAATGTTTAAGCGGGCTGACGAGCCTGGGACCCCGCACCCACGCGCCCGTGTGGTACTAGACCTGGCAATATTTGGCAGCCACCAGCAACCCCGGAAGATAAGAAGATGGCCTATTCCCTGCTGATGAGGGGTAAATACCCCGAAACACGTGTCCAGGGATGGCGAAGAAGGATACATCACGGAATACTAAACTACACTGACCATAGTCCTTAGGGGCGATCCCGCTGGTGAGTGAGTGGTGTGTGACCACACCCCCTTTTTGAAATGTTTAAGCGGGCTGACGAGCCTGGGACCCCGCACCCACGCGCCCGTGTGGTACTAGACCTGGCAATATTTGGCAGCCACCGGCAACCCCAGAAGATAGGAAGATGGCCTATTCCCTGCTGATGAGGGGTAAATACCCCGAAACACGTGTCCAGGGATGGCGAAGAAGGATACATCACGGAATACTAAACTACACTGACCATAGTCCTTAGGGGCGATCCCGCTGGTGAGCGAGTGGTGTGCGACCCCACCCCCTTTTTGAAATGTTTAAGCGGGCTGACGAGCCTGGGACCCCGCACCCACGCGCCCGTGTGGTACTAGACCTGGCAATATTTGGCAGCCACCGGCAACCCCAGAAGATAAGAAGATGGCCTATTCCCTGCTGATGAGGGGTAAATACCCCGAAACACGTGTCCAGGGATGGCGAAGAAGGATACATCACGGACTACTAAACTACACTGACCATAGTCCTTAGGGGCGATCCCGCTGGTGAGTGAGTGGTGTGCGACGCCACCCCCTTTTTGAAATGTTTAAGCGGGCTCACGAGCCTGGGACCCCGCACCCACGCGCCCGTGTGGTACTAGACCTGGCAATATTTGGCAGCCACCGGCAACCCCAGAAGATAAGAAGATGGCCTATTCCCTGCTGATGAGGGGTAAATACCCCGAAACACGTGTCCAGGGATGGCGAAGAAGGATACATCACGGAATACTAAACTACACTGACCATAGTCCTTAGGGGCGATCCCGCTGGTGAGTGAGTGGTGTGCGACCCCACCCCCTTTTTGAAATGTTTAAGCGGGCTGACGAGCCTGGGACCCCGCACCCACGCGCCCGTGTGGTACTAGACCTGGCAATATTTGGCAGCCACCGGCAACCCCAGAAGATAAGAAGATGGCCTATTCCCTGCTGAGAGGGATAAATACCCCGAAACACGTGTCCAGGGATGGCGAAGAAGGATACATCACGGAATACTAAACTACACTGACCATAGTCCTTAGGGGCGATCCCGCTGGTGAGTGAGTGGTGTGCGACCCCACCCCCTTTTTGAAATGTTTAAGCGGGCTGACGAGCCTGGGACCCCGCACCCACGCGCCTGTGTGGTACTAGACCTGGCAATATTTGGCAGCCACCGGCAACCCCAGAAGATAAGAAGATGGCCTATTCCCTGCTGATGAGGGGTAAATACCCCGAAACACGTGTCCAGGGATGGCGAAGAAGGATACATCACGGAATACTAAACTACACTGACCATAGTCCTTAGGGGCGATCCAGCTGGTGAGTGAGTGGTGTGCGACCCCACCCCCTTTTTGAAATGTTTAAGCGGGCTGACGAGCCTGGGACCCCGCACCCACGCGCCCGTGTGGTACTAGACCTGGCAATATTTGGCAGCCACCGGCAACCCCAGAAGATAAGAAGATGGCCTATTCCCTGCTGATGAGGGGTAAACACCCCGAAACACGTGTCCAGGGATGGCGAAGAAGGATACATCACGGAATACTAAACTACACTGACCATAGTCCTTAGGGGCGATCCCGCTGGTGAGTGAGTGGTGTGCGACCCCACCCCCTTTTTGAAATGTTTAAGCGGGCTGACGAGCCTGGGACCCCGCACCCACGCGCCCGTGTGGTACTAGACCTGGCAATATTTGGCAGCCACCGGCAACCCCAGAAGATAAGAAGATGGCCTATTCCCTGCTGAGAGGGATAAATACCCCGAAACACGTGTCCAGGGATGGCGAAGAAGGATACATCACGGAATACTAAACTACACTGACCATAGTCCTTAGGGGCGATCCCGCTGGTGAGTGAGTGGTGTGCGACCCCACCCCCTTTTTGAAATGTTTAAGCGGGCTGACGAGCCTGGGACCCCGCACCCACGCGCCTGTGTGGTACTAGACCTGGCAATATTTGGCAGCCACCGGCAACCCCACAAGATAAGAAGATGGCCTATTCCCTGCTGATGAGGGGTAAATACCCCGAAACACGTGTCCAGGGATGGCGAAGAAGGATACATCACGGAATACTAAACTACACTGACCATAGTCCTTAGGGGCGATCCAGCTGGTGAGTGAGTGGTGTGCGACCCCACCCCCTTTTTGAAATGTTTAAGCGGGCTGACGAGCCTGGGACCCCGCACCCACGCGCCTGTGTGGTACTAGACCTGGCAATATTTGGCAGCCACCGGCAACCCCAGAAGATAAGAAGATGGCCTATTCCCTGCTGATGAGGGGTAAATACCCCGAAACACGTGTCCAGGGATGGCGAAGAAGGATACATCACGGAATACTAAACTACACTGACCATAGTCCTTAGGGGCGATCCCGCTGGTGAGTGAGTGGTGTGCGACCCCACCCCCTTTTTGAAATGTTTACGCGGGCTGACGAGCCTGGGACCCCGCACCCACGCGCCCGTGTGGTACTAGACCTGGCAATATTTGGCAGCCACCGGCAACCCCAGAAGATAAGAAGATGGCCTATTCCCTGCTGATGAGGGGTAAATACCCCGAAACACGTGTCCAGGGATGGCGAAGAAGGATACATCACGGAATACTAAACTACACTGACCATAGTCCTTAGGGGCGATCCCGCTGGTGAGTGAGTGGTGTGCGACCCCACCCCCTTTTTGTCAAGTTGAAACCAGTTGAGAGCTCGGCCCGACCACAAGAAATGTCTCCAATTAATCGTCAGCACTAACCACTTTTCCATTCTCAGTTAAACGTTTAGTTTTTTTATGATGACTTCATTTTAATAAATGTGTTTACTTTTAATAAAGCTTTTAAACTTAAATAGACTCTGTGTTTTTTGGTCCAGACTAGAGTGACTGAGCGAAAGGTTTTGCAATTTTTGCAAGCATGAGTCCGTGCCTCTGACACTTCTTGATTCTGACTCCGAGTCCGTACTCTTGAGCTACGTTGGATAATCATGATTGGGGATCAATCATCGATGAATTCGGGAGGTAAATGACTGTGCCACACTATGTAGTCAGTCAGTAAGGACATTGGGGGTTCAAAGTCTGTTATCACAGAGGTATGTGGAAACTCTAACAGCGCCTATTATAATTGATAAGCAATGCACTATTTATTGTCCATAGTTCTGTTTCTGCAGAAGAATTGTCCCCGCAACAGTAGTGGTATGGATTGTCCTCCTATCCAAACCAAAAGGTAGTATCTTATTCTTTATTGGTGGTCATTCACATTTTATAGTTGGGAATTTTCAAAGCAGATAGAACACTTCAAAAGACATTATGGACAATCCCAGAGGACTGCACTAAGTTGATAGAGCTATTGCTGACTAGAATGGGAGTTTCGCCAACCGTGCAATCTTAGTTAGCTACACAGACAGACTAATAAGAATAATCTAGTAATACCACAGGGAGTCATAGTAGAGGCAGGATAAGAATTTAGATACAGTCTACAAGAAGATCAAAGATGATTTTGAAAAAATCAAATGAGGAACGCTAGGAAAAATAGGTACTAGTCTAAAATGAAAACTTACTGGGGCCAGCAAAGGAGCCCTCGCCTGCCCGATCCTGGCCCTGTTCAACAGCATCCGCCGCCTGCTGCTCCTGTGTCCCCTCGCCCCTGGGGGGAGCTGACTTACAACATGAAAGAAAGAACAGAAAACATGGATGATTGTTGCTTGTCAACGTCAACCAAATCAAACATTTCAAAACAACAATAACAAAATATTTCCGCGAAATTATATTGATTAGGATTAGTTTTCATTGATTTGCGGACCTGCGACTTTGAAAGTGATGTAACTCACTAAACAAAGTACTGAAAGGTTCACCTAGGACTGGCAGGCAGCAGTCCGCAGGCAAGACGCAAAGTGACAGACAAACTCCATTGTGATTTCAGTCAGATCAGTGACATCACTAACAGTTGCCTGCTACATAACCAGTCATTTAAATAGTCAAACTATCAATCCACCGCCACTATTTTTCTTATTGTCAGGGGTACAAAGGAAGGGGCAGATTTAAGCCCCTTGCGGCTCTTTTGCTCCGTTCTTGCGTGACTTTTGTGACGCAGCAGCTAAACAAAAGAGGCGCCATGGTGTGGCGTATAATATTATGACAACGTGACGCATTTGGGAGATGCATCCCGTTATAAAGCCCTGCGCCATCAGGGGGCGTTCCGGCGCAAGGGAGGGCATTCCTGCGCTGGAACACATCCTAAAAGTGGCTGAGGGAAATCTACAAAATTTCAATCAGTCACCTTTAGGACAATGATGCGTCACACAAACCCTGCACCTGCTTGAAGCAGACGTATGGCTTTACCCAGCATTGGGGAGATAGGGTACCCCAGAGCATTGCTGGAGCTGCGCCATCGTTGCGACGCAACTCCAGCAGTAAAGCTTCGGTGACGTTTTGGGCCCATGGTGCGCCGCATTGCAAATACGGCGCACCATGTTTGGTGGTGGTAGCGGGCCGCACAATTACTGGCGCATCCCTGCTACTTTACAGGGATGCGACGGTAATTGCAATTCTGCCCCTTAGGGGCATACTTACTTACGCGTTCTGGCGCATCTCCAGAGATGCGCCAGATCAAATGCGTCACGCAAAACTACCCTTGCGACACGGCAGATGCGCCTCATTTACAATGCGGCGTGCCCTGGCGCAAGGGTAGGCACTTGCGTGACGCATCTCGTCACGTAAGAGCGGCGCATCGCTGGAGTCATGTCGCCAACGCAATGCAACTCCAGTAATGCTCAGGGCCACCCAATACTTAACATGCTGTGTCAGTCCTTACGCCTGCTTCAAGCAGGCATAAGGAATTGATTTGACGTAGCAGCGTCGCAGAAGTGCCTGCGTTAAATCTTGTAGATTTCACGCAGGCACTTTTACGAGGCGCACAGCCGCAGGACCGCCCACCCTGCGTACTAGGAACGCACCCATTGTGGCGCAGGCCCATGGCTTTATAATGTGACGCATCTCCCTAGATGCGTCACGCTGTAAATGACTCACAGGGATGCGCCACGTTTATGCCGCTGTTGCGTCACGCAAGGCAACGTAAACGTGGCGCAAGGGGCTTGTAAATGTAATCTGCCCCCTAGTGTCTAGCATTACGCAGTTCTGTAAAGTACACTCATACATAATAGTTACTCAGGCCAATGAGACCACAAAATATAAAACAAATAAGCATAGTAGCAACGCCACCGAGAAGGAGAGCAGTGCACCTGAAATGCACAGAAGATTTTGAAATATAATTTAACTACAATGTAATTGTCAGCAGCATTATTGGCTTGCTCCATGTAAAAAACAAATATTTGCAATACAACAACACAGAGCAGGAGAAAACATAGTATTGAGTGATGAAATAGCTACTACTACTCACCAAGCCCGGGGATCTCCAAGCCGAGCTGGTCCAGCAGGTCGCACTCCCTGTCCAGGACGTCCGTCCAGCGGTGGGTGACCTGGCTGTAGGTGCGCTGGACCCCGGAGAGTTGGGACATGGCCCAGCACACCTTCTGCCACCGCTTCCGGTGCTCCCGGATGTTGTAGCCGCCGGCTGCGATCCTGCCGCCTCCCGCGATGGTCCTGGGCAGGCGGCGCTGGACGAAGTAGACCAGCGCGCCCACTTCCTCCGGGCTGAAGATCTCCCGTCACGTCACCTGCTCCCCCCTCAATTGCCCGCATGCTGTCCTGGCACGGGGTCCAGGACTCCTCCTCCCCACCGCCGCTGCGTCCCTCAAGTGACTGGGCAGCTTCACGGCGCCTGGCTTCACCATGGTCTGGCAGGTAAGGTAGGAAGTAGAAAATTAAGAAGGAATAGGATAGGGAAGAAGAAAAGAAAAGAGTTTAAAAAGTAGTTTAAAAGTAAACAAAAATAGCAGAAAAGACAAAAATATACAGCTAGGAAAAGAGAGGGATAGATAAGAAGCAAAATCGTTCGAAAAAAACCTGAAAACAAGCAAAGGATGGCAAAGATAGCAAGAGGATAAACACCATGCCCAGACACAGGAAATGAATGAAAAACAAGATGGCCGCCCGTTCGCGAGCGCGAAAGTAAGTTTGCACGCAATTTTCCTCTCGATCTTGTGCGAACTTGTACTCGCAATGCGCTTACCTCACGAGATTATACATAGCGGGCGGAAACGGAAATACGTCACGCAAACAAAATGGCCGTGCCCGTACTCGACCTTGGGGTAAATTCGCGTGTTGCGCTGCAAGCGGCTCGCGAATACTGCAAAAAACTCGCGAAATAACACGCCACAAAAAAAAATATAAAGCTCTTTCGCACGAATTGGCGGCTTCCGCGGTCGGTTTCGCACGACGCCGAGCCTCGCAAATAGCGCGAAATTACCGAAAAACGATTTTTGCAAAAGCAAGGTGCAAAAGGTCAATCTCATGATTTGTAACGATTCCCTGTTGTGATTCCTGAGGGGGCCCTCCAGAATTCGGTTGCCTGCTTGCAACTATTGTGTGACCCTGCTCTGACCTTAACTGTATGCCACAAAGGTCCTGATTTACAGCTAAGGGAGCAGACAAGCAGGTGCCAGGCTGGAACTTCAAATTCAGTGACACATTAATTAGCCCCTAATTCATTATTGTCAGTTGGGGCAGGGCAGGTGTTGTTAATAAACTAACCCCAAATTAATTCATGTCAGTTGAAGCAGGGCAGGTGTGCTTGCTTTTCCCCCCATCTTCTACAGTGATGATGAACCAGAGGGTGGCATTGATGTAACAGAGGGTGGCATGGGTCAAAGAGAGGGTGGCAGTAGTGAAACAGAGGGTGCTGGGAGGCTGTGATGATGAACCAGACGTAGACACAACATAGTCACGACCGTTGTGAGCCGACAAGTAAGTTCGCAATTGCGAACTACTACCAAATCCTCGCGAACTGGCAGAAACACTTGCGAACACAAAAAAAAATCCGAAAATTGGCGGGAATTCGCGGATTTTGCGGATTGCGAGTTCGCAAATTCGCTAAATTCGCGAACGCCAGATTCGCTAAATTCGCCCATGCTTAGCTGGGATGCCTGCGGGTAGTTATCGCGCTATATAAAAACCTATTCCATTCCATTCCATTGGGAACTCAGCACCACAGACTTATGACTGTATCGACTACTGCCTTCGATCTACACTGTGGACAGCAGGGTTCACAACTTGAATTCAGCTTTGGATGTACACTACGGACAGCATTGAATTTAGGCTTGCTTTATTTAATGCAGAGACAATTGTACTATATCTCTTTAGATTTTGTTAAAGGATGTGACAAAAAGTATTCTTTGATGTCTGTGCTGACTACTGCCTTCGATCTACACTGCGGACAGAAGGGTTCACAACTTGAATTCAGCTTTGTATCTACACTACGAACAGCATTGAATTTAGCCTTGATTTATTTAATGCAGAGACAATTGTACTCTATGTACTCAGATTTTATTAAATAATGTGACAAAAACATTCCTCGATGTCTGTGCTAACTACTGCCTTCGATCGACACTGTGGACAGCAGGGTTCACAAATTGAATTTAGCTTTGGATCTACACTATGGACACCATTAAATTAAGCCTTGCTTTATTTAATGCAGAGACAATTGTAATATATGTGTTCAAGGATGTTACAAAAAGTATTCTTCAATGTCTGTGCTAACTACTGCCTTCGATTCACACTGTGGACAGCAGGGTTCACAACTTGAATTCAGTTGTGGATCTATACGGACAGCATTGAATTTAGCTTTGATTGATTTAATGCAGAGACAATCTTACTCTATGTATTCAGATTTTGTTAAAGAATGTGAGAAAAAACATTCCTCGATGTCTGTGCTAACTACTTCCTTTGATCTACACTGCAGACAGCAGGGTTCACAATTCGAATTCAGATTTGGATCTATACTACGGTAAGCATTGAATTTAGCCTTGATTGATTTAATGCAGAGACAATTGTACTCTATGTACTCAGATTTTGTTAAAGAATGTGACAAAAAACATTCCTCGATGTCGGTGCTAACTACTGCCTTTGATCTACACTGCGGTTAGCAGGGTTCACAACTTGAATTCAGATTTGGATCTACACTATGGACAACATTGAATTAAGCCTTGCTTTATTTAATGCAGAGACTATTGTACTATATTTCCTCAGATTTTGTTAAAGGATGTGACAAAATGCATTCCTCAATGTCTTTGCTGACTACTGCATTCGATCTACACTGCGGACAGCAGCGTTCACAACTAGAATTCAGATTTGGATGTACACTACGGACAACATTGAAATCAGCCTTGATTTACTTAATGCAGAGACAATTGTACTCTATGTTCTCAGATTTTGTTAAAGAATCTGACAAAAAGCATTCCTCGATGTCTCTGCATTACAGTAGCCAAGACACATTGTACCAGTATGGCCCGCACGGACTGCGCATCATCGCAGGGTGCGCACACGCTGAGTTGTTTAGGTACCACTAACTCACTGCACCACAAGTCATCACCTCCTGGCCTTATTAAGGCACAATTCGTTAGGTGGAAGACATTGCTTCCAATGCGGCCCGCCCAGACCACGCATCATCGCAGGGTGGGCACACGCTCAGCACCAGAGGTACCACTAACTCAGTGCACCATAAATCATCACAAAGAACTGTGAACAGTTTTATGTCAGCAATGAGGCATACTACTACTCGAAAATCGAATTGATGCTGAATTCAATAGACAAAAGACATTTGTCCGAGTACGGTCCCCCTCCAGAGCACACATCATCGCAGGGTACGTACACGTTAAGCGCCGAAGGTACTATTAACTCAGTGCACCATAATTCATCGCCACAGGACCTTATTAAGGCAAAATTCACAAGGCAAAAAACATTGCTACCAGTGCGGCGGGCCTGGACCACACATCATCGCAGGCTCCATAGAACCTTGCTTCAAATGCCAGTAACTCAGTGTTATCATCGCTGTCTGCACACACGCTAAATTACCAATAGTGTGCATCTCTCCTGAACGCCACGTGGTCGTGGGCCCTTACTAAACGCTGTCTCCTGTCTACACTTTGGTCATCAGAGCTCACCATTAAATTGACTCTTCATTCATTATTTGCAGGGTGTAATACCAAACTAAGTAGAACATCCCTCAAACCCACACAATATCCCTTTAGTATCCTTCTTTCAAGAACTTCTTTATATCAGTTATAGGTTTACTACAATAAACAATGTCATCCTGCAAATTGAAAGGAACACTGAATGTCAGTCTACACTGCGAACAGCACAGCTCACAATTTGAACTATAATGTACCTGAAACCTACATATTTCGACAATGTATTCCATACATGCTTCATGTTTTATTTGAACCGCGATTACAGATGATGCAGTCCAGAAGGTAATAAACAATGCTTCCAGTGCAGCCCGCTTGGACCACGCATCGTTATCTGTTTTTCTTTTCTCACATCACTGTCTTCCTAATAAAACTTCTGTGCTATATAGTGATGTAGAGAATTTTAACTTCACAGCACATGAGCACCTGCACTTTTTGACTGTTCTTAAATCTCTGGACACTACTGGAAAATCAGTTGGTCTACCTCCGGGTGAAGGACAACATGCAAACTATCTAAGAACCCTATGATGATGCTGTAAAGTTACACCAAGGTGGAGAATCAAGATATACCGCCACCGGCCTCTGTACGTTTTATTAGTTTTTTTTTATATGATTCTAATACGATAAAAGACCCTGATTTCACAGGACAAGTGATCCATTCTCCCCTTGATTATTACTGTACTGCTGCAATGACAGGGGCTGTGGGCAGCAGCATAGAATGCCTATGTTGTGTAGTTCCTATAGAAAATGTACAGGGTCTGTGTATTTAGACAACACACACTGTAGGATTAATGTCAGACGAACTCTGATCACCCCCACCGGGTATGGGGGCCCTTTTGTATCAACTAGCTCACAGTGCCACTAGAATCTCCTCTTACCAAGGAGAGTATATTTCTTGACAACCATCGAATATGACAACCCTGATCCCTCAGGTCAACGGAAACAATATACTACCTTTCGCTCAGTCACTTGTGCTTACTTAGTGTGTCTCAGAGAAATATACAGAATAAACAGGTTGGGTGTTTCTCAATAAGCATTTATTGAACAGTTGTCATTCTGGTGTCAAATAAATGAGCTGCTACAACTGTTAGGCAATATAAGAGATAAATTATTAGCAGTACTATAAAAGTAAATGGATGGTATAGGTCTACCATCTTACTATAATCATGAATACAGTCAAGTATATAAAACACATGATAAAAGATGCGTACTCCGATGATGGCACCCTAACTAGATGTACCTACGTGTAACTAGCATGGTTGTAGGTGGTAGGCCAAGAATCCCTCTTAGACTTACCTGAATTGAGAGTCTATGGGACCCGGTCCTGATCTCGAGTTGGACACCCCGCGAGGGATGTCAGACCACTACAAGCTGGAGCATCTGCATGCAGGAACCTCAGCATCTCTGGTCAGTGTGTCGGACAGGATGTCCCGGTCTCCTCTCTATCTTAGAAAGATGAGATGTATATATACACCCATAGGTCTCCCCAGGGGTCTACCTTGCTGTATGGCCTTGTCAGCCTAAGGATGATGTTGGGCATGAACTTTATACATAGATTTTATACAGGAGATGGCAGTCCTGTCGTGCTTCCAAGAACCCTCATGCATAATGTATGAGATTTAGAACTAGTTAAACCCAGTGTTTTGAAAGTAGTGTAATATCTAGGTAAAAGGTCAGTCCCTGTAAAATGTGACAAGTGTAATGTAGGGAGAGAATATAGGTAAAGGGTAACAAGTTTACAGAGGCCTACAGTATAGTACCTATCTGAAATATAACACCTCCCCAAACCTTGTAGCAAAAACAGAGATCAGACAATGATTTCCCAGAAGGACACAAGCCTGCCCTGCATCCAGCGCCACAAAACACCACTGTCACTTCCCTTTGGCCCTCCTACTGACAGCAAATATCAAAGTTTTTTTCTCCTTGTTGGAGAAAATTGGATGCAGTATTACCTTGTCTAAATAGTTCATCATTATACTTTATTTCGACTTTTTCAGTCATAAAAGTGCAGAGATCAAAATACAACAATTTAAATTAATATGTCAATATCTTAAATTGCATTTATAGCTTTACAGATTAGAATGCATTACAGAGATACCCATGATATTCAGAAATTTTAGACAGTAAAATGTTCAAATCCCAGTTTTCTTTTTTTAAAGAATAAATTATATAAACACATTAAGAAAGTTATTTAGCATTATATCGGGATTGAATTAACACCATCGCTGCTAGAGATATTTTTCTCCTGTGCTGAGGACCACTTTAAATGGGTGTGGTCATGACGAGCTCAGCTCATCATGAGCACACGAGCACTGTGCTTCATGACGAGCTGAGCTCGTCATAAGCACCAAAGTGGTTAAAGCACTCCAGAATGATAATAAAAAAGAGAACCATAATATTAGACATCAATTTCTAGAAGGCGCCCTCGTTTTATCCACATTTCCTGCAGAAATTTAAAGATTGCAATGACAAACAGTGGGCCCATTTCAGATTTAAATATTCTAAGTGTAGCAGAGTAGTCCCTTATGCCCAGGTTCCTGCATAACTTTATGATCCATTTTTTCCTAGCCTGCTTATAGGCCGGGCAAAAAAAGACCACTTCAGCCTCAGTTTCTTCCTTCATCTTATAGCCAGAGCAAAGATAGCAAGGCCCATCTGCCCACTTGTTTGTAGTTGCAAATAATGGAAGGGTACCATGTCTGAATTGAAGAAAAAGCCTCCTTGTCGACGGAGGATATATTATCTCCAAAGCCTGTTCAAAATAGTAGCATGATTTGTGATTCAGAAACAGCCAGGTCAAGCTTGTGCTGGTATGCACTTGATTTACAAGCAACAGATTAATTAATTACACATGCTTCCTCGGGTAATGCCCATAAATCCTCTCTGCCAATTGCCTTAAAAGAATCTCTTACAAAAGACAGCCATGGTATTTTTCCCACCGCTCCTGGTAACTGTAAAAGCAACGTGAGCTCCTCCCTATAGTGGGTTAACTCAACTGTGCTCCAGAGCCGACGCCAGTATAGCAATGGTCGGCTCGAGATAAGATCCGCCACAGGGGGGATACCCAGGTCCATCCTGAGTGGAACCAGTAGGGTGTTAATTGGCAACGCCGTGATACTTCTGAGAAATGTATTTTCAGTTATTGTTATTATGTTCGTTTTACTATGCCCCCAAAGTTCCGCCCCGTACAAGGACACCGAGCGAGCTTGCACTTTATAAATCCCCAACTGGGGACTAATAGTCTTCAGTGAACAACCATTATGTACTTTCCTTAAACACCCTATTGTCTGAGTAGGCCTCAGATTTGTCTTCTCGATTTGGGGGACCCAGGTCATTTTATCATTCAGGGTCAATCCCAAATATTCAAAAACGTTGACTCGTTCCAGGGGGATATCATCCATAACTGGGTGGGGATAGGAGGAGGATTTGGCGCTGAACACCATATATTTTGTTTTGGTGATATTAACTTATAATTTCCTCTTTTTGCAAAAGTCAGTGAATTCCCTTAATACTCTCTGCATCTCCATGGGTGACTTTGGGAGGAGCAGGGTATCATCCGCGAACATCAGTGCGGGGAATTTGCGGGAACCTATCTTTGGAGACGTGTGGCTCAATGGTTAGAGCGGCAGACCCTGATGCAGAGGTCTAGCCCGGGACCAGGGTTCAATTCCCCGCCTCAGCGGGTCTTGGGCTCAAAACTTCCACAGACCTGATAATTCTCACCTTGGTGCCTATTCCAATCATGGAGTTCCACTCTGCAACTCTGGGCAATAGCTTGCTTAATCTCCACAACGGCCCCCACAACGCTAAGGATGCCTGGCCTCCACCTTGGGGGCGCCTCACAGGGAAAGCCAGGATGGGTTCCACAGCGGTATTCGTACAAGCGCCTTGAGACCCTTGCGAGTGAGTAGTGCGCTATACAAGTATCAATTTACATCTTTGGGGAATCAAGATCTTTTGCATGATATAAATCTTCCACTAAGCCGTTAAGGAAAAGTGAGAAGAGGGTTGGTGCCAGTACGCAACCCTGGCAAACCCCCTTATCCACCTGAAAGGGGGCTGTCAGTTGTGCATCCTTTCCATACCGCACTCTGGCGTAAGTACCCTCATGGAGGCAGTACAATTGTAGGCAGAGGTAAGGTGGAACCCCCATAGTGGCCAAGATATTCCATAGCTGATCTCGGTCAACCATGTCGAAGGCTGACTTTAGGTCAACAAACGTGAGATATAGGCTCCCCTGTTCCAGTATTACGTGCTTCCAGTGGATCAGCTGTAGCCTAAACAGTTGATCCACCATAGACAGCTTGGCCCTAAATCCTGCTTGTAGTGGGGTAATATTGCCTGGTCCTCCAACCATTCCTGGACTCTCCCCAGCAGCAACCTCACGTATAGTTTCTGTGGAACATCAATAAGGCTAATGCGCCTGTAATTTGATGGTTCCAGAGGGGATCCCTTTTTATAAATTGGAACGATCTCAGCTCCTGCCCACGTTAGTGGTGCAGGGAGACTGTACTGAATTGCATTAAATAATGTTAAAAGATAATGGGCCCATTTTGGCTGCTCACTTTTGAACAAATCGCCCGGGATTTTGTCCAATCTTGGGGCTTTATTAGGCTGCAATTTAGCCAGGTCTGATGTCAGTTCCCCCATTACAAATGGGGGTGCCTCAGATAAGCTTTGGAGGTTAAAATTACAAACTGGAGTGTTATTGGGGTTTGGGTCCGAGAGGGTGGAGGAATACAATTCCTTAAAATACAAAAACCAGGCACACTCATCAATGTTTGGGTCGTGTGGTTCTTCCTTCCACTTTCCCAAGGTGAACAACATTCCAAAAACTTTTTCTATATTTTTGGTCGAGAGCCATCTTAATTTTTTGCCACCTTTCTGTTTCCCATTCATCCTTTGCATTAGCAATAGTGCTTTTGTATTCCTTCCTGGCTTCCCTAATAGGTTGTTGATCGGAACCTTTCAATTCTGTCAAGAAGGTCTGTTTCGCTACCCTACAAGCTTTCATATACCATGAGTTCCTAGAACCCCCAGATTTAAAATTACTCGTGCCACTCTTAAAAAAGAACTTGCAAACAAAACAGGTGATGGACCGAATGTGGATCAATGTCACACATTCACCCCAGTCCAAAGATCTGGGCCCAAATCCATCGTTTTTTTGCACTCCACACCACCCTGGGTTAGACAATAGCGATATGCAAATCAGCTCTGACCCTGTGCCCCATGGGAACAGTCCAGTCCGAACTACAAAAGCCATGTCCTTCCCAGAACGGAATCAAGCATCCGAGGACCGGACCGGTTTCGAGGTAACACCTCTCATCAGCCCGGCTAGCTTGACTCCAGTGGTGTGGAGTGCCTGGGACCCACGTCTGAGCATCCCCAGCGCACTTATGGCGAATTTGCAAAAAAAAAAACAAAAAAAAAGTGCGCTGGGGATGCCCAGACGTGGGTCCCAGGCACTCCACACCACTTGGAGTCAAGCTAGCCGGGCTGATGAGAGGTGTTACCTCGAAACCGGTCCGGTCCTCGGATGCTTGATTCCGTTCTGGGAAGGACATGGCTTTTGTAGTTCGGACTGGACTGTTCCCATGGGGCAACAGGGTCAGAGCTGATTTGCATATCGCCATTGTCTAACCCAGGGTGGTGTGGAGTGCAAAAAAACGATGGATTTGGGCCCAGATCTTTTGACTGGGGGAATGTGTGACATTGATCCACATTCAGTCCATCACTTGTTGTTTTTGCAATTGCCGCCCTAAGTGCGCTGGGGATGCCCAGACGTGGGTCCCAGGCACTCCACACCACTTGGAGTCAAGCTAGCCGGGCTGATGAGAGGTGTTACCTCGAAACCGGTCCGGTCCTCGGATGCTTGATTCCGTTCTGGGAAGGACATGGCTTTTGTAGTTCGGACTGGACTGTTCCCATGGGGCAACAGGGTCAGAGCTGATTTGCATATCGCCATTGTCTAACCCAGGGTGGCGTGGAGTGCAAAAAAACGATGGATTTGGGCCCAGATCTTTTGACTGGGGGAATGTGTGACATTGATCCACATTCAGTCCATCACTTGTTGTTTTTGCAACTCTTAAAAAAGAAAGCAGTCAAAGCTGTGGTAAGACTTTGATGGAGAGTTCCTAGTTTGCTATCAAAGTCGGGGTATGTTAGTTTACCAGCCACATCACTAACTCACTCTAATACTGGGATAATACTAGCAGACAATTTAGACAATGTTTCCTCGGATTGTATTAGCTTGGTCCATCTTATCCGCCTCCCCCTCTACAACCACCAGATTGTTTTCCACCACCTCTTTGATGATTCCAATAGTACCAGACCACTGGCGGTCCCAAGTCATGACTATGGGATTATGGTCACATCTTTCTCCTACGGCAAAGTCGACCACGTTTTGCCATAGCTCTATACTGATCATAATATAGTCAATGACTGATGACTTATGATTGTCCAGGTCTCTTAAAAGTCGGCCGGCCAGGGTTATCACTAGGAAAACGGCCATTACAAGCCCTCAGTGAAATGTTCAGGGTCAGAGATGTTATCTGGAGGGCTAGCGGAGTCCATCGACTGGTGGAATACATATTGAGAGGGGGGATTAACCAAGTGGAGTCAGTAATATCATGTATGTCTCTGCTTAGTGGCTCATAGTGACAATTAAATCACCGCAGATTACAAGTTTTACTTTTTCTTCCAGTCTGCATAAAAGATTTGACAGGCTAATAATTGTTGGTGAAGTCCCTCCATACTGGATCGGTGGGAATAGACATTTACAATTGTGAGTTTTTGCTGGTTCTTATGGGTCAAAACAATACAGGTTATGTCTGGGGAATATGTCTTGATCCGCTTAACCTTACATCCTAGGTGCAGTGCAACCCATATGCAGAGTCCCCCTGACGGTCTCCCCATTGTGCCCTTAACAGCCCCTTCGCAATACGCCACAAAGCCTGCCCTATATTTTGGTTCTATCGCCCAGGTTTCCTGAAAGACACATATTTCATGCGAGTCAATATGTTCCCCCCAGTCTGGTTGTTCAAGTTTAGAGGCAAGGCCCGCAATGTTCCAGGACAATATTCTGGAACCAGCAGTAATAGGCTCAACAGAAAGCCCTCCTAGTCCTTCAGAGAGCTAGGTAAGCCAGCACATGCTGAATTTCTGTTTGCAATAGGTTTTTCAGACTCGCCAATTTCAGGTATGGACAGTACATTACTAAATTCGAGTGGGATCAACTGAGTTCCAGTAGTACAACAGGGAGTTTCCCCACCATTAAGGGCACTTGGCTTTGTACGGTATACATTCCTGTGGTCCCTCCCAGCATTTCCTTGTGTAAATAGTTTTATCTTGTTACCCGTCGCTTCAGAGGTCGGCCTGCGTGTCTCTTCAGCGCCCCCCTGTGGTGGTGTATTGGTACTCTTCTCGGTGCCCCCACTTGATATTAATTCTAAATCTGGGTTAATCGCATCCAGTCAGTCAACTGAGTCCAATGCACTAAATCTGTTGTAAAGGGGAAGAGTTGTCAATCGGAGACCATTTTCCCTAGTTGGGCAGGTACGATTTTCTTCAAATTTGGCCCTCCTACCTTCATTTAGCTCATAATTCCCTTGATTCAAGGCATTGTCTGTGGGTGTGTAAAAATACCTCAGATCCCTTGCCTGTGTAGGGGAATGCGAGTTTACCAGGGGACCCCCACAAACATAAAAAGCAGCCCTTGGGTCCTTGAAGTTTACAACAACACAATCTCCAGATGTATTTTTCTGCTTCACTCCTACCCAGGTCACTCTTCTTACTAGCAATATCTTACACTGTACATGGGGCGGGAGCGGTCTATTGGAGTTTAACCTGTGTATTGTTTTGTTCTTTAACTGTGCATGTGTTTCAGTGTGCCCCTCCTTAAGCTCGGGAACTCCAGTCAAAACTGTAACATAGGGGGTACATTCCGGAGGAGATTTAGATGTTGATGGACATTCTTTGCCTTATTGGCTTTCCTCAGTCCCCCACCCAGTGGCATTGACGCCATCAGGTTACCCTTGTTACTAGACTTATTGGTGTTATTACACATTAGTGTTGGTGGCGGGCCAATGCAGATGTTCTCAGCTGGGTTAATACCTTCAACCCCCATCCCTCCTCTTTCCCTCAGAACATCTGGGCCCTGGACATCCCCAGCTAAGTTATTCTTAACATCTTTAGCAACTTTGCTGAGTGAGGATTCAAGCTGCCCAAGCTTGTTCTCAACTATTCTCAGTGTCGCTGATATGGGTTCCAAAGATAGTTCTATTACAGCCCCAATTTTAGACCGTAGTGTTCATCAATCTCTGGAAGGCCATTAGTCCTCTCTTCTGGGCTCTTCTCGATTGTTACTGCATATGGTGTTGCAAACGGTGTTACCGGAGCCTCCAAATTGTTCCCTCCATTTGGGGTTGCGTCTAGTTTGCTCCGCTTCGCTAGCTTGGAGTTCTTCCCCTTCTGGGGGGCTCCTCCTCTCTTCCTTTTTGATATTGCTCCCTGCACATGCTGGTTGAATTTATCAGCTTGATTGTGCACCAAAGCGGTGCCTAAAACGGTGTTGCTTGAGCGGGCTTTCAGAGTTTCACCCTGGATAAGTAGAGGGGCTACGGTCGCTCTCTCCTCAATAGTAGTCAAGGGATCAGCCTGATGCAGTCCTGGACTCAATGGCTGTGTTACAGGCAAAAAGGGGATCTGGGTAATATTTGATGGTGAATGAGCATTCGCTATTCCCCCCAAGGACGATCTTTTGGAAAGTGCAGGGTCTAGCTATAGTCTACGTTCAGTAATTGCAATTTCATGGGCTAGAACGGAAGACGCCCTTGTAATAAACTGGTCTAGTGTCCCAGCCACATAGACCACTCCTGCATTTTTCCTTGTCAGCCCCTCGCGGGTTGCCTTTGTTTTCCAACTTTAATATACAAGGCAGAAATTAGATGTAAAAAAATAGTCACTTACTGGAGATGACGATAATAATCTTTGTTGAAAAACCAAGAGGGGGGGCCCAGCCCAGCCTCTACCAGTCTCAGACGGGATCAGACGGGCCCGCCCTTGGCCTAGGCTTCACCCACACGGGTCCCACGCCGCATGAGGGCTGGGCCGGCTCTGAGGGCCTCTGGCGCCCTCTTGTGACGCGATCTGCAAACGCCTTGCACAGCCTCCTGGGAGATTTAGGCACGGGGCTGCGGGCATGTCACTGGTGATGGCCGTTCCCCTCACGGCAGCTGGAAATAGGCAAGCGGAGACCCGGGAGCAAAAAGTGAGTAAATGTCGTTCCCCTCACGGCCTGGATTCGACAACAAACAAGGTCCTCTAATCTCGCAGCGCGTCCCACACTGACTGAAGGCCGGGCCGGCTATGAGGGCCTCTGGCACCCTCTCGTGACGCCATCTCCAAGTGCCTTGTGCAGCTCCCTCGGAGATGTAGGCACGGGGGCTGCGGGCGTGTCACTGGCGATGGCCGTTCCCCTCACGACAGCTGGAAATAGGCATGCGGAGACCCGGGAGCAAAAGGTGAGTAAATGCCGTTCCCCTCACGGCCTGGATTCAACAACAAACAGGGTCCTCTAATCTCGCAGTTATTTCTCATTCTAATAGGAAAACCTTTATTTGCCATAATTGTCTGTAAGATATCAGATGGTCTAGTATACTCTGTCAAACTGATAACCTTGTGGTAAATTCCAAAGTATTTGCAGTGAGGCCCTGTGTACTCATTGAGCTACTCAGTAACTTGCAGTATCCTGATTATGAACAGTGGAGTTGTTTCGACAATATATATTTGTTTCCCAATTACATCATCAATGTCCTATCCTAATATATGTGAACTGTTGCTATAGCACAATTGCAGCACACACTACATTAGCAGAATATGACTTTTGCCCAAGCACCATTCTTAGGCTCAAAAATCAGGGCTCCGAGCACCGGCAGTGCAGTGCGCTGCGTGCTCAGTGAAGTTGGGATCACGGGGAGAGAACGAATTGGTGATATGGGGGCCATATGGCCGCCCACATAGCACGTACAGTGGTGAATGTACTTTCCAGCCACGATCTATGTAGGTAACAGCGGTGGGGCAGTGGTGGCGGGTGGCGGGGGGGGGGGATTTTGAAGGAGGATGCAGAGGGAAAATTAAATAAATGATTCATTTTCCCTCAGCACCGTCCCATGAACCCACCCCCACCCGGCCCCACCGCTGTTACCTGCACGGACCGCGGGTGGTACTTTCCTTTGCACCTGGCGCCGCGCTTAAGCCCACTCTGATACATGTATTTGAGGTTGGGATTAGGCATCTTATTTTTGTAGCGCTGTTATTGTTGTGTATTTTTGTCAGTGAAGGGCAGGTGGAGGAAGGAAAATTGTTCAGCGATATGGAGAAAAGATGGGGGGTAGGAATAAGCAAAGAGCAATGAAGCTAGGATTTGGGGCAAGGACAAGGGTCTGGTCCAAGAGCGGACAGGCTTGACGGTTAATGTGGGTTCCTGTGCGAGGAACAGCCGTGGTCCGTGCAGGCAACATTTGAAGGGCGGTGGGGCCGGATGGGGGCGGTTTCGAGGGACGATGCGGAGGGAAAATTAATTATTTATTTATTTAATTTCCCTGTGCATCATCTCTCGAAATCTCCCCCGACCAGGCCCCAGAGCCCCACCGCTGTTATCTGCATGGACCGCGCTGGCTATATCGAAAGTTGTGTGCAGTTCAGAAATCTTTGGATGGTGGGATGTTGGGGGTGGGAGTGCTTAGGGGAGACGGGTTAGTTTAGAACCTCTAGTTAGTCGAGTTGACAGGGTAGATTGTGGGGCTCAGATAAAGGGCTTGGTGCTCTGCTTGCCAGTTTTAAATAGAGCTGCCTTTTGCACACAAAAGCTACTGGAGTGCTGGGGTCATTTCCTCCCAAGCCTTCTTTTTTCAAGTAAGCATGTACCCACAAATTCCACAGCTTAATACATTTTCTAATTGTTTCGAAGTATCAAACATACTCTTTTGAGTCTCAAAATTACAGTCTGACACCTAAATATGATGTGGTACTCTCTTCACTTAGAGGTTTGAATACAAATTGAAAAAAAACCAGTGAAGTACAACCCACTTTACACTGAAAAAAAATGTCTGCATACTATCTTGGGCCATTCGCTTTTTACTAAAACGACCTAGTTTTTTAAACGCACGTTTAAAGAAGGATTCTTTTTTTAAAGAATATTTTTAACTCACCTATGTGCATCAGTGACTTGCAATGCACCAATATTTTAAATTTAAGGGAAACCATTTCCACGTATAGTTTTGTGATACTGCTCTACGTCATTAAACTGAAAAGAATATTAAATGCGTTTTCTTCAAAATATATTTTCAGGTCTTAAATGACCTCATAATAAACACAAACAGATTTTGCGCTGACGTGTCACCACCTAAAGGACTTAGAACGTAAGATGTATGTATTATTGTACATTGTTTTTGTTTTTAACTACAGTTAATGCATTTTTCGCTATTTAAAGTGGAATAATAAACACATGACTCCACACTCTCGAATCAAGATATCCTTGGAATGTTCATGCTAATACTTCCTGTTATATCATTTGTAGATGTTTGATTCATTTACCCTCATTGTTCTTTCGAAATGAGAAAATGCAAATGATACACTAAGGGCCCATCTCCCCAGTTTACCGATTATAATTCCTGACAGCAACATGAAGCTCTTTTGCATAATGTTACTGTTAATAAACTGCCAATTACGCTAATTTACTTTCTGGATTCTAAAGGCTGTAAGGTAAATGGTAATTCGGTTCCTTAGTAAATTATGATGTCTCTCTGACATTCATACGAAATTCAAAGCAATGGCCCGAATGTTTAAAAATAGTCATTATTTGCTTTTCATTAACATGTTCTCCTTTTGCTGTAGTATGAATTCTGAAAGAAAACAGACTTTGAATTTGTTTTTATTTTTTTATTTTGAGCACTAAAAGTCTTTATACTTCTAGACTACAAAGCGAGTAGCTTTTAAACACAAACATAAGATGGCTATTCTTTTCTGCCGCCGTGTATACCTTTATTGATTTATTTATTTACCATCTATATAATAATGTATAAGATTTATCCTTGTAATACTTTATTCGATAAAATATATCATAAAAGTACAGACATAAAATCACATTAAACAATTACAAGTATTACTACAAATCCATTAAAGAAAAAAATCATGGGGGGGCGTGGCTAGCGGCCGAGCATGGCGGCAGCGTGAAGTGGGAGCTCCTCACGGCATAACGGCCTTCTGTAAAATCCGGTAACTTAATCCGTCACAAAGCCTGCCCGGAGCGGCGGCACCTGCTCAGGAGCCGAATCTGCACCTCTTGATCTAACTCCGGTGACAATCGGTTGTCGAGAACTGCACTTTTCAACTTGTGCGCGGTGAGGCCTACAGCGAGAAGGAGACCCCGGCCTGGAGTATCCGTCCACCCCGGCGGAAGTGCGACCTCCCTGGGCTGAAATCAGGGGCGACAACCGGCCCCCCGTGGGACGGACAGTTTTAAACATCTGCCGGTGAAGGACTTTGTGGGGCTCTCATGAATAGTGATTGAGAGCGACTGCTTAGGCCGTAACCACCCCAGAGAACCGAGGCGGTGGATGAACTGTGAACACTTCCACAAGAAGGGCGGCCCCTAGGGACCTTGCTGGGCGCCATTTTGGAGTCAAAGTTTACCCGCCTCGGACGCCCGAGACCAAGAGCGAGCACCCATTGGGTACGAAGCGGCATAGTGGGACTACCATCGAGGCTGCCTTTGATACAGTCGACGGCCTACGGGCCCCGCATAACGATCGGATCCTGATCAGGACCCTGGGGCTGCACTGTCGCGGCGACGGTGTACGAAAGAGACTTGTACCGGACACAGCTACCGCCTAGTTGGCGCCAGGGCTCCCGAGGCAGCAACGACTTGGAATTACACGGCCTTGCATCATGGCGGGCAAAGGAACCAGAAGCTCGTCAACGCAGGCGAAATTGGACAAGTTTGCTTATAGCCAACAGGGACACTCGCAAGTTGGTGGCCGACAATCCTCGGGTGCAGCACCGGACGTGGATGGCACCAAAAAAGTGACGCTGGAGGACATTATGAAAACCCTTTCAGAGGTACAAACAACGGTGGGCTCCATTTCCTCTGAGGTCACACTGCTGCGGGCGGACTTTCAAAAAATCACCGAGAGGGTTTCTCAAGTTGAAGTGGTTACTAAATCACTTATTCAAGACACTTCTGACCTACAAGTAGCAATGGAGCGTATGGAAAAAGTCACCAAGGTGTTGCGGGACAAGCTGGACGACCAAGAAGGGCGTTCCCGCAGGAACAACATACGCATTCTTGGCCTACCGGAAACAGAAGGGAAAGGAGCCATGGACCTCTATGTCGAGGACCTCATAAAAAATAACCTGCAGCCAAAAGGTCTATCCCATTTCTTCTCCGTTGAGAGAGCGCACCGGGTCCCGGGTGGAACACCCAAGCCGGGTGCGACACCGCGGCCTGTACTGGCTAGATTGTTTAATTTCAGGGACAGGGACGCCATCTTGCAGGCGGCGAGAGTTTCTCCACCGGTCAAGATCCAAAACTCTACTCTGGCCTTCTCTCCGGATTATACTGCGGAGGTTGCCAGGCGCCGAAAGTCCTTCACGGAGGTAAAGAAAGCACTGCGGTACAAGGGCTTGCAATATTCAATGCTGTTCCCCGCCAAATTGCGCATTGTGGCCAATGGAAAAGCGTGGTTCTTTGATACGCCAGAAGTGGTGCGCGACTGGCTCGACGGATGGAGACAGGCGGGGCAGCAACAGCGTCCGCACAGAGAACGGCCGAATCATCGAAACGATCAGCAGGCAGATGACCAGAGCACTCGACCTTCACGACAAGCGGAAGCTGCCGGACTAGACTCTGATTTGGAAAGGGACCCTCTTGACTCTGGACGGCTGGCTTCGATCTAGAGGTGAACTTTACAGGTGACAATTTATGTGCAATACAAGGACCCGGAGTTGGTCAAGCTGAGTAGGGTGGGCATTGGCCGGTGCCTGTAGGGGACTCACCAACCCCACGAGCAAGTAACATAGTAGGGAATGGGGAAAAGCACTCTGCCAAGTTGGGGAAGCGGGTGGGGAACGGTCCGTGGAGCAGGGGAGCAGGGAGGGGGGTTGGAGGGGGAGTTTCATTGTTAAAGTTGTTGTATTTTGTCATCACTTTTACACTATGGTACACCATGCTGCTGCAAGCCACACAATTATGGTACACTATCACACGGTGCCACATCTGGATTGATGTTGGCTACCGGTCGCCCGTGACGATGATTATGCGACCCGATGGCCCAACAGGTTTACGCAGCGCCCAATGAGGGCGCACCAGCGATGACTGATGTGCCTCCCTTACGTATGTTGACCTGGAATGTTCGGGGTTTGGGAGATAAAATTAAAAGAGGTCTAGTCTTGCAGGCGGTTAAACGTCAGAGACCTGACCTGGTGCTGCTCCAAGAAACACACCTTGCAGGATCCACATGTAAAGCACTCAACAGACGTGGATATGTAATGGCAGTGCATTCAGAATTTACGTCGGGATCCAGGGGCACTGGGATACTCATGAAAAAAGCATCACCCTTTCTTGTAGTGGGGCACAAACTGGATGACCAGGGTCGCTTCGCGGCGTTGGGAGGGTCGGCCTCTCAATGTGGTCTCAGTGTATATTCCCACGGCGCTTCACTCGACAGCACTGCCTGCACTTGGTAAATTTCTCCTAGACCTCCCGGAGGGGGATACAATCATTGGGGGAGATTTTAATGCCATAATGGACCCGGCACTGGACACTTTACCCGTGCGCACTCGCCCGGGTGGTTCTGCCACACTTCCTGACTTTGTAGAGGCGATGGGCCTTACTGATGTGTGGCGACATCTGAACCCAACGACCTCACATTTCACATACTACTCTGCTGTACATAAGAGCCTTTCACGGATAGATTATTTTTTATTCCTAGGGGTGGGTTTAGGTTTGGTAGACAAAATGGATATTCTGCCGAGGGGTATATCTGACCATTCTCTGATATCCTTATCGCTCACCACCAAAGGAAAGAGGAGTGCAAGAACGTATCCACTGTATCCCAATTATTTAAAACTCCCTGAGATACGAAAGAAGCTTAAGCGGGCGACAGTGCAATACTTCACTGAAAATGAGGGGACCGTCTCCTCGCCCTCTATCCTTTGGGAGGCCTATAAAACCGTCCTTAGGGGGGAGGCGATAGCAACGATTACGGGTCATAAACGGGACTCTAGACGGGAACTTACAGAACTAGAACTCACACTCCACAACGCAAATATCACTCACATGTCGAACCCCACACCAGAAATGGCACACTTACTGCAGCTCCACCAACAACAATACCTTGATCACCTTAAAACGACCGTCCAAACTCACCAGGCAAACACGCTCCATAGGGTGTATGATGTAGGGGATAAAGCCGGGAAAATGCTGGCATGGCTGGACAAGAGAGGAGGTAGCAACAGAGGCATACAGAGGCTGTACACACACGAGGGTCAACTGCAGACACACCCTGAACAAATCGTACATACTCTGGCGGACCACTTCCTGGACATATACACACCGGACCGTGACGTCACTGCACAGACAGCGATGATCTCCCTAGAGAACATCGTCATCCCGACTCTCACACAAGAGACACAACAAGAATTAGATACTGATCTTTCGGAAGAAGAAATTCAATTGGCGATCCAAAATTTGCAGTGTGGTAAGGCGCTGGGCCCCAATGGCCTGCCTGTGGAATGGTATAAGGCAGTGGCCCCTATGCTCAGTAAACCATTACTGGACATGTACAATGACAGCCTTGATAGGGCGATTTTGCCGCTTGACCAACGCACTGCCACCATAGTGGCTATACCTAAACCAGGTAAGCCACCGACTGCGTGCACCTCCTACCGTCCCATTTCCCTGCTTAATGTAAAGGCGAAAATCCTAGCTAAGATCCTGTCCAGCCGTCTTACGCAACATCTTCACACACTGATTCACCCTGACCAGTCGGGCTTTATGCCCCACAGAAGCACGGCAATGAATCTGAGAAGGGTTCATGGGGTAATGGCACGCGCACACCTCCTCAATGAACAAGCGGTGATCCTTTCCCTCGATGCCACAATGGCTTTCGACCTAGTGGAATGGGAATACCTCTTCGCAGTGCTTACTCGTATGGGCTTCGGACCTAAATTTCGGGCATGGATACGCCTGCTGTACACGCTGCCAGTGGCACAGGTGGTTGCAAATGGACACATTTCGGCGTCATTCCCACTGAGACGGGGAACGAGACAGGGATGCCCATTGTCTCCCTTGCTCTTCGCCCTGGTACTCGAACCGTTAGCAATCCTGATCAGAACTACACCGCTGTTTCGAGGGATCACGTGGAAGGAGGGGTGGGAAGATAAGATCTCCCTGTATGCGGACGACATGCTCATCTACATGGTTGACCCAGATAGCGGGACTCCTGCCTTACTACAACTTTGTAACACACACGGGGAGGCATCAGGTTACACACTAAACTGGACAAAATCTGTGGTATATGTACTCCGGGGCCCAGAGCCATTGTTACGGGATGACTGCCCCTTGGCCTTAACGACGTCCTCCTTTAAATATTTGGGTATTTACATTACGAGAAGCGCCGCAGACTTCTATGATGCAAATTTGAAACCTCCTCTAGAACGTCTGCAAGCGGATGTCAAACACTGGGCGACTCTGCCCCTGACCCTTCTGGGAAGGGCGGCTTTATACAAAATGATGGCGCTTCCCAGGTTTTTATATGTCTTGGAAAATACCCCTCATTTGGTAGCACCACACTATTTTAAACAGATTGCGGCGCTGGTCTCCAGCTTACTCTGGAACAATGGCCCGGCGCGTATCGCCCATGATAAACTGGTGAGGAGTTGGTACGGAGGAGGGATTGCACTGCCCAACGTCCAATTGTATTACTGGGCGGCCCAACTTAAGATAATTAATCAATGGGTGCATGCCCCACGTGACGATCCGGCGTATAAGGCTGATTGGTCTCAGCTTGGAACAGACGGCATGCTTTCAATCTTGTATAACAAACCCCAGTTCAGACAACTGATCGGCCCGACGCAACACACGGCCGCATTGTGGCACAAAGCACAAGCGCGATTGGGCTGGGCAGGCAAACTTACCAGACTAACACCACTGTGGGATACCAAATTGTTGGGAAACCTTAGATCATGTAAGGGATTTGCACAGTGGGATCGCATAGGAATCTCCACGGTGGGGGACCTGTGGGAAAAGGGCACAGTGATTGCATTACCACAACTCCAACAACAGTATGGTTTGGGCCCTACCGAGACATTTAGATACGTGCAGATAAGCCACGCACTACTCCAGGCGATTACGCCGGGCTCAGATCTTCCAGAGTCATCCCCATTAGAGGACAGGCTACTGACGGAATATATGCCTCAGAGTGCTACCTCTCTTACCTATAAAAAGTTGGTCAACAACCTGATGGACCCCACATTACAGCTACAGGAGAAATGGGTAAGGGACGTAGGAGAGGTTGATGAAACAGAATGGAATGAGGCGCTCGCCTCACCGAGGGAAGTGGGCATATCGGCGAGATTCAGGCTAGTACAACTAAAAATTCTACTCCGAGTCTATTACACAAGAACTCTATTACACAGGATACAACGAACGCCTCACCCATTTTGTCTCAGGGGATGCGGGGAGGAAGGAACTCTGTACCACATCCTGTGGGAATGCCCACTGATACAAGAATATTGGAAACAAATTATGCGTACAGTTTCTCAAGCAGTTAAGGTATCAGTCCTACCTGAACCTCGAAAATGTTTATTGAACATTTGGGACCCCAATGATTTGGACCGATATGGGCAGTTGTGGGTCACGTTGGCCATTACTTTAGCCAAGAGGGACATAGCGCAAAAATGGGGTGTTCCGGACCTGCCTACAGCGACTCGATGGGCTAGGAATATGGACTTGTTGATGGTGATGGAAAGGGCAGTGTATGTGCTTAGGGCGAGCCCCAGGAAATGGAACAAGATCTGGGCTCCCTGGAACATTTATAGAGGAGAAATTTGTGAACCTTTGCCAGAGGAAGAAGATTTAGATTCTGAGGAGGAGGATGATTAAAAGGGTGGGTGTTTTGCCTTTTATGCACTGGGATGTCACATGATTATGTCTGTTCAGATACCGAATTGTAAAGGACTTCACTGGCTGCTAAATGTGATGGTGTAAAAATGACACACGTTATATGATGACAAATACGTTGATTTCCTTACCTTTGCTTTTTCTTGTTTAATTTTTACAATCAAAACTGCAAACATGGCTCAACATGAAGATTAGTTTCGGAGGGGGCGCTTTAGTTAGAACGGCGACGAATCAGTGTTGTTCCATACACTGTATTGGGACCGATTACTGAGACAAATCTAAATACTTGAAGGAACAGTGTCCAATACATGTTCGACCACGCATCTCCATAATGTAATACAAGTATACTGTTTAATGAGATCAGACTGCATCCTTTTGCGATATTGTATGTGTCAATGATATCTTCATGTCAATAAAGATTTTCAAAAAAAAAGAAAAAAATCATTGTTACAAACAGTTAAAAATATGGAGAAAAGTCTACAGAGATTTATATAAAAAGGATGCATTCTTAAGACATTAAAAGCAGCCTAGATCGTGTGAACCAAGCACTTGCCAAATACTTAGCTATCCCGCAAACTATGTACATTGAGGTAGTGTTGGTTAGAATAATGCGCAAAGCTGATCTGTGGTCTCCGACGCCCATATCCTTACACACAGGTTTCAGCCATTTTGCCCTAGCATGTTTATAGGCATTACAGGCAAACAGAAAATGGCCAAGGGATTCTACCGGACACGGGCAACCTGGACATTTTAGATCATGAACTCTCCTGCCCTTCCACCCTTCCATAAATTTTTTTTGAGGTAGGGTGCCATATCTTAATTTTAAGAACAGGGTTCTAGCTCTGGGGGTTTTAATAAAGTCCAGAAATGGTTCCAATTTTCTGCTGGGTTTATGATCGAGAAAGTTGTTCGTCAGGGATCCCCAGCTTGAAATAACGAAATCTTTGCCCTCTGCCCATTCCCAATATAATTTCTTAACAATTTGTTTAGAGGGAGGGGACTGCAAGGCCCAAGACTAAGCCAGTCCTATAGATTCCACCAGCTTTTTTAAATTGTTGAGCCACCTTATTTTGCAGGAAGCATTCAAAGTGATCAATTCGTCCAGCACTAGGGCATAATTTACTAATTCAGGGGTCCGTCTTAGTCGCACCCAGAATAGCACAGGGCGTATTTGGACTATTTCTGCAATTGGTCTTTTGCCCATATCATAAAACAGTGGTTTCAGCGGGGTCGAAGGGGGAAGGGAAATTAGGTCCCTCAAGAACTTATTCTCTGCAATAGCCAGCGCCTTGCTATTCTCTGCGCCCCATAGTTCAGAGCCATAGACTGCAGAAGCTAAAGCTTTCCCCTCGTAAACTGCCAGGGCGGGGGCTACCGGTCTACTAATTGAAAGACGCTGGTTCTTTAAGATGGCTCCGGAGGCCCTTTTGAGATTTAGGACCATTTTAGATATATGTGAGTCCCATCTCATATTGTTACAAAGCCTGACGCCAAGGTAGTCAAATTCATCTACCACTTCTAGGGGGGTACCATTCAGGGAAAGATGGACTTTCTTCGAATTCCTTTTAGCAGATAGTACCATCAGTTTGGTTTTCATGGTATTGACTGTTAGCCCACGTTCTTTACAAAAGATACTGAAACGGTCAAGCAATTTTTGTAGAACCTTGGAGGTTATGGACATCAAGAGGGTATCATCCGCAAAGAGAAGTGTGGGAGTTTTCTCTCCGACTAGGACAGGGGCATCTGCGGGTTCCTCCCGTAAGTGGTCCAACACCCCATTTATGAAAAGGGAGAACAATGTCGGCGCCATCACACAACCCTGCCGCACGCCTCTATTGACTGGTACCCTCTCTGTCAATTGGCCCTGGCTCCCCCACCGAATCCTAGCATAATTATCTTCATGGAGTTTGATGATATATTGCAACAAACAACCAGGGAAGCCCATGCCTGATAAAACCGCCCAAAGTTTTGTGCGGGGGATGACATCAAATGCTGTTTTCAAGTCTATGAAAGCCAGGTACAAGCTTCCCTTGTGAATAGACACTGTCTTCCAGTAGACTGCAGAGAACCGGAATACCTGGTCCATAGCACCAACATTACGTCTAAACCCCGCCTGAAAATGGGTCAAGATGCCACCGTCTACTGGCCACAACTCAATTCGATTTAAGATGACCCTGCCAACGACTTTTTGAATGGTGTCAATTAAACTTATTGGTCTATAGTTGGCAGGGTCATCTCTATCACCTTTCTTATATATGGTGATGACCTCCGCACCCTTCCAGGATTCGGGGACAGGATGGCCGTACTGGATTAGATTCATAAGACAGGCTATAAAATCTTAGAAAGCAAAACAGGTATGTGGAGGGTCAAGGGGAATATTTAATGACCTGTCTGCTCATTCCCCTAATATAAGATATGGAAAACACAGCAGAGCAGACCAGGTCTGGAAAAAGTGTGTAGCTGTACTGGCCGATGTGCAACAGTGGATGCATGCATGAACGTACGGTGCTGTAACACACTGGCTAGATAAATCCCATCAGACCACCCTTATGGTGGAATTTACGTCATGTGGGATGTTACTGATCATTCCAAATCACAACCGACCTTGTAGTGCCGATATGGAAATGGATGTCAAGAATCTAGCAGTGATGTCCATCATGAAGTGGTATTTGCTAAAGTGCAGTGCTTAGATGGCAGTAGTGAAATAAAATTGACTACACGGGCATTGTAAAATATTCAAACTGCACTACATGTGTCAAGAGTTAAAAACACGCCGAGTAGTAAAACTACCCCATGGCGTTTTGTGCAAATCGGTCGACATGTTTCAGCCCGTGGGGCATTGCCCCGGCTTTCTTCAGGACCATAAACAGAAAAGCTACTGCAACTATAAATGATGTGTTAGATCAAGAACAAAGAATGTACTAAGAAAAAGGTACATATCTACCAGGAACCTTCACATTTGACTGCCCACTGGAAGGAGAGAAGAACATCTTCTTCCTAGAAAACCAAAATTGTTTCACATACAAACACCATATTACACACATACATCCACATAAGTACACAAAGACAGCACAGACAAAACACACCTGCATGAATGATTTGCATTCAGCATTATATAAAAAGCATAATAGCTTTGTCACCACGAGGCATTTCCTCATGGTGCTACTCACCCAGCTTTGTGTGGGTGACGACCTCACCTCACCCGGCGACCGCTCAGGAGAATGAGGCCCCGCTCTATAGTGTAGAAAAAAGGAAACCATGAGTACATGACTCTATAGTGTCCAAGCCAATTGCTCTACACCAAAACCCAACAGACGTGTGATAGTGCCCCAACTGTTCAACCCTGAATAAACCTACATAAATGTCCATAAGACGCTTGGAAAACACATAAACTGTAGTGCTCTTTTTATCATAGTGCACAGAACAAGTGTTCAGGTTAACCTCAGAGTGTGCTATTAATAGCTCCAAAATAGCTTGCCTGGAATCATAGTGTATAATTATACGTAGCAAGTCCTCATGAATGCCCCAGAAATATTAATTGGGACTGTCCATACTAAAGGGTTATTCAAATGCCCAGCGACCTATAGCAACAAAGTCCTCAATGTCTAAAGGGCTAGAGGGGCCGTCCTACACTCATCGATACGAGTATACTCGACTACACCACTACAAAAGGACTGACTGATCGCGAGGAAAAGCCACCATGAGACTCACCTGTCCGTCGGTGCCTCAGATGGTAAACCGAGCGGAAGTGGAGGTGTCAGTCAAACCGCCCTTCACCCTTTTGTAACCGCCGGTTAATTTGCTGGGCGTTAGTTTCAACAAACTGTGGACGATAGCGTGAAAGGAAAGACACTGCTCTTGCGCGCATGCGCAAAGCTATGGGCGATAGCGTGGAAGGAGAGACACTACTCTCGTGCACATGCGCTGTAACAATAAACCCCGAGAGATGGCGTATGGTGCATATTGTCACTGCCTGTTTAGCGAGCAAAAACAGGCAAAAAAAGGGGGAATCTGCCATATATCTGTATAAGATTTATGTGTTATACCATAACAACAGGTGTACGCAGTACAGCGGTGCATCTAAATGAACACACCTGTGCCAAACAATGAATGTGGAGAGAAATCTAAATACAATTGTAAAAACGGAAACTTCAGAAGTTAAGAAGAAGATAATGCAGGGGCACAATGATGGGGGCGGAAAAAGGTTGACTTAAAGTCTGTTTTAAGCAGTCACTGATAAACAAAAGGGAGGCTTTTTACTGAAGCATTTTTGAGTACGAAAACTAACACTAAAGCTATCCGTAAAATGCTGGTGTTGTTCTCCGACTATGCCTTTTCCTACCACTGCCCTAACTTGTATTTGTGGAGTTCTTTACACACCAGTAGATATGCGTTTCTGTAGTAACTGTGGGAGAGGCTAGTTAAGTGGTCAGAAAATGTGGCATACCTCCTTCAAAATGGGAGGAGTAATAGGAAAAATATGGAAGGGGCAAACTAGAAACACGTCAACCATGCACGTTTTTCACACAGAAGCCAATGGCTGTTAAAAATAACACTCTAATTATAAAGGAGGAAAAAGGGTAAACTTTTTTATTGTTTTAAAAGTAAATTTAGTCACATAATAGTAAAATTGGTTTAGATTTGTACATACGACATATAGGAATAAGCCTTTATTCACATCACCTACTCCTGCTGATACAAATGTGTGGATGAATCAACAGCCATGACTTCACTACAAGCATCACCAGGTGTAACTCAGTAAAATATTAACTAATGACACAAAGCCTGTTCGTTTAAGAAAGCAAGCCATACACAAAACAGTTTTTTCATCATGTTGGTGAATGTCCTAGTGCAGACTTGGCACCAGAGTTCACTTTCCCTGCAGCTTGCTTTCCGCTTCATGGTCATTGGAACTTTCCAGAGGGCCAGTGGGATATGGTGGGCATCTTAGAGACAACCCACTGCATGACTGACATGTATGCTCACACAATAGCTACATTTTTGACTATCTGCTTTTGCACATCAGTTGGTTGCTGGGAATGTTGTTAACATGTGACCACTAGGATAGATTAACTAAATCACACTGGTAGTGTGTGTGTATCTGATGAATGAAATCACAAAAGATGACACTCAGAATGTTACCCCATTACAATATGCACACACAACAAACATTAAATGCATGCATGTATTGAATGTTGGCTACATTATAATTGTGTTAGACCTGTCATCCTTAGGGTGGTCTTCCCCAACTTTTTGCCTGCTTACCTCCACTTTTCGCTGTATTGTTTTGTCGGCCTTAGGACTCTGAGCACTGCTAACCAGTACTAAAGTGCCTGTGTTTCTCCCCTAAACATGGTGATATTGGTATATACCTGATTGGTATATTTAGTTTACATATGACTCCCTTGTAAAGTGGCATACCATATACCCAGGGCCTGTACACGAAATGCCACTCGTGGGCTTGCAGCACTGATTGTGCCACCCACACAAGTAGCCTTTCAAACCTGTCTAAGGCCTGCCACTGCAAGGCCTGTGTGTGCAGTTTACTGCCACTTCAAATTGGTATTCAAAACCCTTTGCCAAGCCTTAAACTCCCCTTTTATTTCACATAGGTCACCCCAAAGGTAGTCCCTAGATAGCCCTAAGGGCAAGATGCCATGTAAGTAAAAAGTAGGACGCATGTGTTTAATCTTTACATGTCCTGGTAGTGACAAACACCCAAATTCATGTTTCACTAATGTGAGGCCACCTCTCTCATAGGCGAGCACTGGGAATTCCTTAAAACACTTTTAAGCCGTAACTTCTGATTACAAATGAGTAGCTCAATAATGTTTTATATCTTTGGAATGGTAATGTTAAATCCTCTATAGTGATTAACTGCTGTGCTATAAGAACTGCCACTATGCCTTGACTGACTGTTATGAGGGACTGCTTCTCTGCTTTGCTGACCTGCCCTGCTACCTGCTGATCTTTTCTCTGCTAAAGACACGGCCTAGACCCATCTAACTTGAACCCAGAGTGACTCCAACTACTTGCTGGCTTTCCTTCTAGTTTTTGAAGTCTCAGGGACACTGAAGACATCCCTTAATCCTGCTAGTGCTGCTGAACTCTGCCATCTGTGAGTCCTACCATTGGCTGAGGTGCCTCCTCGAGTCCCGGGCCTCAGAAGTGGATTCTGCATCTGTTTTGCTACAAAACCGATGCATCGTCACCACTGGGCTGGTGGCTTTTTGACGCCTACGCAGAGGCTTTTCGATGACAGCGGTCCCCCTCCTGTGTAGCCTGATAACAACACTCTGAAAGGATTGATGATGACGCAGTTCATGCATCTCCACGGAGCTCCACAATGACGCAGGAACCCACTGTGTGAATCAGAACTGAAGCATTGTGCTCTAGAAGTCGACACTTTCTTTATCCAAGGTACTTATTCAGCTGGATCTGCTTGAGTATCGTAGCCAACCTGCCCTCCATCGTGGTTGGCCTCAACTTCGGATCTGTACCTGTCCCTCTGGACCTCAAGTAACCATTTGACCTTTAGTGACTTCAAAGCACTATTTTTGCATTTATTCGAACAAAAACCATATCTCAACACCTACTGATTGGATTTTTGTCCTTTTGGAATTGTTGTTGTCAGATAATTATTATCACATTTTTCTAAACCTGTGTGGACTCTTTTTTTCCGGTGTATTCATTGTGTTACTGTGTGTGTGCTGCACAAATACTTTACACTTTGCCTCTTAATCTAAGCCTGCCTGCTCTGTGCCAAGCTACCAGTGGGTCAGCACATTTTAATTCAAAGTGTGTATCTAGCTTACTCTGACTAGAATTGTGGTCCCTACGTGGACAGGGTACACACCTCTGCAAACTAGACCCAATTTCTAACAAATTGTGACCACGTTAAAACAAATGTTAAATGCCTTTGTTGCAGGTGATGCAAGGTATGCCCTCTCCCACATTTCCTCACTCCCTTTAGATGTGCCATACCTCTGCCGCCACAGTTGTTTCAGAGAGTAGACATGTACACTCAAGCAACAATTAGGCACACTTTCGGTATCCTGTTATGTTTCGGGAAGTATTCATTTGTAGTGTCCTCGAGTATTCCCCATAAGTAGTGAACAAGATTATAGTAACCTGTTGCATGTTGCACAGTGTTTTCATGTGAGTAGGTTTATGTTTAGGCTTGCCCCTGAGGGGAAACATCCTTTACAACGCAACTTTTACCACGCAGTGCCTTTACGACGCAACTTTTACAACGCAAACCATTACAACGCATTGCGCTGGGGGCTCTCTAGGATAGGGAATAGGTTTAATTTACTATCCAACACCTTCCCTACTATCCACGAGGACTGGAGTTGGAATATTAAATTAAACTATTCACTATTCAGCGCCCCAAAGCACTATGCGTTGTAAAGGCATGCGTTGTAAAAACCGCGTTGTACAGGCATGCGTGGTAAAAGCATGCGTTGTAACATCATACATCCGTCACTGAGCTCATCCATATGTGGGTTTCAGAGGGCCAGAGAATAGAAGGTGAGTTGCTGACAGGTGGCCTCACATTTGGGCTGTATTGAGTAAAGTTAAATGGTAGGATATGGCACAGTCCACATATTCCATCCTGAGACGCCACTGTTGCAACACCATATGAATCTCACGATTTTGTATGCAGTATAGAGCTATAGATATATGACTCCTGTTGTTATCAACTCATTCCATTTTACAACTACATACACCATTAAACTCACACTTTTATTTTCCACTCATATAAGTATGGACTACACAGACAATAAAAGATAGGACATGTAGGAGTACATATTCATATTTTATTTTACACATTTGTATATTTTGAATATTTTAAAATATTGTAAATTGATTTTTTTTGCCAGGTAGCACTTGCTTTAAACACTAACTGACTTCGTTGGAAAAACACGGCCAATGTTTGATTTGGATAATCCAGCAACTCCCAATGGAGTGATCACCATCCAGGATTGGTCATTTTATAAGGCCAAGCTCTTTACTGTTTTGGGAAATCATGGCGTCCACTCTACCTCAAACAACACCATGGGATGTTCTGGAACTCTATTGTTGCCACTCAGTCTTATTTTACTCTCTGCCCTCAAGACACACCTCCATGTCCCTGTCATGTCGTGGCAGCAATAACGACTGACAAAGTATTTTTGTTATAAGAGCTTTATTCTTGCTTCTGCTCTTGACCCTGTCCCTACTCTAACTCCCCCTTTCCTGCCGTTGCTCCTCCTCTTCCCTCAACCCCGAAACTCCTCCCATCCTAGCAACTAGACTGCATATAACATTACATCTCCCCCTTGTTAACAAAGAAACAACAAAACGGGAGTTGTTCCTAGTCCATCTCCTCAATTAGTCTTTTTGGCTTGAGTATGTCTCGTCGTGGTCTGAGACATGGTCTAGAATCTATGGGCGCACTCTCCGGTGGCCCTTCACATCTCAGAATGGGACTGGAGTGACCTAGTCTGCTACCATCACGTGGTGCCATGTCCTTTTCAAGTGTTTCTTTCAGGCCTGGTGTGCACTTCTGGAAATGAGACACATTTCGAGTAATCCTTCTTTGCCCGGACTCGGCAGTGATCATGGTGCCTTTCTGCTGAATGATAGACAGGGGCTCATTCTTGAATCGACAATCTGTCTTCTTGGTCTGCTCTTGTTTCACTAGTACCCAATCCCCGGTCTGGTGAGAGGGAGACTTTGCGCGCCTTTTTGCGTCTGCATATGTCTTCATCCTGCTCTTCTCCGCTTGCTCAGTTCTTGCTGTTTCTTGATGGGTGCGAGTCGGGGACACCGGTGCTAGAGCTCCTTCCCACGTCGGGATCCTTGTCCTGATAGGTCGCCCGAGCATAAGTGTGGCGGGACATTTCCCAGTGGTGGCATGTGGGGTGGTCCTGTATGCTCTTAGCACTTCATTTAGAGTGGTTTGCAAGTCCTTTTTCTCGAGCGTAGCCTGCTGGAAGGTTTTCTTGAGTGTGGCCATAAATCTTTCAATGGTGCTATTGGCTTGCGGCCACAACGGCGTAACCTTTCGATGTCGAAAGTTTAGATGCTTCGCAAATTCATGGAACTCATGACTGGTGAACAGCGGACCATTGTCTGTTTTGAGTTCTTTGGGAACGCCCCATGCAGCAAACACCTCATCCAGCACGGCAATTGTGCTGGACGCATTTGTGGAGGGCACAAACCGAGCGATCTGGAATCTTGAGTACTCGTCGATGATGGCCACCACATACCGGCCTGATTGGAGGGGTCCATAGAAGTCCATGGCCAGCTTCTGCCATACCCCTTCTGGCAATGGAGTCATTTGAAGAGGAGCTGGGGGTTCTCCGGATCTTACCAGCTGACATTGAGGACAGTCTTTCAGAGTGAGCTCAACCATTTGATCTAGTTGCGGGAACCATACTCTCTCTCTCAAAGCTCTCTTGGTGGCAACTACTCCACGATGACCCTCGTGTGCAAGGTTGACTACTCCTTGCCGTAGATGTCTCGGAATTACGATCCGATGGTCCCTCAGTGGGAGCCCCTCTGAGGTGGTTGACAGCTCGCCACTGATGTGTCGGAAGGCTTGCATTTCTTGGCGTATTTGAGGGTTGCTTGCTTCATCCTCACTCTCATGTCTCCAACGGTGCGTGCGCAGTCGGCGCATTACCTTTTGCAGGATATTGTCTTGTACCGTCGCATCTTTAATGGCGACTATTGGGACTGCCGGTGGTCGGACTACATCTACCACGAAGTGGATATATTCTTCAGCTATCGAGGGACGTGACTCATGAGATGCCTGCGGGTGTCTGGACATATAGTCCGCTGGATTCTCACCCTTCCCGGGTTTGTGAATGATGGTGAACGTGTACTCTTGCAGTCTCAGACCCCATCTTTCAAAGCGGGGCGGCATCTTAGCTTTGGGGTTGCCAAAGATGGTGACCAGGGCCTGATGATCGGTGATCATGGTGAAGTGCTTGCCGAAAATAAACACATGAAAATGTTCACAGGCCCACACTACCGCCAGGCTTTCCTTCTCGGGTTGGGAGTAAGCCCTTTTGGTGTCAGACAGGCTGCGGCTGGCATAAGCCACAATGTGGCGCTGTTGTGTGTCGTTATCATATTGGGCTAGAATGGCTCCCAAGCCCACGGGACTGGCATCTACTGTGATTTCTGTTTTACGCTTGGTGTTGAAGTAGGCCAAATTTTCCGCTGATTCTACTGCTTGTTTGATCTCTTGGAAGGCTCTCTCACACTGAGGGCTCCACTCGAACGGTTGTCCTTGTTTCGTAAGGGTACAAAGTGGATGGCTAATGGTTGCGTAGTCCTTGATGTACCTGGAGCAGTAACTGGCCTTTCTAGAAATGACCGAACGTCGCTGACGTCTTGAGGGCTTTTGGTGGTGTTGAGAGCGGTAACTTTCTCGGGGTCAGGCTTCAATCCTGCCCCTGAAAACACATGACCAAAGAACTTGAGAGTGGATTGGTGAAATTCACACTTGTCTTTGTTCAACGTTAAGTTCGCCTCCAGGAGAGCATGGCACACTCGATCCAGGGCTTGGTCATGTTTTTGGGTGTTAGAGCCATAGACTAGAATGTCATCACTGTAATTTAGTGAGTTCGGGATGTGCCTGATGGTTTGGCGTATGACCTCCTGGAATATTTCGGCTGCTGAGGAAATTCCGAAGTTTAGTCTTTTGTAACGGAAAAGGCCCAGGTGAGTTGCGAACGCTGTGATATACCTTGATTTCTCATGTAACTCAAGCTGATGGTAACCCTTGTTGAGGTCTAGCTTCGAGAATACTCGGGACCCGTTTAGTGCTGCTATCATGTCGCTCAGGGTGGCCCTGCATGTCTCTCTCGTTCTATGGCTGTGTTGGGAAGCCTCATGTCCACGCATAGCCTTACTTTCTCAGGGGTGCCTTTCTTGGGAAAGATCATGACTGGTGATACCCATGGTGTAGGACCATCCGTTTTCTCAATGATATCTGCCTGAAGCAGTTCCTGAATCTCGTCCTCCACTGCCTGTTGAAGGTGGAAAGGTACTCTCCTTGGGTGTTGGGCAATGGGGCGCACCTGATCATTTATGTGTAATCGAATTAAGCACTTGTTCATTTTGCCAAGTCCGCTGAACAGTTTTGGGAATTTTCGGACAATGTCTGGATTGTCATGTACTCGATATTGTATTTCTACTAGTCTAAGTCTCTCTGCTGTGGGCAGGCTGAGGAGGCAATCAGCCTCTGGTCCTTCAATGACATGAATGTAGGCCTGTATAGCTGTGGATTCATGTTTTAGTGTTGTTGCAAACTTGCCCAGACAAGGGAGTGGTTTTCTCGCCATCCAGGTGAACACCCTGACATATGCGGGGCTCAGAGCCGGCGGCGGCCTCATTTTCCTGTATTCAGTCACGGGCATGTAGTTCAGTGATGCCCCACTGTCAAGTACAAATTTGATGGCATGAGTCCCCACTTTAATGTCTAACGGGGGGTACTTCTTTAATTGATCTGGGTCAGCTACCATGCATATGTATTCATCTGTGTACGTCGTTTCTCTCGAGTTTGACCTCGATTCCCTTGATGATGACCTTCTGGCCCATTGGGATCTGTGTGATTCTTTGCTGGAGTGTGATGATCCTGACGACGACGGTGCTCGGTCTTGCTCTGCTTTCGCGTAGTGTCGCTTTCCTTCTGGTCGGGATCTGGTTGTCTCACTCCTTCTCTCCTTATTGAAAACTCCGCACATTACTTCAAAATGGTTCATGCGCCCGCATTTTCAACATTGTTGGCCCATCGCGGGACAGGAATCTGTGTGTGGGAAATCATACCCACATCTACGACATTTCCATGGGCGTTCAGGCTTTTTGTTGTAGTCCGTTTTCTTTTCTTTTCTTCTGGATTCGTGTCATCGATGACTTTGATGACCATGTCGGGACACTGGACGAGACCTTCTCTGGTGGTCACCTGACCTTCTCCGATTGCTGGAGCTTTGTGTCCAGTATGCCTGTTCCTTCCTATCACCCCGGCCTGTCTCCATGTTCTTGGCGTGTTCTTCCACCTGGTCATATACTCTAGTCATCTCCTCAATCTCGTCAAAATCATGACTCTTCCGTAATAGGCGCCTGCGAAGGGTCTCTGAATGACAGCCCTCAATGACTCTCAGTCGGATGGCATCTTCTGTTGAGAAGGAGTCAAAATTGCAGTATTGCGACAGGCGGCGCAGGCGTGCGATGAACGTGCTCATCATCTCGTCTTTGTCCTGACGTGCTTGGTGAAACACATACCTTTCATAATCTACATTCCTTTTGTGCACAAACTTTCTATTGAGTGCATCACGCGCCTTATCATAGGTCCCTTTGTCATCCGTCGGTAGTTCTTTGATGACCTTCCCGATCTCTTTGCCGACCAAATTGCGGAGTGCAATTAGCTTGTCTCTGTCTCCTGTGACTTTCGACCCCTCTAGGTAATCTTCAAAGTCTTCTAGCCATTCCTGCCACCGGGGACCCATACTTCCGCCCGCCACCAAAGTCAGTGGTTCCGGGGGACGTAGATGTGAGACGATGGGTACAGCCGGGGTAGCCGCAGCCGCTGCTGCATCACCTCTGTTCCTGATGGGTGACGGCGCCATGGCAGAATTGACGTGTCAATTCCGCACTTTTACTTTGACTTGTGTATGTCCTTGCAATGTTCAATGCTTGTTTTGTCTTTTCAATGCTTGTTTGCTTTTGCACTTGCACTCGCCAATGCTTGTTTTGCTTCTTTCATTTGCACTTGCTAATGTTTGTTTTGCCTCTTCAATGCTTGTTTCGCTTTTGCACTTGCACTCGCCAATGCTTGTTTTTTGCCTTTTCAATGCTTGTTTTTGTCTTTGCAGTGCTTGTTTTGCCTTACTCTGGGGTACCTGACTCCAAAATGGCCGCCCATTCACTTCACAGGGATGTCCTTTGCAATCGCCTGACTTCAAGATGGCCGCCACCAGTCACCCACGAGGCTTGAGCTTCCATGCAGCATCGATCACACTCAGTCTCTTTCGGCACTCACCGAGGGTCTCCTCTTCCAGCAGCAGGGATTTGGCAGCTCCGCTTTCACTTCTAGGCCAATTTCCACCGTTCAGGTAGGCCAGGGGCGAGCTCCAGCGTTTCGCGTTTGCCGCGTGCCGTTCCTCACGCATCGGGGGTGAGACCCGATGCCGGCGAAACCGGCGCTTGTATCCTGGCGCCTCCGCAGACTTCACTTGCCTCTTGCTGCGCTCCTCACTCAGGCAGGTCACTTAAGGAAGGCTGGGGTGGGTTCCCAGTTCCTTCCTTCTGGGCTCAGTCTTCGGGACACACTCCCGATTTTGGCGCGAAAATCGCGTCGGGCACCGGAGGGGCAGTGCTTCGCTTTCCGCTGCTCTGGAGTAGTTTCACACGATCTCCTGGTCGTGGGACAACTCTTCTACCGCTGGCCTCGATCTGTAGGCGGCGGCGACTTCGGGGCATAGACGTCGCAACAGCGATCGCGTCTTGCTGGTGCCCGGGGCAGGGCAGTTCTTGTTCCTGTTCTTCAGCAGGACTGGCAGGTCACTTGCATCCCACCCTCGTCGCCAGTTGTCATGTCGTGGCAGCAATAACGACTGACAAAGTATGTTTGTTATAAGAGCTTTATTCTTGCTTCTGCTCTTGACCCTGTCCCTACTCTAACTGCCCCTTTCCTGTAGTTGCTCCTCCTCTTCCCACAACCCCAAAACTCCTCCCATCCCAGCTACTAGACTGCATACAACATTACAGACCCCACAGGCATGGCATAACTGAAGCTCAGTTATGCCATTGAAGTTATGCCATTGCAGGGGTCTGTAGCCTTGAATCAGACAAGGCATGCTGATTGGCAAATGCTACCAAGAAGTGCTAAACATGTCATCTGTTTCTTAATCTGCATGATCCTGGATAAGCTCTTCATAAGTCCTGGGCACATACATGAGAACAATTAACAGACATTTCTTAGAAATGACAAAGGGGGGAAAATGCTGTGAATTTTCAGGAATATTAATGTAATTGTGCTCAATGCGAATCAGTTATTTAGCACTATATTTTAGTGCAAAATGTGTCCTCACATTAATTTGTGATGCAGGAACAACATTGTTGCTACAAATACAGCAAAAAACACAATTAGCGTAAGCAGCAGCCACTCATGTTCTGACTTTTTACGTTATTCCCACATGCTCAAGGTAAAAGTTTGCCGCAAATGTAATGGTGTAATTTCAGGAATTTCACGTAGCTATTTAAATTTTGTTGGGCTTAGAAATAAGGGATAAATGGAGGGAGATAGAAAGTAGTGTTTGTATCATGTTTACAGAATTGCCTGACCAACAAAAGATAGAGGATAATTGCTGCTTGCAGGATGTCCCCTATTTTCATCTGATTTGTGGGCCTAGTAATAACAAAAGGGGCCACAACATTTAGATTTTTAACTGCCTGCTGGGAAGAAAATCTGGATTTTATTAAGGACACGGAGGCTAATATTATGCAAATCTCCTTTATTACCACAGCTCAGCAGCAACAATAGAATAGAACTTAGTGAACATTCTGAAGAGATGACAAGTCCCTCTCTGACCAGGTATCTTCCTTCTTTGTCAGGCTGCGAAGAAATAAGTTCAACATGAAAAGAACAATAATCCAAGGAACATTTTTTCAACTTCTAGTCCAGAAGGAAGTAAATTCTTATTCTGAAAGAAGAAAAAGAATAGTACACGTAACATATGTAAAAAGAATAGGGTGGGAAATAAAGTACAGTCCAAAAAAGTGGAGGGATAATATTAGCCTCCGTCTCCTTAATAAAAACCAGATTTTCTGCCCAGCAGTCTTTGAAAAATCTAAATTTTATGGCACGACACGGAGGCCATATTATGCAAGTTCAAAGTGCATTAAGAACATTATCAATCACATTAGAGATTGGTCTAAAATAACAAGTAGACCAGTCCGCTGCCTTAAGAATATCCTGTAATCCCCCACCAAGGAAATATGCTTTGGAAGCTGATACACCTCTCAGAGAATGAGCCCCAAAGATAGAGGTATCCACACCGCTTTCACACATAACTCCCTTTACCCACCTTGCTAGGGTTGGAGATGAAACTCCCTTATGGGGAAATCTATAGGAAATTTACAATTGAGTCTCATTCAATCTCCGAATAGCAGTTCTTCTTTCATATTCTTTCAGACACTTAACCACGCAGAGTCTCTCATTCTGTGGAAAAAAGGGATAGAAAATAGACGAGGACATAGTTTTGGTCTGTTTTTTAAGGTAGAAACATACACCCTCGGGTTGAAAGGATCAGTTAGAAATATCTAAAGCTTTAACATCAGAGGTCCTTCTGAAGGAAACCAGGCATAATAATACAGTAAGCTTAAAAGAAATACATTTCAGGGATAGAGAAGAGTTTTCTCCCCAGGAGGATAAGGTGCAAAGTACCAGTGTAACATCCCAAAGAAGGGAATATTTAGGAATTGGAGGATTAAGAACTCTCATCCTTCTCATACTTTTTTTAGTTAACAAGTTTTGTCCGACGGAGAGGCCATTAACAAGGCAGTGTCCTGCGGATATTGCAGACCTGTAGACATTGACGGGCTTATAGGAGAGTCCTGAAGAAAAAAGTTCAGATAGGTAATTAATAGCATGAACTACATCAACTGAAACGGGATCATAACCCCGTTGAAAACACCAGCGAACCCATTTGTTCCATGCCAGTCGATATGCCTTCCTTGTACCTGGAGCCCATGACTCAGAGATGAGTCTGAAAGCATTTGGCGAAAGACCTGGGATCTGCCATTGTCTCCTGAAATCTTCCATGCCGTCAGAACTAGAAGGCCCTGATCTACGAGGGGATGAACGTCCCCTTCTGGACCCAAAAGTACCTCTCTGAACCAGGGTATCAGGATTGGAAAATCTATGCTCATCTTGAGAACGACTGGAAACCAGGCTTGTGATCTCCAAAGGGGAGTTAGTACAGTTATGTTCTCGTTGTAACGTCGAGCATGAAGGAGAAGACGGGGAAGCAATGCAAAAGGCGGGAAGGCATAGGGTTTCAAGCCCTTCCAATCTTGGAGGAAGGCATCTACTCCCCGAGCTTGAGGGTCCGGTCTCCAACTGAAGAATTCCTCCAGTTGTGTGTTGAGGCGGTCTGCAAAGAGGTCTGTTCCGGAAGGACCCCATATCGATTGGATAGTTAAAAACGTTTGTATGTCTAGTCTCAAGTTTCCGGAATCCCTGAAATCCCTCGAGAACCAGTCTGCCACACCATTGCTTAACCCAGGAATATGTTCCGCTATAACCGAAATACCTTTGTTCAAGCCATATTCCCAAAATCTCTTCGCCAGGTCCGTGAGGCCCTTGGAGTGTGGTCTGCCCAGTTTGTTGACATAGCGAACAGCTGAGACATTGTCCATCCATAATGTCACACAGCATTTCGCTGTCTTCGGTGTAAAGCAGCGAATCACAAATGAACCTGCTAGTAATTCTAAACAGTTGATTTGCAACATCTTCTCTTGGGTGGTCTAACGCCACCTGTTGAGTAGTCCCCACATCTCGCCCCCCATCCTTCCAAGCTCGCATCCGATTCTATTATTAGATCCGATTCTTCCCCGAAAATGGCTCTGCCATTCCATGCCTCCGCATTCTTCAGCTACCAGAGGAGTTCTGTCCTCGACTCTTGGTCTAGGGACACCATTTGGGAGTATGAAAGGTTCGATCTCAAAGCACTCGCCTTCAGTCTCTGAATTGCTCGATAGTGGAGGGGTCCCGGGAAGATAGCTTGGATTGTCGAGGAAAAGAGGCCCACTATCCTCGCCAGGATTCTTAATGGGAAGGTCTTCTTTGTGAGTACCTTCCTCAGCTCTTTCCTGAGTTTCCTGACCTTTTCGGCAGGCAATTTCAGTTCTGCCTTCAGTGTATCTAACGTGAAGCCCAGGAACTGTGTTTGTTGATTGGGCTCCGTACAAGATTTCTTTGTGTTTATGATAAAACCTAGATGCTCTAGGATTCGAATGGCGAAGTTTGTGTGAAGAGACGCAGGCTGCTTGGATTGGGCCATTATAAGGATATCGTCGAGGTATATTATTAATCTCACTTCCACCACGGTTGAAGAAGGGTCTTGAGGATTGTGCTTCGCTGCTGGGGAAACGACCCCGTATTCTCCCGGCCCTGGTAAAAACTCTATCTTGGAACACTTTCTTAATCTCTTTTTATGATTTATGGATTGAGCTAAAGGCCTTTACATATTTAGCCATTTCTTTAATAAAATCTTCGCCAAAGAGGAGGCCTTGGGAGTCTGCACCTCCATCTTTCTTGGCTAATTCCACTAGTTTGGGGTCTATTTTTAATAGAATTCCCTTTCTTCTCTCCATGGAGATGGCGGTATTAGCGTTGCCAACAAGGCATATCGCTCTTTGTAACCAATCTGATTATTCCCCACAGAGGCTTATTCGGTCATTTCAAAAATTTTAGTCAGTGGGCATATCACGTCAAGGAGGCGGTCTTGACAGGACTTTAATCCTTTGTCCAGCCCTTTCCTGGGGTACCTGTTATTTTTGGTTATGAAGGCCACAACTTTGGGGTCTAATTCTGGGGTCATTGCAATTTTATTGGGCAGTGAAGGGCGTGGGCATTCAGACCTGAGCCTAGCTCTGACCTCTTGGGGTATTTCTTTTCTTAGCCAAAAGGTGAGGTAATCAACAATGTGTTGGGAAGGAGTCCATTCTGGGGACAAGGGGTGTTTAATTAACATGGGGTTGAACATTTCGTCCCCAAATGGGTCCACAAGTATAGTATTGGACCCGGAGGCCTTAGAGGCCCCTTCCAGTCTTCCACTCCCTCTCATTTGTTCATTTTCGTTGACATCGGTGTTAAAGCCAGACGAGCACGACAGTTTAATTTCTTCCTCACAGCTCTCATCGCTGTCAATATAGATGGGAAGCTCTGGGCCTTTATCTCGCCCATCTTGGATGCCCGAGGCACCGTTCATTCCTCCGCCCTGGAGGAGTGAAGCAGTGGACGCTTTAGGTTTTTTTGCACCCTTCTTAACTTGATTTCAATCAAGAGCCCTTTTTTAGAGGTTTTATATGTTCCAACAAATTTACTAGTAGAGGGTACGTTGGACATGGACTCCAATTTTTTATTTATTGTTTCATCAATAGACCCCAATGCTTTTTCTAAAGCCTTATTTACTAATTCCTCCAATTTGTGTTCCATGTTAGGTTGTGGAATAGACATGAGTATAGTAACTAACTCTTCCCCTTTTTTTTTTTATAGTTGTATAAGCCCACTACGGGAAAAAGACGAACCTACCGACTAATTGGCTGGTTGAAATTGAAAAAGCGATTTAAAAGCTCAAAGGGGTTAGTTTTGGTGGTACTTGCAGAAAAAACGCCATGAAATGATGAATCTTGAGGGCAAATGCATTCAACTGCCACTTCGATCGGTGACAGGAGATCTAACCCATCGTATCAAAATGGGTGACCAGTGTAATGTTATGAGGAGTGCCCAATCTCTCAAAATGGCCGCCACGCACGCAGATGCGTGCGTCAGGCGTTGCCGAAGGCAATTCCTCTAATCCGGCCCCCTCCGAGTGAAGCGATGTCGAGGGGGTCGGAAATTTAGCTTGCCGTGCGATCGTCAAAGACAGGTGGGATCGCGGGTAAAAGGGTAGACAAAGACATCACGGAGAAGGTAGAAGGTAGGATTGTATAACATGATGTTCGCGCTGGATTTAAAAATGAATGAAATGCAGTCCTCGTGCTACACAAAACGCGATGCTCGCGCCGGGGTATAAAAGTAAATAAAAGGCTAAACCGGTCCGAAATAGGACCAGAGGAGAGCATTATTAGGTGAAAGGTGTAACAACCGGTCACCATGAAGAGGGAGATATTACAAACATACAAAAGCGTCAATTGATGAAAATAACAAATTTAGACATTAAAAATGTTAAAAATATCCCTCTGGGATCCTACAGAGAGAGGTTCCCACACTAACAATCTCTCATAAGAGGTAAGCTAATACCCACATAAATAAGTAGGTGGTAAATAGGAAAGTAAATCAGAGTATATGAGGAGTTACTTATCTGTCTGAGCTGCAGCAACAAAGAAGGAAGATACCTGGTCAGAGAGGGACTAGTCATCTCTTCAGAATGTTCACTAAGTTCTATTCTATTGTTGCTGCTGAGCTGTGGTAATAAAGGAGATTTGCATAATATGGCCTCCATGTCGTGCCATAAAATCAAAAGATTTCAAAAGGGTTGTACGTCATTACATCGCATACTAATACCACGCAAGCCATTACAACGCGGGTATTACTACCCAATGTCAATGACAACGAAATCCATTACATCGCAAAGTTTAACCATGACTATGCCTTTACCACACATGCCATTACAATGCAAAGGCATGCGTGGTAAAGCTATATTCATTGTTAAAGTTTACCAGGTAAGTAACTCTACTCTACCCTACCCTACTCTAAACATTAATATAGTACCCCTGTACTACCCTCCCCCGACCCCAAGTCCAATCCCTACAATAACACTACACTACCCTGCACTATCCCACAACAGTTCCCTAAAACACTACACTACATAACACTACCCTAAACACTGAAACACTACCCTACACAAACACTATAACACTAACCTAAACCCGAAAACACTACACTACAACACTACCCTAAACCCTAAAATACTACACAAACACTACAACACTACCCTAAACCCTAAAAAACTACACTACAACACTACCCTAAACCCTAAAACACAACCCTACACAAACACTACAACACTACGCTAAACCTTAAAACACTACACTACACAAACACTACAACACTACCCTAAACCCTAAAACACTACACTACCCTAAACCCTAAAACACAACACTACAAAAACACTACAACACTACCCTAAACCCGAAAACACTACACTACAACACTACCCTAAACCCTAAAACACTACGCAAACTATACAACACTACCCTAAACCCTAAAACAATATACAAACACTACAACACTACACTAAACCCTAAAACACTACACTACAACACTACCCTAAACCCCAAAACACTACACAAACACTACAACACTACCCTAAACCCTAAAACACTACACTACAACAGTAACCTAAACCCTCAAACACCACACTACATAAGCACTACAACACTACCCCCAACCCTAAAACACTACACAAACATTACAACACTACCCTAAACCCTAAAACACTACACTACACAAACACAACAACATTTCCCCTAAACCCTGAAACACTACACTACGCAAACACTACAACACGACCCTAAACCACTACCCACACTACTCCCACCCTTATACTACCCCTTCCCTAAAACACTACAACACTACCCTAAACCAACCTCTACCCACACTACTCCCACCTTACACTACCACTACCCCTAACCCTAAAACACTACAACACTACAACAACACTACAACTCTACCCTAAACCACGCACTACTGGTGAACAGAATGCATGTTAGACCTGACATCCTTTGATTGGTATTACCCCTAAACATTTTGCCTTCACCCCCTACCTTACTGGACTCATTTTTGTTAGCATTAGGGCTCCTTGCATTTTCCCTTACTGACCAGTGCTAAAGTGTTTGCACTCTTGCCTTAAACCTTAGTCAAATTGGCCTAACCCAGATTGGTACATTTAATTTACTGGCAAGTCCCTAAAGAATGGTACCACCGGTATCCAGGGATTGTAAATCAAATGCCTCTAGGGGCTGGAGCACTCATTGTGCCATACACTATAGTAGCACTGTAAAACCGGTCTACGGCCCTCCACTGTACCCTGCATTGCAATTTTAAACTGCCATTTTGACATGGCAAAATAAACCTTTTGAAAGCAAACACAAGGAAATGATGGACAGAGTGCTGAGACGTTTCAGACACTCAACCCCAGTCACAGATCTGGATTGATTCCATCATCGTTCTTTAACTCACTTCACCAACCCAATTCAGACACAGCTATATGCAAATCAGTCTTGAGCCTGTGCCTCGTGGGAACAGTCCAGCTCGAACTGCCAAGCCTTCCTTGGACCGGAAATAAGCATCCTGGCCAAGCCTAAACCTTCCTTTTCTATACTTATGTCACTCTTAATAAGGTAAGCCCTAACCACCCACAGGGAGGGTGCATGCTATTTAAATAAAAATAGGATATATGGGTTTAAGTTTTGCCTGTCCTGACACTGAAAACACCTAAAGTCATTTTTCCCTGCCTATGTCTCCCATAGACTAACACTGGGTTACTTTATTAAATTTAATAAGTGCTAACTTCAGATTGGTAGAAGACAGAGGTATGTTGTATGTGCTTATATGAATAGTAATTTAAAATCCTCTTTCAGGGTGGAATCAGATTTTAAATACAATTTAGAAAATGCCACTTTTAGACAGTTGGCCGTCTGTGCTCCATTTTCCCAAGGGCTGACGCATTTCTGTCAAGCCCCGGGTCCCCATCCATGGAACCCAGAACAACAACGAATGCCAGACCATGAGGATGCAGCCCAATGAATGCTTGGATGGGGCCCCATACCCAATCATTGACTTTACATAGAGATATGTATTACATGTTACCTTTCTATTCGTGGCTAGAACTGTGTATATTCAATGGTTATTCAGTTTTCAATTTAGATATTTTGCTTTAAACCACTGACCCTATTGTATTTGCTTTCATAGCCTATAACGCTATCAGAAGGTCTATGTGAATGTGGTCATCCGATGTAAGTCTACTAGTCAACCAGCCAACTTCGCAACCTGTCAGTAAAGACTCAGAAGACATTCCTTTCTTTTTTCCTTTGCCTGACACTGCTTCCAGAAGAAGTAAATATTAGTTCAGACAGAGGAAAGTAGGTTCTACTTTCTTCTGAAAGTGCAGTAGCAAATAAGGTGACACTCTAGTAGTAAGATTATGAAGCTTGCAATATTTTCTTGTGGGTGTGTTGTAATTTGGATGTGGAATGATTTTATTGCTGGAGGTTTTTTTGTGGCTGTGTAAGGTATCAGCAATGAACAGGATTAGTCGTCTGATAATTGATTTCAGTGAACTGTTGGAGCTGGGGAAGTATTATGATGCTGAGAATTATTTGGTGCAATTGTTTTGGGATTAGTGAGGGGGTTAAATTAAAAATAAAATAACTTACATTTTTATTAAGTGTGCTATATTTCTTCCATATGAAATACAAACATTCAATAAATAGAGCAGACAATATTGTCATATCTGGCACTCCCATGAACCTACTTCTATTCTCTTATTTGTCATTGAATGATATGTTGACCCTCTGCTTCAGTGATTTGCTGTGTGATTTACAACACACTAGTACCATCCTACAGAGTGTATGAGCCATGTACTATGGATGACACAAACGCAATTTTAACTGTGTAGCTCAGGTGCATGAAAATCTCTCCTTACTATTCTATGTCCAGACAATTGTAATCTTCTACTAGTCTAAATAACTAGACATCATGCCAGTAGTTCCAATCAGTCATAAAAACCACACCTCATCCATGGCTCTTTGCCTTTGATTCTTGTGATGTTCTTAGGAGTTCCAACAAGTCCTTGATCATTCCCCTTTGCTGTCTCAACCAGCAGCTATGGAATGGCAGTCGGCCCATAGGCCTCTATGCATCACAGCAAACTAGATTACAAATTGTTTAAATATTTTTTTTTTCAGGCTCATTCCAGGGTTCAATATCAGGAGAGCCAAACATGTAACAGCAGACGTTCTATGACAGCACACGAGTCTGAGACTGCTGGAAGCGAAGATACAGTTGCGAATTTCCATTTCAAGGCTACGTCTAGAACTTCCCCACCCTGTGGAAAGTGGAGTGGTGCTCTCTATTAAGGTCTAAGAATCAAAGACAACTGGTAGCATATGAATCCAAATGCTTTCAGCTATCATAAGTGTGATCAATCAAATGACTAATTGTCGCGTGATCTGAAACTAATTGACCCGTTTCGTCCTTGCAATAGATGTTTTGTTCAGATCCAACCCATTGTATGACAGCCATAATGCCCTTGCAGTCAGGCTGGATACTCACCCATACAGCACACTTCTGTCTCATGCTGGCAGGTGAGACGGCTCATTTCTCTCTCTCTATCCTGCCAACCTTGCTGCAAAAGGAGAGGATGAACACGGTATTGCTCAGATTGGGGCAGTAGCCATTTCTGTATGTAGGGCCTTTCTGTACACAAGGACATCAAACAGATGACAGTCCTACCACTTTTACTGAAGAGATTTGAAATTAAAACAGCACAACAATGTTTGGCTCTTCCAGACCCCTGTAGGAGACACCACCACACAGGCACCCCAGGGCACTACAAAGATTCAGATAAGGATTCCTTTCAAGGTGGGGACACACCCAACATGCAGGACATTGCTGCAGACCTTTTCAATGGCACATATGAATGGCTAAGAGGATTTCAGAGATCCCCAGCCCCTTTGGGCCAAATTTGGTAGGAATGGTTACCCCTTGCTGCCTGGTGGCAATCTTCAGCTCGCAGGAGTTTCATTTCAGGGACTCCTGGCCTCCAAATATGGATGATTTGCATGGGATAATTAGAAAGCCCTTCTGCAGTCTTTGACACTGCTTCTTCCTCATTCTTAACAGCAGACATTTTCAAAGTGACAGATTCAAACAAGATTGGGAAAAACCTCTTCTCTGATCCTCACTACTCCCAGTCATAACTGGGTTCTTCCCCCCGGATAGTCAAAGAAACTCCTCGGTTATGACTGGCCCAAGAGGTATGCCTGCTCTCTCTTTTCTTATGTGACAACATCCTTCCTAGGCTTGCCAGTGAGAGAAAACTAATAACCTTCCAGATTAGCTTTAGATTTGAGGTAAGGCTAATCCCTCTAAAGAGGACTGCTGTTCAGGGAGAGACTTTGAGCTGCCAGCTGACTACCAGAGTAGCTAACCTGACCAGCAGGATATTGCAAAACCTGAATCTCATTAAGGAGGCTTGCTTAGAGAATTTATCACAAATGTAAAATATATAAGACACATAGAACCATTGTAACAATGAATATGAATTTGGGACCCAGGAATTATGAGGAAATAACAGATCAGTGGCTTTCCCAAACACTGTGCCAATCAAAACTTGTAAAAATCTTAAAAACGCTATATATTTATAATTCAGCCCGAAAAAAAGCACATTATTTAGTATCTCCAATTGAATACAGTCCATAACTAATATGTAATAAGTCTCATCTGTGACAGTGTTGCCTGTATGCAGATACTAGACTGAATCCTTGCTCGGCCTGCTCATGTGGGCAAGCGGATGTGCCCATATATTAACTTGTAACCATCATAGATCCCCTTTACTCAGCAGTGCAGTCTTCAACCTGTATTAAGAAGCTGGGGATTGGCAGTTACAGGTCAAGTCTATTTTTAACAGAATATTAAACTGAGTGGAAATTCAGCAGAAAGATTCACTTTAGGAGGGATCAAAACAACTAAATCTATTTTTCCTACAGGTCAAAACCTCACAACCAAGGTGTAAGGCTCCAAAAAGCAACATGACATTGTGCTCTGGCTGGGCTGCACTTTATAACTATTGCAATGGCACATGAAGAGGAAAAGCAGTTTGCCTTCTAGCTAAAAGGTCTGAGTACTAATTATATAAAAGTAGGAAGTGATATATATTAAGAATAATGATGTCCCCTCAATGAACAGTATTCAAAGGTTGTTTGTCACAGAGGTAAAACCTCCAAATACATTTCGTGCAAGTTCACCTATGAAGCTTTTCAATCAAAGTTATTTTTACTTGCTTATAAAATTCAAATTCAGTGGTGAAAGCAAATGTTTGATAACTTTAATAAAAAAACAACTTCAAACAGCTTTACTTTTTGTTCACTGAAAGCAAATTGGTTTGCAATCGATTTGCATGGTCGTCTGCTCCAGGAACTAGAATACATCTCTGGGAGATGGAAGGCTGAAGCATTATCTGCAGTAACCAAGGATTCTTCATCTGGTAAGGAGCACAAACAGATGGCAAGTCAATGGGCAGCCTTATCAGCAATTAATTTTGACTGATGCTTACTGCATGAGGGAAACCAGTTCTAGCAATGGGGCAGGGGAGTATAACTCATGTCTATATATGAGTGGCTAGAGATGAGGGCAAGGTTCTGCCAATGGAGGAAGGCAAGGGCCATATTGGATAAGGGACTGTGGAAAGGTTTGCGGGAAACTGAAAAAGGACGTGCTGAGAAAGGAGGCGGAATTTTGGTGGGGACATTGCCATGATTGATTGTAGGGGATCCTACAGAAACTGGCTAGTGCAGAAGAAAAGACTGCTACCACACTAGGACCTGCTCAGAACAATCCTCGACCTAGGAGAATTATCAAGAAGGAAACTGCCCCACCTGACTCGTGAGGAAAAGCAAATCCAAGAACATCTGACTCCCCACTATGAATCTGGACCCTGGCTGCAGACAGACTTGGTGCATAGAAGCCTGCACTCAGATCATAGGAGCTGTAGGAGAGACCAGAAGGCACTTTTCCAGCAAAAATACCCTTTTGGGACTTAGTTGCATTTCTGACGACTCAAGGACTAGGACATGTTGCTAAGGCCTCTCTAGGGTTGGTATTCTCTTGAAGGGCATACGTTGTGGTCTGCTAAGATGTTTTTGCCATGAACAAAAATGCATCTGCTGGACTTCACAGTGACGGTATCTGGCCCTCATGGAACCATGTCTGGATTTGGCATTGAGCCTTGCCTCGCTAAAAGATTTTACAAACCAAAACGTGTTTACGTTTGAAGGCAAATCCGTGGACTGGCAGTGGCTGTAAATCTACCTCAGCAGCAAAGCGATACTGCGATCTGGATAACCTGCTTATCCCCCTCTGAGCTACTGATGCCAATACTGAAAGTTTGATGACCACACATCGAGGGACATCTCCATTGTGCTTCGCACTAGTGGAGGACTTTAACAACCTAAAAATCATCTAGACCCATCTTGTTGATGCATTATTTTGTCTTGTGCTAGACCTTATCTAGTTCTGGATACTTTAATCGAAAAGAGATGAAGCACTGACAATTTTCTTTAACAGACCAATTAAATATTTTTGTTTGTAATGTTTCTAAATTTTAAATAAACCTTCATGGTTTTGAATTTAAACTAGTCTGGTGCAAGTTTGATTTGACTCCGTTTATCTCTAATCCGATCCCGAAAATGGAGCTTAAGAGCAATAATTTAGTGTCTACATTTTATGAGTGATGAAATTAGCGCCATCCCTATTGGTAACTCTATTGCACACGACCAAACCATGGTACTCGAACACCCATTTACTGATTAAGGCGATGGATCTAGGATCACTGACAAGATTATGACCAAACATGGTCCAAATCAAAGCTGTGCATTGGTCCTTTTTTATTTAGCTTATGTATGATTGACTTGCAAAGTGCCTTAGGACAGGTGCCAGCCTGACCTCCTCAGTAAGATGGACTGCACCTACACACCCTTAGTTTGCGAACCGCACCTCACTTTTAGTTCCAACCACACTAAGGTTTCAGCATTGAATTTAATTTTCATTGATTTATTAATGCTAATAATATCCTTTTTGTTAATACTAGCAAAACCAAACCATTAGTATTAAAGAAAAGAAAGCCTCTCTTTTCATGAAAACGATGGGCCCGAGATTACACACTATTAACTGATAAAACTACTTGGGCATTGATTACATATGTGCTGGAAGAAGCAGTACTGGGAGTGCTGTACAACCTTCAAAATAACCATGCTGGTGTTCAGAAAGTGAATAAGTAATAAAGAGGCCTTTATTGTTTGTTTTATCTTGTCACATTTAGTGTATGTTCAAATGTCAGGCTATGTCTTCTGACAAATTAGTGCTTCTTCTTTTAACATGGACTCAATGTTTTACTTTTCTTGAGAGGATGTTGTAAAGTGAACTATTTAGCAATCTTGATATGGAACAGGGAGTATGAAAGGAAAGGCTGTAAAATATAAATGTTATTCAATCAATTCAATTCAAAATCTTTATTTGATTGTAAATTTTACAATCATAAAAGTACATCTCATAAGTAAACAGTTAAAAACAATCCAAATAATTCATTTCATGTAACATATAAGAGACACAACATACAGTACAAGGTAGAAAAAGGAGAGCAACGGGCACTATGAGCATGAACAATGTTAGGTGTGTAATAAAAACATAAATTACTATATTGATTAAAAATACCTAAAACATTCACAGCGTAATTAACCATCCATACTTTTCCTGAAGGAGATGGCTTTTTTTTAAAAGTTACAGACAAATAAGGTGCAATCGCAGTTCAGTAATTGGAGGTAGTAAAGAGCAGGTTTGATTTGTGCAAAATGCAATTTTTTGAGACACGGTTTAAGATAAAGTTTCCGTGGTATAGTGTAATAAGGGCAAATAAAAAGAAAGTGTGCCAAGTCTTGAGGAGACTTCCCGTCGCAGCCACAAGCTGGCAACACTTCACCCCGTTGAGCCCCACTTGGGACCGCCAGTAGGAGATGAAATAGGTCAAAACGGAACCTTATTAGAAGAAAACGTTCATAGCCAGTCATAGGCCATGACAGATAAGGTTCCATTTGTGGGCAGGTTTTAACTAGTAGGTGTTTCCTGACACTGACCTTCTGTAGCTCAACCTCTTCTCGGTCTGTACATCTTAGTAATAATATGGCATTTTTTACCAAGATAACGTCGGGTTTTGTGATCAAGTTGGGAGCAAAAAACAAATCAGGTCGGCCAATTGCCGTCAAACAGTCCTTTATATACTTCAACCACGGGACTTTAAACCTACCATCTTGTGTTAAGGCTTCTTTCAATATAGCGTGAGTGAGCGGAATATCGGTATTGAGCCAACAATTCAGCCAGCACAAAACCGGGTTTACTGCTATTCTATCACTTAAGTGGGGAACCCCCAGCTCTTCGTGTACAGAGAAGTTCCCGATATCCCTTGGCAGCCTCAGTATCTTTTTCAAAACGTTATTTTCTGTAACCTCTAGGTCCTTTGTCTTGCAGTAACCCCAGAGCTCGCTTCCATAGCAGGCGTTATTCTAACACAGAACCACTTTATACCTGTAAACAAACTGAACAAATATTTTAAAATGTATAGGCCATAAGTAAAGCACATATGGAGCACATGTTTTGTAATTCTGAATGGTGAGGGGAACAAAGATTTAAAATAGGCTCAAAACAATCAAAACACTTTTCTTGTTGAAGCACAAATGATAAATATTTGCTGAAATCCTATTTCCACATACTATAGTTTGTGCAATGTATAGATTTATCAGCAAAATTGACTGCATGTCTGTTTTAATTTAGTGGCCATTTCAATGGAAAATATGCTGTCTTTAAATGACAGTGTGTGACCACACAATGCTTTAGTAACATATTTGGGAAAGCGTGCTCCAAAAACACTATTGGTCATATTTATGACAAAGAAATGCATCACAACAAGTCACCTTCCTGCGCTTCATTACAGGGAAAGAGCAGGAATACGCTGTATTTATCCCAAAATGGTGAATTTCTGTCCTTTCCCCAGAGCCTAGCACCAAAGAGGGCAGCGAGGGGGCCTTCATTGCATGCAAGATTGTTTTGTGCAAGAAGGGGCACATATCTGCACAAAACAATCCCCTGAGGAATATTCCTCTATCTATATGTGCTGCAGAATGTAGCACACATAGAAAAGGGAAATAATGAGGCGAAAGAAATATATTTCTCCTTGTTACGCCTCACCTGGGAAGGCGTCACATTTTGGCTCATTCCCAGGTCTTCCAGTGATGGTAAATCTGGAAATGCATCAAAATCCATAGGAGTTGCATGGGAACACCCTTGCAATGCCCATGGAATGCCATCCTGGGGCAGAGTAACACAACACAGTGATTTGCACTGCGTTGCCTTACTCCTGATTTATCAAGCCACTCAAGGCCATGCAAAGTGCCCTTGCATGGCTTGATAAATCGCATTTTGGGATTGTGTTGCGCATGCACCACCTTGCATGCTGCAAAAGCAATGCAACTCCCTTCATAAATATGGCCCTATGAGCTTTATACTACCCTGTAACACTCTCTTGCTGACCAATGTGGCTCATTTGCAGCATTTGTTCCTGGCGTGCCACTTAGTTTTTTGACAGGCCCTATGGCTTCAGTGATATAACAATAATGGCAGCACCACCACTTTGAAAATTGTTTGAGCAACACGGATTGATCGTGCCTACATGGCTAAATCGGCTTTGATGCATAGGACAAATTTCTTGCTTATGCCTTCAAAAAATAGTGCTTACATTTACCTTAAACTTTGCCTTTGCTTCTCCTTTATTGAACATAATGAATGAATGATACAGATCTTCTCTAATCTAATGACAAATAATGGGACTGGACGAGCATGGGGAAAATGGTCCTGCCATTCAGATAGTAGAAATGGTGTCCCTGCTCCAACAGTTTGGTGCCAAAATGAATACCAAAGAGAGCAACACAACCACCTGTCCTATTAACCTACTTGAGCAATGTTTTCAGAGAGCCACCATGACATTCTCAAATTGCTTCAAACTGCTTGGTAAAATAGAAATTCATCCTTTCTATGTGGCCCTAAAGCAATTATCTGTAGTATTCCCACCGTGTATCTCAAAAGGCACACTGATAGATTAATTCCTTCCACTACTTTAGATTGTTCACTCTGTCCTTTAAACAGTCTTTCTAACTACAAAGTGAAATGATTTTGATAACACCCATAGAGGTACCAACTAATATGATGATTGTCGCATTCAGAACTTGTGGGGTTTACTTCTTGGTTGAACTTGAAAATATATATGGAACGGCTGATTACCTGGGCTTAATATCCTACTTGCCTGAAATATCTATACGGGAATCAGGCCCTCTTGACTTCTGTCGCTTAGGTTTGGGAGCCAACTTATTGAAATAGATCTTGATGCCACCCAATAAGTTAGGGTTCTAGCAACAAATGGTCTTACTTAGAGTTTAGTGGACAATGTACAGCGTCACAAACACGGCAGAAGTCTCATCTGCTGTATTACAAGTGCCTTTGATGATCATATACTTTTAATTTGGAAGATGGGGCATCTGCCACATTTGTTTCAGAATACCCTGCCAAACTCTAAATAAGACTCACAGTTACTTTACTAAGCCCAAAGTTTTTTTACAATTTAATTTTGGATGGCATATTAGTCATAACGTTGGGCGCTATAATGCACACTCAAGCATATAGTCCAATACCTGGAGTTCCCTATGCTCTAGGGTACTATAACTATGACTCTTGATTTTAGGTTTGGAAATAGCGACAGTTTTCACACTTTGGGCCCGATTCACAGAATGAACTAAAGAATCAATCCTAAACTTACTACTGTTTTGGTATTCACAGGTTGCACTTACTACTTTTGGTATTCACAGAATGAACTTACTACTTTTGGCATTCACTGAATGCACTTACTACTTTTGGCATTCACTGAATGCACTTACTACTTTTGGTATTCATAGAATTAACTTACTACTTTTGGCATTCACTGAATGCACTTACTACTTTTGGCATTCACTGAATGAACTTACTCATTTCGGTATTCACAGAAGTTAGGAATACTAACTTTAGGACTCCTAACCGAAAGTCTTAAAATTAGGATTTTTCTCAATTTAGTAGCAGTAAAGTCCTAACTTTACTACTACTAAATTGAGAAAAATCCTAATTTTAAGACTTTCGGTATTCACAGAAGGCATTTAGGAGTCCTAAAGTTAGTAGTCCTAACTTTACTACTACTAAATTGAGAAAAATCGTAATTTTAGGCCTTTCGGTATTCACAGAAGGCATTTAGGAGTCCTAAAGTTAGTAGTCCTAACTTTACTACTACTAAATTGAGAAAAATCGTAATTTTAGGCCTTTCGGTATTCACAGAAGGCATTTAGGAGTCCTATAGTTAGGAGTCCTAACTTTACTACTACTAAATTGAGAAAAATCCTAATTTTAAGACTTTTGGTATTCACAGAAGGCATTTAGGAGTCCTAAAGTTAGGAGTCCTAACTTCTGTGAATACTGAAATGAGTAAGTTCATTCTGTGAATACCAAAAGTAGTAAGTGCATTCTGTGAATGTCAAAAGAAGTAAGTTCATTCTGTGAATACTAAAACTAGTAAGTGCAATCTGTGAATGCCAAAACAGTAGTAAGTTTAGGATTGAGTCTTAAGTTCATTCTGTGAATCGGGCCCAATGTGTTGCTAGACTTATACAAGAAACATGAGTATTCAACTGACTCTTTCCATTGTATTTTAGTGAGTTATCAAAAGAAGACAAACCAGTGAGGATTGTGTTACTAACTTTTGTGGTTTTGATTATATCAGAGTCTGCAATAATTTTGCAAGAGGGGGCATATTCAGGGGATGATCCTTGGACGAGAAGAAGCTGGCTTGGTTGCACTAGGTAATAATACACTGCACTTGCAGGAGGTATATTATATTTGAGGACATTGCAGAAGGAATTGATAGACTTATGTAGAGACCCCAGTCCACCCGCCACTGTGCTGTGAAGGAAGCTAGCCTCACATCATTTCCCTTCACAGCACTGAAGGTCTCCTGAGCAGCCAGGCACCATATGTAAAATGCCTGCTCAGCAACCATTTTGTTTCTGAGAACACAAACTCCGAAAGCAGGAGTTTAATTTCTCAAAACAAAACTAAGGGGCACATTATCAAGTACGACGTTAAAATTATCGTCGGTTTAGCGGCAGAACACTGCCGCTAAAACAGCGATAATGGGCTTGATATTATGCCTTAGAGAATTCCAATAGAAGCCCATGTCAACACCAGAACATGGACTTCTTTTGGAATTTTCAAGGGCATATTATCAAGCCCATTTTCGCCGCTTTAGCAGCAGTTTTCTTCCGCTAAAGCGGCGATGATTTTAACACCGTTCCTTGATAATATGCCCCTTAAAGTCCTGATGCTTCACATGACTGATATGGGCAGAACAACTAAGCGACAATCACCTCACCCTCAATAGGATGGGGTACCCAATAGAGGGCCAACCCTGTATCCCAAATATGTGGAACCAGGGTAGCAGATGAGAGAAATTGAACAAATGTTCTCTTGGTCTCATTTGAACACAGGTATGTATATCCCATTTGTGCTGACCTGTTTAAAATGTAATTTATATTCATAAAAAAAAAACGCCAACCAGGCCCTTCAGAATGCAAATCAAATATATTTTCATTGGTTGATATGCCAAATGTCAGTGGTGATACTAATGCAGTGCACAAGAGTGAAGGTGCAAAAATATATACAATATGATAAACATATGGACAGTAAGGGGTGTCCCTTCTTTTTGATACAATCTCCAGTACAGTGTGTAAGTATATTTGTTCTTGGTCAAATGAATTCTACATTAGATAACCCCTGAGTATATGTCGACATTGAAAAGCCATTCTTTTAATCCGGTGTGTCTCACCGAGACTAAAAAAACGCGATCCCTCATGTCAACCTTATGCTCGTAATTAATACACATCGCTTCCAAGTTTTAATATAACATAGACATGAGTAGATGCTACCCACCACAAAATAAAGATTCCTGGGGAAGAGAGTTCGAAGCCAAAATTACCTGAACAACATGTCCAAACAGAACGGCTGCTTGCGACACATCCCATCTTGCATCTCACATATTGTTTAATATGCCCTACGATGGGCTTAACTCTGACACCAGGAAACAGAGCAAATAAAACATGGCCCAGATCCAAATGGCTAATGAAACTGAACTGGGTAGAATGCTCTAGATGATATTCATATGCAAACCTCTAAATGGAAAGCAACTTTGCAAAAAAACAAAGTAGAAGCAACAGAACAGATTTCAAGAAAAGGAAAAAATAACATAGTAAATGGAACAAACTGGGAACCATCATTTTTTCACCACAGACATAAAACAAATATTGTTGCAGATATATCATGGAGTTGACAGAAACCGGCGCCTGAGCACACAGAAAACTATCACACTTCAAAACGGACACAAATTTATGACAAGCAGATAACTAATTACATTCTGTAATCGAGACTCTGCAAAAACCCTAGGGCCTGATTACGAGTTTGGCAGTGTGGGAGTGGGACCGCCAAGCAACGCCCCACTTCCACACCACCAAATCTGTGTGCGCACCACCCACCAGATTATGACTTTGTTAGTCATGGGCGGGGGGTTCTTTGTCATTCCCACAGCAGTGCCTCTGAAATAGACCCCACATTCGGAATCTCAAAGACAGTACCTGCACGGCATGGACTGAAGCGTTCCTTGCCATGCAGCTGCTGGAGTGCAAGCAACAGGGGGAACAACATGTTCCCCCCTGCTTGCATCCCTGGCCCAGTGGCAACAGGGAGCCCTGTAGCCTAGACTCATAATCAGGCACTAACAGAGGATTTAGGGTTTTTCTAAGAGAGAGGTTCACTCTAAATTGTCAGGACTTCTGAACTGCTCGACTCACTTGCCTGCGGTCGCCTATAGAGTGGAAGACTCGCAAAATCTCCAGTGGCTTCAATATTGAAAGCCCCTGAGTTGGTAGGCTGCCAGCCAAAAGACAGGACCGCTTCACAGTGGTGCTAGTATCCCTCAATCCTGAAAACTCCCTATTCCTCAGGGCTATTGTTTATATATGTCTTTGTCAAACACAATTCCAGTTTAGTGGTAGGAATGAATGAATGAATGAAGAGTTTTAAAGTACTCTGTTACTCAGGGATCAGATGTCCTGCTGCTAGCTGATACAAGGATGAATGTTTGAGAAAAAAACTAAACAAATGCTACTATAGTGCATCTGCCACATGGAAGGAAGAACTGTAGGTAGGCAGCGAGATACCTGCCTGGGAGGCAAGCAGAGATCTCTACAGTGTCAGTTCTCCTCTGGGTTGGCAGAGGCAAGTGACTCCATTGGCCTGTCAGACTGGTGCGTCACCAATCAAAGTCTAAATAATACATTCTTAATAGTTTTTCTGTACTGCCATGCTAACATCACTTCCAATCAACCATTATTTACCTCTAAAAGATCTGTCGTTGTCTACACTTCCAGAGAAAGACCCTACGATTCCACTTCCGCAAAATCCATGGGTCTGAACTTTGAACTTAATGTTGCTGTCAGCAGGGGACAATAAGGTAACATGTTCTGAGAGACTCCCATGCAATATTTCTGAGAAAGCCTAAAATAATGCATAATTGATTGGCTATTGGGACACTGCTTGGCAATACTTCATATATCTGACTCAAGGTCATTCAGGAGACACATGAACCCAATAAAGTAAGGGACCCATTGCATATATGTATCATGCCCACTATAAGGCCATCAGCAGATTACTCCCAATCCTGGATAACCATAAGCTGTCTATATCAAAACAAATGCCAGACTTGTTATTGCTACTAATAATCAGGCTAAACCAACAGCACCCCTATCCTGAATGAACAATGATGCCAGGAAACAGGGCCATGGCCCGGGATGCATGTTTGACAAGGACAATGGTAATAATACAACATGGCCCCACAATTGCTTGTATGATTGCAAGAAATGTTGATGTTCCTGAAATGTCTACTTGCTACTACTACCAGATGGATGACTAAGAGCATGGTTATGCACATCCCGTTGACATCACTAGAAATCTTTATCAAATATGGGGCATTCCTGTCCTTTTCTCTTGCTTTGGCACTGTTTTGGCAGCCTAGATCCAACGCAGGTACCCTCACACCATATTACAAGGATGTTTTAGGCAGGATTGTTTAACGCAAAAAGAAACATAGGAGGCTTCTTACTCTTTCTATGTGTGCTGCAGAATGGGAGTAGCGCATTCACCCTACTACACTGCATTTTCCCCTAATTACGCCGGGTGCACATTTTACAAGGCGCCAATCAAAGAATATGGCCCCTGAATTACTGGTAAATCCCTAGTAAAGTGCACTTTTTGTGCCTGCAGCCTTTAAACCAAATTCCACTTGTTGTGCCTGCAGCATTGACTGTGCCACCCACACAGGTAGCCTTTCAAATGTCTCTCAGACCTTCCAGTGCAGTGTCTGCATGCACAATTTTAAATTGCCATGTCGACCTGACAAGTGCACCGACTTGCCAGGCCCTACTCTTCCCCTTTCGCCCATGTAAGGCACCCTTAAGGTAGGCCCAAGGTACCCCATGTGTAGGGTGCAGTGTGTGTGAAAGGTGGGACAAGTACTAGCATGTTTTTCACGTCCTGATGGTGAAATATTATGTATTTCGTTTTTAACTATTGCTCTGCCATTGGCTATCATTGGAGCTGCCTTGTAACATTTTACAAGTATAACTTTCAGTTGGTAACAGCTGAATATTTGGAGTTTGTCCTCTCTGAACTTTTAGTGAAGGCGGTTTTTAAATTGTGTGTTTGAAAATTACCCTTTTGGAAAGTGGGCATTTTCTTGTTTAACCATCCTGTGTGCATCTGCCTGCTTGTGGATTCACCATTGGGTTTCAGACTGACAGGTGCTGTTTGTGCATTCTCTACAGACACTCACACAAAGGGAGCTGAGGTGTGCCCTGTTATGCTGATGGGCCATCCTGGGCTAGAGTGGGGAAAGGAGTTGTCCTTGACACTTGATTAGGCTGTGGCTGCTCCGTACAATGCTGTCTCCACCTCCTGTAGTGAAACTGGACTAAGGAGGAGAGGACTGGTTTAACTGAGCAAGAGAGACTTTCTAAACAGAGACTTCATAGGGTAAAAGGGGTATACGTATTAGATGTAAAACCCCCGAACTTTAGATCACTTCTGGACTAAGATGAGCATGTCAAAAAGAAGAGCTAAAGAGCTGGCAGTAAATGTGCCGCCTCCTTTACTGTGTGTTGTTTTGCTGGGTGGACCTGCAGCCGCTGTTTCTCTCTGTCGGCTGTGAAAAGGACTGAACATTTGCCCTGCTGTGGTACCCTGCTTAAAAAAGATCTCCAAGGGCTTGTGAGAGCTTGCATCCTGTTGTGGAAGACTCAGGGACAACAAAGTCTTCCTTATGCATTATTTGCTAAACCTATAGAGCACTGTTTGATCTGGTTGCCGGGTCTACCTTCCTCCACCCACTGTGTGCAGCCCGAGGCCCTGTAAACCCTATGCCATGTTGCATGGCTCAAGGGTTGTGGAAGATCCATACTCGATGGTGTGGCCACTCATCAGCTGAGCCCAGCGTGCTAGGAATTGATGAAGGAGTCTGCAGCATTTCCTGGCAACAATTGTCCACTAAGGCACAGCCTTTCCAAGGTTCCCTGGGGCTGAGAACACTCAACCAAGAGTCGCTGGGTGAGTAACCCTAGCCCTGCCTGCATCGTCATTGCCCAGAATCTGCAGAGGTTTCATAGCAACTGGACAAGGAAAAATGACAATTGTCAGCTGCCCCACCCACTGCAAGTGATGGTGGCTGTGTGACCCATGACCCAGAAGACCTGAGTGAGGATCCCGGTACAGGGGTGAGCAGGCCACTTTCCTTGCTCAGGAGACAGTAGTCACGCCTCTGCTCACATCACCTGAGCCAGCTGCAATGGCCCGATGGGTCCCTGCGCTCTAAAGAGCAGAAAGAGGAAAGGAATCCTCATGCCTCACGTATTTTTGCTACTAGGAGCATCCCTTAGTTTGTTTGTCTTGCTGTGAATGACTAGGATGCTGCATTTGTGTTCACCAAGAGAACATACCTGGACAGCCCGGATAGCCCAGGGTATTGGCTACCATTGAAGGGACAGATGGCATCTCCTCATGGACCCCCACGTCCCCATGTTATGCACAATGCTCCCTAAACAGTGCTGTTTCCCAAACCTGAACACTGACCCTACCATTTCACCTGACCCTTTTGTTAATTGCATATCTTGTTTACTATATGTTGGATTTTTTACGTTTTGGTCTTGTCTAAATTAAATAAATATTTGTAGTGTTTTCACAGTGTATGTTATGTATAAATACTTTACACATTGTCTCTGAAATAAGCTAGTTTGCTCATGCCAAACTACCAAGGGGGTGAGCTGGGGTCATCTTAGCTGTGTAATCCTCTTATCCTTACTAGAAGGAAGGGTCCTTGGTTGGACAGGGTGTATACCAATGGCAACTAAAGACCCCCATTTCAAACACTCATCTTCTACTCAAGGTTACCTTTATACTTCACCACCACTTCAATATTGTGGTGGAAAATCCACTACCTATATAGATTTGTTGTCAGATATTGAAGGATTCAAAATTGTTGCCAAACTCTAAATGAAAGCATGAGTTCCACAAAAGAAAACAACACCAAATGAGAGGCTAAAGGTCCTTGCATATCTGAACATTGGAGATTCAAATCCTCATATGGCCTCCGTATATTTATCATTTTCCAGTTAGATATACAATTCAAGCAGAATTTATGTTTTCCCCAAAATATTTCATTACCTTGCATATCACATGATCATCTACAAATGCTAACATCAGGCACAAAGTTACATTGCAATTAATTGTTTTTCTTTGAAGTTAAAGTTGAAGCTATTCATATAATTCAGAGGAGCAAATGTGCTAAACACAATTAAAACTTCACAGGCAACGTTTTCAAAATAAAGTAATTTAATTAGAATGCCTTCCCAGCATCCTGCACAGTTGGTTCCTATTTATAAGGAACTTGCTACATCAGTCTCACATACATAGCAGCAGTTTGTTCTCACATAGAGAAGTGACATACTTTCATTAATTAGCTTTTTTGCACTAAAAGTGAATGTCCCCATGTATTTTAGTGTAGAAATGTTGTCACATTTTCTTCACACCTCGTTTCCTGCCCTCAATACAAATATTTAATTATTTGCTACACGCGTTATTTTCAGAAGTCACACGCAAGTGTTGGTCACATTTATGCAAAATTGAGAGGGCTGAGGAAAAAATGATACATTCAAATCAAAAGTTAACATTTAGGGAAACTGTCCTTGGAAGAAGCATATCTTCAGCAAATGTTCGAAGTGTCCTTTGATAATATTTATAATATTGTAAAAAAATGAAGTTCCATAAGGAAAAAAGCTGTAGAAGGAAAGAGGTTTATGACCTCACATTGACACCAAAAATATGCTGTGGGGTAGTTTGCATACCATAGAATAAAAATAAAAGTACTTATAGACTCTTTCGGGCAGATTTACAAGAAACTGACACATCTGTATAGATGCGTCAGTTTCCCTGCGCTTCCATATGAATCCCTTGTGCCACCACGGATGCGCCATAATTGCAATACAGCACATCAACGGCCGCAAGGATTGACATAATTCTAGCGCATCTGTTGCCGTAAAAATGCTGGAGTTGCTCATGAAAGTGACACAACTCCTGCAATGCACCACCACAGATAGGTGAGTCCCATCCAAAAAGGCCTGCAACATTCATTATGCCTGGTCTGAGCACGCGTAGGGATTTTGACACAGTGAAGGCATAGAGTGACACAGTGAAATGTTGTAAATTTCATTGCGTCAGTTCTGTATGTCTTTTTGCATGGAAAAGCCCACAATGTATACATTATACCTGACTCAAGTATAATGTGGCACAGGGCTTTACAAGGTGATGCATCCCCCTAGATGCGTCACGTTGTAAATTGGCCGGAACATGGCAAATTGTTTACGCCACCTTGTGTATGATGATATGTGTGATTTATATTATGTAGACTAGAAGAAGTTTGTTGGGGGCAGGGGGATCTATGTTAAATAATTGTTCATTTAGTATGTTAGAAAGATCCTGGTCAAGCGAAGTAACCCAACGGTAAAAAGAGCTAATTGTATTTGCTTGTTTATTTATTCATGTAACAGTTTTCCACCCACAATGCAGCAGCACCAAGGAACTATTATAAATACAATTACAAATAATTTGCAGACAGATGTACTAATATTAATACAGGAGGAAGGGCATTATGTCTTCAATTGTTAGCATGTACATAGGAGCAAGAAGCATTTATTGACTACTTTAAAGACGAGCGGTTAGTTTAAGTTCTCATCTGTGAGGGAGCATTTGAGGAGGGTTAGTTTAGGCATGTACAGAAAAGACGCACTATTTGTAGTGTCCTAAATGACAGGAGAGTGGTTGAGTTCTCAGGTGTGTTCCGTTCCATGAGGTGGTCACTACTACAGTGAAGGATCACTTCTTGGTTTGAGATTATTACATTTTGAGATGACAGGTTGCAATGAGTCCTTGATCCTCAAACCTTGATGTTCGCATGAAACGTAGTAGATTGGGCTGGTATGGTTGGTTTGACAATATTTTTGTTTTGTGCTATTATTTTAGCAGATCAATATTAGTAAACGATATCAAAAAATCAAAACTGAAGTTACATACAAATTAGCATTTCAAAAACAGGAGTACAAGAATTAGCAAATGCAAAATCAATAGGGTATCACGTCTAAAGTTAGTATACAGAGGTAACTAGAATGAGGTGGATTAAGAGGAACGTAACACACAATAAACATAGGTAACATCTAATCATATGGGCACACAGTGTAGCCCATAACAGTATCGATCTTTAAACAGTTGAGGGCACTATGTCAGAACATAAGCAACTTGGCATAGGTTGAATTGTTGGTATAAAAACTGCCACAGGGCCTGTGGCATTTTAGCTGGATTATTTTAAAAGACTGGATTGATTGCTGTATTTTGTGATAGGAGGATGCCCATACACTTGGGCTCGATTTACCTGCAGGATGGATGTGTTCTGGAGTGGAGATTAGGGCCTTTCAGTATGGGGACAGATTAACAAAAGACTGGTGAGCTGGACTGACTAAAATGATGGAATGACTAGTGGAACTGTCACCTTATTCCATTGAAGATTCAGGTGACTCGATAGCGAGTGTCTCACAGGTGGTTGTTGTTTATTGTTCTTTTGTAGGGATCATGCTCAAGAAGGCTCTGACCAACTAAGATTGAATTGTTGATAGACCTAAAGGGAAGTGGAAAGGGCTCTGCCCCTGGATGCTTAGACAGCTGCTTTCTATTCGGGTAAAGCACGGTAAAAAGCAGCAAGGTTGCTTTAATTAGCTTGTATCATCGCCTTACTAACAGTGGTAAACATTCTGGATGATGCAGTGTGTTGATTCTCACTTCTAATTCACTGGGATGCCTTTTTCAGAGAGATAGGCAGAGCTATTTGCAAAGTGGTTTTCCAGAAGCACAGACAGAAGTGTAGACGGCACTATGGTTAGCAGGGTAGGACTGGGACAAGAAATAGGCCTGGGCACCAAAATATAAACGGCTTCACCCAGCAAAAAAAGTCTTGATGTCAGGGATCTCACTGATCTTTCATACCAGCCCATCGGGCAATGTCTGATTGCCCTAGGCCAGTGAGACCCTGGGGTGGATTTGGCAGAAGAATGGCCCTAGGTTGCAATATTGAGGAGCTACACAGAGAAATATAAAATAAACATATGCTGTAGAGGCAACAAGGAAATCTAGCACATAGATAGGGTGATAAGCTCAAGTCTTGGAGTAAACAGGCAGACATCATTATTTTTTGATGTATGTGTCAAAAGGATGAACTCTATGTATACAGGGAATTCCTGTGATGGAGCTTTGCCCAACTACTGGGTACAGCTTACAAACTGAATTATAGGGGATGCAACAATGAGGAATTGTAACTACTGTGACTGTATACATTTATGAGTTTGCAATAAAAAAACTGTGATATGGTACATAGAGAACATGATTTTAATCCAGTTGTCTATCCTCAGCTGACAAATGTTTCAGTAACATATGACATATGGTCAGAAAGATGGGCGCCAGAAACCCTAATCTCCAATACTATCAGTTTTATTTTTATTCTTTTTCTGCTTTATGTAGTGAAAAGTCTGACTGATGGCACTGGTGTGCTTTAAATGAGCACTAGATTGCATTACAGAAGCCCAGATTCATCATTTATTGGAAGTAATTGGAGCTTATGTCATTTGCCTAGAATCACCCAGCGCGAGACTCAAATCTGTTTTACTTGTTTCAAAGTCGGCAGCTGTAGCCATTAGGGATGGGATTTTGGCTATTTAAATCAAGTTACCAGGAGTCCATTAAACATTGGGTAGCAAACTGTGAGTACTATGAAGGCACACCAGGGCCTAAACGAAGGACGATCTGAATTCATCCCTGCTGGAACAGAGCTCTAGTCCACAGAAGTGGATGGCACTCCAAGAATTAACAGAACCAAGAAAATGCAGTTTCTCTGAAACATGCCTCCATCAGGCGACTTAGTAATATTCCATAAACTTCAATGTCAACTGAGGATTAGAGGACAGGCAATACAAGGGTGATTGATCTCTCATCTTCTCATGCATGGTTGAAGTCGATAAGCAGTGATAACGGTAATGATGCCATTTATATTGCACACTAAAGTGCAGACTGGTGGAAATATAAAGTGTGTCTAACTTATCAATAAAATTACATAAATCCTTAGATACCGCCCACTTGAGCATACTGCCCACCAAATAGGCCTGAAGGTAGCTGAGCTTTCCATTTCCATCATCAGCTTTCTTTTATTCTGTTGTAGCAAATACTCATGTCATTGTCCAGTAAAAACACATAATGCAGGGCAGTATTCAGTATAGACGTCAGGGCATGAACGATAACCTCGCCAACGTGTTTTAAATGTTAATTGTACAAAGGCGTACTGGATATCACAATGCACATTCACAATCTCTTGATTATATGCGAGAGGGTATGAGTAGAACATTGGAAGCAAAGAATAAAGGGGCATAGTATCAATACAGGCGATAAAATTATCGCTGCTTTAGCGGCAGAAAACTGCCGCTAAAGCGGCAATAATTTTTTCGCCTGTCTTGATAATTTGCCCCAAAGTTTTAATTTGGCACTTCTTTTCACACAGGTGGTGTAAATTGCATCATTGAAGATGTCCTGTTTATAGCTATCATCGCCAACAATTGGTATGTGTGTATGTGTCTTGTTAATGACTGATTTTGTGTTTCACGTGGTGTTATCTACTGTTTTCATATATCACCTTGCCTTCAGAAATCCCTTGCGCCCATCCCCCAAATGAAAAAAAACACGGGGGCATATTATCAAGGGCCATATTGCCGCTATTTATCACTAATGACATGCAAAATGGGCGTACCCAACCTGTTAGCGACTGAAAGCAGTCACTAACACAGCTATTGTCTATTAGCTAGGCAGGCGAAGCGATTAAAAAATTTGCGCTAAGCGGGAATATCGCTAGAAACTAACGCCTGCTCAGACCAGGACTTTACCTGTATATCCAAAGGGAGGTGGATATTCAGGTTAAGTCCCCATTAGCAATAAAGCCTGAATGTTGCTGGATTTCCAGCGATATTCATGCATTGAGCCTCTATCGCCGGATCTTTTATCGCTTTAGAGACGCTTTAAAGATAAATGTTGCTAATAGCATGTTATCTTAGCGATAATATCCGGAGATGCACAGCAATAAAAAAAACGCGCTAAGCTCATTTAGCGATAATTATCGCTATTTGTCGATAATATGCCCCACGGTTCTCGGTCTCAGTAGGGGATTGGCTCAGGGCCTGACTTAAAGACTTATGAAGTAATATGCTCTCCCTTTTAGCTCCTGTGAGTTGTTTTCTAACACAAACCAAAAACACCTTCACAACACTTCTGCCATTAAAAGCGTATTCCATGTATCACAGATATAATGAGCTTTTGTAATTTGGAAGGCATGCTTTAATCTCCCACGACCCTGTGATTTAAATCAACGCACCATTTGATGTTTGCAGAGAATGCTGAACAGAGAGTAAGGTGAGCAAATACACTAGGAAAAATGATCCTAGAGCAAAGCTGCTTAGAAGGGCATGTGCACTGGAGTTTGGGGCTGAAAATATTGGCTACCTATTAATGTATGAAACTAGGAAGGTTGTTCAGGCACCTTCAGACCCGTATTACTGCTCAATGAGCTGCATATACGAATCTAATATATATTTGGAAAATAAATATGTAATAATTGCCGAGATTGGAAATCGCAAGCACCTTTGAGAGCCCTTTGGTGAGAGAATTATGAAAAAACACCTCATTAACATGGAACAGTATGTTTTATGAAATTAAATAAGCATTAACGGCTGTAAACTCTTTTTCTCCACATCCATTAGGTTGTAAATGATGCACTATGATGCAAGGAGGTTATTAAGTGGAGTTGTGTAATTTTTGTATGGATTATTCAAAACATTTTTATAAAACTGCCAAAACAAACTCCCAACATCCCACATGCAACTAGTGCCACTTTCTATTACACATCTTAATGCAGCGACAGAAATCACACACATGCATATATTGTACAGATATCTGTCTTCTTGGATGAAGAAGCACAAATACTGCTATTTAAAAAACGGAAATTTTGCAAATAGAAAGCAGTAGTGTACATTTTTGCTTTTTTGTCCTAAGTTGAATTTCCTGTATTGCCTACACCCTAGTGTGTTGTCATGAGGAGTCCCAAAGTCGGAGGGCTGAAAAGGGTCGAATATTAACATATGCCGTTTCCAATATGCAATTTACGTGATTAATATGGACACCTTGATGGAGCACCCTAAGATAAGATAGAAGCCCGATGATTGTTTAGAGGGGACTCATGGGCACGTTTTGGTGACGACCATTGGGTGGCCTCATTTTTTAATTTTATTGAGAGACACTCACATTGAACATGCACCCAAGGAAAGTAAGACGTCGAAATGCATTTATGATTACTTTAGTAATTTTTGCTTTGCTTAGAATTTTCGTTTTGTGTCTAACATTGATTTATGTATGGTAATGGTGTGGCAAGTTGAAAATTAGTTAAAGCAAATAAAATGTGCACACTTTATATAAACAAATTGTGTTCTCCATTAGTGAAGCAATCTCTATTGTTGAGATGAAACAGTTAACACTGATCAATCCCCTGAAAACAGGGCCGGTTTTAGCATTGGTGGCGCCGTGTGCGACAATGTTTGTTGGCGCCCACCCCCCAATGTGCACCTCCACCACGGATTCCCTCACTACCACTATTTGACAGTGCCCCTCAAGTCTTCAGAACCACTGTCTCTTAGATTCATTTAGTATTACAGCACCACTCATACCAGTTTAAGGTGTCAGAACACTTTACATCACACACATTGCACAAAGACAATTATACGTGTGTAAATCAGTGTATAAGAACTGGTACATAAGACAGAGACCTCCAAGGTGTAGGAGTCACATGTCATCTATTCTCGTAAGCAGTATATTTGAAGGGTCCTTGATCTGGAAAAGCACAAATTGAGGATTTGAAATGTAACGCCATGGTTAGGGATTTACTTTAATTATAAGAATTGATTTCGAACCATATGAACCCTTTTTGCAATATTAGGATAACGAAAGATTGGGCAAAAAACATGTAGCTCTAATATATTCCTTGCAGTTTGCATGCAGGCAGCTCTTTGATGACAGTTAATAGGTCACTGCTCTAGATTGGGATTTAAACTGCAAGTAACAAAAGGATCTCTCTGGCAAAACCGGTAACCCATTGACCTATTCATATTATATACACCTTGTGATCCGAATGGGACACCTTCTTTGCAGCAGGTATATTACCCTCTGTGCTGCAATGAGTCACAACTTCCTAGACAAAGCTCTGGTCTCTCTCTAGGAAGAACATAAATTACCTGAGTTATCTCGACATTTTTATTGATGCCGGAAAATTGCTAGAACATTGAACATGGTATCAGGTGGTTTTAAAACAATAAACATAGTGTCCAAACCCAAGTCAACACCCGGTGCGTTGGCACAGATCGCACCGACTTGGAGCCGGCGCTGTCCCAGAAGGAACCCCTCTTGAGATTATGCACCTGGAACCATTGCGTCAAAGACTCCAGATGCAGTACTTGATCAGCCAAATAAGGGGGTGGAACATCGACCTCCATTCAAGAGAATCAGTGTTCTGTTGTAATCAGAAAGATGATGGATACTTGAAGATAGATTATTCAAGTTACTTTATTAAGTTAAGATGTTAAGATATTATGATAACCCCATCAGGAGCAGCAGTCCTGCTGCTCAGCCCTCACCCAACTGACATTCACAAACCCCTAACATTCCATTCATCCAACATTCCACATCACAAGCATTCTAGCTGAGCAGCAGGAATACTCAAGATACAACATATCTCCCTTCGTTGGGGAATTTAAAAGAATCAAATAAAACATTGACAACATGTCTAATATAATTGGTCAGCAGATTCAATAAATTTTAAACACAGCACAAATAAAATAAAATGTGCAATATAATCAATATACGAGAGACTCCCTCGTACTTCGCATCACAACCAATGACACAATCATCAAACTGACACAAGAAGACACATCCTGTCACTTCCCATACTGATACACACAACAACGTAATATAACATCTCGTCTCGCACATTACATCTGAGAGAGCGTCAAGTTGCCTCCTGAAATAAACAACTATCCTACATCTTACGTCCAAATGTCACAAATCATACCAGTTGGCCAGACCAGTACAACAAGCAAGACACACAGGAACGAAACTTAACACCCTATATATCAGGAAACAAAGTGCACTCTTCAGACGAAGAACAAGCACTTACATGACTCATTCATGCGCCAGGGAAACAACGTGCACACCTCAGACCAAAAACAAGCACTTTCATAACTCATTCATGCGCTATCAAACAACATGCACACCTCAGACCACGAACAAGCACTTACATAACTCATTCATGCGCCACGTGCACATCTAAGACAAATAACAAGCACTTACATAACTCATTCATGCGCTAGCAAACAACATGCACACCTCAGACCACGAACAAGCACTTACATAACTCATTCATGCGCCACGTGCACATCTAAGACAAATAACAAGCACTTACATAACTCATTCATGCGCTAGCAAACAACATGCACACCTCAGACCACGAACAAGCACTTACATAACTCATTCATGCGCCACGTGCACATCTAAGACAAAGAACAAGCTCTCACATAACTCATTCATATGTCAATCAACACTACACAATACTCAATAAAGAGTGACAATATACAGCATAGCCATCTCATACTCAGGGTGACCACATACAACATAGCCCCCTCATACATAAGCTAATGAGTTGCCTAACAACTTGAACAACTCACACACATTTGTTGTGGAACAGCCCTTGGTGACATCTTCACCTAAAACCAAACTACTCAAACAATGAGTAACCACAAACAACATAATTATCTCACACACAAGCCAATGAGGTGCCTAACAACTTGACACAACTCACACACAACATTTGTTGTGGGACAGCTCTTGGTGACTTCATCACATACAACTAAACAACACAAATAATGAGGATTGTCCAGAATGTTGGCTCTTTGACCCCGTTATTTGACTTACCGTTGTGTTTCAAAAACTGGGACATTGAATCCGACAGGGTCTCTCAGACCCGCTTCCATCTCTGGGTCGTTTATCCAGTTACACCTACTTCTGGGCTCATGGACCCTCTTCCATTACTGGGTCCCATATCCAGCTCTCATGCAAAACTCTGTCCCATTTAGTCTTCTTCCAGGCTCTAGAACTAAAAATAAGTTCCGATAACAGGAACACTTAACCAACCTAGCAATAATCCAAACTATTATTTGATACGTGGGTAACAACCTTCGGCGATAACTCCACGTTGCAAGTTTGCACACACTGGCAAGAAGCAGACTCCACTTCTTTGGCAACACTCACTGTATAATAAATCAAAATCAGTACCTGGACGCTCCATGGTGCAGCAACATTCATTGCAAACCTCACTACGACAACCACTACGTCAGAATCTTGCCTTGACGATGTACACCTATTGTCTCATTTTCCAAAATGGAGGCACACACGCACATTGATGTAGGGTCGGCTGGTTCACGGCACACAGATGCACCAAATACTTCTGCGCCAGCATCAAACATACAGGGAGTGTTGTTTCGTCACAGAGAGAAGATGCTGAAGGTATCTCGTGCAGACTGCTTTTAAAATGTAAACTGAAATCGTTAACTCGCCTCACTTTCAGGTAACAGGCAATATACGTCGAATAAAATATGTGTATGACACTTTTCTTATTCTTTTTTTTTTAACTATATTGTCAAACACCCTTGTCAAACAACTCTGTCTCCACACTATATCACACAACGTAGATTCACATCTCCTCCGTCAATAATTCTGCTTTACTTTTTCACAGAAGACAATGAAACAGGAGCTGGTATTAAATCCAAAGTATACACAGAGGCACGATTTTTCCTTGCTCCCTAACCACAAACAAATTTCACTCGAGCTGGTGTTAAACCCTTGACTAATGCTTTTAGGACTCGCAGACCAGGATCAAAGTACAACTGATGGCTAATGGTCAACTCAACTTTACACCGAGGCTTGATTTTCTGCCCCCGAACCACACATAGATTTCACATCAGCTGGTGAAAAGCCTTTGAATGACACTGAAGGATCTGGCACATATCCGTATTAGGGCGACCGATGGCAGGGTCACTGATGTTTTTTTTTTGTGTCAGTCAGCGTTACACACATTCATATAATTACAGTAAAAAGTCATTTACCTCCAAAATGCCTCTTCTATTTTCAAACTTCTCCAGTTTCAGTCATAGGCAGCGTTTACCTCACTAGATTGTTTCAGTCCAGTTTCACTTCCTTCAACTTGGACCTCTCTTTGTCATTTCACTAAGTTTTCTTTAAAGTTTCACGCGTAGATTCTTCTTCTCAACAACCGCCAAATGATGTAATCAGAAAGATGATGGACACTTGAAGATAGATTATTCAAGTTACTTTATTAAGTTAAGATGTTAAGATATAACAATAGGCCCATCAGGAGCAGCTGTCCTGCTGCTCAGACCTCACCCAACTGACATTCACAAACCCCTAACATTCCATTCATCCAACATTCCACATCACAAGCATTCTAGCTGAGCAGCAGGATACTCAAGATACAACATGTTCCTTGTTTGCAGTGTTAGACCTGTCAGTGTTTTGGGTGGTCTCCCCTTATTTATTTTTTTATGATCTCTTTCAGCCTCCCATTATTTTTGTCCACCATTCCTATTTTTTTTTGTTTGGCTTTAGGTCTCTGGGTGCCCCACCACTGCTATTTAGTGCTGAGGTACTGGTGCGCCATCCTTAAATGGTGGGTAGATAGGGTTCCTAAGATGGATGCCTGGCAGGAATTACCTCAGAGCTTGAGGGCCATAGGATAACATTAAAGAGTTCCAGAACCTTCCAGGCCATTATAGTGACCAGGGCCCAGGCTATATAAGGGTGGACAATGGGCAGCCATTTTGTCTTGACAGAAGCTGACTGGAGTGCAGACTACAGAGGGGGGGATTGTGACCTAAGCTGCCTTGATTGCTCTCAGGGGCTGCTAGTTGGTGGTGGTTGCTGCCCTCCTTCCTGCTGATTTGGCCCAGTTGGTGAGAGTAGCCAGAGCCCAGTCCTGATGGGACCATTTGACTGAAAAGGATTGGACTTCCCAAACAAGTGGTGAGAGTGACTTGGCCCCAGCCATAGGAACCCTGAGGGTGGTGCTGTTGGCGAGGTTGAAGGTGCAGAACCAGGAGCTTTGATTTGAACCCCTGATGTAAAGTGGGATCTTTGAAATGGCCCTGACTGACTGCCTGCCCTACCGGGAAAGAGCTGAATTGGCCAAAGCTACATAGTGCCCAGTTAATTTCCAGCTGTATTTGGTGGGGTCCACTCCTTTTGCCCCTCTACATCTCCGTGCTGCTTAGATAGCGTGGCCGCCCGTGCGAAGCGTGAGGGAAAGAGGAGCAGCGCCGGCTCAGGGAGAGACGCTGGGCGGGGTCGCTTGGCAACAGGACTCCCTCCTCAGCGCGTCAGAAGTCTCTCGGGGAGGCAGAAGCAGGCACGCTCATCAGGAGCCGGCTATCCCGCGATCGACTCTCTGAGAGACCAGGAGAGAGTGAGTACGCAGGCCTTTCAGCTGTGAGGCCTCCAAGGAGTTCTCCGCTCCACCCGGTCACCGCCGCTACCCTGTCTCCGACAGTGATTCGAGACCCGAGCAGGGAGAAAAGGGGGGGGGGGTAAAACTGGGCCACTGACCCAACCTTCAGTGGAGCCAATTAAGGTGCCGGTCGGGCACCAAGGTAATCGGGAACTTCACAGTGGAGGGTGGGGAAGAAGAGGGAGAAGTATCCAGGGAAAGAGTCCTTAATGGAACTAGAATGTGACAGGAATTGAGCCCCAGAAGAATACAATTGCTGCCCATACTGTGACCATTCTGACAGGGCAGAGTGGAGTTCGGGCCTAAACTGTCCTTGGAAATAGTTCCTTCTGAAGCAGATCTTGTGTAAGGAACTACAGCGAGACTGTGTACTTTAATTCAGAGATTGGTACCTCAAATCCAGAAATCTTTCCCACCCTAATTCAGAATAAGGGGAAGAGTCCAGTTGAAACATAAAGTCTTCTATTTATAAGCTTGTATTTGCCTATATCTGTTTTTGTAAGAGCCAATGCACTGGTTAGTTAAATGACAATCAGTTACAAGTGAACCATCTCAAAGAATAATACCTGTTGTAGAGCACACTGAATGTGTTTTAAATATTGATGCTTTGTCTGCCATAAGGGACATTAAGTATTGACCAGTGGTTGTACCTAATTCTAAAAAAAGAATCTTGGATCTAATTAACTATGCAATGAAACTTTCTTTTGAAATTCATAACCTAACAAGATAAAATTAATCCTTATTATATACAACAGATGGTGTGGTGTCATTTTTGGTGGGTTTGCGCTGGGGTGTTGTAGAGTGTATAATGCAACCCCTACACAGTTGCCTTCCAGATTTAGCCTTTCCACCCAGGACCATGCTACCCTAAGTGGACCGACAGTCCCGGTTCCAACATGCAGCTGCAGACAACGTAGAGGAAAGCCACAGTCTAAATTGCTAAGGTTCACACAACTAAAATGATTTATCCCCAGCTAGTGGGGTAAAGTGATGCCAATGATGGAGTTAAAATAAATATTGTTTACATAGTATATATTTTTGCTAATCGTAATGGACTCGCTTGTGAAGTGTTGCACTATCCAAAGCTCACTCACCATTATATGTTATTGCATCTCCTTCCATATCATATTTATTACAATTTCAATGAAGCTGCTCTGCAGCCATATTGCACATATGCACAACAAGACAACTCAAGCCTCTTAAACTGATTAGCATGAATATCAATATAACAGAGGAGGCACTTAAACATACTTTAGATCTAAAAATTCACAGACCAGGAATATGTAATTATATTATGATTTTATATTCAATAGTGCAGCAGTTCCCAACCTTTTGACTTCTGGGTATCCTTATTTAATAATTACTGGAACCCGGAGACCCACACTGAAACATTATTGGAATTTGGCAAGCCCACATCGCAAAATGTGATGCAGGGTATGCTACGAAATTTGTTTTATTTATTAAATTGTTTACTTACCTTCAATTATCCATACTTCAGTTTATAGCACCCCCACCCTGCCCCTCCCCCGCCCCGCCTCTCCACCCCACCGAAACTCCCTCCACAGGCCATGGCTGGTAATCGCAGATCCCTTGAGGAGGCTTCGCAGACTCCCAGGGCCCATGGACCACAGGTTGGGAACCACTGCAACAGTGCATTAAATATATGTAGAACATGCTGCAACAACATAAACCAGTGCAAAATCAAAATTAGACGTTTGAGAATTTTGCAATATTCACTACTTTTCACATTATGCAATTTTGCATAATTGTTTACTCATCTGAGACTGGTTCAAGGAGAACCTGTTTTGCTGAAAGACATTTTCTATTCGAACCAGTCTTTCTCTAGTGTCTTGCTTGACGTTATTATATGAGGTATGCCCTCATATGACAGCGTCACGCTACACATTTGCTAAATACATTTTGAGCCATTAGCACAATTTCTTGTGAAATTTATGAAATGTCCTGTAATAACTAATGTGATCATGCAGATCTGTGCTTCATAGCTAGCTACACATTTATTTAAAGAGAAATCTAAAATAGTGGAGAAGAAGCACTCCATGTGCAGCTTTTCCTATATTGTAAACTACTGCCCAGTAGGTATCAGTATGTCGACTTGGTAGTAATGCTTCTGTCAAGTTTTGTATTGTGTAGATGCTGCAAAGTCCTCCTGTGTGCCTTGTGCACTCCCATTATTTTTGCGTAGTCGTACTGGTGGTAACTGACTCTGACTGTCCCCGGGCTTTGCCTAACCAGCCCTGGAGCCAATGCTATGTTGAAAACACAGTGAAAACACACACATGCATGAGGATACACTATATAATAGGGTACACTTATAATTGGCATGACATAACCTATAAGTCCCTGGTATATAATAGGGCAGGGGGATTAAAACTACATTTAAGTCCCTAGAATCTAATAGGGCATGGCAGTTTATAGGCCAGCAGCCCTTTTTGCACTTGTATGTGTTCACTGCTGAGAGCCTGAGGTCATTATTAAAGCAGCCCTGTTTTGCAGAATGGCTTCTACTCGTAAATTGTGCCTAAACTTGGCTTTGGAGGTAGAGGCACCTGAGAATTGATTATCTACAATCATTTGGCATATTAGGTACCCCAGGCTCTTCCCTAGGTGTCCCAGGGGTGGCGGCTCATGTATTTATAAGAAGGGTCCTTTTAAAATATGCTTTATATGCCTTGGGGATAGCAAAACTGCACATTTCACTTTCCCCATTGTAGTGAAGTGCCTCCTAAAATCGACTTTGATGATAGGAGCACCGAGTGAGGAACTACACTATCTTTGCATATTTAGGACCGGTAAACAATCTTTAATTGGCGTTTTGAAGCTTCTATGTGTGCTGCTTAATACAGCACATGTAGAAGTTGCAAAATTGCATTTTCTTTTTATTGTTTGTTTATGTGCAGGAAGGGCCACCTTCCTGCACATAAACAATCTAAGGTCTTTTGCTTTTTCTATGTGTGTTGCACAATGCTTCACACATGGAAACAGCAAAAACGAGGAGAAATTAAAAAATTCTCCTCATTGTGCCTGTTTAAAACCAGGTTTCCCCTGGTCTTAATTTTGGCTCTTCCCCATATTTACACTGCCCTTGTAGATATGGGGCAGAGTCAAAATCACTTGGTGTTGCAGTGGAACGCTCTTCGTAACACCCATTGCTCACCCCTTTCATGCTAAGTATAGTGAGAAAGGCAGTCTTATTTACAAGGCAGCGTTAAGCCACATTAAGTGGCTTAACGCTGCCTTGTAACTAAGGCGAAGACAAGAACAAGGGGCACCCTACTCACTAGGAATGAGGGTAATTCATAAGTAACAGAAACAATGGTTCCACCAGAAAGTTAAGCTAATCTACATTGATAATAGTGTGCACAATCAAAATCAAGAATGGGTTATGGTGATGTCAGAAAGAAAGAAGACCTCGTAGGCTTTTACTATTTTGAATGCATTGGCAGTGTGTCAAGGATAGAACTGCTCCTGTTGTCTGCCTGGTAACAATGACACTTTGAGTAATGACATATACCGTAGTAGTAAGATTGGTCCTTCGGTCTATAGTGAACAGGTTGAAGCATCTGCTCCACCTATACAACACATTGTGGTTGTCCTCCGTCCATCCAGCAACATAAGAACATAAAGGCTGTCAGCCTATCACTCTGTCTCTCATACGGGGCACCTGACTGGGTCCTGTGTGAGTATTTCTTCTTCCTTTTCTCACTTTAGCAGTGTCTCACACATCTCACTGTTTCACCTGGCTGTTCAACCCCCATTAGATGTCCCTATATTCCTTGTTCCTGAGGAGTTCTATAACGCACGTAGGGTCGAAACGTGGTTAACTGTAATTTAAAGTGAACCACTTCAACAGCTCTGATTATTGTATACAGTAGCTGGGATTCCCTGTATACGTCACATTTTATTGTCATTTTCTGTTTTATGTTTCCATTTCACACTTGGGACACAAAAGCACCATTGGTTTTTTTTCCTTTTTCTGTATATATCAGTCTGAATCTTGAAATTTCTCTAAAGAAATAATGCAAATACAAGCAAAAGTCTACAAGGTCTTCTTTCTTTCTGCCATTACCATAACCCATTCTTGATTGCAATAGTGCACACTATTATCATTATAGATTAGCTTAACTTTTAGCTGGAACCATTGATTCTGTTACTTGTAAATAAGGCAAAGCACATATCGCCACAGTGACGTTCATGTGGTGATAGGGCTTCTAACTATGCCATCATGAGTCTGCAGACCAAGAAGCATACAAAGGGAAAAAACTGGGCAGCAGGTCTTTCACATCACTGTACCCCGGATCAAGAACAATATCTCTGTTAAGATGAAATCTGCTCCAATGCTGCTTCAATTTTGTAAGAGTTGAATAAGCATGGGCGGAAAATCCGTTCCGCTCGCGGATTTTGCGGATTTTCGGTAAATTCGCAATCCGCGAACGCTCGCGAATTTTACCAAAAATCCGCAAATTCGCACGCAGCAGATTTTTTTTTCTTGGTGATACAATTTTGTGGCGAGCGGTGTAAGTTCGCAATTGCGAACATGTAGGTGCGGCGGGCAGAAACAATCTCGCACTCGCGAAATTACAAAAATTGCAATTCTGCACAAGAAATCTACTAGCAAGCAGCATAGACCTTCTGAAAATGATGATTTTTATCAGAATAACTCCTCAGGTTGACATTTGCCTGCACTTTTTTGGATTTGAGGCCTTTCTTTGGATAATTTTTGGATTAGAAATCAACTTTCTCATATAAGCTTGTTTGGGGCATTACAGTTGCTGTAATGCTGTTCTGCAGAAAAACAAGTTTTGCAATAGTGAAAGCATTCAGCAGGTTCAAAAGTTCAAACTCATCATTAGTAACCATTCCCTGTACTGCTTCCTGACAAGGGCCCCTCCAGAGTTCAGTTGCTAGTTGCAACAATTGTATGACCCTGCTCTGACCCTCACAGCAGGCTCATATAATAGCTACAAGTAGGCCACAAAGGTCCTGGAAAAAAAATTGCACTACAACAGAAAGCAAATTACAGATAAGGAAGCAGGTGCCAGACTGGAATTTAAAAACAGTGACACATTAATAAATCAACCCCAAATTAATTCATGTCAGTTGAAGCAGGCAGGTGTGCTTGCTTTTTTCCCCCATCATCTACAGTGATGATGAACCAGAGGGTGGCATTGATGTACCAGAGGGTGGCTTGGGTGAAACAGAGGGTGACAGGGGTGAAACAGAGGGTGCTGGGAACCTGTGATGATGAACCAGATGTAGAAACAACATAATCGTGACCGTTGCGAGCCGACATGTAAGTTCGCAATTGCAAACTGGTACAAAACCCTCGCGAACTGGCAGAAATCCTTGCGAACTGGCAGAAATCCTTGCGAACACAAAAAAAAATCCAAAGATTTGCGAGAATTCGCGGATTTTGCGGATTGCGAGTTCGCAAATTCGCAAAATTCGCGAACGCCAGATTCGCAAAAATCGCCCATGCTTAGAGTTGAAGACTCACCTCCTTCAAGAACAGTATGTCACAGTGTAGTAACCACTCAAAAAACAGTTACCTTTCATATCACTCATTGACTTTCTACTTACCTTTGAGTTGCAGTGGCGGCTCCTCCGATAATGCGGAGGAGCGTTGCCCCTCTTCCTTCAAGCAGGAAAAGAAAGGGAAATAAAAGATAATAACAGGTTACAACCCTCCTAAGAACGCAATGACTGTTTGGTCGGCCCTCTTGGGCTGCCCAAAACAGTCAATCACACTTTCAGTGTTCTCCATGCTGGCTACATTACAGCCTGCGTGGTGAACATGACCACCGCTCCAGCCCCTGGATGAGTTTTGTGGCACAGTGCTCAGACCAACCACAATGCTGGCAATGTAGCATTGTGAATGGTCAGGGGAGCCTGTGTGCCCGTGCTTCCTTTTCCTGGAAGAGGAGCAGGAGCAGAGAAGACGCAAGACCTGGCAGAAGGGTCCGTTTTTTACCCTCGTTATAGTAACATGCGCACTGCCTTTACCCCCTCAACCACCCACCAACCCATTCACCCAACCCCGGCGCACACCCCACTGTTTAGGGCTATTTTGGCGTGCAGATTTGTTCTAGGTCCTTGCTCGTTTATGTGGGCATTTGCATTCGTTTCTTTACAGCGGTAGGCTTGCACATTGTTTGCAAACCTCTTTAAAATAAAAATTACATTAACCCACACCTTGCGATTATTTGTTTACCGTAAACATCCATCAGAACGACAACCATATACTCTACAACTGGTACATGGGAACCTCCAGCAAGCTGGTAATTATGTTCCTCAAAATGCTGAGTGCTGAAAACTGTTTCTTGAGATAAATATATGATTGGAGCTCTTTTCTCTTCTTTCAATTAAAAACCACTCATTTGAATTCTTAGTTATTAATTTAGGGCCTCGTGACTTTGAGGTAGTGTGCATCAAGCCTATCAATGAAAGTTACTCTGTTAACAGGATCAGGGTATAAATAGGTAGATTTATGGTTTACCCTTGAAAAGTTTAACTGTCCTATTGCACAATCATAAGCCTGGTGACAGCTCAAATGTAGCTTTTAAAGAGTGCACAAATGTCATTGCTTTTCGCACGAGAGCTTTTCTTTTACAGCAGAAAAATCCATAACTGACTGGCAAAGGCACTTTTTCTGTCATTAAAAGAAAGTGGAAAAGGAAGCTATGTTCTGCTGATTGAGTGTAAAAGGGTATTTTAAACAAGAAAACATCATGCTGTTTGTGAATTCTACAGTGGAAAAAATGCTTTTACTTATAAAAGAAAAACCCCACTGGATTTGGCTTTAGGTCCCCCAAGAATCACATGATTGTTCTATGAGGGTGGGGAATCATTGAAACATTATTGCCCAGGTTTACCTCTTTGATTTTGCATCAGGGATGCATCAATTATGTTGCGCATCCCCCTAGCGCAAGATCAGTTTTGCTATTTACTAAGCAACACAAAGCCACTTTCCGTTGCTAGTGTGGTTTAATACTGCCATGTATTACTTAGCGCTGAGTAGGCATTTTGCGGGTGGAGCATAGATATTATGATACATCCATCCATGTATTTTGACACAAATCTAGATTTACAAAGACGTGTGATCCTGCGTTTCTGCAAAAATATGCACCTACCTAAAAGAGGTATACCTTTATTTCTCCTTGTTACTTCCTCGTTCTACGTGTGCTGCATTGTGCTGCACACAAAGAAAGAGGAATATGCCTCTTTGGATTGTTTTTGTGCAGTTAGGAATCTCTTTTGTGCACTATTCATTATGTGCAAGGGTGCCTGCATTGATGCTAGACCGCACACAGTGCGCTAGAGCAGGTAGGGAGAAGAAATGATTCATATCTTTGTAAAGAGAAAGCATTTCTGCTCTCTCCCTTTCATGCAGTTCCTTGCTGTGCCATGTTGCATATACCATTTGTAAATGTGCCTGCAGATGGCGAAGAGAGTTTTGTGGCACTGAGTTCCTGCTACATATCATCGCACTTTTCCAGTGCTGCACCTGAGGACATGTGTTGATTCCCTTGACTGTGAAGAGTAAGAGAGGATTAGCTGTTATGAGGGTTACAAGTAATAATTAAGATATTATCCATGGTAATTTGCGACCAAGCAATGGTGACAGCATTTACAAGAAATTGAAAGAAATGTTTATGGATACAAGTGTGTCTTGCCTTAAGTCACATCAATGTTGTTGAATATTTCTTCACAGGAGATAATAAAAGTATTTTCTGAATATGAAAAGGATATGTCCAACAACACAGGGTCCAATGTATTCATTTTCTATATTGAACTGTGGCAATACGCTCACTTTACCATTCGAGAGGTGTACAAATCCTCTGTAATACAAAGGGATAGCTTAGGAAAGAATGCAAACCTCCCACATCCTTATTATTAATGGGGGAGGGGTATGCTTCTGAATTCTTGCAGCCTGTTTCATGAGCTGGGAAGGATGGCACATGGGGCAGTATGTCCCAATTACAGGATTCACATTTGTAGAATGACTACTTGTTTATTGTAAGGCCAATAGGTCTAGCTTGTATTTTGAGGCTAGCTAAGAAGTAAAAACACCTACTGCAGTACCAAACACAAAAACTATTGCCTTTTGTTTACGGTGCCTCTTAGAGATAAAAAGAAAGAACCCTTAATGTGTGATATTTTTATGATCCTTTTTAGGGAGAATTGTCCTTGATGCATTGCAATGCAACACCTCCCTATGAGGCAAAATAATACACAAAACAGCCAATACATTCAGGTGACAGAGGAATATTCACCTGGGAGAAATCAAATATCACTCTATGAATTTTTTAACACATTATTAGCCACAGGTCTTGTACACAGCTCTGTTGTCAAGCCAGACCTCATAAAATTGGTATTCAACAAATGGCCATGGGGAACAAAATGCAATGATCTTCAGATCTGCCTTTAACAAGACTGCCTGAGCAAAGTTTTATGGAATGTTCAAAAAATGGTCCTCAGAAGACTGAAGGGGGGGATTTAAAGTTTGACAGAAAGGTTACTCATCCACAAGTACTCCCTATGTATCTGGGCATGTTATTATAGAGTTTGCTTTTGAAAAACCAAATGTCAGCAATCTACCACACCTTTTGCATCGTGTAAGGAAAATCAGGACAAAAGTTTCTATCAAAGTACCGAGTTCAGAGATTGGCTGATGGTGCTTTCTAAATTTGGCAGACGCTACTCTATCAGGGTGATGAAGTAATGTCCGCCGTCACTCTTACCAATCTTAGTCCATCTGCCAAACTCTAGATCAGGGCTTATATGTTTAGTAAGAGCCTGTTGAATTCACTATGTTGAACTAAACTCAGCATCATAAACCAAGTGTTGAACAGATTCTACAAGCAGAAGGAAAGCTATTTGAGGCTTAGTTTTGGGATTCAAAACTTGATTTTTGCCCTATTTTAAGTTAAGCAGCAATGTTTTTGTGACATTATGCTCTGTGAACTGAAAATGTCTAACTGACTTTGGTTTTACTACAATATAAACATTTGTTGAAAAAAATACACATTCTTTTGATGTCATAAATGTATGATGCCTTGTTGTCTTCTGTTTAATTTGAATATAAATAGTTCAGTTTTGTGTCTTAAATAGCATGAGCTATAACACTTTCCTCCATCAGGTTGCACCATATCTGTACGTAATATATTAAAGCACGTTGAAAGTGGTGGCTTTTTACTCAGAGAAATACCCCTGGGTGGAATTTCACCATCACAATTCCCAGCATTTCCAAGGATGGAATTTCCAGGTCTTTGAATTCGAAAACTGATAATTCTGGGCCCAGAATTATCAGACCCAGTCACATTCTGCAGGAACTGCAGGAACTGGGCATGTGAACAGCCTGCCACTCCCCAAGCCATGAAACAGCCTAGAGAATTGTCCACCTAGACTAAGAGAATGCTAAATCCCACATCCCATCCTATTACTTGCCCCCACTGACCTTCAAGCTGACTCTTCCTACTTGCTCCAAGTAAGAGCCTGTAGGGAAATGCCATGAATTTTCTTCTCAGAGTTAGAAAAATTGCAAAGAAAAGTATGTGCAGTTAGTCTCTAATCTGAGAAAAAACGCTGGAATCATTGGAATTTGGTGTAGGGATATCAGCCCAATCCATAAATTCCCCCCATATTCCAGCACACTGGAAAGAAAGGCCTATGTGTCACCTTCATTACATACAGTAAAATAAACACCTGCGGTATGAGCGCTAATACCCGATAAGGATCAGCAGAATATTTCTAAACATTTAAATAAGCGAGTCAGAGGTAAAGTAATGTAGCAATATTTTGCAACATCAGCAGGATAAACAAACTACTCACCATATTATGAGATATACTAATAATCCCAAATTCTTATCCAGCCACAGCCCATGGAGGGAGTTTCGGTGGGGCGGAGAGGCAGGGTGGGGGAGGGGCAGGGTGGGGGGGGGGGGTGCTAAAAACCGGAGTATGGATAATTGAAGGTAAGTAAACAATTTAATAAATAAAACGAATTTCGTAGCGCGCCCTGCTGCATCACATTTTACGATGCAGGGTGTGCTACGAAATTCGCGTAATTAATTAAATTGTTTACTTACCTTCAATTATCCATACTCCGGTTTTTAGACCCCCCACTCTGCCCCTCCCTCACCGCGCCTCTCTGCCCCACCGAAACACCCTCCACGGGCCACGGCTGTTCTTATCAGAGATTGTCTGTTGAAATGGTTTGACAAATAAAAACATAAGCAACCTGGATAATTATTGCAATGAAACAACCCTTTTATTCTTTCTTATTTCACACCCCAAGAATTTGTGTTAAAGAATACACCCTATTAAGCATACTGGTATAGTTACTCCCAGTTCCTTTACTGCGTGTGGCTTGAGCGTAAGGAGCATGATGAGTTCGAGGGTGAACCGAGCAGTGTGGAGAACTTCATGAGAACCATAACCGGGATTTATGTTTAAGACTGGAGCGAGATGAGTGCTCCATAGCAATCCCTCATCAGCAGCAACTGGGCACGTCACATCTCACATTACCAATGCCTCCTTTGTTTATCTTCAACTGGGAGCCAGCACAGAGCTTCACAAGTGGCAGCAGCAGATACCTCAGACGTGATCAACGTCACGTGACGCTCTACGTTACCACCATTTTGGATTGGTTTATTCTCGGCTGCTCTTTTGAATCCTAACAGTTTCTGCAACTCTTCATGCTGTTTAAATGTGTTATGAGCGTTTGAGCTCATCCTTCTGCACCGATTCCAATTTTCTACAATTTAGGCACATTGAGAGGCATATTCAAGTATTATTCTTTGTATATGTGTACCTTGTGAATATTTCATTCTACTTTATTACATTCAATATTTATTTTTATTTGCGGGTTATTACAAGTTGTGCTATTTAGACTGTGTGTGGATTCGTGGCTTTCAATATTTAGTGTGGGTGATCAGCACGTGGTATGGCAGACAGCAATATGCCACGGCCTCTAGCTGTTCTTTCTAATGAAGGTGATAAAGCATTGACCTAGAAATGTTAGAAGAACCTCTTTGAATCCTTTATAGTGCACATTGGTGGGGAGAAGTCTTCTGCGTACAGGAAGCAAGCAATTCTCTTGTATAATCTTTGTATTGAGGTCAGCAATATTAATGACAACCTTGATGAACAAGCCATTGGAGATGGTGCTGGGGAACCTACTGATGTCTTTGAAATGTCTCTCAAAATGTTTGAACAGTACTTTGGCCATCGTATTCATCTGGTGTTAGAAATGCACACATTCTTAATGGGAGCGCAAGAGTCCAGTGAGAGAGTGGGAAACTATATTGCTTCTTTAAAAGTACTGGCATGCACATGTGAGTTTGGCAAACTCACAGATTCCCTGATACGGGACCAGCTGGTGAGATGCATGAACCGCAATCGAGTGCAAGAAAAACGGTTAGCCAGGAATCCTTCTTGTATGGAAGCAATTGTCCTTATAGAAGGCATGGTGAATGCATCTGGTTTGGGTGAAGGAGATGAGAAGTTGTATACTGACGCCCAGCGTAGAAGTGACTTCTGACAGTAAACAAGTTCATGAACTGGTCGAGAGGGAGAGACAATAGGAGGTGGATTATAATATATTGAAAGATGTGGCAAAACCCAAGACCAAGACACCTTAAATGTTTTACATGTGGGAGTTTCACTCATATGACTAACAGTTCTAACTGCAATGCTAGATATTTCACATGTTTTACAAGTGGCCTTAAATGGTATTATGCCAAAGAATGCATATCTTTAAAAGAGGTAGGAGTTGTAGAGAATGTTGATAGTGTAACAGATGTAGTTCGTAATATTGTACTGCAGGTGAAAAGTTAGGATGAGGAAGTTAATGCAGGGCAGTAATCATGCCCAAATGTGAAGTGGATAATGATGGGAAAAGTTTTGTAGTGTTGGCGGACTCAGGTACTCCATTTATAATGATTGGAAATAAGTTGTGGGACGGTATGTTTTCTGTTGAGGTATTGCTTCCTCCAGATATCAACCCAGTCAGCTATTCTGGTTTGTGCACTGATATTTTGTGATATTTTGTGAAGAGGATTGGGTTCCAAGGAAGAGGGATGATTGGCATGATGTGTATAGCAAAAGGAGGGGACAATCTGCTTGGTTGGTGACACCAATGTGATATGGGAATTATACTTAATTCCAAGGACAAGGTGATTGTTGGTAGTGTGTTGATGAAAATAATTTTGTTAAGGAATTCCCCAGTGTGTTTAAGAATAAGTTGGGGTTACTTAAAGATTTTGAACACCATATTGTGTTAAGAGAAATGCAACACCCTGTGTGCATAAAATGTGCAAAGTTCCTCAATTAATGCTCAAACCTCTCAAAGAGAAATTAGACAGATTGTTGGGTTTTGAAGGTAATTGAAAAGACTGAAGCATCAGAATTTTTGGCACCAATAGGTTTAGCACCCAAAGATGGTAGGAGATCTATCAGAATGTGTGTGGACTTCAGAAGTCTCAATAAGTGGATTTGGGTGGATTGCCAAACACTCCCTAATATTTCGGAATCCCTCACTATGCTCAAAGGAGCAAAGTTTTTTTCTGTCCCTGATCTTTTCTCATCAATCAATCAATCAATCAATCAATCAAAGACATTTATAGAGCGCACTACTTACCCGGAGGGTCTCAAGGCGCTTGGGGGGGGGGGTGCTGCTACTGCTCGAACAGCCAGGTCTTGAGCTTCTTCCTGAAGGAGAGGTGGTCTTGGGTCAGGCGGGAGGGAGTTCCAGGTCTTGGCGGCCAGGTAGGAGAAGGACCTTCCTCCTGTTGTCGCTCTTCGGATGCGGGGGACGGCGGCGAGGGCGTGGTTGGTCGATCGGAGGTGGCGTTTGGGAGCGTAGAAGTTGAGGCAGTTGTTGAGGTAGCTCGGGCCTTGGTCGTGCAGGGCTTTGTGTGCGTGGGTGAGGAGACGGAAGGTGATTCTCTTGTTGACGGGGAGCCAGTGCAGGTCTCTTAGATGTCCGGAGATGTAGCTGCGTCGGGGGATGTCGAGGATGAGTCTGGCTGAGGCGTTCTGGATTCGCTGGAGTCTCTTCTGGAGCTTGGCGGTGGTTCCGGCGTAGAGGGCATTGCCGTAGTCCAGTCGGCTGGTGACGAGGGCCTGGGTGACCGTCTTCCTGGTCTCAGTGGGGATCCACCGGAAGATCTTCCGTAGCATGCGCAGGATGTTAAAACAGGACGTGGAGACGGCGTTGACTTGCCTGGTCATGGAGAGGGAGGAGTCCAGGATGAAGCCCAGGTTGCGAGCATGGTCTGTCGGTTTGGGTGCGGTGCCCAGGGCGGGGGGCCACCAGGAGTCGTCCCAGGCGGAGGGCGAGGAGCCCAGGATGAGGACTTCCGTCTTGTCTGAGTTCAGTTTCAGGCGGCTGGTTGTCATCCACTCGGCTACATTTTTCATCCCTTCGTGAAGGTTGGCTCTGGCGGTGGCGGGGTCGTTGGTGAGGGAGAGAATCAGCTGGGTGTCGTCAGTGTAGGAGATGATGTTGAGGTTGTGTTGGCGTGCGATGGCCGCGAGGGGGCTCATGTAGACGTTG